>NC_133150.1:6586249-7198988 GCF_048418815.1 Hemitrygon akajei | reverse complement strand
AAAAGATTTGACAATGTTTAATTACATATCTTCCCGCAGAATCAATTAATACATTTTGTATTTTAATTGGTAAAGTTTTGTTGACCAAAATTGCAACTCCCCTCGCTTTTGAATTAAATGAAGTTGCAATAACATTTTCGACCCAATCTCTCTTTAATTTCTGATGTTCTATCTCTGTTAAATGTGTTTCTTGTATAAAAGCTATATCTATTTTCATTTTCTTAATGTATGTTAAAATTCTTTTTCTTTCCACTGGTCCATTAAGCCCATTAACATTAAAACTTTAAAAATTCATTAAATTAGTCATTATTTTAATGGGGTTACTCCAATCTATAATAATACATAATATTTCAACTCTCATAGTACCTTGGGGAATTATTTTAAAATTCTCCATGTTGCTATGTGTCTCCCCTCTGATCATCCAGGCAAAGAAAGAAAGATAAAAGAAAAAGAAAGAAACAACAACAAAAAAACCCTGCTAATGTTGTGAATGGAAAAAAAACACAACATTACCCCCTTCGTTGTGCGGGTCATGGCAAACGCCATGATTACACATGTGACTCCCGTAGCGATCGATCCGAAGTTCCCCCAGCTCCCCATAACATGAAAAAAAGTATATGTAAGAGAAGAAAAAATATCACTACTCGCGATTAATATTTCTCAAATTTTTACCTTTCTCCCCCTGTATCATATAATTAAAAGTATATTTAAATATTCTTCTGTCCTTAATGTCCATCAACTCACTTCACTGACCCCGTCTTCATCTTTAATCTGTTTCACTTTTAAATCTTTACTGTGTCTAGCGAATATTTGGGAGTTCTTGTGCAAACTCCTCTGCATCCCGATAATCAGTAAAAAATCTTCTTTTTCCGTCATCCAAAAAAATTATCAGTGTTGCCGGGTGGCGCAATATAAATTTATAACCCTTTTCCCATAAAACTTTTTTCGCTGGATTATATTCCTTCTTTCTCTTCAAAAGGTCATAACTTATATCAGGATAGAAAAGAACTGCTTTCCCTTCCATCATCAAAGGCTCATTTCTCTTTCTGGCACATTGGGCAGCCGCCTTCAGGATCTTTTCTTTATCTTGATATCTTAAGCATTTTATCAAGATTGGTTGTGGGTTTTGATCAGGTTGAGGTTTTGGTCTTAAGGCTCAGTGGACCCTTTTGAGTTCAATCAACTGGGTTCCCTCTTCCATTTCCAAATTTTCCGGGATCCATTTTTGAAAAAATTTTATTGGATCCTCTCCTTCTAGCCCTTCTTTAAGACCAACAATTTTAATATTATTTCGTCTACTAAAATTTTCAAGCACATCTATTTTTTCCAACAGTCGTTTTCTTTCTGATGTCCAGGCAATAATATTATCTTCCATTTTATTCACTCTATCAATAGTGTCTCTCGTTATTTCTTCCAACTTTTTAACTTTCTTGTCCATTTTCTCCTGTTTTTTCACCATTTTATCAAACATAGTCTTCATATTTTTAATATCTTCTTTTATTTTTTAATGTTTTTAATTCTTTTAATTCATGCATTATTTGCGCCAAAGCTTCTCTTATGTCTCCAGAAGATCTTCCACCTCCAACCTCTTCCTGTTGTTCTTCTTTTACTTCCTCATCTTCATCTGTATGTTCCAGAGAATCCGAATCCACCTCGGATTCATTTTCACTTCCACTTCCAATCGCAGCTGGGACTTGTAGTTCAAATTGCTCATGTTTGCGCATGCCCCTTCCTTCACGCACGCGCAGTTCCTGTTGTTCCTTCTTGGAGACTGTTGATGTTCCCGCCGATTCCTGTTCTGGATCGCCAGAGGTAAGATGCACTTGAGTCCGAGGCTTCTTCATGGTGGCTGGCCCAGCTTGTACTGTCTTCAAAGTAGTATTCTTCTGCGTCTGTTTAGGAGGCATATCTAAGGAAAATCCTGAGTAGTTTAGATGTAGTTTTTAGAAAATATTTACTAACTTTTCTTCACTTAAACATTAATTTATTAGTTTTTTTACGGGAGAGCTGGATTTCCATGTCTCGATGGGACGTCATCACGTGACATCCCCCTACATCCCCATTCTTGGTGTCATCTGCACATTTGCTGATCCAGTTAACCACATTATCATCCAGATCATTGATATTGATGATAAACAAAGAAAGGACTCAGCATCTATCTCTGTGGCATTAGTCTCAGTTGGGCAGACAATGATCTCCCACTCTCTGGTTTCTCTCACAAAGCCAATATTTAATTCAATTTACTACCTCATCTTGAATGCCAAACAACTGAACCTTCTTGACAAGCCTCCCATACAGAACCTTGTCAACGTGGGATGAAGCCATGCTGACTATCCTTAACCAATCCACATCTATTCAAACACTTCTATATCTGGTCCCTTAGGATACCTTCCAATAGCTTCCCCACAACTGATGTCAGGATCACTGACCTATAATTTCCTGGTTTATTTTTAGAACCATTCTTGAACAGGAGAACAACATTAGCTAACCTCCAATCCTCTGTTAACTCACCTGTCTCTAAGGATGATTTAAACATCTCTGCTAGAGGCCTGGCAATTTCTGCACTTGCCTCCCAGTGCAACTGAGGGAACACTTAATCCGGTCTGGGGATTTATCCATCCTAATTAGCATCAGGACAGCAAACATCTCCTCCTCCTCTGTAATCTGCATATGGTCTATGAAGTTCATGCTGCTCTGCCTTGTTTCTAAAAACTCTGTCCATCTCCTGAGTAAATATAGATGCAAAAAAAAATTAAGGTGAGCTTTTTCTCTTTGGCTCCACATAAGGATAACCATTCCGATCTTCCAGAAGAAAATTTTGTCCCTTACAATGCTTCTGCTCTTATCTGTAGAATCCCTTAGGATTCTCCTTCACCTTGCCTGCTATAGAAACTTAATGCCTTCTTTTAGACTTATTGATTTCTTTGTGTTCTCTTCCATTTCTTACACTCCTGAAGCACCACATTTGTTCCTTCCTGCCTACACCTGCTATTCACCTTTCTTTTTCTTAACCAGGACCTGAATATCTCTTGAAAACCAAGGGTCATAGAACATAGAAAACCCACAATACAGGCCCTTCAGCCCACAAAGTTTAGCCAAACTGGTCCCTACCTTAGAAATTACTAGGCTTATCTATAGCGCTCTATTTTTCTAAGCTCCATGTACCTATCCGAAGGTCTCTTAAAAGACCCTATCATATCCGCCTCCACCACCGTTGCTGGCAGCCCATTCCACGCACTCTGAGTGAAAAAAAAACACTTACCCCTGACATCTCCTCTGTACCTACTCCCCAGCACCTTAAACCTGTGTCCTCTTGTGGTGACCATTTCAGCCCTGGGAAAAAGCTCTAACTATCCACACAATCAATGCCTCTCATCATCTTGTATACCTCTATCAGGTCACCTCTCATCCTCTGTCGCTCCAAGGAGAAAAGGCCGAATTCAGTCAACCTATTCTCTAAGGCATGCTCCCCAATCCAGGCAATATCCTTGTAAATCTCCTCTGCAACCTTTCTATGGCTTCCACATCCTTCCTGTAGTGAGGCGACCAGAACTGAGCACAGTACTCCAAGTGGGGTCTGACCAGGGTCCTGTATAGCTGCAATATTACCTCTCAGCTCTTAAGCTCAGTCCCATGATTGATGAAGGCCAATACACGGCATGCCTTCTTAACCAGAGTCAACCTGCACAGTTACTTTGAGCATCCTATGGACTCGGACCCCAAGATCCCTCTGATCCTCCACACTGCCAAGAGTCTTACCATTAATTCTATATTCTGCCATCATATTTGACCTACCAAAATGAATCACCTCACACTTATCTGGGTTGAACCCCATCTGCCACTTCTCAGCCCAGTTTTGCACCCTATCAAAGTCTTGCTGTTACCTCTTCACAATTCTACTATCTACAATACCTCCAACCTTTGCGTCATCAGCAAACTTACTAACCCATCCCTCCACTTCCTCATCCAGGTCATTTATAAAAATCACGAAGCATAAGGGTCCCAGAACAGATCCCTGAGGCACTCCACTGGTGACCAAACTCCATGCAGAATATGACCAGTCCACAACCACTCTTTGCCTTTGTGGGCAAGCCAGAACTTAATGCTTTCCAAAAGCTCCAGCACATCCTCTTTCTTAATATCTACATGCTCAAGCTTTTCAGTCTGCTGCAAGTCATCACTAAAAAACACCAAGATCCTTTTCTGTAGTGAATACAGAAGTAAAGTATTCATTAAGTACCACTGCTATTTCCTCCAGTTCCATATTTACTTTGCCACTGTCACACTTGATAGGTCCTATTCTTTCACGTCTTATCCTCTTGCTCTTCACATACTTGTAGAATGGCTTGGGGTTTTCCAAGGCCTTCTCATGGCCCCTTCTGGTTCTCCTAATTTCCTTCTTAAGCTCCTTCCTATTAGCCTTATAATCTTCTACATCTCTAACATTACGTAGCTCTCTGAACCTTTTGTAAGCTTTTCTTTTCTTCTTGACTAGATTTATTAAAGCCTTCATACACCACAGATCCTGTACCCTACTATAACTTCCCTGACTCACTGGAACGTACCTATGCAGAACTCCACACAAACATCCCCTGAACATTTGCCACATTTCTTCCATACTTTTCCTTGAGAACATCTGTTTCCAATTTAAGCTTCCAATTTCCTGCCTGCGAACCTCATAATTCTCTTTAGTTTAATTAAATGCTTTTCTAACTTGTTTGTTCCTATCTCTCTCCAATGCTATTGTAAAGGAGATAGAATTATGATCACTATCTCCAAAATGCTCTCCCACTGAGAGATCTGACACCTGACCACGTTCATTTCCCAATACCAAATCAAGTACAGCCTCTCCTCTTATAGACTTATCTACATATTGTATCAAGAAACCTTCCTGAACACACCTAACAAGCTCCACCCCATCTAAACCCCTTGCTCTAGGGAGATGCCAATTGATATTTGGGAAATTAAAACCTCCCAGCACGACAACTCTGTTATTATTACACCTTTCCAGGAACTGTTTCCCTATTTGCTCCTCGATATCCCTGTTACTATTGGGCAGCCTATAAAAAACACCCAGGAGAGTTATTGACCCCTTCCTGTTCCTAACCTCTACCCACAGAGACTCCATAGGCAATCCCTCGATGGCGTCCACCTTTTCTGCAGCCGTGACACTATCTCTGATCAGCAGTGCCACACCCCAACCTCTTCTGCCTCCTTTCCTGTCCTTTCTGAAACATCTAAAACCCAGCACTTGAAGTAACCATTCTTGTCCCTGAGCCATCCAAGTCTCTGTAACGGCCACCACATCATAGCTATAAGTACTGATCCACGCTCTGAGCTCATCCGCTTTGTTCACAACACACCTTGCATTAAAATAAACACATCTCAAACCTTTGGTCTGAGCGCATCCCTTCTCTATCACCTGCCTATCCTCCCTCTTGCACTGTCTACAAGCTTTCTCCATTTGTGAGCCAATCTCTTCTTCCCCAGTCTCTTCAGTTCGGTTCTCACCCCCCAACAATTCTAGTTTAAACTCTCCCCAGTAGCCTTAACAAACCTCCCTGCCAGGATATTGGTCCCCCGGGATTCAAGTGCAACCCATCCTTTTTATAGAGGTCACATCTCCCCCAAAAGAGGCCTCAATGATCCAGAAATCTGAATCCCTGCCCCCTGCTCCAATCCCTCAGCCACACATTTATCCTCCACCTCAACCTATTCCTATTCGCACTGTCGCATGGCATAGGCAATAATCCTGAGATTACTACCTTTGCGGTCCTACTTCTCAACTTCCTTCCTAACTACCTGTAGTCTGTTTTCAGGACCTCTTCCCTTATCCTACCTATGTCATTGATACCAATATGTACCATGACCTCTGGCTGTTCTCCCTCCCACTGCAGGATATCTTGGACGCGATCAGAAACATCCCGGACCCTGGCACCTGGGAGGCAAACTACCATCTGAGTTTCTTTCCTGCGTCCACAGAATTGCCTGTCTGACCCCGACTATACAGTCCCCTATCACTACTGCCTTCCTCTTCCTTTCCCTACCCCTTCTGAGCCGCAGGGCCAGACTCCGTGCCAGAGGCGCGGCCACTGTCGCTTCCCCCAGGTAGGATGTTCCCCCCCCCCCCCAACAGTACTCAAACAGGAGTACTTATTGTCAAGTGGTACAGCCACAGGGGTACTCTCTAGTACCTGACTCACCCCTACTCCCTCCTGTGACCTACTTGTCTGTCTCCTACGGCCCTGGTGTGACCACCTGCCTATGACTCCTTTCTATCACCTTCTCACTCTCCGACCAGGCGAAGGTCATCAAGCTGCATCTCCAGTCCCTTAACTCAGTCCCTTAGGAGCTGCAGCTCGACACAACTGGTGCAGGTATGGCCGACCCAGAGGCTGGGAGACTCCAGGACCTCCCACCTCTGACACCCAAGCACAAAAAACAGCCTCACACACATACTTCCTCCTTTCCGCAAATAACACAGGTAAACCTACCTCGCCTCATCCCGTTACCACCTAAACCTGTTGAGCCAAAGCCCTATCACTCTGCTGACTGTCACTCCACTGCCCGCTGGATATGGCGGTCTTCTTTTTAAACCTTTCACGCTCTACTGGCTGATGTCACGCGCCTGCACAGTCTTGCCTCTCATTTACCCTGAGTGGTAAAAACTGCCGTGGCTCTGAAAATCACCCACTCACTCGCAGCCTTCTTGTTCCAAATCACTACACTTTTTATCTTTACCTTTTATTCTGACAGGCACATATAAGCTTTGAACTCTCAAAATTTCATATCTGAAGGCCCCTCCACTAACCAAGTGCACTTTTACCAGAAACAGCCTTAAGATTTCTGTTACCATCAAAATTGGCCTTTCTCCAATTTAGAATCTCAACCTACAGACCAGAACTATCCTTTTGCTTATTTACTTTGAAACTAAGACTATAGGACATAGGAGCAGAATTAGGCCAATAGCCCATTGGGTCTGCTCCGCCATTCAATCATGTCTGTCCATTTTTTTAAATGGCATTTTGATCACTAGATGCAAAGTGTTCCCCTTCACAAACTCCTGTCTCACTTCCAAATAGCAGATCAGGTACTACACTCTCCTGTTGGGACTTCTACATACTAGTGAAAGAAAATTTCCTCCACACGTTTGCCAAACTCTATCCCATCTCGTCCTTTTACCGTGTGGAAGCCCCATCAGTTTGCAGGAAGTTAAAGCCACCTACTAGAATGACTTTATGTTTCTTGCAGCTGTCTGCGATCTCTCTGCAAATTTGTTCCTCTAAATCCCTTGGACTGTTGAGGGGTCTGTGATAGCTCCATTAATGTGGTCACACCTTTCTCATTTCCACACATCAGAATGCCTCACTAGACAAGTTTTCCAATCTGTCCTGACTGAGCACTGCCATGGCATTTTTCGTGAATAGTGATGCCACTCCTCCTTTAATCCTTCCCGCTCAGTCACGTCTGAAACAAAGGAACCCTGGAATATTGAGATGCCAGTCTTGCCCTTCCTGCATCCAAGTCTCATTAGCGTCTACAATATCATAATTCCAGATGTTGATCCATGCCCTGAGCTCATCCGCCTTTCCTGCGATACTTCTTGCATTGAAATATCTAAAACTCGGGGTTCCAGTGACATCATCGTCGAGAATGGCAGCTTAAGTCACTAGGTCCTCCGGAAAAACGCGTATTAAGCCCTGTTATCCCATCAAATAGAATATTTTTCGAAAAATATTTGAACTGAAAAGTGGGACAAGAATGGGGAAAAAGAATGGAAATTTAAAAAAGCGACACTGCGGAGCATGCGGCCGAGAGGAGTGCAGCAAGCGGCTCTCCTACCCGACCGAGTGCTTGCGAGGCGGACGCTGGGCCTTGCTCAGGCAAAGCGGCGAATATCTTCGAAATCCTGGAAGAAATAATGGAGGTCCAGAAAGATATAAAATAGCAGCTCCGTGATATTAAGTCAGAGCTCGCCAGCGTCAATCAAAAAGTAGCAGTGGCAGAGACTCGAATTGAGAAGGTGGAAGTTGGCGTTGAAAACGTGGAACTGATACTGAGTAAGACAATAAAAATATTACATCACCAAGAAGATAAACTGCTTGACCTGGAGGGAAGATCACGGCGGAAAAATATCAGAATCTACAACTTTCCCGAAGGAGTGGAGGGCTATGACTGAGTTTGTCGGAAAGTTACTGCGGGACGTGCTGGGCTCACCGCGCATTAGTCCCAAAACCTACCCAGGATAGAAAGCCACACTCAATAATAATTAAATTCCTTCGGTACAGCACCGAGGCAGAGATTCTACAAAGGGCCTGGGGTAAGAAGAGAGTGGTTTTCGACGATAAATTAATATATTTTGATCAAGATTACCCCACCCCCCACCCCGCGGTCCTGCAGAAACGCAAAGAATACTCTGAGGTAAAGCGAGTACTAAAGCAAAAACCAGATTAGATTTCAAACTCTATACCCTGCTAAACTTCAAGTTTTTTATGACAACGGGACGCAGTTGTACCAGACAGTGGAAGAGGCGACTACAATCATGAAGGCCAGAGGTTTGCCCGTCAGTGTGACCAAAACGAGGGAAAGCCTGACTGAGGAATTATCCCACTCCGCTTTGCAAATAGTGCAAGAATCGAGAAGGCAGGAGACGGGAGAAGGCCGAGAGAAATATATCAGGAAGAGACCGGGAGTTTCCCAAAGACAGTCCTCACCCCCTTCAGAAGAGCCATAAGGTTTGGCTAACTTTAAAAATATTGAAAAGCTAAACGGAAGCAAAAGTACACGGTGATATACCTATCTCGAGAAATACTTATTATAATGTGGATTTTATATTACTTAGTTGTTATTCTTTATTCGCTCACTTACTCCTTTTTCCTCACCAAAATGAGAATATATATATGTGTGTGTATGTGTATATATTTGTGTGTGTATATGTAGGAGGAGTACACAGGGAAATCTTTTCTGTGTAATGGATTTGTTCACTGACTTTTATGAATACTGCAATGGGGGCCCTCAACTCACAAGTAGGAGGGGTTATCCCCCACAGCTAGACATTTCCTCTAGCTCAATGCAGGGTCATCTACTAGAGACCTCAGCCTTGGAATCACACGTTCGTTGCCATTTTTGTTATTATTTTCGTTTCTTCGTTCTTATTTGTTCAGGCAGTAGATCGATGAAGTTTTATTCTAATTTCAATGATACATTGACAGATAAATACAGATGGCTAAGGACGAGGTAAAATTCATTTCTTTTAATGTCAATGGGCTATTAAATCCAATCAAATGTAAAAGAATTTTATCCAATTTGGAACAATTTGATTCATACTGGGGGAAATGGTTTAACTAAATAATGCCTCATAGGCATGACTTTATTCTCACAAATCAATGAATCTGTTGTAAAAAAAAAGATCACTCCCTACTTGTACATACCGTAGATTTCGCACTACAGAGCGCACCTGATTAAAAGCCACTGGCTCTAATTTTAGAAAGAAAATCAATTTTGTACTTGTACAGGCCGCACCGGATTTTCGGCCGCACCGGATTTTCGGCCGCAGGTGTCCCACGTTGTAATATGAGATATTTACACAGAAAGATATTACACGTGAGGATTTTTTAACTTTTAATTAAATCCATATGGTAACAAACAAATACATATTGCAAATGCTTTTTTTCGAACCGTGCCTGTAATACGGCTACTTTTAAATATACATACGTATCGGTAACACACAAATTACGTTGCATATACATTCCAATATCTCCTAGCGACTGGTAAAATATATATATACTGCAGCCTACCAGGAAAAGTTATTGATCGCCTTTAACTTAAAAGCAGCGTTTTGGCTCCGCCGCTCCCCCCCACCTTCCCGTTTATCGCAAACCGGTATTTCCCACAAGACGCGGCGAAACCGGATGTGACGTCTAGCATTCCGGGCTGTAGTACAGAAAACATACTAACAAATGAATTACTAAGCGAAAATATTATAAACTAAATAACTGCCATAAAGGCAGCACAATGCTTTTCTTCGAGTGTTTTCCATGTTGATGAGGGTGAGTACAAATGACTGATTTACAATAATTTAATTGTGAAAGTGCGCTTGATTTATCGTACAATTTCATTGGACCTCTGTGAACTACTCATCAATTTTATTGGTCTACTGTTACGAGGCAAAATGTTTTTGGCGGCATGAAAAAAAACCATGCATTAGCCGCACCGTAGTAAAGGCCACAGTGTTCAAAGCTGTTCAAAATGTGGGGAAAAAAGTAGCGGCTTAAAATCCGGAATCTACGGTAGTTCTTTCTTTTTGCTTGTTTTTTCCTTCCGCTCTTTTCTATAAGTGTGTACCTCATAAATACTTTGTGGAGATTTGTGATATATATGATTATATAATATATATGTACTATGTCCGAAATACGGTACATCTTATGGAAATGTTTGCTTGATGATGAACTTCAATAAAAAAATAAATTACAAAAAAAAATATAAAACTCAAGATAGTAGTCACACCATGCTCAAGCTTTTGATTCTTGACTTCTAGGTCTTGCCAACATCTATCTCTACAACATTGTCACTAACTGTTCTGGTACTCTGGCTCCCATTCCCTTGCAACACTAGTTTAAACTCCACCGTGCAGCATTAGCAAACCTTCCTGCTAGGATATTAGTCCCCTTCAGTTCAAGTGCAAACCGTCCCTTCTGTACAGGTCCCACCTTCCCTGGGAGAGAGGCCAATGATCCAAAAATCTTATACTCACCTTCTTACATATGTTAAACTATACGCTCTTCCTAGTTCTGGCCTCACTAGCACATGGCATGGGGAGCAATCCTGAGATCACAACCCTGGAGGTCCTGCCCTGCAGCTTAGCACCCAACTCGCTGAACTCCCTATGCAAAACCTCATCACTCATCCTACCCGTGTCCTTGGTACCTATGTGACCAATGACCTCTGGCTGTTCACCCTCCCACTTGGGAGGACTTAATCCAAGATGTCCCAGACCCTGGCACTCAGGAGGCAAAATACCATTCGGGAATCTCGTTCTCATCCAGAGAATCTCCTTTCTGTTGCCTTAACAGACAAATCCCCTATCACCACAGCTAATCTCTTCTACCCCTTTCCTTTCTGAATTTCAGAGTTAGACTCAGTGCCAGAGATTTGACCGCTGAGACAGGAGTGTCTAGGCTTCAGACTCAGTGATGAAGGGCTGCCAAAATATTTTTAGGTTAGGATGTGTATACCTTGTTTTTTTTAAAGCAGCGGGGCCATTTGCTTCCCAGCCACCAAAAGAGAGACATCCAAGCTATCATGCTCTTCCAAGGGCGATGTAACACAGTTGTGGCGACTGAAGATTTAAAATGGACTGAGGGGTTAGGACTATGCATGTATATATTTGTTAGGTTGTGTTTTTACTAATATTCTATATGTGCTTGTTTATGTGAGGACTGGGCCTTAAAGCCATGGTGTCGCCTAGTGAGTGTCGAGGGCCAGCTAAAAGATGATATTGGTGGGCTGGGGGCTGGGTTCTGGACTAATATTTATACATACACAAACATATACGCATATACATACACATATTTATACATATGTTTATATGCATATTATATGCCTATATGCATATTCTGCATCATTCATTGTACTTTTACTGATATTCTATATGGGTTTCTAATTCATATGCATCAAGCTGCAAACTTGTTTGGGGGCAGGGGGAGGGAGGTGGGTGACAGTGCTCTTTTTATGTGACTGTGATCTTCGTTTGTTACTGTTGGTAATGCCTTTGCATCTTGACCCTGTAGTAAAGCTGTTTTGTTTGGCTGTATTCATATATGGTTAAATGACAATTAAACTTGAATTGAACTGAACTGAATTGACTTGAAAAGAAACCTGCTAGTGAAGGTATTCCCATGCATTTCTTGTCCACCTCCTTTGTTGTAGTAGAGATATAAACATCATTTCATATAAAGATTTATAGGTCAGAGTTTTTTTTTTTTAAATGTCAACTGTTACATATTCTTAAAGGATGCACTTATGAAAAAGAAAACATTTATAAATTCAATCATCATGCAGGAACCCAGATTCTGATAACAGGCTCCCATGTTTATTATTAACCAATGGTATAGCTCTCTAATCGTTCATAGACTTCCATCACATACTTATCAACCTGAGCTTCCAGTAAAGGAAGCCAACTCAACCGCTTCATATAAATATTGCTCTGTTGACAATAACTGAACAATTAATGTACTAATGGTAAACAGCTGTGCAAGATTATAATTCTATTCTGGCATTTTGAAATGAATGGATACAGTTTCCAAACAAAATAATTTAACACCAATTTTACAGAAAGTGGCACCATGTATTAAATGTACTAGTTTTAGCAGAATGCATCAGTAATTAACAAAGTTTCATGTTTAGCCATGTGATCCCAAATTTGTGGTGGCTTGGATGAGTTTTAACATCTAACTGGCAGCAAGCCAAAAGATAAAACAAAAATGTAATGTAACATTAGTAGTAACGAATACAGATCAGCATTCAGGCAATACGGGGAACTTGTCAAATTATCATTAAATCCACTGAGTTACTTTAATTTTACAAGATGTACAAGCAGCTACTTAATTGAAAATAATAATGCACAGTGTACATTGCAAATTATTAAATTTATAGACTTGCATGAAGGCTTAGATATTTTCCTTAACTTTTTGTACACCAGACGAGTGAAGTTTGTTACTTGCAATTCAAGATAATAATTACATACATTCAGACCACGCATAGCACTGATTCATTATAACACGGTCATTTGATTCTTTATTGAAATTTTTTTTAAATGATAAAACTTAATTCTAAACAACACTTAAGACTTCTGAAGAACTGCCACTATTACAGCAAATATTCAATCAGCCAGTGACAGCACTTTACATATGCTCTGAGTCACTCACAGCCAATGATAGCACTTTACATATGCTCTGAGTCACTCACAGCCAATGATAGCACTTTACATATGCTCTGAGTCACTCACAGCCAATGACTTATCAGTTCATGCTCTGCCTCCATCGCCTGTGTAAGGGTTCTTGCTCCCTCGCCAATTTGTTCCATTTTTTCCACCCATAATGTCTGGAAAACGGCCTGCAATTTCAAACTGCATGACCGGAGTGTGGAAGAAACTATGGCCAGAGCATGCAACAATGTCCTAGGATTTCAGGCAGACCCAGTCATCCAAAACATCTTTGAACTGGCCAATGAAGCGGGATTCGAGAATGTTAATGATGACAATGTTGAAGAGTTACTGCATTCTCTTGGCGAGAGCCTTAATAACAAAAAGCTTCGAGAATTAGCAGAGCAACGCACCCTGGGTGAGCACCAGCAAGAAACCTCACCGCAAAATTCCTCAGCACTAGCATCACTACAATCACACAAATCATGGACCAGTCATTGATAATGACCCCGACTGGGAGCAGAGAAATAACACAAAGAGAGACATTCTTCACATGATTTCTTGCTACCGAGAGCTGCTTCATGAGAGGAAACTTGAGAAAAAGCAGTTAAATCTCCACACCTACTTGAAGAAGAGGCCAAAGTTAGAGGAAGACCCACAGCTTGGTCCCTCCTCTAAGTTGTAACTACCACCAGTCTCCCTCCGCTACTGCTTCGATGTGTTGCTGGCTGCTCCACGAATGCACAGGCTAGGCCTATTTGCATATTTGTATCTCTACGAATTACTGTGTACAGTCAGCCCTCCTTATCCGCGGGTTCCACATGCGCGGATTCAACCAACCGCGGATCAGGAAAACCCGGAAGTTCTCTCTCCAGCACTCGCTGTTCGAGCATGTACAGACTATTTTTTCTTGTCATTATTCCCCAAATAATACAGTATAACAACTAGTTACATAGTATTTACATTGTATTAGGTATAAGTAACCTACAAATGACTTAAAAGTACAAGCAGTCCCTGAGTTATGAATGTGTTCCATTCCTGAGTCCGTCTTTAAGTCGGATTTGAGGTCGGAACAGGTACATCCGGTATTATTTAGCGTCAGTTAGTCAAACATTTTTCTTAGTATATAGTACATATTTTACCTTTCTATGCATATAAAACACTTAAGAAACATACGTATTTCAATAATTAAACCACTGTGTTGCTTAGTAATAATTGTAGCTTTCATCGGGGCAGGGCCTTTCACATGCTCCATTAAAATTGTTTTGATTGTTGACCGACTGTAGCCTAACGCTTTCCCAATGACCGATGGCATTTCACCACTTTCCGATCGCTTTATTCCACTTTATTTTCAATCGTGATCATGATTATTTTCGTGAACAGAAACACTGCGGATTCAGAGCTGCACCGCCAGGTCCTAGCGTCCACCGCACTGAGACATGTTAAATAAGGCCCGGGGTTCCGCTGGGTCCTAAAGACCATGGCACTAAAACAGGTTAAACAAGGGACTTGAGCATCTGCATTTTTTGATACCACGGGGGGCCTCGGAACCAATTCCCCGCGGATATGGAGGGTCGACTGTATACGTAAAAGAGCATACATCTCTGGTTTGTTTTTTTAAAATCAGGCACACACCTCTATTTACATAATGTTATAATGACCCTGCATAGCGCTGATTTACATCGTGTTTCACCTCCGAGGAAAGCAACCTCAGCATTAAGCGGGGTCTGGGTGTATATGATAATCAATACATCATGCATTGATAAACAATATGAAAATTAATCTTATCTTTCATTTTAATAGCATTTTTAAAGTAAAAAATAGCAAATCTCAATAGTAAATCTCCTTCAAATCTCATTTATCACTGTTCTTTTTGCAAGCTAGCAATGCATTATCAGCTGCCAACTTGCCTACAAGGAAAAAATAAAACAATAAAATGCAGTGACATAATGCTTGCCATCATTATGTGACAAAGTTTTTTTGGAAGTACCTATAGCATTTACTGTTACAAAAAAGGTTACAGCTTTAGAGTCAAATGGTACTGAAATAGGCCCTTTGTCCACCAAGTCCACACTTAGTCGGCGAACCACCTATCTATACTAATTCTGCTCAATTCTCACTATACTATCAATATTTCACAGATTCTAGCATTCAACTATACAATTGGGGAAATTTGCTGTGGCCAATTAATCTACTAGTCCATACATCTTTGGGACATGAAAACACCTGGGGAAATTGACAGTCATCAGGAAACTCAAAAATAGCAACTATTCAGGATTACATCCAGAATACTGAGTTGCAAGACAGCTGCTCTCCAGCCCAGTGAATGATACTGGAAGTTAACATTATTAAGCAAGGCACTAGTAGCATGCCAAAAATTCTGGAGTCCAGGCTAGAGGTGAATGTAGTGTGCTAAGAGGAAGGCACTGGGAAAGTTTTTTTAAAATCCTTAAGGTGAATGAGTCACCTGGACCAGATGGACTAAACCCCTGAAAGAGGTAGCTGAAGAGATTGTGGAGGTATTAGTAGTGATCTTTCAAGAATCGCTGGAATCAGGGAGGATCCCAGAGGACAGAAAAATTTCAAATGAGACACTGCCATTTAAGAAAGGGAGGACATATATGGCAGGATGTTATAGGCCAGTCCGCCTTTTCTCAGTGGTTGGCAAGATTTTAGAAACCATTAATAAGGGTGCATTTTTTATGTATTTGCAGGTGTATAAGAAATAGTACAAAGTCAGCAGTTTCATTGAGAGGAGATATTTGCGAGCAAAGGGACCAAAGGCCAAAGGGAAGCTTTTAAACTTAAGGTCTGTATGTTCACATTAGAGTGAAGGGTAAGGCTGGTAGAAGGGAACCTTGATAGATGAGGGTTGAAGTACATACAATGATGGGTCAGGGACAGGCAGCTGGGTTCAAGCAAACCCCTGGAGTTTAGGATGCAAGAGTATACTCATGCATCCCCTATACTGGGGCCATATGATAGCTTTGGTAGAGAAAGATTTAAGAAAAGCCAGAAATTAATAGGATACTAAAACAAAAGAGAGAGAACAAGCCCAAGGACCAAATGGAACATCTTTCTATGGATCCACAGGAGATGGCCAAGATCCTTAATGAATATTTCTATTTTTGCCATGGAGAAACACCTTAAGAAATTATAATGAGGATCTTAAAGAGAGTCCATATTTCTGTCATATTGGATGTCTCCAGGGCCTAAGCAAATTTCTCCAAAAACATCGTGGGAAGCTGGAAAAGAAATCTTGGGAGCCCTGACTGAGATATTAGAATGATTAACCATGGGTGAGATTTTCGGAGATTATTTAAGAAGAACAGCAAAAAATAAAAACAAAACCTAAGAACTACAGACCAGCAAGTCTAAGTACGGTGGTAACTGAGTTATTGGAGAGGATTTTGAGGGATAAGATGTACTGTACATTTATCTGGCAAGGCAGGCGTTGATTAGGAGTAGTCAACATGGCTTTGTGTATGAGAAATTATACTTAATGAACTTGACTGCATTCTCTGATGATGTGACCAATAAAGTTGAAAACAAGGCACTTGACCTGGTTCAAAGAACTTCAGTAAAGCCTTTGATAGGTTCTAGCCAGTGGGTTGTGCTCGAAACTAAGATCTTATGGAATCCACAGAGTACTGGCTAATTGGATACTTAATTGGTTTGCTGGTAGAAAGCACAGACTGGTGGTGGAAGGTTATTTCTTGGACTGGAGGCCCAAATTAGTGATATACCCCAAGAGTACAAATCAAGAACCTAACTGTTTCAGTTTTAAATATACATAATGACCAAAGTTAATTTGACAAAATCAGCACTGATGCTGATTAATACATATGAAAGTAAGGTATCTCTCCCTCCCCAGATTAAGGTTACAAAAGAGGTCCTCTACTTGGATATTAAAGTTTAATACTTCCCTATCGTCTGTGGCTAAAACAAATTACTCTTCAATTTTGAAAAAAAAATAGGTTATTAACAGATGGAGACACCTGCCAGCATCAGTCCTAGCTCACATATTGATCATTAAAATGAACATCTTACCCCACATTAATTTTATCAGCTCAATGATCCCACTTGCGCCTCCAGCCGGATATTGGCAAAAACTGGACTCCTTACTATGATGCTATGTTTGGAATGGTAAACGACCCAATATAAAATGTTCAGCTCTACAATTCAAAAAACTCGGATGGGGGATTGGCATGTCCAAATTTTAAACTGTATCACTGGGCATTTGTATTAAAAAGTCTTAGCTATTGGATGGGGGAGGATAAAGTTTTGTCATGGACAAATATAGAACAAGAGCTAATAGCACCAATAAGGTTCAAGGACTTTCTCCTTATAGGTATGTCTACCAAAAAATGTGATTTGTACTACAGTCCAATTTTAACCAATATGCTACAAGTGTTTAGAGCAACAAAAAATTCCTAAAGTTTAAAAGCGAATGGTGCAAATCATCTCCATTATGGAACAATAATCATTTTCTATCTGGGGGGAAACCATTCCCTAACAGAACCTGGGAGGATAAAGGTACTCTTCAAGATATTAATGGGGCAAGTACTATCCTTAGCTTTCAGGAACTGGTATCTTGATATAATATTGATAAACATTCTCTTTTCTTCTACTTTAGAGTAAGATCAGCTTGTAAAGCCTATGGGATTCCCTGGGAGTCAGATTTAAAGGACCATCCCATTTTAAGTTGGATACAAAGTGCTCTAAGACAGATAGTGTCATATATCTATGATAAATTAAACTCCCAGAAATATATGCCCACATCAGGAATGAAAGCCTAGGATAGGGGCATATCTGAACTGAAACAAGACTTAGGCTGGGATGCGATTTGGGATAATGCTGCTGGTGCTTCGAGAAACCCAAATCATCGGTACACTTGAAATTTTGTCATAGAGCATATCTAACACCGAGAATTAGACATCAAATGGGACTGGTTCCTGACCCATATTGCTCATTTTGCCCCCACAGAACAGTTGGCTCTTTTATACATGTTTTATCGGAATGTCCAGGGGTTTTTGGTTTGTGGGGGAAGGTTATCAGTGTTCTTACAGAACTAATGGGAGTACAATTACCAATGGACCCCGCTGTACATCTTCTAAATGATGACTCCCACCTTTCCCTTATGGAAAAAACATGCAAAATCTGGCTGGCAAGCCTGACTGCAGCTATGATTGTAGTCCAGCGTTGGAAACCTACCCATGATATTTCAAGTACTCACTGGCTTTGGAGCTTTTTGGACATTTCTTACCTGGAATTATCATCAGCAGGAGTAAATGATGCACGACCAAACACAATCTGAATGTGGACAAATTTGATATCTAACTTAAAAGATCTTCTGTTAAAATAGGAATGCTCTGTCTGTGTATGCACTACTATTTCAGTTGGTTCGTGGAGGGGAGAGGGGTGGGGGATGAGGGTTGGGGGGTGGCTGGGTTAAACAGTCAAAATGTAATCGGCAATAAAAACACAAAATGCTGGCAGAACTCAGCAGGCCAGACAGCATCTATGGGAGGAGGTAGTGACGATGTTTCGGGCCGAAACCCTTCATCAGGAGTAAAGTAACATGGGATGGTCGTGGGGGGGATAAGAAGTGGGGGGGAGGGATGAAGTAGAGAGCTGGGAAGTGATAAGCTGAAGGGAAATGGGCTAGGGGGAAGGTGGAGAATTATGGGAAATAAAAAAGAAAGGAAGGTAGGGCTGGGGGGAGATTATAGTGAGGGGGGAAAAGAGAGAGAAAGAGAACCAGACTAAAATTATAGATAGGGATGGGGCAGAGGTATCAACAGAGGTCTGTGAGTTGAATGTTCATGCCGGCAGGTAGGAGGCTACCTAGGCGGGAGATAAGGTATGGCTCCATCAACCTGCATGTGGCCTCATCTTGACGGTAGAGGAGGCCATGGACAGCCATATCGGAGTGGGAGTTCTCTGTGGAATTGAAGTGTGTGGCCACAGGGAGATCTCGCCACTGCTGGAGGACTGAGCGCCGGTGTTCAGAGAAACGGTCTCCCAGTCTGCGGTGGGTCTCCCCAATGTATAAAGGGCCATATCGGGAGGACCGGATACATTATATCACCCCAGTTGACTCGCAGGTGAAGTGGTGCCTCACCTGAAAGGACTGTCTGGGGCCTAGGATGGTGGTGAGGGAAGAAGTGTGGGGGCAGGTGTAGCACTTCTTCCGTTTGCCGGAATAAGTGACTGGAGGGAGGTTGGTGGGGAGGACAAGGGAGTCGCGTAGGGAGCGATCCCTGCGGAAAGCCGAGAGTGGGGGGGGAGGGGAAGATGTGGCTGGTGGTGGGATCCCGTAGGAGGTGGCGGAAGTTACGGAGGATTATATGTTGGATCTGTAGGCTGGTAGGGTGATAGGTGAGGACCAGGGGCACTCTATCCCCGGTGGGATGGCGGGGGGGATGGGGCGAGGGCAGAGGTGTGTGAAATACCAGAGACGCGATGGAGGGCAGAGTTGATAGTGGACGAAGGGAAGCCCCTTTCTTTAAAAAAGGAAGACATCTCCTTTGTCCTAGAATGAAAGGCCTCATCCTGAGAGCAGATGCGGCGGAGGTGGAGGAATTGAGAGAAAGGGATAGCATTTTTGCAGGAGACAGGGTGGGAGGAGGAATAGTCTAGGTAGCTGTGAGAGTCTGTAGGTTTGTAGTAGACATCGGTGGATAGGCTGTCTCCAGAGATAGAAACAGAAAGATCTAGAAAGGGGAGGGAGGTGTTGGAAATAGACCAGGTGAATTTGAGGGCGGGGTGAAAGTTGGAGGCGAAGTTAATGAAGTCGACGAGCTCAGCATGTGTGCGGGAAGCAGCGCCGATGCAGTCGTTGATATAATGTAAGAAAAGAGGAGGACAGATACTGGTGTAGGCTTGGAACACAGATTGCTCCACATGGCCGACAAAAAGGCAGGCATAGCTAGGACCCATACGGGTGCCCATGGCTACACCTTTAGTTTGCAGGAAGTGGGAGGAGCCAAAGGAGAAATTGTTAAGGGTGAGGACTAATTCCGCAAGGCGGAGAAGAGTGGTGGTAGAGGGTGACTGGCCAAGTCACCCTCTACCACTTCTTCCTTCACCACCATCCTAGGCCCCAGACAGTCCTTTCAGATGAGGCACCACTTCACCTGCGAGTCAACTGGGGTGCTTCCGATGTGGCCCTTTATACATTGGGGAGACCCAATGATGACCTCTGATGATGGATGCTGCTTTCTTATGGCAGTGTTTCACGTAGGTGTGTGTGCTCAGTGGTTGGGAAGGCTTATCCCATGCAGGACTGGGCTGAATCCACTATCTTTTGTAGGATTTTCTGTTCAAAGGCATTGGTGTTCTCATACCAGGCCATGACGCAGCCAGTCAATATACTCTCCAATACACACCTATAGAAGTTCATCAAAGCTTTATATGTCATGCCAAATCTCCACAGACTCCTGCAGAAATAGAGGTGCTGTTGTGCTTTCTTTGCAATTATATTAACATGATGGATCCAGGACAGGTCCTCTAAGATAGTAACACCTGGGAATTTCAAGTTGCTGACCCACTCCAACTCTGATGAGGACTGATCCATGGATCTCTGGTTTCCCTCTCCTTAAGTCCACTATCAGTCACTTGGTCTTGCCAATATTCAGAGAGGTTGCTGTTATGACACCACTCAGCCACCTTCATTGTCTCACATTATCAAGCCAACATGGGTTTTAATTTTCCTTGGATCTTACAAGCTCTAACCCTTTGGACCAGCCTTCTGTATGAGACCTTGTCAGAGACTATATGCACATTAAAAATTCAATCAAATTAGTCAAATGGGATCTCTCCGCAAGAGCTGTGCTGATTATCCCTGAAGAGCCCTTAACTTTTCAAGCATAGATTGATATTGTCCTTCATTTTCCCCCCCATAACTTTTCTACTACTGACAGCAGGCTTATTGGGTTGCAATTATCTGACTTATCCCTGTTCATCTTCAGTTGTTCTCCAGTCATCTTGCACCTCACAAATTAGAAGAAGGCAGGGACAAACGCAGCACCATAATTAGAATGGTGTTTTGAGGCTTAAGCACTTTGAGGCTTCGGCCAGAGAAAGCAAAAAAAAAGCACTTTATATTTCTCTACCTTCTTTCCATTTGCTCAGTTAGGACATTAGAGATGCCAGCAGGATAGCTGCATGCTCCTCTTGTGGGATGTGAGAAGGCAGGGAGACCTCCAGCATCCCTGGCTACTACAATTGCAGCTTCTAACAATCCGCATTAAGGAGTTAGAGCTGGAACTAGATGAACTCCAGAACATTCGGGAGGCTGAAGGTGTGATACATAGGGCGTACAGAGAGATAGTTATACCGAAGATGCAGTACACAGGAAAATGGGTGATAGTCAGGAAGGAGAAAGGGGTTAAGGAGCCAGTGCAGAGTAACTCTGTGGCCATCACCCTCAACAACTAGTATATCACTTTTAATACTGGGGGAGGGGGGTGATGATGACCTAGCATAGTGGTCACCAACCCCCGACCTCAGCCTTAGTGAAAGGCAAGATTGACTCCAAATCGATTACCGTAGATGCCGGATTATAAGCCGCTACTTTTTTCCCACGCTTTGAACAGCTTTGAACACTGCGGCTTTTACTACGGTGCGGCTAATGCATGGTTTTTTTTCATGCCGCCAAAAACATTTTGCCTCGTAACAGTAGACCAATAAAATTGATAAGTAGTTCACTGAGGTCCAATGAAATTGTACGATAAATCAAGCGCACTTTCACAATTAAATTATTGTAAATCAGTCATTTGTACTCACCCTCATCAACATGGAAAACACTCGAAGAAAAGCATATGATGCAGCTTTTAAGTTAAAGGCAATCAATCTGGCGGTTGAAGAAGGAAATCGAGCTGCTGCACGTAATCTTGGCATAAATGAATCGATGGTGAGAAGGTGGAGACGCCAGCGTGAAGAACTGAGTCAATGCAAAAAGACGACAAAAGCTTTCAGAGGTAATCATAGCAGATGGCCCGAACTTGAAAACTTTCTTGAAGACTGGGTTAACACACAGAGAGCAGGCGGCCGCGATGTTTCCACCGTGCAGATCAGACTGAAGGCTAAAGCAATCGCCACCAAAATGAAAATCGAAGATTTTAGAGGTGGGCCATCGTGGTGTTTTAGATTTATGAGACGAAAAGGCCTGTCCATCAGGGTACGCACAACTCTCTGTCAGCAGCTCCCTCCCGACCACGAGGAAAAACTTGCTAACTTCCGCACATTCACTCAAACAAAGATAGCGGAGAATTCCATCGGGCCAGATGAAATCATAAATATGGATGAAGTACCTTTGACGTTTGACCTGCCTCTCACTCGGACTGTTAATAAAAAAGGTGACTCGTCCATCATACTGAAAACAAGTGGCCATGAGAGAACGCATTTTACTTGTGTTCTGAGCTGCACAGCATCCGGACTAAAGCTTCCACCGATGGTGATTTTTAAGCGGCTGACAATGCCAAAGGAAAAATTCCCAAAAGAAATCATGGTGAAAGTCAATAAGAAAGGTTGGATGATGGAGAGTCTAATGAAGGATTGGCTGAGAGAGTGCTACGCCAAGCGACCGGGGGGATTTTTTCACAGAAAAAAAGCGTTGCTCGTTATGGACAGCATGAGGGCTCATATAACAGATTCAGTGAAAGCTGCCATCAAGAGTACAAACTCAATTCCAGCTGTGATTCCTGGGGGCACCACGAAGTATTTGCAGCCACTGGACATCAGCGTGAACCGGGCATTTAAAGTGGCACTGCGCGTTGAGTGGGAGACTTGGATGACGAGCGGCAAGAAATCCTTTACCAAAACAGGCCACATGCGAAGAGCATCTTTAACTCAAGTCTGCCAGTGGATCCTAAATACGTGGAGCCATGTCACAACATCCACCATCACCAACGGGTTTCGAAAGGCTGGACTGCTGCGTGATGAAGAGGATCACGTGCGCTCAAGTGAGAGCGACAACAAAGAGACTGAAGTGAGTGACGAGATCCTGAGGTTGTTCAATTCGGACACTGAAGAAGAGGACTTTGATGGTTTTAGTGCGCAGGAGGAAGATGAAGAAGGCGATCAATAACTTTTCCTGGTAGGCTGCAGTATATATATTTTTTTTTACCAGTCGTTAGGAGATGTTGGAATGTTGTTCGTGCACTGTTCAGTAAAAAAGTATACGCAACGCAATTTGTGTGTTACCGATACGTATGTATATTTAAAAGTAGCCGTGTTACAGGCACGGTTCGAAAAAAAGCATTTGCAATATGTATTTGTTTATGTTACCATACGGATTTAATTAAAAGTTAAAAAATCCTCACGTGTAATATCTTTCTGTGTAAATATCTCATATTACAACGTGGGACACCTGCGGCCTAAAATCTGGTGCGGCCTAAAATCCGGTGTGGCTTAAAATCCAGTGCAGCTTGTACAAGTACAAAATTGATTTTCTTTCTAAAATTAGAGCCTGCGGCTTTTAATCAGGTGCGCTCTGTAGTACGGAATCTACGGTAGTTACACGCATGTGCACCAGGGCAGAAAAGACCGGAAGTAGAAATAATGTATGAACACCAGGGGTCACCAACCTTTTCTGCACGGCGGACCAGTTTAATATTGACAATATTCTTGCAGACCGGCCAATGGGGAGGGGTTTAAACACGACCCGAATACAGCGATACACGAAGCAGGTTCTTTATGTCCGGTCTATTCCGCAACTTAGTTTACATGCCTCTCAGCACTTACCTGCTGTCCTGCTTGCTCACGTTTTTAACGCCGGAAAAAAACTCAGCGGGTTTGTATTTAAGTGCAGGGTGCTTGGACTCAGGGTACCGAAGCAGTTTTGAGGGCTTCATTGCCTCATTAGACAGCCTCCAGGCCCGAACTCCAGTCTCCCACCCGCCCGCCGCCTTGGTCTGGTGCATCTGTTCCCGTACCAGGGCCGCAGCGGTTGCAGTCTGGAGAGAGCGACCGAGCGAGGAGTGCAACAGGACGCGCCCGCCCCCCCTTGTAGGATCGATTGGCCGACAAAAGTTTGTTTCAGTAGATCGCAGCGCGGTAGCTGCTCTGCTACTTACGGAACCCTGAGCCCGAATTAGGTTGTCTGCGAATATTTTAGCACTGGGTTCCCCACGAACATTCGGTGTGCTAAACAGGTTCAGAGGCAGCGCCCATCTGTCCACGCTCCAGGCCGGTAGCAACGGCACTTCTCGCCAGCCGGTTACCCGAGGCCAACCAGTGATCCCTGACACGCTTGGGTAATGACCTCGCATGCGTTCAAGTTCAACAGGGAATGAGGAAAGGTGCAGCTGACTGGTGGTTGGGGACCAGCGCATGGTGGGAGAGCTACACGCATGCACACTGGGCAGAAAGAATGGAACTAAAAACTCCGCAAGACGGAAAAAATCTTTCAACGGTATTTGTGTATTTATTTTTCATTTTTTCGGGATCTACTGGGAAAGTCTCAAAAGATCAACCAGTCGATCGCAATCAATGGGTTGGCGACCACTAACCTAGCAGAACAAAGTCACAGCGATACTCTAGCACTGAGTCAGCTGTATGACTAGGAAGGGCAATAGGTGATTCGTTAGTTAGGGGAACAGAAAGGAGTTTCTGTAGGCGAGAACAAGATTCCCAGATGGTATGTTGCCTCCCGGGTACCAGGTTCCAAGTCACCTCAGAAGTCCTCAGTATTCTCAAGTGAGAGGGTGAACAGCCAGAAGTCATGGTCCATGCGAGTACCAATGACATGGGTAGTTCGAGTGACGAGATTCTGCATAGGGGGTACAGAGAGATAGGTGGTAAGTTACAGGGCAGAACTTCCAGGGCTGTGATCTCAGAATTGCTACCTATGCCACAGCTAGTGACACCAGAACTAGGAAGAATGTGCATGTGACTAAGGAGTTGGTATAGGAGGGAGGACATTGTGCTCTCTTCCAGGGAAGGTGGGCCCTGTTCAGAACAGACAGTTTGCACCTGAACTAGAGGAGGACTAATATCCTCAGGGGAAGGTTTGTTAAAGCTGCATGGTGGGGTTTAAACTAGAGTTGCAGGGGGATGGGAACTAAAGTGCCAGAACAGTTAGTGGAGAGGTTGTGCAGACAGATGTTTGTAAGATTTCAAAGTCAGGAATTGAAAGGTTGAACATGGGGCAACCAGTGTTCTAAGCTGCGAATATTTCAGTGCTAAGAGTATCATAGGAAAGGCAGATGAGCTCAGGGCGTGGATCAACACCTGGAATTATGACATTGTAGCCATTATACTACCATTCCCACAATCCTGATTGAGAAGTTGCAAAACCTGGGCCTCCGTACCTCCCTCTGCTATTGGATCCTCGACTTCCTAACTGGAAGACCACAATCTGTGTGGATTGGTGATAACATCTCCTTGCTGACAATCAACACTGGTGCACCTCAGGGGTGTGTGCTTAGCCCACTGCTCTACTCTCTATATACACGTGACTGTGTGGCTAGGCATAGCTCAAATACCATCTATAAATTTGCTGACAATACAACCATTGTTGGTAGAAACTCGGGTGGTGACCAGAGGGTGCACAGGAATGAGATATGCCAACTAGTGGAGTGGTGTTGCAGCACAACCTTGCACTCAACATCAGTAAGACGAAAGAGCTGATTGTGGACTTCAGGAAGGGTAAGACGAAGGAACACACACCAAACTTCATGGAGGGATCAGAAGTGGAGAGATTGAGCAGTTTCAAGTTCCTGGGTGTCAAGATCTCTGAGGATCTAACCTGGTCCCAACATATTGATGCAGCAATAAAAAAGGCAAGACAGCAACCATGCTTCATTACGAGTTTGAAGAGTTTTGGTATGTCAACAAATACACTCAAAAACTCCTATAGGTGTACCATGGAGAGCATTTTGACGGGCTGCATCACTGGTATGGAGGGACCACTGCACAGGACCGGAAGAAGCTGCAGAAGATTGTAAATTTAGTCAGCTCCATCTTGGGTACTAGCCTACAAAGTACCCAGGACATCTTCAGGGAGCAGTGTCTCAGAAAGGCAGTGTCCATTATTAAGGACCTCCAGCACCCAGGGCATGCCCTTTTCTCACTGTTACCATCAGGTAGGAGGTACAGAAGTCTGAAGGCACACACTCAGCAATTCAGGAACAGCTTCTTCCCCTCTGCCATTCGATTCCTAAATGGACATTGAACCCTTGGACACTACCTCACTTTTTTAATATATATTATTTCTGTGTTTTTGCGTGATTTTTAATCTATTCAATATACGTACACTGTAATTGATTTACAGTCGGCCCTCCTTATTCGCGAGGGATTAGTTCCGGGACCCCTTGCAGATACCAAAATTCGTGGATGCTCAAGTCCCTTATTCAACCTGTCTCAATGCGGTGGACCTTAGGACCCGGTGGCAGAACTCTAAATCCGCACTGTTTCTGTTCACGAAAATAATCACGATTGAAAATAAAGCGGAAATAATAGAGCAATCGAAAAGAGGTGAAACGTCATTGGAAAAGCATTAGGCTACGTCGGTCAACGATCAGAACAATTTTAAAGGATAAAGTGAGAAAGGCTCTGCCCCGATGAAAGCTACAATTATTGCTAAGCAACACAGTGGTTTAATTATTGGGTTTTTGATCCTCCACATCAAGTGGAGAGCCCACTTGGGAGCGGTCCATCACTCGATCGAACTCAGTAACTTCCATTCCCAAGCCCGGCACTGAAACCTATGTTCTTGAGTGTTTTATTTGCATAGAAAGGTAAAACATGTACTATATACTAAGACAAACATTTGACTAACTGACGCTAAATAAAACTGGATGTACCTGTTCCGACTTACTTAGTAAGAGAACTTCTGATTTTTTTCGATTCCAATGCACGATAACCCACGCACATCCTCCCATGTGTGAACCCACTTCCAGGTTTTCATGATTCGCGGTTGGTTGAATTCGCGCATGCCGAATTCGCTGATAAGGAGGGCTGACTGTACTTACTTATTATTTTTTCTTCTGTATTATGTATTGCATTGAACTGCTGCTCCTAAGTTAACAAATTTCACAACACATGCCAGTGATAATAAACCTGATTCTGATTAGTGAGTAAACACGAGGAAATCTGCAGATGCTGGAAATTCAAACAACAACACACACAAGATGCTGGTGGAATGCAGCAGGCCAGGCAGCATCTATAGGGAGAAGCGCTGTTGACGTTTCGGGCTGAGACCCTTCGTCAGGACTAACCGAAAGGAAAGATAGTAAGAGATTTCAAACGTCAAAAGCATGGTTGAAACGTCTCGGCCCGAAACGTCGACAGCGCTTCTCCCTATAGATGCTGCCTGGTCTGATTAGTGAGACTTGGTTGCAGAAGGGACAGGACTGGCAGCTCAGTATTCCGGAGTTCTGTTGTTCTAAACGTGACACAGCGGGACAGGTTAAAGGAGGTGGGTGGCATTATCCGTCAGGGAAATTGTCACAGCAGAGGTCCGCCAGGAAAGACTGGAGAATTCGATTAGTGAGGCCAAATGGGTGGAACTGAGAAATAAAAAAAGGTATGACCACATTAATGAGGCTATATTACAGACCACCTAACAATCCTGGGGATTTAGAGGAACAAACTTGTAGAGTGATCGCAGACAGCTGCAAGAAACACAAGGTTGTTATAGTAATGATTTTAACTTTCCACTATTGACTGGGAACCCCATACTGTAAAAGGACTAGATGGGATAGAGTTTGGAAAAGTTTCCTTCATCAGTATGGAGAAGTTACAATGAAAGAGTGTGCAATACTTGATCTGCTATTAGGGAATGAGGCAGGAGAGTTGACAAGTTTGTGCAGGAGAACAATTCGCATCTAGTGATCATAATGCCACTAGTTTCAAAGTAAATATGCAAAAAGATAGGTCTGGTCCACTGCTTGAGATTCCAAATTGGAGAAAAGCAAATTTTGATAGTATTAGAAATGATCTGCCAAGTGTAGATTAGGACAGGTTGTTATCTGGCATAGTGGGAGGCCTTCAAAATCAAAATTTTGAGAATACAAAGCTTGCATATGCCTGTCAAAATTAAATGATAACAAGTACAGGGAACCTTGGTTTTCAAGTGATATTGAGGTCCAAGTTTAAAAAAAGGAGATGCAGAGCTGGTATAGGCAGGTATAAGGCGGCATGAAGTTCCTCTAGCAGATAAGGTGAGGAGAATCCTAATGGATTCTACAGATATGTTAAGAGCAAAAGGATTGCAAGGGACAAAATAGCCCTCTGGAAGACCGGAATGGTAATCCATGCATGGAGCCAAAACAGATGATGGAGATCCCAAATAATTTCTTTGCATCTGTATTTACTCAGGAGACAGACACAGCTCCATGAATCCCATACAGATCACAGAGAAGGAGGTATCTGCTGTCCTGAGGCAAATTAGGATGGATAAATCCCCAGGACCTGATGAAGTGTTCCCTCGGACCCCACGGGAGGCAAGCGCAGAAACTGCCAGGGCCCTAGCAGAAACATTTAAATCATCCTTAGTGACTGGAGAGGTATCAGAAGATTGAAGGATAGCCAATGTTGTTCAGCTATTAAAAAAAGGCTCGGAACATAAAAAAGGAAATTGTAGGCCGGTAAGCCTGACGTCAGTTGTGGGAAGGTTATTGGAAGGTATTCTAAGGGACTCAATATATAAACATTTGGATAGACATGGACTGATTAAAGATAATCAGCATGGCTTTGTGTGTGGTAGGTCATGTCAAACAAATTTTAAGAGTTTTTCAATGAAATTACCAGGAAAATGTTTGGTTAAGAAGGTTCAGTAGCTCAGTAATCAAGATAAGATAGTAAATTGGATTAGACATTGGTTTTGTGGAGGAAGCTAAGAGAGTGGTAGTAGACAGCTGCAAGAAACACAAGGTTAATCGACTGGATGCCTGTGACAAGTGGTGTGCCACAGAGATTGGTGCTGGATCCTTTATTGTTTGTCATCTAGATCAATGATCTGGATGATAATATGATAAACTGGATCAGCAAATCTGTGGATGACACCAAGATTGAGGGTATAGCGGACAGCGAGGGAAGTATCATGGCTTGCAGAGAGAGGGATCTTCGTCAGCTGGGGAAAAAAGGGCTTAAAAATGGCAGATGGAATTTAATGAAGACGTGTGAGGTTTTGCACTTCGGTAGGCCGTCATAAATCAAAACATCAAGTGCAGGAGATGGGATGTTACAATGAAGTTGTATAAGACGTTGGTGAGGTCCAATGTGGAGTATTGTGTGCAGCTTTAGTTACTTACCTACAGAGAAGAGATAAACAAGATCAAAAGAGTACAAAGAAAATTTAGAATGATATTGCCAGATCTGGAGGACCTGAGTTGCAAGGAAAGACGGAATAGGATAGGACGGTATTCCTTGGAACGTAGAAGATTGAGAGGAGATTTGATAAGAGGTATACAAAATTATGAGGGGAATAGACAGGTCAAATGCAAACAGGCTTTTTCCACTGGAACTACAACCAGAGGTCATGGGTTAAGAGTGAAAGGAGAAAAGCTTAAGGGGAACACAAGGGGAAACCTCTTCACTCACGAGGGTCATCAGGGTGTGGAATGTGAGCTCGATTTCAATGTTTAAGAAAAGTTTGAAAAGGTACATGGATAGTAAGGGTATGGAGGGCTATGGTCACGGTGCTGATCAATGGGAGTAGGCAGTTTAAATGGATTTGACATGGACTAGATGGGCCAAAGGGCCTGTTCCTGTTCCTTCTCTATGACTCACCTGCAACTAACAACAAAAAAAGTTACTTCTAAACTTCCTTTGTCTCCCACAGCAATCTGGAATACTTCTCAATAGGCCCTGGGGATCTATCCTCCTTTGTCTCCATTAAGAGAAGTAATACAGCCTTTTTAAAGTTTGTATTTTCTAGAATACCCAGCCCTATCCTGAAATATGCAATGACAGTGTCTCTCTCATTACTGAATACAAAGACAAATACTCATTTTAAATCTTACATATTGGCCATTTGCTCCTAACAGGACTTCCTCTTTCCCTGGTGACCCACTGGCTCATAATATAGTAGATAACATAGCATGCATATAGAGCAAGACCAAAACTGAATACTCTATAAAATTAGACTTTTTTCTCAAGAAAGGACCTGTTTACTGGAAAATGTGCAACCAAGGTTCACTAGACAGGCTTCAGAGCTAGACAGTTCATCAATGGCAAAATATTGCGTAGGCTAGGCATCTATTCTTTAGAATGGTAACTTCATTGAATAATACAGGCATTAAAGGATACAAGAGTAGGGCAGAAAAGTGGGTTTGAGGCCAATCATCAACTTTTATCTTACTAAATTCCAGAGCAAACTCAAAGAACCAAATGGCCTACTCCTGTTCTCATCCATATGTTAAACAACCAAATCTTTAACTATTTCAGAAAAGAGCAAAAGTTAATCAAACCCATTCTTGAAACGTATTCTTTCATTTTGATTTTCCATTAACACATTTTAAACAAGTTAATATATTTACTCAATTAATATTAAAAAATGAAAAACTGCCTCCTGACTACTTTTCCCCCTTACTGCCAATTCAAATGCATGAGTTGTTGTTTTATTGCCAGGTCCAATGTGATGCAAGTTCAGTAGGCAGATTACAAAGCAATTGTGGAATTGTTACAAGCTAACCTGGAAGTCCAACACAAAAATGTGTTCCACTGCTGTAAAAAGCAACAGCAACTACCAGACTTGCATGATCACATAGAAATCAGAGACTTGGTAGCACTCATGCAAAGAAATTCCAATTATTAACAAAGCTGCCAATATTCCCTCACAACAATCCAGCCAAGCTTCATCCTTTTGACATTACCTTCTACTGTTTTCCCACCGAAAGCAAACAAATAGTATTCAAACGATTAACCAGCCATCAAGGTTCCATTGTAATCAAATTATTTCGCTTGACGTTAGTGGACTAAGGCTACATACACACTGACCGGATAATTTTGAAAATGCCGGTTTCACGTAAAAACGATAGGCGTTCACACTATGCGTTTTTAAGAATATCTCTGTCCACATTGAAATGGAGATTTCAGTGAATCTCCTCCTACTGTGCATGCGCAGGACACATCTACCAAAAACAAGCAACCTGTTTTGTGTCGGATCTCACCGTGAAAGTGCACATTTGTGCAGTTACAGACTAGAAAACTTAAAACGATGGGCAGCTGTTGGCTCTCGCGCGGGAGGGCTTAAAAGTTTTTTTTTAAATAAATAAATAATACTGGAGCATATGGAGGCAACCGACAGGGAGTTCACGGACACTGAAAAACTGACTAACTCTGCTGCATTAATAAAGCACCTTGTTAAATGTATAAAACATGTCTGCATCAGTGTTATCTTATATTTCCATACAATGTTACATTAGGTTGTGTTACGAATGTGGAGCAACTCTGAGGGGCCAAAGGGTACAAAGTCGCCCCCTCCTTTTTGAGAATCGCAAGATCGCTATTATTTCGGGTCTGAGACCCAGGAAATGAGAGAGATACACATCATGTCAATAATGAGAGAGAGAGACACAGGATCACAGCAAAGGCAGTTGTTATAGACAACGCAGAATACACAACAAGGTGGAATGTCTCCTAACACAAGCAGAACGGAACCACTGATTACTGCTATTGTCTCTTGGAGAAGGAATTGTGTATTGAGTATTGTACTATTCATTGAAACCCCTCAGGGGACAACCAGAGTGGTCTGGTTGAGGGATTGCATCATCCCAACCTGATTGACATCTGAGACCCCGTGAGTGAGGATAAAAGATGGGTCTGGGGAACAACCCCTTAGACAAACCAGGAGAAACGCTAGAAGTCCAGTGACAGCGTTTTATAGTGAAAGCCGGTGAGAGCTCGTGTGTCCTCCCTTGCCTGGGTGGCGGGCTCATCACGGAAGAACAGTTTAGCTAAAGGAGAGGTCATACTTGAACGGCCACAACAACGAGACACCGACGGATCGAAATCATAAAGGAAGGTTGGCAAAAACAATAGCGGTAATTGTTCCCATTCTTCTATCTCTCTCTCTCTCTCTCTCTCCAACAATTGCAACACAGCGACAAACAAACGACGGCAGCCTGTATGAACTGAAATGAACTTTAGATTTCCATCGGACAATTCATTATCCCCTAGACAACGATAGAGCTTATTTCTTATTGATTATTATTATACCCGCACTTTTAAGTTTAGTATTGACGACGTATATTATCTGTATGTTTGCATTGATATTATTTTTGTGTATTTTTGCTAATAAATACTGTTAAAAATAGTATCATCAGACTCCAATGGACGCCCCTATCTTTGCTGGTAAGTAATCCAGTTAAGGGGTTCGTAACAGCTGTTACACGTCTATTGTCAGAGAAGTATCTGTATAAATAGGTAAACCACCTTCATACGAGCAAGGACAGAAAACAAGGCCAAGTGAGTATACTTATTTATTCAGTAAGTTATGAGTCAAAGTATTTGGTGAGTACATTTCTAACTCTTCTGGCTTCAGTCTCATTGCCGTCTGTTCTGAAATTGTTAGACTGTGTGGAGGGTTGCGTTCAGAAAAACAATGAAATGGCGCACTGCCGTCTGACAGCGTTTTCAGATTTCTCCAGTTACCCCGTCCACACTGATCTGCCCAAGCGGTGTTTTCAAAATGATACACCCTGGACAGCATTTCTGAAAAGCTCTGGTTTCGGGGGACGAAAACTCCGTTTTAGTGTGGATGAAGGGTAAAAACAAAGAGAAAAAGCTTCGGTTACAGATTTATCTGGTGTAGTGTGGACGTAGCCTAAGCACTGTCAGCCATAAACGATAATACCTTTTAGCTGAAGTTGCTGTATTTCAATTCACTGCCTTTCGCACATACTACAGGAAAATACAAATTGATAAAAGGAGTGATATTTCTGAAGTTGAATCAAGACAAAAACAATTTCTCCCAAGCATCGCAAAATAAGCAGAATTAGGTAATTAGGTAATTAGGTAATTCTGCCCATCAAGACTGCTCCGCCATTCCAACATGACTGATTTATTATCCCTCTGTACCCCACTCTCCCAAAACGTTTGACCCAAGTTAAACAATTTAAAGGCAATGCTACTAAATACTAACAAAGTGTAAGTAAACTTCTGACCCACTGGGAAAGTGATGAAAGAAATAAAAGCAGAAATAAACCATTCTCTCTACTATTATTCTGACATTTCACATTCTGAAAATAGTGATCCTAACTGACCTAAGACAGGGTATGTTTTCTAGGATTAAATTCAAAAATTGTGGAAAACTGAGTTTAGATGTATTTAGCTAAGGTGTTTGTAAACTTCTGACTTCAACTATATGTTATCATGCATGTTATTTTTGCTGCATCAGGTAATATACTGTCAGCCAACTCAACACAAGAAAAAATATTTGCAGTAAAATTGCATCATTGGAAAATAACCAAAGGAAACGAGACTTGTAACAGGAGATGATAATCTCTTACATGGCTCGATTTGAGAAAATTAGGTGTTACAGAGCGGGCAACAGAGTAGTGAGAGACAGAGTAGGAAGGCTTCGGCGATAAGGAGTCGAGGCCAGGTAGGTTATCTGTTTGAAATAAAAACAGAAAGTAAAGAATGTGTGAGAGGCCAGTTTTCTGTGCTCAGTGTCAGATTTGGGAGGTCCTAGAGACTCCCGGCCTCACGGACAACCACATCTGCATCAGATACGTCGAGCTGCAGCTCCTTAGAGACCACGTTAGGGAACTGGAGATGCAGCTCAATGATCTTCATCTACTCAGGGAAAGTGAGTAGGTGAGAGGGAAGAGCTATAGACAGGTAGTCACCCTGGGACCACAGGAGACAGAGAAGGGGGGGTAACAGTCAGGAGAGGGAAGAGCAAGAAACAGGTGCTAGAGAGTACCCCAGTGGCTGTCCTGCTTGACAATAAGTATCCCTGCTTCAGTACTGTTGGCGGGGGGAGGGGCCGCAACCTACTTAGGGAAGCAACAGTGGTCGCGCCTTTGGCACAGTCTGACCCTGTGACTAATAAGAGTAGGGAAAGGAAGAGGATAGCAGTAGTAATAGGGGACTCTATAGCTACTTTACTTTATTGTCACCAAACAATTGATACTAGAGTGTACAATCATCACAGTGATATTTGATTCTGCACTTCGCGCTCTCTGAAGTACAAATCAAAGTAAATATAATAAAAATTTTAATTATAAATCATAATTAGAAAATAGAAAAGGGAAAGTAAGGTAGTGCAAGTCAGGTCCGGATATTTGTAAAGTACAGCCCAGATCCGGGTCAGGATCCATTCAGCAGTCTTATCACAGTTGGAAAGAAGCTGTTCCCAAATCTGGCCGTATGAATCTTCGAGCTCCTGAACCTTCTCCCAGAGGGAAGAGGGACAAAAAGTGTGTTGGCTGAGTGGGTCGTGTCCTTGATTATCCTGGCAGCACTGCTCCAACAGCATGCGGTGTAAAGTGAGTCCAAGGATGGAAGATTGGTTCGTGTGATGTGCTGGGCTATGTTCACGATCTTCTGCAGCTTCTTCTGGTCTTGGTCAGGACAACTTCCATACCAGGTTGTGATGCACCCTAGAAGAATGCTTTCTACAGTGCATCTATAAAAGTTAGGGAGTCAGATAGGCGATTCTGTGGATGCAGGTAAGAAATACGGATAGTAGTTTGCCTCCCAGGTGCCAGCATCCAGGATGTTTATAATGGCGTCCACACTATCCTGAAATGGGAAGGAGAACAGTCAGAGGTCATGGTACATATTGGTACCAACGACATAGGTAGGAAAAGGGAGGAGGTCCTGAAAGCAGACTACAGGGAGTTAGGAAGGAAGTTGCAAAGCAGGACTTCAAAGGTAGTAATCTCGGGATTACTGTGTATGCCACGTGACAGTGAGTATAGGAATAGAATGAGGTGGAGGATAAATGCATGGGTGAGGGATTGGGGCAGAGATTCAGTTTTCTAGGTTATTGGGACCTCTTCTGGGGCAGGTGTGACCTATACAAAAAGGACGGGTTGCACTTGAATCCGAGGGGGACCAATAAACTGGCAGGGAGGTTTGCTAACGCTATTGGCGAGAGTTTAAACTAGAATTACTGAGAAGTGGCAGATGGAGTTCAACCCAGATAAGGGTAAGGTGGTTCATTTTGGTAGGTCAAATATGATGGCAGAATATAGCATTAATGTTAGGGCTCTTGGCGGTGTAGATGATCAGAGGGATCTTGGGGTCCCAGTTGGTAAGACATTCAAAGCTGCTACGCAGGTTGACTCTGTGGTTAAGAAGAGTGCTTGGCCTTCATCAATCATGGGATTGAGTTTAACAGCTGAGAGGTAATGTTGCAGCTATACAGGACCCTGGTCAGACCCCACTTGGAGTACTGTGCTCAATTCTGGTCGCCTCACTATAGGAAGGATGTGGAAACCATAGAAAGGGTGTAGAGGAGATTTACAAGGATGTTGCCTGGAATGGGGAGCATGCCTTATGAGAATAGGTTGAGTGAACTCAGCCTTTTCTCCTTGGAGCGATGGAGGATGAAAGGTGACCCGATAGAGGTGTATAAGATGATGAGAGGCATTGATCGTGTGGATAGTCAGAGGCTTTTTCTCAGGGCTGAAATGGTCGCCACAAGAGGACACAGGTTTAAAGTGCTGGGGTGTAGGTACAGAGATGTCAGGGGTAAGTTTTTTACTCAGAGAGTGGTGAGTGCATGGAATGGGCTGCCGGCAACGGTGGTGGAGGTGGATATGATGGGGTCTTTTAAGAGACTTTTAGATAGGTACATGGAGCTTAGAAAAATAGAGGGCTATGGGTAAAGCCTAGGTAGTCTAAGGTAGGGACATGTTCAGCACAGCTTTGTGGGCCGAGGGGCCCGTACTGTGCTGTATGTTTTCTATGTCTCTAAAAGTAGAGAGGGCATAAAAACAGCTTTTGGCTCATTGGCATTCATTAATCAAACTACTGAGTACAGGAGTTGGGATGTTATGTTGAAGTAGTATACAACATTAGTGAGGCCTAATTTGGAGAATTGTATGTAATTTTGGTCACCTACCTGCAGGAAAGATGGAAATTAAGGTTGAAAGAGTATAGAGAAAATGTATAAGGTATTCCTGAGTTACAAGATGAGATGCAAAAGGTTAGGACTTTATTCCTTGGAACGCAAACAACTGAGAGGACATTTGATAAGAGGTATACAAAATTATGACGGGTGTAGATAGGGTAAATGCAAGTAGGTTTTTTCCACTGAGGTTGGGTAAGACTATAACTAGAAGTCATGGGTGAAAGATGAAAAGTTTAAGGGGAACACAAGGGGAAACTTCTTCACTCAGAGGGTTGTGAGAGTGTGGAATGAGCTGCCAGCACAATTGGGGCACGTGAGCTCGATTTCAATATTGAGAGAAGTTTGGATTGGTATATGTACAGTAGGGGTATGGTGAACTATGTTTGATGGAAGTAGGCAGTTTAAATGGTTCAGCATGGATAGATGGACCAAAGGGCCTTTTTCTGTGCTGTACTTTTCTATGACTAAGTGTTTTATTGTGTCACATTTTTGACACAATTTTGTTTGTTTGTTTTAATTCCTTCATTTTTTTCTCTCTATCCCTCTCCTTATTATCTTCCTTGAAGTTACGTTAATGTAGACAAGGAGACATGACAGCATGTTTTTGATTAGCAAAACCTTGTACTTAGTCGAAATTTCTCCCTTTTCTTCAGTCAAAAAACCTGTCTTCCAATTGCCATAATCTGACAAAACAAAAATTATTCTTCACCAAACGATCAACTGTTTCTACCAATTGTTCTTTTGAGATTTCACCTCATTTATTTCTTGCCAAAGTCTGAGTTTTCAATCCAGAGAATAACTATTAAAAGAATAGCAGCTTACCATAAAGTAATGTAATTTTCATAAAAGTACTTAGTTTTTATTTAGAGTCTGGTGCGATCAGCCACAAGACAGTCAATTCTGATCAATACTTGTTCAGCCAGATCAGGAATCACGATAAAGTGAACTCTCAGGCCACATATCTAAGTGCATCAGACTCTGCATATGGTGCGTCTAATTTTAAGGATTACAACATATAATGCTGTTATCCAATGTAGTGGATTTCAATGATTCTACCTTTTGTAAAATCAGAAACATACAACAAATAAAGCAGCCATTCAGCCAATTAAGTCCATGCCAATTCTTACAGAGCATAATCCAGCTTCCTTCCACTTCCTTAACCCAAAAGCTCTACAAATTTGTTCTCCATACATCCTATGCTGCCCTTTAAAAGCTCCAAAAGATTCTCATTCTATAAGACTTTGTAGTATGCTCCAGATCTTTATGATTTTCCATGGGAAGAAGTTTCTCCTCCTTCCCTTCCAGTATTCGTCATCTATTTGCACTAAAACCCTTCTTAAAATGTGATGCCAGAGCTGAAGGAATAACTGAAAACGCCTATAAGAGATTCACAAAAATGTAATCCAACTTGCTTGTGTTTCAATTCAATGCCCCTCTTAAAACTGATAATCAATTTCTCAAAACTCATTCCACCATGTCAAGGATTTATGAATATAGAACATAGAACAATACATCACAGTACAGGCCCTTCGGCCGACAATGTTGTGCCGACCTTTAAACCCTGCCTCTCATATAACCCTCCACCTTAAATTCCTCCATATTCCTGTCTAGTAGTCTCTTAAATTTCACTAGTGTATCTGCCTCCACCACTGATTCAAGCAGTGCATTCCACCCATCAACCACTCTCTGAGTAAAAAACCTTCCTCTAATATCCCCTTTGAACTTTCCACCGCTTACCTTAAAGCCATGTCCTCTTGTATTGAGCAGTGGTACCCTGGGGAAGAGGTGCTTGCTGTCCACTCTATCTATATAACCATATAACAATTACAGCACAGAAACAGGCCATCTCGGCCCTTCTAGTCCGTGCCAAATGCTTACTCTCACCTAGTCCCACCTACCTGCACTCAACCCATAACCCTCCATTCCTTTCCTGTCCATATACCTATCCAGTTTTACTTTAAATAACAATATCGAACCTGCCTCTACCACTTCTACTGAATCTCGTTCCACACAGCTACCACTCTCTGAGTAAAGAAATTCCCCCGTGTTACCCCTAAACTTTTGCCCCCTAACTCTCAACTCGTGTCCTCTTGTTTGAATCTCCCCTACTCTCAATGGAAAAAGCCTATCCACGTCAACTCTATCTATCCCCCTCATAATTTTAAATACCTCTATCCAGTCCCCCCTCAACCTTCTACGCTCCAAAGAATAAAGACCTAACTTGTTCAACCTTTCTCTGTAACTTAGGTGCTGAAAGCCAGGTAACATTCTAGTAAATCTTCTCTGTACTCTCTCTATTTTGTTGACATCTTTCCTATAATTTGGTGACCAGAACTGTACACAATACCCCAAATTTGGCCTCACCAATGCCTTGTACAATTTTAACATTACATCCCAACTCCTATATTCAATGCTCTGATTTGTAAAGGCCAGCATACCAAAAGCTTTCTTCATCACCTTATCCACATGAGATTCCACCTTCAGGGAACTATGCACCATTATTCCTAGATCACTCTGTTCTACTGCATTTCTCAATGCCCTACCATTTATCTATGTCCTATTTTGATTAGTCCTGCCAAAATGTAGCACCTCACACTTATCAGCATTAAACTCCATCTGCCATCTTTCAGCCCACTCTTCTAATGGGCTTAAATCTCTCTGCAAGCTTTGAAAACCTACTTCATTATCCACAATGAAGAGTGGATGAATACCCTATGAATACAATGAATACCCTACCTTAGTATCATCTGCATACTTACTAATCCAATTTACAACCCCATCATCGAGATCATTAATGTATATGACAAACAACATTGGACCCAGTACAGTTCCCTGAGGCACATCACTAGTCACCAGCCTCCAACCTGACAAACAGTTATCCACCACTACTCTCTGGCATCTCCCATCCAGCCACTGTTTAATCCATTGTACTACTTCAATAAAAAATACCTAACAATTGAACCTTCCTAACTAACCTTCCATGTGGAACCTTGTCAAAGGTCTTACTGAATTCCATCTGGACAACATCCACTGCTTTACCCTTCTCAACTTTCCTAGTAACCTCTTCAAAAAATTAAATAAGATTTGTCAAACATTACCTTCCACACGCAAATCCATGTTGACTGTTCCTAATCAGACCCTGTCTATCCAGATTATATATACCATCTCTAAGAATACTTTCCATTAATTTACCCACCACTGATGTCAAACTTACAGGCCAATAGTTGCTAGGTTTACTCTTAGAACCCTTTTTAAACAATGGAACCACATGAGCAATACGCCAATCCTCTAGCACCATCCCCATTTCTAATGACATTTGAAATATTTCTGTCAGAGCCCTTGCTATTTCTACACTAATTTCCCTCAAGGCCCAAGGAAATAGCCTGTCAGGACCAAGAGACTTATCCACTTTTATATTCTTTAAAAATGCCAGTACTTCCTCTTCTTTAATCATCATAGTTTCCCTTACCTTACACAATTCAATATCCTTCTCCTTAGTGAATATCAAAGAAAAGAAATTATTCGAAATCTCCCCCATCTCTTTTGGCTCCACACATAGCTGTCCACTCTGATTCTCTGAGGGACCAATTTTATCCCTCACTATCCTTTTGCTATTAATATAACTGTAGAAACCCTTTGGATTTATTTTCACCATACTTGCCAAACCAACCTCCTATCTTCTTTTAGCTTTTCTAATTTCTTTCTTAAGATTCTTTTTACATTCTTTATATTCCTTGAGCACCTCATTTACTCCATTCTGCCTATATTTATTGCAGATCTCTCTCTTTGGAAAGGATGGTTTTCTCTTTGGAAAGAGAAAGCATGCCCTCTTTGGAAAGCATGGTTTTCAAAGGATATTGGAACCAAGTTTCCAATATCCTTTGAAAACCATGGCTCTCTCAAACTTTCAACCTTTCCTTTCAACCTAACAGGAACATACAGATTCTGTACCCTTAAAATTTCACCTTTAAATGACCTCCATTTCTCTATTACATACTTCCCATAAAACAAATTGTCCCAATCCACTCCTAAATCCTTTTGCATCTCCTCAAAGTTAGCCTTTCTCCAATCAAAAATCTCAACCCTGGGTCCAGACCTATCCTCCATAATAATACTGAAACTAACCATAATTATATTGAAACTACTGATATATCATTATATTGAATCTATTCCTCATAAAATCTTGTATACCTCAATCATATCTCCTCTCATCCTCCTCCTCTCCAGAGAGTAAAGCCCTAGCTCCCTTAATCTCTGATCATATCCAGACTCTCTAAACCAGGCAGCATCCTGGTAAATCTCCTCTGTACCCTTTCCAATGCTTCCACATCCTTCCTACAGTGAGGCGACTAGAACTGGACACAGTACTCCAAGTGTGGCCTAACCAGAGTTTTAAAGGGCTGCAACATTACCTTGTGACTCTGAAACTCTATCCCTCGACTTATGAAAGCTAATACTCCATAAGCTTTCTTAACTACCCTATCTACCTGTGAGGCAACTTTCAGGGATCTGGGGACGTGTACCCCCAGATCCCTCTGCTCCTCCATACTACCAAGTATCCTGCCATTTACTTTGTACTCTGCCTTGGAGTTTGTCCTTCCAAAGTGTACCACCTCACACTTCTCTGGGTTGAACTCCATCTGCCACTTCTCAGCCCACTTCTGCATCCTATCAATGTCTCTCTGCAATCTTCGACAATCCTCAACACTATCCACAACACCACTAACCTTTGTGTCGTCTGCAAACTTGCCAACCCACCCTTCTACCCCCACATCCAGGTCATTAATAAAAATCACGAAAAGTACAGGTTTCTGCAGGCAAGCCAATTCTGAATCCACTTGGCCAAACTTCCCTGGATCCCATGCCTTCTGACTTTCTGAATAAGCCTACCATGTGGTACCTTGTCAATTGCCTTACTAAAATCCATGTAGATCACATCCACTGCACTACCCTCATCTGTATGCTTGGTCACCTCCTCACTCTATCAGGCTTGTTAGACAAGATTTGCCCTTCACAGAGCCATGCTGACTGTCCCTGATCAGACCAAGATTCTCTAAATGCCCATAGATTCTACCTCTAAGAATCTTTTCCAACAGCTTTCCCACCACAGACGTAAGGCTCATTGGTCTATAATTACCCGTACTATCCCTACTACCTTTTTTGAACAAGGGGACAACATCTGCCTCCCTCCAATCCTCCGGTACCATTCCCGTGGACAACGAGGACACAAAGATCCTAGCCAGAGGCACAGCAATCTCCTCCCTCGCCTCGTGGAGCAGCCTGGGGAATATTCCATCCTAATGTATTTTAACAACTCCAACACCTCTTCTCCCTTAATATCAACATGCTCCAGAACATCAACCTCACTCATATTGTCCTCACAGTCATCAAGTTCCCTCTCAGTGGTGAATACCGAAGAGAAGTATTCATTGAGGACCTCGCTCACTTCCACAGCCTCCAGGAAAATCTTCCCACTTTTATCTCTAATCAGTCTTACCTTCACTCCTGTCATCCTTTTGTTCTTCACATAATTGAAGAATGCCTTGGGGTTTTCCTTTACCCTATTCGCCAAGGCCTTCTCATGCCCCCTTCTTGCTCTCCTCAGCCCCTTCTTAAGCTCCTTTCTTGCTACTCTATATTCCTCAATAGACTCATCTGATCCTTGCTTCCTAAACCTCACGTATGCTGCCTTCTTCCATCTGATTAGATTCTCCACCTCACTTGTCACCCATGGTTCCTTCACCCTACCATTCTTTATCTTCCTCACTGGGACAAATTTACCCCCAACATCCTGCAAGAGATCCCTAAAGATCGACCACACGTCCATAGTATATTTCCCAGCAAAAACATCATCCCAATTCACACCCACAAGTTCTAGCTTTATTAGCCTCATAATTTGCCCTTCCCCAATTAAAAATTTTCCTGTCCTCTCTGATTCTATCCTTTTCCATGATAATCTCAAAGGCCAGGGAAAAGTGCTCACTGTCCCCCAGATGCTCACCCACTGACAGATCTGAGACATGACCCAGTTCGTTACCTAATACTAGATCTAGTATGGCATTCCCCCTAGTCAGCCTATCAACGTACTGTGACAGGACTCCATCCTGGACACACTTAAACTCTGCCCCATCTAAACCACTGGAACTAATCAAGGTGCCAATCAATATTAGGGAAGTTAAAGTCACCCATGATAATAACCCTGTTATTTTTGCACCTTTCCAAAATCTGCCTCTCAATCTGCTCCTCAGTATCTCTGCTGCTACCAGGGGGCCTATAGAATACTCCCAAAAGAGTAACTGCTCCCTTCCTGTTCCTGACTTCCACCCATACTGACTCAAAAGAGGATCCTGCTACATTACCCACCCTTTCTGTAGCTGTAATAGTATCCCTGACCAGTAATGAAACACCTCCTCCCCTTCCCCCCTCTCTATCCCTCGCTCACCTAAAATCTCTTTAAAAAAAGGTGAGTACCCCTTATACAAAATTCCAAAATCAGAAAACTTCTGAAAATTTTTTTGAGTGCTTGCATGACATCATAAATGGAGAAGTCCACAAGGGGCTGGGAAGGCTCCCAGGCGATGCACAGATCTCTGCGCATTACAGGCAGTTCTGAGAAGTGACCTCATATATAATGAGCATAAGCTAATGTAAAATACAAAAACTGCATAAAGCAAAAAAATGAAGATCTGGATCGTGTATTAAAAGAACAGATTTATCAGCCTCGGAGAGAAAATATGGTGCTTAATGGTTTGCTGATCATGAAACAAGCAAAGATCTATCACGGCAAGTTGAAAATTGAAGGTAATTGCAAATATTCAGCAAGCTGGCTGCAGAAATTTAATAAAAAGGTACTGCATTTAATTTTTTTAAGTGTCTGCTGATCATGAAGCAGCAGAGAAATTCATTGATGAGTCACTGATGAAAATCTAACACCAGAACAAATCGACAATGCTGATTGTTTTTATACCTTACATAAAACTTACAGAAAAGTAAAAATACAAATGCAGTGACCTTCTAATCAAAACATGGCATCATAGGTGGAAACTGAAAGTCTGCCGTTTATTGCTGTTCAACCGCTGATTCAGGTACTCTCCCGATGCTGCTGTGCTGCTTTCGTTACCCTGCACATATTATATTGTCATATTAATGGCATATAATTTTTACTGTTAAGTACATATGCATGATGAACAAATGTAAGACAAATGTTGCTTACCAGTAGCACATAAATTCAGAGTCATAGCGATCTCATGGAACCTCATTATACAGAATATTTCAAAATCTGAAATGCTTCCAGCCCCCAAGCACTTCTGATTAGGGGTACTCAATCTATACCATACATTGCTCATTTGTCATTATTATAAAAGTACCTTATCAAATACATTTTGAATATTTAAAAATAGCCTTGGTTCTTCCTTTAATTTTTTTATTTCATAAAAATCAAGACTCGCTACTCTGGCAATAAGCCATTTACTGAGATATGCAGGCATTTATTTAGTAACCCATGCTGATGCATCAAATGTTGTGCACATTTGCAGCTTTAATTAAATCATACATCAAATGCAGTTCTAAGTTCTTAAATTTGACAGAATTTTGCTATTACATTTCTATTGTTTTTTTCTGTGGTGTCTTCATTTTGCCAACACATGAGAAAGTTCCCTGGATATTAATGTGGAAGGGCAAAATATCACTTTGAAATATAATGGGTTGTGGGGAGGGGGGGAGGGATTGCAACCTTGTTGAATAAAAATTGTAAGATATGAACATTAAGTTTAATTAGGTTTTACTTTCTAATGGAAGGCATTCAATAGAAAGCAGTATTTATTATGCAAGGAACAGTTTACCTTGATCAACTGTATCAATTATGGTCTGCAATACAAGTGCTTTTTCAAGAAACAGGTTTTTGCCATCTTTTTTTAACAACTAATAATGAATGCAAAGTATAATACCAAGGAGTTTTAAGGAAAGTTAACATTAAAGTTCCAATAAATCTGTAAAGCTTGTTTGAAACTATTCTCCCAGGATATTTAAACAGGGGGTTATAACAAAGTATTCCACGTTATCGCATTCCTCTGTTGAACAGCATAATTAAAAACTGAAACAAAATTAAGGCATCCATTTTTCAGGTTTTTATTAAGCTCAATCTTGGGTGGTGTATGTTTAACTAGTTTTATTCATGCCCTACATGTTATCAGCCCTTCAAAACTTATTGAGTCCAAGTTTCTGTTCAATTGGCATCCTTCCATAGACCAAACCAACTTTGCTTTAGTTGATCTTATCAACTGAATACAAATAATTCTGCCTTCTGATTAATGTATCGTTTAATATAAACTGAAATACTCCACTGCTTCTTCAAATGGCATACCTTCTGGTTGTGGCTACGTAAGTATTAACGCATTAGTAGCTTCTCTGATAAGTAGGAGCCTGAACAACTTATTTCTCAAACAAAAACTTCTTTAACACCAAACAAAATTTAAAAAGCAGCATAATGTAATTACAAAAGTACTATGTAATTCACTTTAAAATGTTTGAATATTTTAGAAAAACAAAAAAAGATGTAATATTTTGTCAGTACCAAATCAAACTAGACTTTGTTTTATTATCATCAAAACTATTTCAAATTGAACTTGTCAGGATTCAAAGACATGATGAAATATAATTATATGACAAAACAAAACATGACCAATAGGCATACTAAATCAATTTTCTATCCCTCATGAGAGATGGAAAATAGCATTTAATAGTTGGGTCCACCACCATAAGCTATACATTTAACTAAACTGCACAACTCTCCAGAGTCAAAATAAGTCAAACTGCAGAATAGAGATTAAGAACTGACTTGATTCACGTTAATGGATTTTAAAGGGAGGAATGAGGGGACCAGAAATTAAACATGGAAAGGTTGGCATGTGGGCAGAATAATGTTCAGTCGAAAAACTTAAACTAACTTAAGTTACTCAAGAATTTGCGCTACAAGATTCTCATCAAAAAGTACAATCAATGAAATAGAACAGCTTTCACAGCACTGCACGTTGCTTACATAAGTAAATTCACAGGATTCTGCCAGTAAAATTGATAATAAACTTTTATTGTTGGCTAGCAGAAAATAAATCTGTTAAAACAAGGTTCTTCAGGCCTTTAAAAAAGCTACTCCAGGGAAATGTTGAAACCTGCCTCATTATAAATCTTTTAATTTCAGGATTAAAACATTGAGATTGACAGAAAACTGAGCAACAGAAACCATACTATACGTAAAAGCTTCAGCCAATAACAGTAATAGTAAACATTAGGTCAGACAAAGAAAAGGAGAAAAGGCTGAAATATAAATCAGACAAATATCTACAACATAACAGCTTACGGTTTAAAAACAACACACTTAGAATCATAAAAACAAGAAATTCTGCAGATGCCGGAAATGTAAAGAAGCATATATCAAATGCTGGTGGATCTCAGTAGGTCAGGCGGCATCCATGGAATTAACAAATAGCTGATATTTTGGGCCACGACCCTTCTTCACGACTAGAAAGGCATGAGCAAGACTCCAGTATGTAAAGGGGAAGGGGAGAAGGATAGCAAGAATAGGTGACGTCAGGTGGGTTGGAAAGGTCAACAGTTGGGGATGAAGAAATCTGATAGGAGAGTGGACCAAAGGGAAGGAGAGAACCAGGAAGAGGCAAGTTAGAAGAGGTAATAGTTCAGAGTGGGGAATAGAAGAGGGAAGGGGGAGTTTTTTTAAAACCAGAAGAAATCTATTTTCATGCCATCAAGTTGAAGGCTACCCAGATGGAATAAGGTGTTGCTCCTCCAAACTGAGGGTGGCCTTGTCGTGGCACAAGAGGAACTTTTGTAAAGTTACTTTTACAAAAAGTTACTTTTTGTAACTTCCTGTGTTGCCCTCACAACACCAAACAGAATAATTCACCTTACTCCTGAGGATTTTTCTGTATGTTTAGCATCTCACATTTTGCATTTCAAAAACTACTTAAATTTAAGCATGTTTTAAAAGTTTTTTAAAATCTATGTGTTTCAACAGAATGCAATACTAAGAATTCCACTTGGAAAGAACTTCAAACTCAACTGTTAATGTACACTTTGTTGGCCTATATGAGGAAATCCACATAATGAGAGACTAAGTTAACATATCGCAGAATTTTCAGATGCTGGAATCTGGAGCAACAAAAACACTGCTGGAAGAACTCAGTGAGTTGAGCAGCATTGTGGGGGTGGAGGAGGGGATTGCTGACATGTTGGATCAAAACCCTTTATCAGGACAGGGGATAGAGGGAGAAAATAAGCAGTATTAAGAGGAGAGGAGTGGTAGCAAGACATGGACTCTGATGCAGAGGCAGGAGAGCAGCTCTAGGACATCCTCTCATACCTGCCCCTGCACCACAGTGTTACCAATAAACACTGGGCCAAAGTCTCCTGCACTGTCGCAGATCTCATTACATCAGGTTTCCCCCTTGGCCTTCAAACTGATAATAGCTTAACCTTGCACTTTCGGCTTCACAGCCCTTAACCAAGAATTACAATATACATGTAAATGGAATGATGCGTTTCCATATTCAAACTTCAGACACAACAATTTGCCCAATAATTTATGTCGAGACAATAAACACCATGGAAATATCTGTTGATAAGTTGTTAGTCTGTTTTCTTTATTGGTGACTACATTTCTTTACAGAAACTGCAGCACTAAATCTCAGAAGAGTAAATGAAGGTCTGAAATCTGAAATGAAGATCTCATCTCCCAAACTCAACTAGCTAATTATTGGTAATCGTTAACAATCCCAGGTGATGGCATAACAGCTCGAGCAATACTTTAAAGCACCAGTGATCACTAATCGAGGTTCAATTCATGCCACTGCAAGGAGTTTGTACACTCTCCCCAAATCATGTAGGTTTCCTCTGAGTGAGCTGGTTTCCTCTCCATTCCAAAAAAAATGTGTTAGGGCTGGTAAGTTGTGGGCTGCTATGTTGACAGTGGAAGAATGGTAACTCTTGTAGGCTGCCCCAGCAAATGTCACATTTCACATCTACTTCATTGTACATACAATAGCAAAAAAAAAGTTTGTGAACCCTGGTTGTCTATATCAGTTACTCATAAAACGTGGGCTGATCTTCATCTAAGTCGAAATAACAGACAAACTCAATTTGCCTACTAACAACACACAAACAATTGTACTTCTTCTCACCAATACTGAGTACACTATTTAAACAATTAGTCTAGGTTCAATAAAGTATGTGAACCTCTGGGGTAATGTCTTTGACAAAAGCTATTTGGGGTCCAATCAATGAGATGAGGTTGGAGGTGTGGGTTGTAGAGGTTCTCTGCCCTATAAAAAAAAAGACACACAAATTCAAGTTACTAACAGAGCCTGTTCTTCTCAGTTTATGTGCACCATGCCTCGATGAAAACAACTTTCCGAAGGCTTTAGAAGAATTGTAGAGATGCATGAAGCTGGAAAAGGCTACAAAAACATTTCTAAAGACCTGTGTGTTCATCAGTCCACACTAAGAGAAATTGTCTCCTGAATAGGGTAGCAGAATCGATGGGCCAAATGCCCTAATTCTGCTCTGATGTCTTATGACACTCTTCAACCTCCTGTCTTTATATTCAATCCAAACTGCCCATATAGATAAATCAGAGATATAACTGTGAACTTTAGTTTGGATTTGAATACATTTTGATGTGATATTCTTTATTTAGTGTTGAGATTAAGATTTATTGAGTGTTTTTTTTTTACTTTAATTGCCTTTCTCAAATTTGATGCTGCAACTTTTGCAAATAAAATTTGCTCATCTCAAATGCAGAATCCAAGACCAACAGCCTGTGAACTCATAAATTTCCACCATTTCTGAAATTTGTCAAGCTTATATATTTTGATGGTGAGCAAACAGAAAATCCATGAATGCCTGAAATCCAAGCAGCACACACAAAATACTGGAGGAACTTAGCAGGCTAGGCAGCATATATGGAAAAGAGTAGACAATTGGGGCCGAAACCTTTTAGCAGGACTGGAGAAAAAATGCTGAGTAGATTTAAAAGGTGAGGGGAGGGGAGAGAGAAACACGAGGTAATAAGTGAAACCTGAAGGGGGACAGATGATGTAAAGAGCTGGGAAGTTGACTGGTGAAAGAGATACAGGGCTGGAGAAGGGGTAGTCTGATTGAAGAGGACAGTAGGCCATGGAAGAAAAAAAGGGAGGGGTGAGGAGCATCAGAAGGAGGCGATAGGTGGGTAAGATACCCTATCCCTGGTAGAGTGGCAGGAGGATGGGGTGAGAGCCAAGAAATCGATGTTCATACCATTAGGTTGGAGGCTACCCAGCTGGAATACAAGGTTTTGTTCCTCCAACGTAAGTGTGGCCTCAAATCAGAATGGGAATGGGAAGTGGAATTAATCACATCCTTCTGCCACCCTACCAGGGATAAGGTTTCCCCTGTCCTCACCTACCACCCCACCAGCTTTCATGTCCAGCACGCAATTCTCTGCAACTTCCGCCATCTCCAACGGGATCCCACCACCAATCACATCTTTCTCTCTTCCCCAACTTCTGCTTTCCACAGGGATCGATCTCTAGCAAATCCCTTGCTCATTCGTCCCTCCCCACTGATCTTCCTCCTGGCACTTATCCCTGCAAGCAGAACAAATGTTACACCTGCCCCTACATCTCCTCACTCACTACCACTGAGGGTCCCAAATCGTCCTTCCGGGTGAGGCGATATTTCACCTGTGAGTCTGCTGGATTATATACCGGGTCCGGTGCTCCCAGTGTGGCCTCCTATATATCAGTGAGACCCGATATAGATTGAGAAACTGCTTCGCTGAGCATTTACACTCTGTCCACCAGAAAAAGCAGGATCTCCCAATGGCCACCTATTTTAATTCCACTTCCCATTCCGTTATGTCTATCCATGGTCTCCTCCACTGTTGTGATGAGGCCACACTCATGTTGGAGGAATAACACCTTATATTACATCTGGGTAGCCTCCAACCTGATGGCATGAACATCAATTTCTCAAACTTCTCGTAATGCCCCCCTTCACCATTCCCCATCCCCTTTTCCCTCTCTTGCCTTATCTCCTTGCCCACCCATCATTTCCCTCTGGTGCTCCTCCCACTTTTCTTTCTTCCATGGACTTCTGTCCCCTTCTATCAGACTACCCCCCCTTCTCCAGCCCTGTATCTCTTTCACCAATCAACTTCCCAGCTGTTTACTTATCCCGCCCCTTCAGGTTTCACCTATCACCTTGTGTTTCTCTCTCCTCTCCCCTTTTAATTCTACTCCTTGTGGCGACCCACTTTCTGCACAGGCGAACCAGCTCACAAATAGCCAGCGCGCAGGGAGAGACTTTGGTAATGCACCTCTGATGTCATTTCCGCCCGGAGAGGGCGGGTGCTAGGGATTAAATGCCAACGCCGCGAAGTTTGAATAAACTAGTCTCGAAATGGCTTAGCGACTGTGTGTCGTCTCTAGCTCTGTATGTAGTACATCGCTACATTGGTGACCCCGACGGTCCAAACGGAATTTGGACCAAAGATGACGGACTCTTCATCTGTTCACGCAGTTTCGCTAAAACTGCCGATTTTCTGGACGCTGCGACCACGCATGTGGCTCAGTTCCAGATTCGGTAGATATCCTCTGATTCCACGTGTTACTACCACGTGGTGAGCGCCCTTGACCAGGAGACGGCCACCCAGGTTGAGGATTTCATACAGTCTTCATACAGAAGAAGACAAATATGAAGCATTCAAAGCGCTGCTCATTGGGACCTTTGGCCTCTCACGGCGTGAGCGGGGTGCCCGCCTGCTTCACCTGGACGGTTTGGGAGACAGGCTGCCGTCAGCATTGATGAACGAGATGCTGTCCCTGGCTGACGGACTCAAGCCCTGCCTCATGTTCGAGCAAGCGTTCCTAGAACAAGTGCCCGAGGACATACATCTGCTGCTGGCCGTCGCAGATTTCAGCAACCCTCAGAAGGTGGCGGCCTGGGCAGACGTGCTGTGGAAAGCCAAGAGGGAGAGCATGGCATCCGTCGGTCAGATTACCAGGCCATGCGCCCAACAGCAGACCAGACCAGGCCCGGCAGGGGGGCGCACACAACACAGAGGCAGGAGTGAGGAGGCCAGTGAACAGTGGTGCTTCTATCACCAGCGGTAGGGCACAGAAGCCCGCCGTTGTCGCCCACCCTGCAAGGGCCAGGGCCAGCTGCCGCTAATGACTATGGTGGCTGGCCGCTAGGACAGCCTCTTGTACGTCTGGGACAAACAGTCGGGACGCCGCTTCTTGGTCGACACCAGAGCGGAAATCAGTGTCTTGCCCCCGATGGGGTACGACACCCGCAACAGGAAGCCAGGACCCACCCTGAGGACCACAAACGGCAGCACGATACGGACCTACGGCACCCACATAGTGCAGCTGCAGTTCAGCGCCAGCCGGTTCACGTGGGACTTCACACTGGCTGCTGTGGCCCAACCACTCCTGGGGGCGGACTTCTTGGGAGCTCACAGCCTGCTGGTCGACTTGCAAGGGAAATGACTGGTACATGCCGAGACTTTCCAGACATTCTCCCTGGGTGAATCCAAGTTGCCGGCCCCACACCTGGACTCCATCACGCTGTCGGACAACAAATTCACCAGAATCCTGGTGGACTTTCCATCGATTCTGGCACCGCAGTTCACGGCAGCCATGCCCAGACACGGGGTACAGCACCACATCCCGACCCATGCACGAAGGCTCCCCCCGGAAAAGCTCCGCCTGGCGAAGGAGGAGTTCAAGAGGACGGAGGAATTGGGGATCGTACGGAGGTCCGACAGCCCATGGGCCTCCCCCCTGCACATGGTGCCCAAAGCAGCCGGGGGTTGGAGACCATGCGGCGACTACCACAGACTGAACGAGGCTACAACTCCAGACCGCTACCCCGTGCCGCACATACAGGACTTTGCAGCAAACCTGCACGGGGCAAGAATCTTTTCCAAAGTAGACCTCGTCCGGGGATACCATCAAATCCCGGTACACCCTGAAGACATCCGCAAAATGGCACTCATCACCCCGTTTGGCCTGTTCGAGTTCCTCCGAATGCAGTTCAGCTTGAAGAATGCCGCACAGACGTTCCAGCGGCTAATGGATGCGGTGGGACACGACCTGGACTTTGCGTTCATCTATTTGGACGACATCAGCCAGCAGTAGTCGCCAGGAGCATCTGTTCCACCTCTGCCAGCTCTACTCCCGCCTGAGTGATTTTGGCCTCACGATCAACCCGGCCAAATGCCAGTTCGGTCTCGATACCATCGACTTCCTGGGCCACAGAATTACCAAAGACGGGGCAACACCTCTGCCCGCCAAGGTAGATGCGATCCACCACTCTGCCCGGCCCAACACGGTCACATGGTATTGATGAAAGCACAAAATTACCGGCCCTGGGCGGGAACCCAGAGTTGCACGAGGAACGTAGATCCTGTGTGCCCTTTCAAGCTCAGGTGGAGTCAGAAGAAATTCTTTCCCAAAAATCTCACAGAGAAAATCAGAAAAAAATTTCACGGGAGAGCCCTGTTCGGTGGCCTCTGGCAAACCAAGAATTCGTAGATTGCAACGTCTGCTACGGTTTTCAAGATCCACCATTTTAGAAAAAAGCTTACAAATCTGCTGCTCTAAGCTGGAGCAGAGGGTTTCCAAATATTGGACACGTCGTTTTAGATCTTCAGATCTTCGATGCAAGATAAATGTTCGGCATGTTCGTCCACTCTAGCGTTGATCCGATCCAATTTGACATCCAGCTGGTTGAAAGAAGTTCTAAATTCCTTTAAAATATCTTGTTGATGCTCTTCCAAAGCAGCGAGAATGTCAACTGGCAAAGCCGTAGAAATTTCTTTTTTCCTGGTTTTCGTACTTTTGTTAGACATTATAAGATAGATTTGTTCGCAGGCAAGTAAGAGAAACCTAATAAAATACCTAACTAAGGTTTAAGAATGGAGACATATAGTGCAAAGGTAGGGAAAATGACAGAGCAAAAGTTCGGAACAGCTAAACAGTTGCCATCTTGCCGGAAGCCCCGGCCCAACACGGTCAAAGGCCTGCAGGAGTTCGTTAGTATGGTGAACTTCTACCACTGTTTCCTCCCCTCAGCAGCCCGTATCATGCGCCCTTTGTACACCCTGATGTCGGGTAAAGGCAAGGACATTACTTGGGACGAGGAGGCTGCGGCCGCTTTCGTTAAAGCCAAGGAAGCCTTGGCAGATGCCGCGATGCTGGTGCACCCCAGAATGGACGTTCACACCGCCCTCACGGTGGATGCATCCGACACAGCAGTCGGTGGGGTGCTGGAGCAGCTCATCAAGGGGCGCTGGCAACCCCTGGCGTTCTTCAGCAAGCACCTACGACCACCCGAACTCAAGTACAGTGCTTTCGACCGGGAGCTGTTGGCACCGTATCTGGCAATCTGGCATTTCAGGTACTTCTTAGAAGGCAGGCCGTTCACCACATTCACGGACCACAAACCGTTGACCTTCGCATTTACGAAGGTGTCCGATCCCTGGTCGGCTCGCCAGCAGCGACATCTGTCCTACATCTCCGAGTACACAACGGAAATCCAGCATGTCTTAGGAAAGGACAACGTCGTGGTGTACGCACACTCCAGACCAGCTGTCCAGGCCCTGTCCCTGGGGGTGGACTATGCAGCACTGGCGGAGGCGCAGCAGGCAGACGACGAGATGCCCAGCTACAGGACTGCAGTCTCAGGTTTGCAGCTGCAGGACTTTCTCGTAGGCCCAGGTGAGAGGACCCTCCTGTGCGACATGGTTACCGGCCAACCTCGCCCCGTCATCCCGGCAGCCTAAAGGCGGCGAGTTTTCGACTCCATACACGGTTTGGCGCACCCATCTATCAGGACAACCATCCGGCTGGTCTCCAGCAAGTTCGCGTGGCATGGACTTCACAAGCAGGTCAGTGAATGGGCCAGAACGTGCGTGTAGTGCCGAACAGCCAAGGTGCAGCAGCACACTAAAGCCCCGCCGCAGCAGTTCGAACCCACACACCGGAGGTTCGACCACATTCATGTGGATATCATGGGCCCCCTACCAGTGTCCCGAGGAGCGCGGTACCTCCCAACTATGGTAGACCGGTTCACGAGGTATCCAGAGGTGGTCCCGCTCACTGACACATCTGCCAATTCCTGCGCCCGAGCACTGATTGCAACCTGGGTCGCACATTTCGGGGTACCAGCACACATTACCTCCGACAGAGGCACCCAGTTCACCTCCAGCCTGTGGTCGGCTGTGGCCAGCCTGTTGGGAACGCAGCTACACCACACAACTGCCTACCATCCACAGTCGAACAGACTAGTGTCACTTGAAGTTTGCTCTCATGGCCCGGCTGAGGGGACCTAACTGAGTGGATGAGCTTCCCTGGGTCCTGCTTGGAATTCGCACAGCGCCCAAAGAGGATCTGCACACCTCGTCGGCCGAGTTGGTGTACGGCGCAACCCTGGCCATCCCAGGAGAGTTCATACCAGCCCCAAGGGGGCAAGAGGAAGAACCCGTAGCAGTCCTGGACAGACTACGCGAAAGGCTCGGCAACCTGGCCCCCGTACCGACTTCACAGCATGGACGGATCCCGACCCATGTACCCAAAGACCTGCAGAACTGTAAGTTTGTGTTTGTACGAAGGAGCGGACACCGGGCACTGCTACAGCGGCCATACGAGGGGCTATTCAAGGTGATCAACAACGGGTCCACATGCGTTCTGGACATTGGGGGGAAAGAGGAGGTTTTCATGGTGGACTGACTCAAACCAGCCCATGTGGACTTAGTGCAGCCGGTCAAGGTTCAGGCACTGCGGCGCAGAAGCAGACCTCCCAAACAGAGGCTGATCCAGAACTGTGGACATTGGGGGGTGTATCTCCGGTTCTGGGGGGGGGGGGGGGGGTGGGTTATATGGTGACCAACTTTCTGCACAGGCGAACCAGCTCACAAATAGCCAGCGCACGGGGAGAGACTTTGGTAATGCACCTCTGACGTCATTTCTGCCCGGAGAGGGCGGGCGCTAGGGATTAAATGCCAGCGCCGCGAAGTTTGAATAAACTAGACTCAAAACGGCTTATCGACTGCGTGTCATCTCTAGCTCGTAGTTGTATGTAGTACATCACTACATCCTCACCTTTTATCCCCCTCCAGTCCTACCAAAGGGTCTTGGCCCGAAACATTGACCGTTTGTTTCCACGGATGCTGCCCAACCTGCTGAGTTCCTCCAGTATGTTGTACGTGTTACCAATGCTTCAGAATTGATTAAAAAAAAGAACTGGCACAAATATGGCCAAAATGATAAAATGTTACTATCTTGAGATAAGGATGAATTATCAAGTACCCCTCAACTGAATATTTTACTAGAACTCACTCAGTGTTTAACCATGAAGAAACATGATGAAAAAAAGGAACTGAAAAGGTAAATAGACAACAACAACTTTGCATTTCCACATCACTTTTAATGTACAAAACAAAAGGTGCTTCACAAGAACATTAACAAAATTTGACACCACATTAGCAAGGAACTGTTAAAAAAAGGCAGCAAAAATCTTTGCAGAGAGAGGCTCCAAAGGAGAAGGTGGCAGAGTCAGGGGGAAGAAGGGATGCTCCTAAATTTTGGCTAAATTTGCAAATGATGTCTAAACCAATTTGTATGATAGAATGAACTTGGAACCTCAATACTTGATCCTTTTATTACTTTTATTATATAGTGAATGAAGCCATCAGGCACCAGAATTACTTAAATGAAGACATATGCTTGTTCCTAGATTTTTCAATCCAAAGAATGATTTTTGGTCAGCATACCATAAGCAATACAATTCACTATTTTATATTGTAATTTCTTTCTCCACAGATGCTGCCGGCCTGCTGATTATCTTCTGCGTTGTTTTATTTCACATTTTTGCCTTTTTTAAATATTAATCATTTACACAAGTTTGGTCAATACAGTGATTATATGCTCTTTAAATTTCATCCACCATTAAATGTGATGAAGCTAGCATGGTTTGGGAGGGTTTAAACTAATTTGAAAGGGGGATGGGACCCGGAGCGATAGAGCAGTGAAAAAAGTGCATGGAGTAAAGCCAGATCTAACATATAGAGGGGCTTTGAGGAAAGAGAAGCAGAATAAAGGGTGTAAAGGTAGTAAGGTAGAAGGGCTAAAGTGTGTGTACTTTAATGCAAGAAGCATCAGGAACAAAGGTGATGAACTGGAAGGTGATGAATATATACATGGAATTATGATGTAGTGGCTATTACAGAGACTTGGCTGGCACCAGAGCAGGAATGGTTTCTCAATCTTCCTGGATTTCAGTGCTTTAAAAGGGATGGGGGGGGGAGGGGAGGAGGGGTGGCATTACTGGTCAGAGATACTATTACAGCTACAGAAAGGGTGGGTAATGTAGCAGGATCCTCTTTTGAGTCAGTATGGGTGGAAGTCAGGAACAGGAAGGGAGCAGTTACTCTTTTGGGAGTATTCTATAGGCCCCCTGGTAGCAGCAGAGATACTGAGGAGCAGATTGAGAGGCAGATTTTGGAAAGGTGTAAAAATAACAGGGTTGTTATCATGGGTGACTTTAACTTCCCTAATATTGATTAGTTCCAAGGGTTTAGATGGGTCAGAGTTTGTTAAATGTGTCCAGGATGGATTCCTGTCACAGTATGTTGACAGGCTGACTAGGGGGAATGCCATACTAGATCTAGTATTAGGTAACAAACCGGGTCAGGTCACAGATCTGTCAGTGGGTGAGCATCTGGGGGACAGTGATCACTGATCCCTGACCTTTAGCATTATCATGGTAAAGGATAGAATCAGAGAGGACAGGAAAAATTTTAATTGGGGAAGGGCAATTTATGAGGCGATAAGGCTAGAACTTGCAGGTGTGAATTGGGATGATATTTTTGCAGGGAAATGTACCGTAGATTCCGGACTACAGAGCGCACCTGATTAAAAGCCGCTGGCTCTAATTTTAGAAATAAAATCAATTTTTTACTTGTAAAGGCCGCACCGGATTTTAGGCCGCACCGGATTTTCGGCCGCAGGTGTCCCACGTTGTAATATGAGATATTTACACAGAAAGATATTACACGTGAGGATTTTTTAACTTTTAATTAAATCCATATGGTAACAAAAACAAATACATATTGCAAATGCTTTTTTTCGAACCGTGCCCGTAACGCGGCTACTTTTAAATATACGTTGCGTATACTTCTTTACTGAACAACATTCCAATATCTCCTAACGACTGGTAAAAAATATATATACTGCAGCCTACCAGGAAAAGTTATTGATCGCCTTTAACTTAAAAGCAGCGTTTTCGCTCCGCCGCTCGACCCCCTCCTTCCCGTTTATCGCAAACGGCATTTAAAAGCAGCGTTTCGCTCGGGTCTAATGCCCCCTCCTTCCCATTTATCGCAAACTGGTATCCCACAAGATGCGGCGAAACCGGGTGTGACGTCATAGCATCCCGCGATGTAGTACAGAAAACAAATATAGTTAAAACTCTTCTAACTTTAACTAGAAAATGAATTACTAAGTGAAAATATTATAAACTAAATAACTGCCATAAAGGCAGCACAATGCTTTTCTTCGAGTGTTTTCCATGTTGATGAGGGTGAGTACAAATGACTGATTTACAATAATTTAATTGTGAAAGTGCGCTTGATTTATCGTACAATTTCATTGGACCTCTGTGAACTACTCATCAATTTTATTGGTCTACTGTTACGAGGCAAAATGTTTTCGGCGGCATGAAAAAAAATAATGTATTAGCCGCTCCGTTTTAAAGGCCGCAGAGTTCAAAGCTGTTCAAAATGTGGGAAAAAAGTAGCGGCTTAAAATCCGGAATCTACGGTACTATGGACATGTGGTCGATGTTTAAGGATCTCTTGCAGGATGCTAGGGATAAATTTGTCCCAGTGAGGAAGATAAGAATGGTAGGGTGAAGGAACCATGGGTGACAAGTGAAGTGGAAAATCTAGTCAGGTGGAAGGCGGCAGCATACATGAGGTTTAGGAAGCAACGATTAGATGGGTCTATTGAGGAATATAGGGTAGCAAGAAAGGAGCTTAAGAAGGGGCTGAGAAGAGCAAGAAGGGGGCATGAGAAGGCCTTGGTGAGTAGGGTAAAGGAAAACCCCCACGGCTTTCTTCAATTACGTGAAGAACAAAAGGATGACGGGAGTGAAGGTAGGACCGATTAGAGATAAAAGTGGGAAGATGTGCCTGGAGGCTGTGAGAGTGAGCGAGGTCCTCAATGAATACTTCTCTTCGGTATTCACCACTGAGAGGGAACTTGATGACTGTGAGGACAATATGAGTGAGGTTGATGTTCTGGAGCATGTTGATATTAAGGGAGAGGAGGTGTTGGAGTTGTTAAAATACATTAGGACAGATAAGTCCCCAGGGCCTGACGGAATATTCCCCAGGCTGCTCCATGAGGCGAGGGAAGAGATTGCTGAGCCTCTGACTAGGATCTTTATGTCCTCGTTGTCCAGGGGAATGGTACCAGAGGATTGGAGGGAGGCGAATGTTGTCCCCTTGTTCAAAAAAGGTAATAGGGATAGTACGGGTAATTATAGACCAATGAGCCTTATGTCTGTGGTGGGAAAGCTGTTGGAAAAGATTCTTACAGATACGATCTATGGGCAATTAGAGAATCACGGTCTGATCAGAGACAGTCAGCATGGCTTTGTGAAGGGCAGATCGTGTCTAACAAGCCTGATAAGAGTTATTTGAGGAGGTGACCAGGCATATTTATATGCAGTGCAGTGGATGTAATCTACATGGATTTTAGTAAGGCATTTGACAAGGTTCCACACAGTAGGCTTATTCAGAAAGTCAGAAGGCATGGGATCCAGGGAGGTTTGGCCAGGTGGATTCAGTATTGGCTTGCCTGCAGAAGGCAGAGGGCCGTGGTGGAGGGAGTACATTCAGATTGGAGGGTTGTGACTAGTGGTGTCCCACAAGGATCTGTTCTGGGACCTCTACTTTTCATGATTTTTATTAACGACCTGGATGTGGGGGTAGAAGGGTGGGTTAGCAAGTTTGCAGACGACACAAAGGTTGGTGGTGTTGTAGATAGTGTAGAGGATTGTCAAAGATTGCAGAGAGACATTGATAGGATGCAGAAGTGGGCTGAGAAGTGGCAGATGGAGTTCAACCCGGAGAAGTGTGAGGTAGTACACTTTGGAAGGACAAACTCCAAGGCAGAGTACAAAGTAAATGGCAGGATACTTGGTAGTGTGGAGGAGCAGAGGGATCTGGGGGTACACGTCCACAGATCCCTGAAAGTTGCCTCACAGGTAGATAGCGTAGTTAAGAAAGCTTATGGGGTGTAGGCTTTCATAAGTCGAGGGATAGAGTTTAAGAGTCACGATGTAATGATACAGCTCTATAAAACCCTGGTTAGGCCACACTTGGAGTACTGTGTCCAGTTCTGGTCGCCTCACTATAGGAAGGATGTGGATGCATTGGAAAGGGTACAGAGGAGATTTACCAGGATGCTGTCTGGTTTACAGAGTATGGATTATGATCAGAGATTAAGGGAACTATGGCTTTACTCTTTGGAGAGGAGGAGGATGAGAGGAGACATGCTAGAGGTGTACAAGATATTAAGAGGAATAGACCAGCGCCTCTTCCCCAGGGCACCACTGCTCAGTACAAGAGGTCATGGCTTTAAGGTAAGGGGAGGGAAGTTCAAGGGGGATATTAGAGGAAGGTTTTTTACTCAGAGAGTGGTTGGTGCATGGAATGCACTGCCTGAGTCAGTGGTGGAGGCAGATACACTAGTGAAGTTTAAGAGACTACTAGACAGAAATATGGAGGAATTTAAGGTGGGGGGTTATATGGGAGGCAGGGTTTGAGGGTCGGCACAACATTGTGGGCTGAAGGGCCTGTAATGTGCTGTACTATTCTTTGTCTATGTAAAGATTTAGAAGCCAATTTGATTTGGCAATTTCTATTGTTATGAATTATTTTTCAGCTTCAAAGCGTTTTACAATAGATATATATTTAATTAATTAATAGGTAAATAAATACCATCTCCATTACACAAACACAGAAAATCATCACACCAAACAAAATTAAGATTTTGTAATTAAAATGTGGCTTTGTTTTATTCTGGGACATAATAAATCAATACAGCACATTGTTCCATTCACAAAATCAGAACTCAACAACCGTTTTGTCAGCTTGTACATCAAGCATTTTGAAACTCAACAAGTTTTACCTATTGTCATATGTTGAAAGATTGGAGTGACTGGGTTTGTATACACTGGAATTTAGAAGGATGAGAGATCTGATTGAAACATATAAGATTAATAAGGGATTGGCCACACTAGAGGCAGGAAACATGTTCCTGATGTTGGGTGAGTCCAGAACCAGAGGCCACAGTTTAAGAATAAGGTGTAGGCCAATTAGAACGGAGTTCAGGAAAAACTTTTTCACCCAGAAAGTTGTGGATCTATGATCTATCACTTCCTCAGAAGGCAGTGGAGGCCAATTCTCTGGATGCTTTCAAAAAAGAGTTAGATAGATCTCTTAAAGATAGCGGAGTCAAGGGAAATGGGGAGAAGGCAGAAACGGGGTACTGATGTGGATGATCAGCCATGATCACATTGAATGGCGGTGCTGGCACGAAGGGACGAATGGCCTACTCCTGCACCTATTGTCTATTTTCTACATACAAAACGGGCTTTTTTCCCCATAATTATTGAAGGACAAAGAAGTTTCATGTGGTTCAATTAAATTTTTCAATAGAGGACGACCAGAAAGAGAAGCATCCAATTCTCACTAATTTCTTACATATTATCAGCTTTGCTGTCTTCTCATTTTTCCAAAATTATACACCAAATAAAAATAAACATATTTCTGTGTGGAAGTCATAACCCCGTGATAAGGAATTAAAGCTCAGAATCTCATACAATATATTTCATCATGACAGTATCGATTTTCCCCCAGTCTTTTTCTGTCTTCTAAACCAAAAGAAATTAATTGTAGACGCCAATCAACACAAACAGATCTTCCTGTTGTATCCATTCCCATCTCCTAATAAGTCAGTAATCACTTGAGACCAGAGTTAATTTTGGAAGTCAATTTTTTTTGAGAAGATCACTTCCATCTTTTTAAAAATCCCTAATTTTTCCATACCAAATTCTCTTGATAAAGAGCTCCATAACTGAACCAGTCTTTTGTATCCCATCACAAAGTGTAAGAACTGCCTAATGACTCAAAACATTAATACTGAAAAACATATCGCACCAGTTTTTCCTCAGGAAAAAGAATAACCCGAAAATATACACAGCTACTCCATGTTGTAAACAGTGATGTCTCTGCTGATGTTCAGTTAAAACTCAGATTAGCATGAACTGAATATTATAATATTTCTTAAAACCGATCATTTCTTGACAGCTTAGTTTTCAATATACATAACTGAAGTTTGCTAAATTGGCCAAGTTGAAATGAATTTTAACTACAGATAGCCCTGTAGAAAATGATGATAAATAAAACTTACCTCATGAACATTAAATTACAAATACTTAACAAGGTTATGGAATGTTACAAAAAAGATGAAAGCTTAGCTTTAAAAGCTGATGGCTTCACATCTAAAGCAACATACACAAAATGCTAGAATAAATAATCGACAGGTCTCAGCCCAAAATGTCAACTGTTTATTCATTTCCATAGATGCTGCTGACTTGCTGAGTTCCTCAATCATTTTGTGTGTTTTGCTTTGATTTTCCAGCATCTGAAGACTTTCTCGTGTTTATGGCTTCACACCTATTTTGATTCCAGTTCTTTCCAAATATTATCAAACTTACGGCACAGCTTTGAGGGCCGAAGGGCCTGAATTGCGCTGTAGGTTTTCTGTGTTACAGGGAATTTAAATTTTTCTCATTTCAAGAATGAATTTATTTGTACATGGGTTTGTCAGTGTTTTTCCACTTGTCTTTCTGCAAGAGTATAGTGAGATGCCATCCAAACACTATTATGTGTATCAAGTTATACATTTCAATACAACTTTTTCTCTTCCCAGAGGCAGCCAACTGAATACTTCCTGCTTCTTCCATTTTTAGTGACCACCTCAAGAAAGTGTTTGGTTTAAAACATGGTTCTATCAGGATAAAAATACATTAGTCATAAAATATTTGCACGGACATCAGCAAGACAATTATATGGCACGTTATGACAAATATTTTAGAATTTTGTAGAGTATAAGCATGCACATAACAGTCAAAGATGAAATATCTAACATTCTAAAAACAAAAAACCCTAATTTTTGAAATATTTATCTTTATAAAGTTCAATGCACAGACAGCAAATTTGTTTTTGGACCAAAGAATTAGTTAAACAATAATTATAGTTCTGTAGGCCATTATAAATTTTTGTATACCTTAAGAAACAAAGTGCAACACTTTCAGGACAGCCTGTGGAAACAAAAATAGGAGACATAAACCATTTGGCCCTATGAGATTGTTCCACCACTTACTACAATTGTGTTGATCTTCTACTTTAATATTAAAACTCCAACAATTTGGTATCCAATTGCCTGAAAATCTTGAGAGTCCAGCACTTGGCTTGTCCATTAGTCAAGAATGAACCATGGATCCAGTGCACAAGCCTTCAAAACTAAGTGCCATAGAGCAATAATAAAGATTTATTTCTGAGGAACATATGCTAAAATTCCTACTTCAGCTAAAAAATTGATTACAATGTTTGTGTTTTTCTTTTTAAGGCAGCATGAACGACTTAAGTAAATGTCATTATGGTCAGTTCATATATAAAGAAGGGTCTGATTATGTCACAGATTATTTAATTTTTGTTGAGAAACAGCATAGAATAGGCCCCTCTAATCCTTCGAGCCACACCATCCAGCAATTTCCCCGATTTAAGCCGAACCTAATCGAAGAATAATTTATAATGACCTATTAACCTACCAACCGCTACGTCTTTGGAGTGTGGGAGGAAACCGGAGTGCCCGGAGGAAACCCACACAGTCATGCGGAGAACATACAAACTTCTTACAAGCAGCAGTGGGGATTGAACCTAGGTCACCTGTACTGTAAAGCATTGTGCTAACTACTATGCAACCGTGCTGCCCATGATTTTACTTCCCTTACAGAAGTAGTCCATGACAGCCAAGAATATCCTCCTACGTGCATTCCAAATTATTAAAATAGTAAAAAAATGTGGAAAACTTGACTAATTTATGTATCTCTAAACACAAGGCTGCAGAAACCAGAGTAGGACTTCCTTTGGCCAATAATTCATTAAAGTACAATTGAGGCATTCGAGAAATAGTCAAAGATATTATAATGGTAAAGTGAATGAAACCAGGGAAACTCTACTAAATGGACTCAAGCTACTTTTATATTTCCTCTCAGCAAATCATCTTCCAAAATCAGTAATTTCTGTAAGCCAGCAGCTAATAGTTAGTATAAAATACAAAACATTAAAAAATTCCCCCAATCTCCCATTCGATAATTGAAACACCAAAAGTGAGAAATAATCCATGTAGAAAAGTGAAATGTTCTTTCAACTATATTACAATTACACACCAATAATTTCTACCGCTTTTCTTCAAAGTAATTCATAAATGCAGACAACAAAAATATAAGCACAAAAGTATTAACAATAATTTTCACACTTTTTCCTAATCTAGCTGTTAAGAGTCACCCTCTATAGCCTTCATTTGCTTATCAAGCCTCCTCTTAAGTGATTTAAACTTAACTGGTCCACATAATTTTGCCCACTGGCAACTTCAATTTCACATTTGTCAATTAGACATCTTTTTCTGAATTCCTTTTCTAAATTCCTATTATATTGACTTTGAAATAACATTTCAAACATTTTATTGTACTAAAGCTATCTATTAGTTCACTGCTTAGCCTTAGTCCCTGAAAAACAGACAACCATGCATAGTGGATTCCGGTTAATTGGGCTATTGGTTAATTGGGGCAGCCGCTTATTTGGGACAACTCTAAGAACAAAAACTAATTGTGTAAACAGCTGGGATTTGCTTCGTGTATTTGGGACACTATGCCACCAAACTGAAGCGGGAGACTGTTGTTGAACAGGTTCTAACTAGTATCAGATGCGTGCACTTGTGTGGCCGTGAGACATAACATCATACTTACAGAGAACAGTTTTTATATAACATGAGTTGCACATACATGTGTTCAAAAAGCAGTGATTCCTGTCATCTCCAAGCACTGAGGCTTAGAGATGGCAGAAATGGCTGGAAGTGAAAATGAAACAATTTCACTACTTCAACAAGTTAGGCACTACAAAGAATTTGAAGGTATCAGTAATCATCTTGAAAGTTGCAATGAAAATGAAGATTTGGACAATGCAATCATTGAAAGCATTGTATGAACACAGTCAATTACCCTCATTAGGATATTGCAACATTTTGCTCCTCTTGATGTCGGCACCAACTGATTGCAATCCTATTCAATACCAAGGAAAAGCAATGTATTTTTCCTCTTTCACTATTGTCTGAGCTTTCATCCTGTTCATTCTTCAGTGGCTTTGTTACCTCAGCTTTAAATGTAAACATTAGAGTTTATACTGTATTCTGTGATGATTTTCTACTCCTGCTTTGCCTTTCCAATTGATTCTTTGACTTCTTTCACCAATCTTTGTATATATCTAATGCACATCTCCAAATGTTGATTTTCAAACCTTTTTTCATCTTATTCTTAAATTTAGTGAAATTCATTTTGCTGTCCTCTTTTGAACATGATTTAATATCTCCCTTTGCTCTTCCAAGTCAAAGCTCGCCAATAATGTTCATATTTTTCCTCAAGTTTGTCACAATCCCACATAATAGGCTCTTCTCTTAACAAACAATCTTTAATCATACTTAAGTTTTCCTCAAATATTCTTTAATGTGTCACTGTCACATGGTTATTTTTCTACTGTACATCAAAGGTCCATCCCACATCCTTTGACTAATGTTGAAATGAAATCTTTACTGGGATTCTTGCACCCTACCCAATGAATCTTGCGCACTCTGGCAGAACAAAAATCCCTTATTCCCTTTACCAACTTTTGTCTAATTTAGTTGAAGGTGGTGGAATTCTTCAGATAATATTGTTATTCATTTCTCTAGTTTTATTTTGCCTATTTCTTCCTTTACCTCCCTTACATAACAAACTCCAGTCATTAAAATAACACTAATTTATCTTATCCACAGGAATTTTGTTTAGATCTTACTGCTAGTTGATATTCAATACAGATGCTCTACTCTTTCAACATTATGATTGTGTGGTTAAGCACAGTTCAAATGTGCTTGAAGCTCACACTCAGTGATTCAGGAACAGCATCTTCCCCTCTGCCATCTGATTCCTAAATGGACATTGAACCTGTGAACACTACCTCAGTTTTTTAATGTATATTATTTCCGTTTTTGCATGATTTTTAATCTATTCAATATACATATACTGCAATTGATTTACTTATTTATTGATATGGACATTTTTTTCTTCAGCATTATGTATTACATTGAACTGCTAAGTTAACAAATTTCACGACACATGCAGGTGATGATAAACCCAATTCTGATTCTGAAGTGTGCTAAGTGATTCTACTGCTGGTAGAATCTCAGTGCCAAAGAGGAATGAGAAAGATCAGCTGGTTGAGTGGTGTGACAACAATAACCAATGTCAGCAAGATGAAGGAACTGATAGCGCACTTCAGCTAGAGGAGAACTCACACCAGTCCTTGTTTAGGGATTAGTGGTGGAAAGAACAAACAGCTTCAAGTTTATGGGTGTCAGCCTCTCATAAGACCATAAGAGGAGTTGAATTAGGCCATTTGGCCCTTCAAGTCTGCCCCACCATTCAATAGACAATAGACAGTAGGTGCAGGAGTAGGCCATTTGGCCCATCTAGCCAGCACCGCCATTCACTGTGATTATGGCTGATCATACACAATCAGTACCCCGTTCCTGCCCTCTCCCCATATCCCCTGACCCTGCTATCTATAAGAGCTCTATCTAATTCTCTCTTGAATGCATACAGAGACTTGGCCTCCACTGCCTTCTGGGGCAGAGCATTCCACATATCCACCACTCTCTGGGTGAAAAAGTTTTTCTGCAGCTCTGTTCTAAATGGCCTACCCATTATTCGTAAACTGTGGCCTCTAGTTCTGGACTTGCCCATCAGCAGGAACATGCTTCCTGCCTCCAGTGTGTCCAATCCCTTAATAATCTTATATGTTTCAATCAGATCACCTCTCATCCTTCTAAATTCCAGTCTATACAAGCCCAGTCGCTCCAATCTTTCAACATATGACAGTCCCGCCATTCCGGGAATTAACCTTGTGAACCTATGCTGCACTCCCTCAATAGCAAGAATGTCCTTCCTCAAATTTGGAGACCAAAACTGCACACAATACTCCAGGTGGGGTCTCACCAGGGTCCTGTACAGCTGCAGAAGGACCTCTTTACTCCCATACTCAATTCCTCTTGTTATAAAGGCCAGCATGCCATTAGCTTTCTTCACTGCCTGCTTGCTTTCATTGACTGATGTACAAGAACACCTAGATCTCGCTGTACTTCCCCTTTTCCTAACTTGACTCCATTTAGATAGTAATCTGCCTTCCTGTTCTTGCCACCAAAGTGGATAACCTCACATTTATCCACATTAAACTGCATCTGCCATACATTTGCCCACTCACTCAACCTGTCCAAGTCACCCTGCATTCTCATAACATCCTCCTGACATTTCACACTGCCACCCAGTTTTGTGTCATCGGCAAATTTGCTAATGTTACTTTAATTCCCTTCATCTAAATCATTCAGTCATGATTGATCCATTTTTCCTTCTTCAACCCCATTTCTTGGCCTTCTCCCTGTAACCTTTGATGCTGTGTCCAATCAAGAACCTACCAATCTCTGCCTTAAATACACCCAAAGACCTGGCCTCCACAGCTGTCTGTGGTAGCAAATTCCACAAATTCACCACCCTCTGGTTTAAAAAAAAATTTCTCCACATCTGTTTTAAACAGACGCTCCTCTATCCTAAGGCTATGCTCTCTCTTGTCCTAGACCCTCCTCACCATAACAAGCATCCTTTCCATATCCACTCTATCCAGACCTTTCAACATTGGAAAAGTTTCAATGAGATCCCCCCCCCCAAATCCTTCTAAATTCCTTCCAGCGAGTTCAGACTCAGAGACATCAAATGATCCTCATCTGATAACCCTTTTATTCCCAGAATCATCTTTGTGAACCTCCTCTGAACCCTGTCAAGGCCAGCACATCTTCTCTTAGATGAGCTCAAAACTGTTCACAATACTAAAGGTGAGGCCTCACCAGTGCCTTCTAAAGCCTCAGCATCACATTCTTGCTCTTGTATTCTAGACCTCTTGAAATTAATTGAACTGATTTTGTTACTTAACATCCTTCACATACAAGTAAAAATCTTTACATTATGTCTCTGTCTAAATGTACAATTTATAATACCGTATATTCTGGAGTGTAAGCCAACCCCCCATTTTTAAGGTTAAAAAAGTGACTTTTTCATGCTACCTTTGTATAAGCCGACCCCTTTTGTAGAGGTTTTTGATTTAACCAGAAAAGATCACAAGATCTCACTTGACAGTACTCAGCTTTGCCGGATCCGGACCCTGGAAATTTTGTGAACCAGTACCTGCTATGAAAGGCCTACACATTGTAGAGCGTTATATGCGAATTCTTAATAAATAAATCAGGGAGAGAAATGTTGGATTAGGTTTCCAATGGAAAAGAATCCTCTGAAATGTAACCCCCGTGAAACCATTTAGCACCCATCGCAATCTCGTTAAAACATAACACAGGGTGGCGGGATCAGTACATGTACTCAGTATTGAGTTTGCGACCACTATGTACAAAAGATTAAAACAAATGCGATATGGTGCTGGCTTCAAGCTGAAGGTTGTTGATTTTGCTAAAGGAACGAATAATTCTGCAGCTGATAAGAATTTTAGTGTAAATGAGAGAGAGTGAGAGAGTGGAGACGCTGAGGGAAATGCCAAAGACGAAATGAGCAAACCGTGGGAAAACATGCCAGTGGCCAGAACTGGAAGAAAAACGTCAGGATACATTGTTACCAGAGAAATGATTCCAGTTCAAGTGTTGAAATAGGATGAAAAACACCGTGAGGTCAGTGAAAATTTCAAAGCTACGCAAAGTTGGTGCACCCGATTTAAAAATAGACGTGATCTTGTGTTGAGAGAAAAAACAAAGATTGTTCAGAAAATTCCCATGGGGTGTTGTTTACGTTCAAGAACGCTGCTGGATGGACAAAGCAGGTTGCTTGAAGTGGGTTAAAGAGGTGCGGCGTCGACATCCCGAAGGTGTCGGGAAGGAACAATCGCTACTTGTCTGGGACAAGTTCAAAGCGCACTTGTCAGGTGAGAGAAAAGCAGCACTAAAAGCTGAAAATACCGACATTGCAGTCATCCCCAGTAGTTAGACATCCGTGCTCCAGCCACCAGATGTGAGTTTAAACAAACCAAAGAATTCATGCGTCAACAGTGGAACCAATTTGACTCAAAAACAACCAATAAATACGACCATGTATTATCTTCCATGTATTCATTTTTCCAAAGTTGGCACCCTCTGTATAAGCCGACCCCCTAACTTTAGGACAAAAATTTAGGGCCAAATTCTCGGTTTATACACCGGAATTTACGATAAATATTATGTACAACAGGATTGACAATATAACATAAAAATACAGTTGCATCAGCATGAATTAATCAGTCTGATGGCCGGTTGAAGAAGCTGTCCCTGAGCCTGTTGGACAATAAACTTTGTGCGGATGCGCTGGCCGTGCATGCAACCTGTTACAGTCGCTCCGACTAGTTTTCTTACTTTTCTAACTTACGTTATTTTGTGGCGACCCAATTACTAGCACACTCGAACCAGCTGACAATTAGCCAGAGTGCAGGCACAAAGGAAGAAAGCCTGAGGGGGTTTCAGTACGTGCCTCTCGAGGTATCAGGTGGGAGAGACAAGTTTTAAAGCAAGACTGTGAAGTTGAAATAAACTTAGTCTTTGACTGCAGTTTACCGACTCCATGTAGTTATTTTAGCGCTGCGTGTAGCACACCGCTACAATTGGTGACCCCGACGGTCCAAACGTTTTTGGACCGGAGATGACAGACGCCGCATCTGTTAATGCGGTTTCCTTGAAACTGCCAAGCTTCTGGACGCTACAACCTCACCTATGGTTTCAGCAAGCAGAAGCCCAGTTCCACGTTCGGCAGATAACCTCAGAGGACACCCGTTACTACTACGTGGTGAGCTCCCTCGACCAGGACACAGCAGCCCAGGTCGCGGAGTTCGTACAGTCTCCCCCAGCGGACGGCAAGTACACGGAATTCAAAGCCTTGCTCATAAGGACTTTTGGACTCTCCCGCCGCGAGCGAGCTGCCCGTTTACTGCACCTGGATGGCCTGGGAGACAGGCCTCCATCAGCTTTAATGAACGAGATGTTGTCTCTGGCCGACGGACACACACCCTGCCTCATGTTTGAGCAGGCATTCCTGAAGCAGCTGCCCGAGGACATATGCCTGCTGCTGTCCGACGCAGATTTCAGCGACCCCCGGAAGGTGGCAGCCCGGGTGGACTTGCTGTGGAACGCCAAGAAGGTGAGTGGGGCATCCGTCACACAGATCACCCGGCCACGCTCCCAGCAGCAAACTAGTCCAGGCTCGGCCGCAGAGCCCGCTAAGCCCAGAGGCCAGGGTGTGGAGCCCAATGAGCAATGGTGTTTCTACCACCAGCGGTGGGGCGCAGATGCCCGCCGTTGTCGCCCGTCCTGCCAGTTCCCGGGAAACGCCAGGGCCAGCCGTCGCTGATGGCTACGACGGCTGGCCATCGGGATAGCCTCCCGTATGTGTGGGACAGCAGGTCGGGACGCCGGTTTTTGGTCGACACCGGTGCCGAGATCAGCGTCTTACCTCCGACGAGTTACGACACCCGCAGCAGGGCGCCGGGTCCCCCCCTGCGGGCCGCAAACGGCAGCACTATACGGACTTATGGCACCCTTCCGGTGCAGCTATGGTTCGACTCCAGCCAGTTTACGTGGGACTTCACACTGGCCGCCGTAGCCCAACCGCTTCTGGATGCGGATTTCTTCACTTGATCTTAGCCAAAAGGCCGAGAAGCGATGGGTGCGGATTGCTTGCGGGCTCACAGCCTACTGGTCGACCTGCCCAGGAAGAGACTGGTCCACGCCGAGACCTTTCAGACGCTCTCCCTGGGTGCAGCCCAGTTGCCAGCCCCTCACCTCAGCTCCATCACGCTGTCCGACAACGACTTCACCAGGGTCCTGGCGGATTTCCCATCGGTTCTGGCACCGCAGTTCGCGGCAGCCATGCCCCGACACGGCGTACAGCACCACATCCTGACCCAGGGACCACCCCTCCATGCCCACGCTCGGCGGCTTCCCCCGGACAAGCTCCGACTGGCGAAGGAGGAGTTCAAGAGGATGGAGGAATTGGGGATCATTCGGCGGTCCGACATGCCTCTCGAGGTATCAGGTGGGAGAGACAAGTTTTAAAGCAAGACTGTGAAGTTGAAATAAACTTAGTCTTTGACTGCAGTTTACCAACTCCGTGTTGTTATTTTAGCGCTGCGTGTAGCACACCGCTACAATTTGTTGTATTTTTTTTCCTTTCACGGTAACACGTCGAAGCTGCACCCTCTCTAACATGCTGGTGGAGAGAGTTTTATTCTGGTTTTTAGCACGGGAAATATTTACATTCGGACATTTCTCATTTGCGGAGCAGCGGCATGGTCGCATATAACCATAACCATATAACAATCACAGCACGGAAACAGGCCATTCCGGCCCTCCTAGTCCGTGCCGAACTCTTAATCTCACCTAGTCCCACCTACCCGCACTCAGCCCATAACCCTCCACTCCTTTCCTGTCCATATACCTATCCAATTTTACCTTAAATGACACAACTGAACTGGCCTCTACTACTTCTACAGGAAGCTCATTCCACACTGCTATCACTCTCTGAGTAAAGAAATACCCCCTCGTGTTTCCCTTAAACTTTTGCCCCCTCTCAAATCATGCCCTCTCGTTTGAATCTCCCCTACTCTCAATGGAAACAGTCTATTCACGTCAACTCTATCTATCCCTCTCAACATTTTAAATACCTCGATCAAATCCCCCCTCAACCTTCTACGCTCCAATGAATAGAGACCTAACTTGTTCAACCTTTCTCTGTAACTTAAGTGCTGAAACCCAGGTAACATCCTAGTAAATCGTCTCTGCACTCTCTCTAATTTATTGATATCTTTCCTATAATTCGGTGACCAGAACTGTACACAATATTCCAAATTTGGCCTTACCAATGCCTTGTACAATTTTAACATTACAATTGTTAAAATGGTATATACCAGGGACCAGCTGATCGCGCTTAAACCGGCCGGGTTAGAGAACAGAGCGGCGGATACTCCTGCTGAAATCTGAAGGAAAACACACCAAGGATGCAGAGGGGGATCAAAAAGGCGAGGGAGGAGGACCAGGTCGAGACAGCAGAGACTTATGGAGAAGAGGAGTTACAAGCCATGTCTCCCCTCTCTCATTATGGGCAATGTGAGATCGCTGGGTAATAAAATGGACGAGTTGGCAGCGCTAGCCAGGAGTCAGAGGACTTTTCGGAAGAGCAGTGTTATGTGTTTTACTGAAACATGGCTGCAGGAGGACATACCCGACCGAAATGTTTCCATAGAGGGCTTCCAGACCGTTCGGGCCAATCGGAATTGCACTGAGAGCTGTATGCGTAAAGGAGAGGGGCTTGCTGTTCTGGTTAACAACAGATGGTGCAATCCTGGTCATATTACAATCAAGGAACGTGTTTGTAGCCCGGATATTGAACTTTTTGCTGTTGGACTCCGGACTCCGGCCATATTATTTGCCAAGGGAAATCTCACATGCAATTGTGGTTGTCGTGTACATCCCTCCCTCTGCCAACGCGACGTCGGCATGAAACATCATTCACACTGTCATAGCCAGACTGCAAACCCAGCAGCCGAGTGCCCTCATTACCATCTCAGGTGACTTCAACCATGTTACCATGGCTAGAACACTGCCCAACTTCACGCAGTGTGTGAGCTGTACAACCAGAGGGGAGAGGATCCTGGACTCGATGTTTGCTAACATTAAGGATGCTTACAGCTCCTCTCCCCTCCCCCCACTGGGAAGGTCAGATCACAACCTGGTGCATCTCAAACCCTGCTATGTGCCTCTGGTGAAGAGTAAACCTGCAACCTCGAGGTCAGTGAGGAAATGGTCGGGGGAGGCTTATGAGGCACTCCAGGATTGTTTTGAGGCGACAGACTGGCAGGCCCTCTGTGAGCCACATGGAGAGGACATTGATGGGCTCACAGAGTGCATCACTGGTTACATCAACTTCTGTGTGAACTGCAATGTTCCGACAAGAACTGTCCTTTGTTATTCAAATAACAAGCCATGGGTAACAAAGGACATTAAGGACATCCTGAAAGCTAAAAAGAGGGCGTTTAGAGATGGAAATAGGGAGGAGCTGAGGACAATACAGAGGGGCCTGAAAGCCAAGATCAGGGAGGCTAAGACAGGTATGGAAGGAAGCTTGAGTGGAAACTCCAGCAGAACAACACGAGAGAGGTCTGGAGTGGGTAGAGGACCATCACTGGATTCCGGCAAACCAGCAACAGAGGAGCTGAAGGCAGTGTGAACAGGGCCAACGAACTTAACCTGTTCTTCAACAGATTTGACACTGTGGCCCCTGCCCATCCCCCACATGATTCATCTGTTGTCGGCCCCCAACCAACACATACTCCACTCTCCCCTCCTACCCCTCCTCACAGACCCCCACCCTGCTCTCGTGACTACACCTCTCCCACACCTGGAACCACCACGGTGGGCTTCACAGCTGAACAGGTGAGAAGACAGCTGAAACGTTTCCACCCAAGCAAGGCTGCAGGCCCGGATGGTGTCAGCCCCAGGGTGCTCAAAGCCTGTGCCCCCCAGCTATGTGGAGTACTTTACCATGTCTTCAACTTGAGCCTGAGTCTCCAGAGGGTTCTTGTGCTGTGGAAGACGTCCTGCCTCGTTCCTGTACCGAAGACGCCTCGCCCCAGTGGCTCCAATGACTACAGACCAGTGGCATTGACTTCCCACATCATGAAACCCTGGAGAGACTTGTTCTAGAGCAGCTCCGGCCTATGGTTAGGCCACACTTAGACCCCCTCCAGTTCACCTACCAGCCCCGACTAGGAGTTGAGGATGCCATTGTCTACCTGCCGAACTGTGTCTACACCCATCTGGACAAGCCGGTGAGCACTGTGAGGGTCATGTTTTTTGACTTCTCCAGTGCGTTCAACACCATCCACCCTGCTCTGCTGGGTGAGAAGCTGACAGTGATGCAGGTGGATGCTTCCCTGGTGTCATGGATTATTGATTACCTGACTGGCAGACCACAGTACCTGCGCTTGCAACACTGTGTGTCAGACAGAGTGGTCAGCAGCACTGGGGCTCCACAGGGGACTGTACTGTCTCCCTTTCTCTTCAACATCTACACCTCGGACTTCAACTACAACGCAGTCTTGCCATCTTCAGAAGTTTTCTGATGACTCTGCCATAGTTGGATGCATCAGCAGGGGAGATGAGGCCGAGTACAGGGCTACGGTGGGAAACTTTGTCACATGGTGTGAGCAGAATCATCTGCAGCTTAATGTGAAAAAGACTAAGGAGCTGGTGGTGGACCTGAGGAGGGCTAAGGCACCAGTGACCCGTTTCCATCCAAGGGGTCAGTTTGGACATGGTGGAGGGTTACAAGTACCTGGGGATACGAATGGACAATAAACTAGACTGGTCAAAGAACACTGAGGCTGTCTACAAGAAGGGTCAGAGCCGTCTCTATTTCCTGAGGAGACTGAGGTCCTTTAACATCTGCCGGACGATGTTCTACGAGGCTGTGGTGGCCAGTGCTATCTTGTTTGCTGTTGTATGCTGGGGCAGCAGGCTGAGGGTAGCAGACACCAACAGAATCAACAAACTCATTCGTAAGACCAGTGATGTTGTGAGGGTGGAACTGGACTCTCTGACGGTAGTGTCTGAAAAGAGGATGCTGTCCAAGTTGCATGCCATCTTGGACAATGACTCCTATCCACTCCATAATGTACTGGTTAGGCACAGGGACTCATTCAGCCAGAGACTCATTCCACCGAGATGTAACACTGAGCGTCAAAGGAAGTTATTCCTACCTGTGGCCATCAAACTTTACAACTCCTCCCTCCGAGTGTCAGACACCCTGAGCCAATAGGCTGGTCCTGACTTATTTCCACTGGGCATAATTAACTTATTATTATTAATTATTTATGGTTTTATATTGCTATATTTCTTCACTATTCTTGGTTGGTACGGCTGTAACGAAACCCAATTTCCCTTGGGATCAATAAAGTATGTCTGTCTGTCTGTCCTGGCTTTTATGCTGCGGTACCATTTCCCAGAAGGTAGCATCTGGAACAGTTTGTGGTTGGGGGTGACTCGGGTCCCCAATGATTTTACACAGCTCTCTTTGTAAACTAACTGAATAGTGGGAAGTTCACATCTACAGATGCGCTGGGCTGTCCATACCACTCTCTGCAGAGTCCTGCGATTGAGGGACATACAGTTCCCATACCAAGCAGTGATGCAGCCAGTCAAGATGCTCTCAGTTGTGCCCCTGTAGAAAGTTCTTAGGATGTGGGGCCCATACCAAACTGCTTCAACCATCTGTGCCTTTTCACCACACAGCCAGTATGTACAGACCATGTGAGATCCTCAGCGATGTTTATGTCAAGGAACTTAAAGCTGTTCACCCTCTCAACCCCAGAACCATTGATGTCACTGATTTCAGTACTTCCAGGGTGCCTAGGCACAACTCGAGTAGCAGCAGTACTCTCAATGGATGTGATTAAATATTCCCATTTCAACCTGATACAGCTAAAAAGCACAACTGCTTCCAAGGTCAGTACAGTCGACAAAGATGTCTTCATGCATTTAAGTGAACTATCACTGCTTAAAACTGATGGAAACAGCACCGATTGTGGTCGGAAGTGCCTCTCGGAGATCACCTCCTTGAAGGTCAAGGTCAAGGTCAAGGATTACAAGCACGTTTAAGGAAATGGGGTTTTAAACTCCCTATACCAACTATCTTGCTGGCGAACGTGCAGTCTCTGGTGAATAAAATCGATGATCTCAGAGCCAGGGTGCTGAATCAGAGGGATATTAGGATTGCCTGTGTCCCTTGTTTCACGGAATTCTGGTTAACCCCCTTCCGTACCGGATGCAGTGATCCAGATTTACGGATTTACTATACACCACCAGGACAGATTTATAGAATCTCTCAAAAGCAGAGGTGGAGGAGTATGCCTCATGATCAACTCTTACTGGTGCACAAATATATCAGTGCTGTCCCAATTCTGCTCACCAGACCTGGAATATCTAGCAGTAAAGTGCCGTCATTTTTATCTACCACAGGAGTTTACATTCCATCTCAGGCCAATGTCAAGCAGGCTTTAGATGAACTGAGTAATGGGATCAACATGCACGAAATAATGCAACCTAAGGCCCTCACCATCGTTTTGGGAGATTTTAACAAAGCCAGTCTCACAAGCGACTGCCATCAACAGATCACTTACAATACCAGAGGAAACAACACACTGGACCATTGCTACACCACCATCAAAAATGCCTACCATGCTATTCCACGCCCTCACTTTGGGAGTCTGATCACCTAGCTGTACTTCCACTCCCTGAATACAGGCAGAGACTAAAGACTGCAGCACCAGCAGTGAGGATCAAGAAGGTTTGGACAAGGGAAGCACAGGAGAGCCTACAGGACTGCTTTGAATCAGTGGACTGGACTGTATTCAGGGATTCATCTTCGAACCTGGATGAGTATGCTGCAGTTGTTATCGACTTCATTAAAACTTGTGTGGATAAGTGTGTCCACAAAGACTTACTGTACATTCCCAAACCAAAAGCCTTGGATGAACCAGGAGGTGCGTCATCTGCTAAAGGCTAGATCTGGTGGCATTCAAGTCTGGCAACCCAGGCCTGTACCAGAAAACCAGGCATGATTTACGGAGGGTTATTTCAAGGGTGAAGAGACAATTTTCAACGAGGTTGGAGGTGACATCGGATGCATGGCAACTCTGGCAGGGTCTGCAAGACATTACTTCCTACAAAGCGAAACCCAATAGCATGAATGGCAGCAGTACTTCACTACCAGATGTACTCAATGTCTTCTATGCACACTTTGAAAGGGAGAACACAACTACAGCTGTGAAGATCCCTACTGCACCTGATGACCCTATGATCTCTGTCTCAGAGGCCGTTGTTAGGATGTCTTTTGTGAACCCTCACCAGGCGGAAGGTCCCAATGAAGTACCTGGTAAGGCTCTGAAAACCTGTGCTAACCAACCAGCAGAAGTACTCAAGGACATTTTCAACCTCTCACTGCTATGGGTGGAAGTTCTCACTTGCTTCAAAAAGGCAACAGTTATACCAGTGCCTAAGAAGAATAATGTGGACTGCCTTAATGACTATCACCCGGTAGCACTCACATTGACAGTGATGAAATGCTTTGAGAGGTTGGTCATGACTAGACTGAACTCCTGCCTCAGCAAGGACCTGGACCAACTGCAATTTGCTTATCAGTACAATAGGTCAACAGCAGATACAATGTCAAAGGCTCTCCACACGGTTTTAGATCACCTGGACAACACAAACACCTACGTCAGGATGCTGTTCATCGACTATAGCTCAGCACTTAATACCATTATTCCCACAATCCTGATTGAGAAATTACAGAACCTGGGCCTCTTCAACTGGATCCTCAACTTCCTAACCGAAAGACCACAATCTGTGCAGATTGGTGATAACATATCCTCCTCGCTGACGAACAACACTGGCGCACCTTGGGCAAGTGCTTAGCCCACTGCTCTACTCTATGTACCCACGACTGTGTGGCTAGGCAGAGCTCAAATACCATCCTTAAATTTGCTGACAATACAATCATTGTTGGTAGAATCTCTTGTGGTGATGAGAAGAAGCACAGGAGTGAGATATGCCAACTAGTGGAGTGGTGCCGCAGCAACAACCTGGCACTCAACGTCATTAAGACGAAAGAGCTGATTGTGGACTTCAGGAAAGGTAAGTCAAAGGAACACATACCAAACTTCATAGAGGGATCAGAAGTGGAGAGAGAGGCAAGTTCCTGGGTGTCAAGATCTGAGGATCTAACCTGGTCCCAACATATCGATGTAGTTATAAAGAAGGCAAGATAGCAGCTATACTTTATTAGGAGTTTGAAGAGATTTGGCATGTCAACAAATACACTCAAAAACTTCTATAGTTGTACCGTGGAGAGCATTCTGACAGGCTGCATCACTGTCTGGCATGGAGGAGCTATTCCATCATCTCAATCATTGATATACTGCATAAAAAGAAGCAGTTGCAACATTGACCCCTGCAGAACACCACTGGTCACAAGCAGCCAATCAGAAAAAGATCCTTTTTTTTTAATCCCCACTCGCTGCCTCCTACCAATCTGCTGATACTCTAACCATGTCAGCAACTTTCTATGTCAGCTCTTAACTTGGTAAGCGGCCTAATGTGTGGCACCTTACAAAGGCCTTCTGAAAGTCCAAATATACAACATCCATTGCATACTGTATATCTATTCTACATGTAATCCCTTCAAAGAATTGCAATAGGTTTGTCAGACAAGATCTTCCCTTAAGGAAACCATGCTGACTTTGTCCCATCTTGTCCTGTGTCACCAAGTATTCCATAAGTTCATCCTTAACAACTGACTCCAACATCTTCTCATCCACTGAGGATAGGTTAACTGGTCTAGAATTTCCTTTTCTACTGCCTTCCTCATTTCTTAGAGTGGGGTGACATTTGCAATTTTCCAGTTCTCTGGCATTTTGCCAGGATCCAATGATTTCTGATAGATCATTACCAATGCCACCACAATCTCTACGTCTACCTCTTTCAGAACACTAGGGTGCAGCTCATCTGGCCCAGGTGACTTATGTACCCTTAGGTCCTTCGTCTCCCTAGTAACAGTAACTGCACTCACTTCTCTTCCCTCACACCTTTTAAACATCTGGCACACTGCTTGTGTGAAGACTGATGCAAAATACTCCTTTAGTTCATCTGCCATCATCTTGGCCCCCATTATTATTTCTCCAGCCTCATTTTTTTTAAACAACCCTATATCCACTCTTATTTTTTTTCAAACATACTTGAAAAGGCTTTTCCTATCCACTTCAGTATTGTTTGTTAGCTTGCTTTCGTGTTTCATTGGTTCATTTAAGAAAGCACACCTGCAAGTCTACTTCATTAAGAGTTTGAGGAGATTCAGTACATTACAAAGGATTCTTGCAAATTAGCCTGGTACGGAGGCTCCAATGCACAGGATCACAAGAGGCTGCAGAGGGTTGTAGATTCAGCACTACATCAGAGACACAACCCTCCCCACTGGTTAGGATATCTCCAAGAGGCAGTGTCTCAAGACGACAACACCCATCATTAAAGACCCCCATCATCTGGAACATGTCCTCACCTTGTTCCTACCATCATCAAAGTGGAAGAGGAGCCTGAGGACCCACACTGAATGATTCAGGAACAGCTACTTCCTTTCTACCATCAGATTTCTGAATAGTCCATGAGCACTATGCCATAGTGCAAAAAATTGAATACTGCAATTTACAATAATTTATTGCAGCCACCGAACAATTTTTTGTCATACAAGTCCATAATTTCTTCAGCGGTTTGATCAAGATATGACTGCACAAGTGTGTGGACGTCAGCCAGTTAAAACAGTGAGAAGTTTTAAAAGAAGACAGCTTTACAGAGCGGGAATCCTGGGAGCGGGAGACAGAGTAGGAGGCCTTTGATTCAATGGGGTTTTGGCAATAACGGGTCGAGGCGAGGTAGGCTGCCTGTGTAGAATACACACAGGAAGTATGTGTGTAAGGCCATACTTCTGTGCTCAGTGCTCTGTGCTCTGGTGTTCTGTGCTCGGTGTTAGATGTGGGAAGTTCTGGAGACTCCCAGCCTCCCGGACAGCCACATCTGCACCAGTTATGTCGAGCTGCAGCTCCTTAGGAACAGCATTAGGGAACTGGAGATACAGCTCAATGACCTTTGTCTGGTCAGGGAGAGTGAGGAGGTGGATAGAGAGGAGCTATAAGCAGGGCCTCGGGAGACAGATAAGTGGGTAACAGTCAGAAGAGGGAAGGGCAAGACTCAGATGCTAGAGAGTACCCCTGTGGCTATCCCCCCAACAAAAAGTAGTCCTCTTTGGAGTACTGTTGGGGGGGGGGGGGGGGAAGAACCGGCCTACCTGGGGAAAACAACAGTGGCCACACCTCTGGCACAGAGTCTGGCCTTGTGGCTCGGGAAAGGAAGAGGATAGCAGGGAAAGGAAGAGGATAGGGGACTCTATAGTTAGGGGGTCAGACAGGCAAATCTGTGGACACAGGAAAGAAACAAGGATGGTAGTTTGTCTCCCAGGTCCCAGTGTCCGGGATGTTTCTGATCGTGTCCACGATGTCCTGAAGTGGGAAGAAGAGCCAGAGGTCATGATACATATTGGTACCAACGACATAGGTAAGAAAAGGGAGGAGGTCCTGAAAACAGACTACAGGAAATTAGGTAGAAAGTTAAGAAGCAGGACCTCAAAGGTAGTAATCTCAGGATTACTGCCTGTGCCGCGAGACAGTGAGTTCTGGATCATTGGGACCTCTCCTGGGGCAAGTGTGACCTGTACAAAAAGGACGGGTTGCACTTGAATCCCGGGGGACCAATATCCTGGTGGGGAGGTTTGCTAAGGCTAGTGGGGAGAGTTTAAACTAGAATTGCTATGGGGGTGGGAACCAAACTGAAGAGATGGAGGAAGAGACAGTTGGCTCACAAATACAGAAAGCTTGGAGACAGTGTGAGAGGGAGGATAGGCTGGTGATAGAGAAGGGGTGCACTCAGACCGATGGTTTGAGATGTGTCTATTTTAACGTAAGGAGTATTATGAACAAAGTGGATGAGCTTAAAGCAGGGATCAGTATTTGGAGCTTAAAGCAGGGATCAGTATGATGTAATGGCCATTACAAAGATATGGATGCCTCCGGGGCAGGAATGGTTATTTCAAGTGCCAGGCTTTAGATGTTTCAGAAAGAACAGGGAGGGAGGCAAAAGAGGAGGGGGAGTAGCACTGTTGATCAGAGATAGCGTCAGGGCTGCAGAAAAGGAGGAAGTCTCTGTGGGTGGAAGTTAGGAACAGGAAAGGGTCAATAACTCCACTAGGTGTTTTTTAATAGACCTCCCAATAGTAACAGGGACATCAAGGAGCAGATAGGGAGACAGACTCTGGAAAGGTTGTCGTGGTGGGAAATTTTAATTTCCCAAATATTGATTGGCATCTCCCCAGAGCAAGGGGTTTAGATGGGGCGGAGTTTGTTTGATGTATTCAGTAAGGTTTCCTGACACAGTATGTAGATAAGCCTACAAGAAGAGAGGCTGTACTTGATCTGGTATTCGGAAATAAACCTGATCAGGTTTCAGATCTCTCAGTGGGAGAGCATTTTGGAGATAGTGATCACAATTCTATTTCCTTTACCATAGCATTAGAGAGGGATAGGAACAGATAAGTTAGGGAAACCTTTGATTGGAGTAAAGGGAAATATGAGGCTATCGGGCTGGAACTTGGAAGCATAAATTGGGAACAGATGTTCTTAGGGAAATGTACGGAAGAAATGTGGCAAACGTTCAGGGGATATTTGCGTGGAGTTCGGCATAGGTACGTTCCAATGAGACAGGGAAAGAATGGCAGGGTACAGGAACCGTGGTGTACAAAGGCTGTTGTAAATCTAGTCAAGAAGAAAAGAAAAGCTTATTAAAAGTTCAAAAAACTAGGCAATGATAGAGATCTAGAAGATTATAAGGCCAGCAGGAAAGAGCTTAAGAATGAAATTAGGAGAGCCAGAAGGGACCATGAGAAGGCCTTGGCGGACAGTATTAAGGAAAACCCCAAGGCATTCTACATGTTAAGAGCAAGAGGATGGACCAATCAAGTGTGACAGTGGAAAAGTGTGTATGTAACCAGAGGAGCTTAACAAGTGCTTCAGTATTCACTACAGAAAAGGATCTTGGCAATTGTAGGGATGACTTATAGTGGACTGAAAATCTTGAGCATATATACATATTAAGAAACAGGATGTGTTGGAGCTTTTGGAAAGCATCAAGTTGCATAAGTCACCGGGACCGGATGAGATGTACCCCAAGCTACTGTGGAAAGCGAGGGAGGAGATTGTTGATCCTCTGGCGATGATCTCTGCATCATCAACGGGGACGGGAAAGGTTCCGGAGGATTGGAGGGTTGCAGACGTTGTTCCCTTATTCGAGCAAAGTGAGCAGAGATAGCCCAGGAAATTATAGATTAGTGAGCTTTACTTCAGTGGTTGGTAAGTTGATGGAGAAGATCCTGAGAGGCAGAATTTATACACATTTGGAGAGGCATAATATGATAAGGAATAGTCAGCAAGGCTTTGTCAAATGCCTTACAAGCCTGATTGAATTTTTTAAGGATGTGACTAAACACTTGATGGAGGTAGAGCAGTAGATCTAGTGTATATGGATTTTTGCAAGGCATTTGATAAGGTACCCCATGTAAGGCCTATTGAGAAAGTAAGGAGGCATGGGATCCATGTGGACGTTGCTTTGTGGATCCAGAATTGGCTTGCCCACAGAAGGCAAAAAGTGGTTGTAGATGGGTCATATTCTGCATATAGGTGGGTAACCAGTGGTGTGCCTCAGGGATCTGTTCTGGGAACCCTTCTCTTCATGATTTTTATAAATGACCTGGATGAGGAAGTGGAGGGATTAGTAAATTTGCTGATGACACAAAGGTTGGGGTGTTGTGGATAGCATGGAGGGCTGTCAGAGGTTACAGTGGGACATTGATAGGATGCAAGACTGGGCTGAGAAGTAGCACATGGAGTTCAACTCAGAAGTGTGAGGTGGTTCATTTTGGTAGGTCAAATGTGATGGCAGAATATAGCATTAATGGTAAGACTCTTGGCAATGTCGATGATCAGAGGGATCTTAGGGTCCGAGTCCATAGGGCACTCAAAGCTACTGCACGGGTTGACTCTGTGGTTAAGGCAGCATATGGTGCATTGGCCTCCATCAATCATGGGATTCAGTTTAGGAGCCAAGAGGTAATGTTACAGCTATGCAGGACATCAGTCAGACCCCACTTGGAGTTCTGTGCTCAGTTCTGGTCACCTCACTATAGGAAGGATGTAGAAACCACAGAAAGGGTGCAGAGGAGATTTACAAGGATGTTGGCTGGATTGGGGAGCATGCCTTATGAGAACAGGTTGAGTGAACTCTGCCCTTTTTCCTTGGAGCAATGGAGGATGAGAGGTGACCTGATAGAGGTGTATAAGATGCTGAGAGGCACTGATCGTGTGGATAGTCAAGAGGCTTTTTTCCAAGACTCAAGTGGCTAATGCGAGAGGGCAGAGTTTTAAGGTGCTTGGAAGTAGGTACAGAGGAGACGTCATGGGTAAGATTTTTTTTTATAAAACGCAGAGTAGTGAGTGCGTGGAATGGGCTGCCAGCAATGGTGGTGGAGGCGGATATGATAGGGTCTTTTAAGAGGCTCCTGGATAGGTACATAGAATTTAGAAAAATAGAGGGCTACAGATAACCCTAGGTTATTTCTAAGGTAAGGACATGTTCGGCACAGCTTTGTGGGCCCAATGGCTTGTATTGTGCTGCAGATTTTCTATGTTTCTATACTATTGAGATTCTGAATCACTCTAGTCACTGCCATTATCCCTATGCACAACTGGTCCATCTGCACTTTTTCAATACCTCTGCCTTCGCAAAGATGAGACACTTTGGTATGCTTTACAGGCCAGTGTCAGATAATGAATGGGTTCCACTTTTACTTAAATTTATAAGCTAATTTTGGCCCAAGTCATAAAAGACAAAACTCACTACAGTTAATTTAATACATGGCTGGTATCAAAAACACAAAATACTGATTGGACAAATGCCACAAGACAAAGAAAAGTAACTATTTCTGGCATTCCGAGGAATCCATGTATTGATGTCAGACTTTGGGTTTCAGTACCGTAGGAGCTCCTTTGTATGTCAGGGTGCCAATAGCCTATATTTCCAGTAGCCGTGGAGATTCCTCTTTCACAGTAGCCTTTAGCCGTATGTTAATGATTCTGATCAATTTATCTGCCAATTAACTTATGCTACAATTTCAGGAACATTGATTTTAAAATTACCCAATCTGGCCTCTCATCTCTTCTCACCTCCTCCTTTCTCTCTTCTCAATCAGATTCCTTCCTCTCTAGCCATTTACCTTTCCTACCCAAAGTATACTACAGATGCTGAAATCAACACATACAAACAAGCTGGATGAACTCAGCAGGTCGGGCAGCATCCGCTGAGATGAGCAGTCTGACTGCTCATTTCAACGGATGCTGCCCAACCTGCTGAGTTCATCCAGCTTGTTTGTATGTGTTACCTTTCCTACCCACCTGGCTTCTCCTATAGCCTTCTAATTATCTTCCTCTCCCCACATCTTTATTCTGTCATCTTTCCCTTTCCTTTCCAGTCCTGAAAAAGGATCTTGGCGTGAAACATCAACTGCTTATTCACTTCCATCGATGCTACCTGATCTGCTGAGTTCCTTTGGATTTCCAGCATCTGCAAAATTCCTTGTGTTCAAGATACTTCTGTTTATCAATTCAAAGTCTCTTTATTATTCTCATGGCATTAGTCCACATGGGTATCTATAAACAAATTTTGTTTTCTTTCTCAACTTCCTTCCAGCCTCCGAGACACCCTTTGCCTTGGTACCTCACAATTGTCAGGCTTCAAATCATACCCGAAGAGCATATTTCTATTCTGTAAAGTACACTTATTTATCAAAGAATGTATAAATTATACACCTTGAGATTTGTTTGCATACAGGCAGCCCCACACACACACACACAGACATCATGCAAACAACAGGAGCAAACTACAGCATTCCGAACCAGCTTGAGTCCCTAGGTCCACTCCCTGGAGCAGCCGGAGTATCTCAGTTCATATTAGCTGTGAAACTCGCAGTAACAACAGCTGCCAGAGTGGTTCACAGCCTCGGTGGCGCAGAGAGAGGAAAGAACATCATAGGAGAGTGAGCAATATCAGCCTGACCCTTACCTCCAGTACTGACACACTGGCTTTTCTGCCTATATGGATCAGCTTTTAAATTGTTCAAGCACTAGGTGGTGTTTCACTCTTGGACCCGGATCCCAGCACAGTGACATACTTGGGCTGCGCAGCCGGAAGCTGTTCTCAATCTCACTAAATCAGCTAGACGCTTGGAGTGATCTAAACTCGCACCCAGGTCAGGCGGATGGGCATTGAACCTCTTCTACATCAACTCCTCTCCAAATCGCTCACTCCAACTGCAACACCAACTCCATCAGCAACCCCAAGAACACACTACACTTCAGCTTTGTGACACGCCCACAAGGCCCATCTTTCGATTCAGCTTCACCTCTGCTTGCTTCTTCATTGTTTGCGGTGATAGTTTACCACAATTTACTTCAGAAAAGGTGTTATTAGTAAAGTTTTTAATTGTTTTTTTGCCCTTTGAACTACCAAAGAGCTATTGTACATGTTCGATAGCACCATTTTACACTGGAGGTCATTCCTTTGAGATATTCCCTTGTGCCTTGGTGTGCTTTTGCCTGATCTTTCTTTTTCAAAACACATAACAAGGACACCTTATTTGGAGGATCTCCTTCTCAATTCTATGAAATTCTTATTACAAAGTATTCTGAAAGTATACTCTCTCCTTCCTGAACCTGGCTATCCTCTCAAATGTGATTGTGTTACGGCTAAATCTACAGATTAGGAATTTACACTCAGCATGACCCAGCATTAACACATATTTACTGCTTCTTGAAAACCTCATTTAAAATTAGATAAACAACACACACAAGATGCTGGTGGAATGTAGCAGGCCAGACAGCATCTATAGGAAGAAGTACAGTCGACGTTTCGGGCCGAGACCCTTCGTCAGGACTAACTGAAAGAAAAGATAGTAAGAGATTTGGAATTAGATATACAGATTAAATTGCCATTATGTTGATACTAAGCATTTTCATTTTACTCTTAATAATATACCAACTTTCACAGTGCTACACAAACACAATTTTGAATGCTGAATGCACACCAATGCACCCAATTTCAACTCATCAAACTCTAAACTTTAAACTATGTCCATGACCTACTCAGATAATGAGCTTATACTTGTTATTGCATTAATATCTGCAGCTCAAGCACTGACAAACTCTACAATCGGAAAAAAAGCCCAAGTTAAACACAAAGTTAAGCAGAAATATACTAAGGCAATCCAAGTTCACAATGTAATATTCACTTGAACAATGTAAATGAATGCCACATTCTGGAAAGATGATAGGTATTTCAGTCAAAACACAAAGTGGTGGAAAACAGTCAGTAAGTATCTGTAGTGAGAAAAACTGTGTTCATGGTTCAGGCTGAAGATCTTTCATCAGAATTGATGTGGCATGTCTGTTGAATCTTTCCAGCATTGTCTGTTTTATTTCAGCTTTTCAACATCTGCAGTCTTTTATTTTTAGGCAATCTACTGGACTCAGCTACTCCAAGTTACTATTGCACATGATCTCACACATTAGCTAATGGTATCCTTGCAGCTTTATTTAGAAACGATGCACTTTGAGGTATCTTTGTTTAGCAACTCAAAACCAGTTGACTGTGAGAGGAAGCAATCAGTCTGGAAGCTTTATTCTTCCCAGGTCACTGCATTGTTAAAACTATACTGTCTAAAACTAAGGTAATGCTTGTAATCCTACCTCAAATCCAAACCACAGCACACCTTTCAAAAATAATCAAACATATCCTTCAACATAATACTCTTTGGCCCATATTGCCTGAGCTTACTCATAATGGCAATTTAAACTATCCCCATAAGCTTGTACATCTCTCTGTTCCTTGTTTTTTCATGTGCCTTCTAAATACCTCGTTACATTGTTATCACATCTGCTTCCATCATATTCCCTGAAAGTGCATTCCAGGCACATATTATGCTGCATTAAAAAAAACTTCCGATATAAATCTTTCAATCTTCCCCTCTAACCTTCAAGCCATTCTCACGTATTTGACATTTCTGCACAGGGAAAATGACTCCATCAACCCTATTTAGACCTTTAATAATATTATACACTTCTATCAGATAGCCCTCAGTCATTGATTTTCTCTTTATAACTAATATTGTCCAATCCAGGCAACACCCTGGTGAACATCTTTTGCACTTTTTAAGCCTCCCTGAACTTCCTATTGTGCAGCAACCAGAAATGCACACAATACTTCAAATATGATTTCCCAATTTTTATTTAATACACACACTATACACACACACACTGAAGGAAGTTTGCTGCCAGCCTTCTTTATCATCCTTCCCACTATATTTGTCATCTTCAGGGTGCTACACTCTTGAATCCCAAGATCCCTCTGCAAATTAATATTCCCAAGAACCCTGCCATTTATTGTATATTTTATTTGACCTATGAAGGTGCAACATTTCACACTTGTCTCAATTAAACTCCATCTGCCATATCTTTGCCCACGTTTCCAACTGGTCTATATTCAGTCGACCCTCCTTATCTGTGGGGAATTGGTTCCGGGAACGCCGCAGATACCAAAATTCATGGATGCTCAATTCCTTTATTTAACATGTATCGGTGTGGTGGTCTTTAGGACCCAGCGGAACCCCGGACTTTATTTAATATGGCTCTGTGTGGTGGACATTAGGACTTGGTGGTGCAGCTCTGAATCCGCAGTGTTTCTGTTCACAAAAATAATCATGATCGCGATTGAAAATAAGGTAGAAGTAATAAAGCAATCGGAAAGAGGTGAAACGCTATCGGTCATTGGAAAAGCGTTAGGCTACAGTCGGTCAATGATCGGAACAATTTTAACGGAGCATGTGAAAGGCCCTGCCCCGATGAAAGCTACAATTATTACTAAGCAACGCAGTGGTTAAATTATTGAAATACGTATGTTTCTTAAGTGTTTTATATGCATAGAAAGGTAAAATATGTACTATATAACTAAGAAAAACGTTTGACTGACGCTAAATAATACCGGATGTACCTGTTCCGACCTCAAATCCGACTTAAAGACGGACTCAGGAATGGAACTCATTCATAACCCGGGGTCTGCCTGTACTTTTAAGTCATTTCTAGATTACTTATAATACCTAATACAATGTAAATGCTATGTAAGTAGTTGTTATACTGTATTGTTTAGGGAATAATGACAAGAAAAAAGTCTGTACATGCTCAAGCAACAAGTGCTAGAGAGAGAACTTCCGGGTTTTCCCGATCTGCGGTTGATTGAATCCATGGATAAGAAGGGCCGATTGTACTGCCAAATACTTTGACAACCTTCCTCCCCATTCACAATTCCATAGTTTTGTGTCAGAATCTTTTCACAAAAGCCTATCGGCAGTTAGATACCTATAAACACTCTTGGCATTGGGAGAAATGAAATTGGTTCCCAGCAAAGAACTACCATTCACCCAGTGTGAAGAAACAGATTATAATTGGTTCAAAATCATTACAAAGATTAATCTAAGAACTGGTTACACCAACCAATGAGGTGAAGCACAATTAAAATGGCACACAAATTTAAAACACTAACTAAAAGAACAAAGCTGCAATCAACCACTGCCTTTTGTATTTTCTGTTTGACTTAAAACATCAATGTAATCTCTTTCAACCAATAAAAAGTAAATCAGTGTTGCATTAAGTTTACTCAAGCGTTTTACTTTTCTCCAACATCATTTGCATGATTGGTATCACCCTTGGCACAAGAAATTTGGTTCACTTGTATCAGGTTTATTTCACTTTCTGTATCACTTTCGCCACTCACCTTTCCAGCTCTTAGCTTCATCCCACCCCCTCTGGTCTTCTCCTATCATTTCGCATTTCCCTCTCCCCCCACTACTTTCAAATCTCTTACTATCTTTCCCTTCGGCTAGTCTTGACGAAGGGTCTCGGCCCGAAACGTCGACAGCACTTCTCCCTATCGATGCTGCCTGGCCTGCTGTGGTCCACCAGCATTTTGTGTGTGCTGTTGTTTGAATTTCCAGCATCTGCAGCTTTCCTCGTGTTTGCTCTTATTTCATAGTTGGCTTGTATTCCTCGAGTTGCAATAAAATCCAATCCCAAGCACTTGGTTCTCAAAAACAAATAATGGGTGTTCCCCATATGATCCAAATGAGTTAATTATATTTTCTTTTTTCCCATTCCTGAATTCACCTGTCTATTAACACCTATAATTAGTACCCACCACTCTATATGGCAATAAGGGAGCACCAAGCTCGAAGAGAAACAGTCTTCTCAATTTTAATCACATGTACATGCAGATTCACAGGTAATAATGTCAGAAGTAGAACCAGCTGGTCTCCTCTGCTCTGTTTATGGGGGAACAAAAAAGCAGGATTCTTTTCAGCAGGATCTCAGTGATTTAATATCAAGGTTTGTTGATGATAACAGTTACCTGTGACATTACAAATTTATTCTGAAGTTAATTTAAGCCCAATATAAAGTTATCCTGAAATAGGCAGAAAGACTAATAACCAATACTTGTTTCCACGGAAGAAATTGTCTTGCAGCTAACCCTACATTCTGATAACAGTATACAAGAATTTTGTGGAATGCCAACCTACACAGAAAGCCAACCCCTTAAAAGTGATGAAATGTTTCTTCCCAAATCTTTTATACCAAAAACATCATGTCCCATCAACAACAAAATTAACAACGTCACAAGCTTAATTCAGTTAGTCCTCACAGCAACAAAGATCCACACATTTAATCTCAAAACACCTTTTTTCATTTCATGAGCCTACATTTCAAACCAAATACAAGTCCCCAAATATTTAAGACCAATTTGCATTAAACCAAGTAATTTATCTTGCTTGAAAGAAATACAATGTAAAACTTCTTTCTCATATATCCAATCTATTTTCTATCCTTTATCACAATAAACTGAATATGACAACTGTATTTGTGGAATATCAATGGGTGCTTCCCATTTCCCATAGCACTTGCTGCTTGCTTGCTGTTTCCAGTTTACTGAACTCCTGAGAACATAACAGCAGTGCTTGCAATATTGAAAATGCATTGTACAATAGTAAGACAGCCCAAATAATCAGGGGATGCGAACTATTTTCTATTTAAACAAATACTAGGGGCACAAGGAAACCAAATTTGAAGAACCCCACAGTATGCAAGCTCTAAACATTAATAACGATCAAGTCGAAAGGTAAATTTATCTGCTCCATCACACTCGAAGTCCCGTAAGACAGCGCTTAAGTTGAACTGTGTATAAACAGAGTTGTTACAAACATAATAATGCGAGACAAATAATTCCTCTTCTTCGTGTTAAAGACTCCATACACAGTTGATTACGAAGTAAACGACCTTCACACATTAATATCGTTTAAACCAAGTTACAAATATAAAAATTACAACCATTTCCTCACTCCTTTAACTTCAACTTTTATTACTCATTGCAGATTGCACAACTCCGTCACCATGTAAGAAACCAAAACGGCTTTTTAAGTCACTTCTCCTGTGACATTAGCTCACTCTTCAATCTAAAACTGCTTCTTATCTGCAGTTAGAACCACCGAGTTGTTTCTAAACGCGGTGATCACACATATACACAACACTGACCGCGTATTTATCAAACACAGGACCCGATACGGCTCCAAGCAACCACAGCCAGTCCTTGCCCCACACAAACCACTCGACTCCCACTCCCGCCTCGTCCCGGGCCGGGCCCAGCCACCCCCTCCTCATCCTTACTCGAGTCCCAAGTTGCTGCCTGCCTAACCCACCTGAGAAGGTTGGAAAGCTGAGGCAGGGACACGGTTCCGCCACTGCCGCCTGCCGACAACCGATGCTTGCCGCTCAGCAGCTTTTCCACCACGGCCACATTGCCGGTCCTCGCCGCTTCGAGCAGCTCCTGCTCCTTGCCCATGCCGCCGTCGGGTCGCCGCAAATCCGCCGAGGCACCGCCGCGATCCCCCGTCCACTCGAGCCAGACGGTCAGCGCAGGCGCACAGGCTCCTCGTCCACCCCCCCGCCTCGAGCGGGCAGCAGGCGCGCGCAAGCGCACGAGCTCCGGGCGCAGAGCCTCGCTCCGGCCGCGCCTCCAGCGGGGAGTGAATGCACCGGGCAAGGTGTGTGTGGGTGTGGGCGCACTGTGCACCCACCCGGGAAGCAGGTCCCAACGGGGCTTTCGTTCCGTGGTTCCAACTGTCACATCTGCAACCTCTAATCAGGGATCTCGGTCCGAAACGTCGACTCCCCTCCGCAGATGCTGCTGCCCTGCCGAGTTCCTCCATCATTTTGAGCGTGTTGCAACCTCCGTGGCCTTTGCTCAAGTGGGGCTAAGCAAACCTCTATGCGAGAGATGTCTGTCAGGCATGGCAAGTTTTCGTTAGGGTTAATTTGATTTTCGAGGCAGCGTATTTCGCCGGGTGGTTGGAACTGAATCAACTCTGTGGGCTTGGATTTCCAGCATCCGCAGATTTTCTCGTGTTTGCAACTCTGGGTATTCTTGCGAATTTTTTAATTTAGCCCGGCCGCTTGCAGATTACGCCCAGCTGGTGTTTGTGTGAATTAGTTTAGGGGTGGGTGACAGTGGCGAGACAGCAACAGTCTCCTTTCGTCCATCAAGTCCACACAAACCATCAGGCACCCTTGCTACACATCCCTTTTTATTCTTCCGACATTCCCATCAAACACCACATTCTACCACTCACCAATACACTGCAGCAACTGACGGTGGCCAATTACTTACCAAAGCTCAGATGAAACCAGAGGATCTCACTGACAGTATGTGAACTCCACATAGATAGCAACAGAGATCAGGACTGAACATGGGTGACTGGAGTATGAGGTAGGAACTCTGCTAGCTGAATCACTGGGCAGAGAAGAAGTGATACTCTCCATGCACCCCATTACCCCTATATAGACCACTGGCAGCAGCTTGCCACAGTGCTCTGTTCTGGGCCAGTCCCCAGATGTAGCCCATCTTCAGGAATGAGGTCTTTGGAGCTCCTGTTGGCATTTCTGTAGCTCTGGGTTTTTACAGGGTGGGTGGTCGTCCCATGCCCAACCCTCCCCCTTTCACAGCCGGGCTTGGGATGGCAATTAATTTCAAAATAAGCTGCTAGCCTGACTGGTTACATTTTGTGCTGGAACTTTGGATTGAAACTGGACTTTGCCAGTGTCCAAAGAAAATGAATTAGGATATATGATTATCAGTCCAAATATTTTCAAATAGAGTATTACTCCCCTATTTTAATTACAACATTTAATCCTCTTCACAAATTTCAAAGACATTTACAGGGAAAAAAGAAATACAGAATCAGGTTTAATATCACTGAAATTGATTGTTCTGCGGCAGTACATTACAGTACAATAATAAAACTATAAATTACAATGTGTATGCATATAAATTAAATAAGTAGTGCAAAAAGTGAGGAAAATACTGAAGTAGTGTTCATAGGTTCATTGTCCATTCAGAAATCTGATGGCAGAGAGGAAGAAGCTGTTCCTGAAACATTGAGAGTGTGTCTTCAGGCTCCTGTACCTCCTCCTTGATGGTAGCAATGAGAAGAGAGAACATGAATGAAGAGCCCTTGATCGTGAGTTTGTAGGTTATAATGCTGAGAACATGAATGAAGAGACCTTGAACGTGAGTTTGTAGGTTATAAAATCAGTTCAGGGTAACGGTGAATGTAGTTGTCCAGGAGTATGATGGTTGCAGGTAATAATGGTTCCCAAACATGGTGGTGTGGTGCCTCGTGTCCGATGGTGGCAGTGAGAAGAGACCACAATGGTGGTGTTGGATGATGGATGCTGCTTCCTTGTGGCAGTGCTCTATGTCAATATACTCAGTGGTAGGGAGGGTTTTGCCTGTGATGGACTGGGCTGTATCTATCTAAACTTTTTTTCCAGTTCTGATGAAGGATCTTGCCCCGAAACATCAACTGTTTACTCTTTTCCATAGACGCTGCCTGGCCTGCTGAGTTCCTCCTGCATTTTGTGTGTGTTGCTTAGATTTGCAGCACCTGCAGATTTTCTCTTCTTTGGGCTGTATCCACCACTTCCTGTAGCCTTTTCTGTACCTGGGCACTGGTGTTTCTATACCAGGCCATGAGGCAACCCAGCAGGGTACTTACCACTATGCATCTTGTCAAATTTTGGTGGCATGCTGAAACTACACAAACTTCGAAGAAAGTAGAAGTGCTGTTGTGCCTTTTTTATAATGACACTTAAAGTACATTCAGTGACTATTAGGCAACTCCTGTACCTAATAAAGTGGACACTGAGTGTATGTTCATGGTCTTCTGCTGCTGTACCCCATCCGCATCAAGGTTCAACACGTTATGCACTCACAGGTTCCTCTGCACACTACTGTTGTAACACGTGGTTATAAGTTGCCTGCCTGTCAGCCTGAAGCTGTCTGGCCATTCTCTGACTTCTCTCATTAACAAGGCGTTTTCACCCACAGAACTGCCACTCACTGGATGTTTTATTTTTGTTTTTTACATTATTCTCTGTAAACTCTAGATACTGTTGTGCATGAAGATCCCAGATCAGTAGTTTCTGAGATACTCAAACCACCCCATCTGGCACCAAAAATCATTCCATGGTCAAGTCACTTAGATCACATTTCTTCCCCATTCTGATGTTTGGTCTGAACGACAACTTAATCTCTTGACCAGATCTGCATGCTTTTATGCATTGAATTGCTGCCACATGATTGGCTAATTTGATATTTGCATTAATGAACGGGTAAAGAGAAGTACTTAATAAAATGACCAATGAGTGTATTGCTGTTCACAGGATGGATTGTCTGGTATACAAGGATTTAAAATTGTTGACCCTCTCCACCTTGAACCCTTTGATGCGACAGGCTCATGGACCCCCATCTTCTTCTTCCTGTAGTCAATAACGAGCTCTTCGGTTTTACTGATGTTGGGTTATGGTTTCTGTTGTGACATCACTCAACCAGATTTTAAGTCTCTCTCCGAAATGCTGATTTGTCACCACCTTTTATTTGACCCATAACAATGGTGCCGTCAGTGGTGCACATTATGTTTCGATGTTCCCACCACCAAGCACATCTTTCCCTCCTCCCCACGTTCTGCTTTCCATGATATGTCTCCCTTGTCATTCATCCCTTCCCACTGATCTCCCTCCTGGCACTTATCCTTGCAATTGGAACAAGTGCCACACCTGCCCCTACACCTCCTCCCTCACTACAATTCAGCGCCTCAAACTGTCCTACCAGCTCTTCACCTGTGATTCTGTTGGGGCCATCTACTATATGACCCAATGTAGATTGGAGATGGCTCCGCTGAGCACGTATGCTCCATCTGCCAGAAAAAGTGGGATCTCTTGGTGACCTCCCACTTCAATTTTATCTACATTCCCATTCTGATGTATCAATCCATGGCCTCCTCTGCTCAGGCACTAGTTGAACTTCTGCTGTTGATTTCAAGATCAGGCTCTTGAAGAAGAAAAAAAGTAGCTGAATCTAATCCCACCATTCAATGACTCCATCTGACCAACTGAGCTCTGCTGTTGCATCCATCACCATCAAAGTTTTGGTTAAAACTCATGTCTGTTACATATGAAGAATGTATGTGGATGAGACAATGAGACATTTTTTTCATTTGCAGTTTAAGGTCACTGGTTGCAATGAGAATTTGACTGTTATCTAAGAAAGTATGAATTGCTTAGGAAAGTGTAGTTGAAACTCTGGAAATAAAGATTATGGAAAGTAGGTGTTGGAGAACCAATGGAGATCTTTCATGTGGGAGCATCAGAATTATAAACTCAGAAGATGTCAATGATTGTGATTCAGAGATATTAAGCATTCAGCAAATATAGAAAATAGATAAAGAGTGGTGAGGAAGCTGTCCGACCCCTCTGCTGTCCGACCACTCTGCTGTCAGACTCCTCTGCTGTCCGACTCCTCTGTCCGACCCCTCTGCCGTCCGATTCCTCTGCTGTCCGATTCCTCTGTCCGACCCCTCTGCTGTCCGACCACTCTACTGTCCGACCACTCTGTCCGACCCCTCTGCTGTCCAACTCCTCTGTCCGACCCCTCTGCTGTCCGATTCCTCTGCTGTCCGACCACTCTGCTGTCAGACTCCTCTGCTGTCCGACTCCTCTGTCCGACCCCTCTGCTGACCGACTCCTCTGCTGTCCGACCCCTCTGCTGTCCGACCCCTCTGTCCAACCCCTCTGCTGTCCGAACCCTCTGCTGTCCGACCCCTCTGCTGTCCGACTCCTCTGCTGTCCGACCCCTCTGCTGTCCGATTCCTCTGCTGTCCGACCGCTCTGCTGTCCGACCGCTCTGCTGTCTGATTCCTCTGCTGTCCGACCCCTCTGCTGTCCGAACCCTCTGCTGTCCGACCCCTCTGTCCGACCCCTCTGCTGTCCGATTCCTCTGTTGTCTGACCACTCTGCTGTCCGACTCCTCTGTCCGACCCCTCTGCTGTCCGACCCCTCTGCTGTCCGACTCCTCTGTCTGACCCCTCTGCTGTCCGACTCCTCTGCTGTCCGACCACTCTGCTGTCAGACTCCTCTGCTGTCCGACTCCTCTGTCCGACCCCTCTGCTGTCCAATTCCTCTGCTGTCCGATTCCTCTGTCCGACCCCTCTGCTGTCCGACCACTCTACTGTCCGACCACTCTGTCCGACCCCTCTGCTGTCCAACTCCTCTGTCCGACCCCTCTGCTGTCCGACCCCTCTGCTGTCCGACTCCTCTGCTGTCCGACTCCTCTGCTGTCAGACCCCTCTGCTGTCCGATTCCTCTGCTGTCAGACTCCTCTGCTGTCCGACCCCTCTGCTGTCAGACACCTCTGCTGTCCGATTCCTCTGCTGTCAGACTCCTCTGCTGTCCGACTCCTCTGTCCTACCCCTCTGCTGTCAGACTCCTCTGCTGTCCGACTCCTCTGTCCGACCCCTCTGCTGTCCGATTCCTCTGCTGTCCGACTCCTCTGTCTGACCCCTCTGCTGTCAGACTTCTCTGCTGTCCGACCCCTCTACTGTCCGAACCCTCTGCTGTCCGACCACTCTGCTGTCCGATTCCTCTGCTGTCCGACTCCTCTGTCCGACCCCTCTGCTGTACGATTCCTCTGCTGTCCGACCCCTCTGCTGTCCGACCACTCTGCTGTCCGACCACTCTGTCCGACCCCTCTGCTGTCCGACTCCTCTGTCCGACCCCTCTGCTGTCCGACTCCTCTGTCCTACCCCTCTGCTGTCCGACTCCTCTGTCCGACCCCTCTGCTGTCCGACTCCTCTGTCTGACCCCTCTGCTGTCAGACTCCTCTGCTGTCCGACCCCTCTGCTGTCCGAACCCTCTGCTGTCCGAACCCTCTGCTGTCCGACCACTCTGCTGTCCGATTCCTCTGCTGTCCGACTCCTCTGTCCAACCCCTCTGCTGTCCGATTCCTCTGCTGTCCGACCCCTCTGCTGTCCGACCACTCTGCTGTCCGACCACTCTGTCCGACCCCTCTGCTGTCCGACTCCTCTGTCCGACCCCTCTGCTGTCCGACTCCTCTGCTGTCCGACCCCTCTGCTGTCAGACTCCTCTGCTGTCCGACTCCTCTGTCCGACCGCTCTGCTGTCCAATTCCTCTGCTGTCCGACCCCTCTGCTGTCCGAACCCTCTGCTGTCCGACCCCTCTGCTGTCCGATTCCTCTGTCCGACCCCTCTGCTGTCCGATTCCTCTGTTGTCTGACCACTCTGATGTCCGACTCCTCTGTCCGACCCCTCTGCTGTCCGACCCCTCTGCTGTCCGACCCCTCTGCTGTCCGACTCCTCTGCTGTCCGACTCCTCTGTCCGACCCCTCTGCTGTCAGACTCCTCTGCGGTCCGACTCCTCTGCTGTCCGACCCCTCTGCTGTCCGACCCCTCTGTCCGACTCCTCTGCTGTCCGACCCCTCTGCTGTCAGACTCCTCTGATATCCGACTCCTCTGTCCGACCCCTCTGCTGTCCGATTCCTCTGCTGTCCGACTCCTCTGTCCGATTCCTCTGCTGTCCGACCCTTTTGCTGTCAGACTCCTCTGAATTCCGACTCCTCTGTCCGACCCCTCTGCTGTCTGATTCCTCTGCTGTCCGACCGCTCTGCTGTCCGACCCCTCTGCTGTCCGATTCCTCTGCTGTCTGACCACTCTGCTGTCCGACTCCTCTGTCCGACCCCTCTGCTGTCCGACTCCTCTGTCCGACCCCTCTGCTGTCCGACTCCTCTGCTGTCCGACACCTCTGCTGTCCGACTCCTCTGTCCGACCCCTCTGCTGTCCGATTCCTCTGCTGTCCGACCCCTCTGCTGTCAGACCCCTCTGCTGTCAGACTCCTCTGCTGTCCGACTCCTCTGTCCGACCCCTCTGCTGTCCGATTCCTCTGTCTGACCCCTCTGCTGTCAGACCCCTCTGCTGTCCGACCCCTCTGCTGTCCGACTCCTCTGCTGTCCGACTCCTCTGCTGTCCGACTCCTCTGCTGTCCGACCCCTCTGCTGTCAGGCTCCTCTGCTGTCAGACTCCTCTGCTGTCCGACCCCTCTGCTGTCCGACTCCTCTGCTGTCCGACCCCTCTGCTGTCCGACCCCTCTGCTGTCCAACCCCTCTGCTGTCCGATTCCTCTGCTGTCCGACCCCTCTGCTATCAGACTCCTCTGCTGTCCGATTCCTCTGCTGTCAGACCCCTCTGCTGTCAGACTCCTCTGCTGTCCGACTCCTCTGTCTGACCCCTCTGCTGTCAGACTCCTCTGCTGTCCGACTCCTCTGCTGTCCGACCCCTCTGCTGTCAGACCCCTCTGCTGTCCGATTCCTCTGCTGTCAGACTCCTCTGCTGTCCGACTCCTCTGTCTGACCCCTCTGCTGTCAGACTCCTCTGCTGTCCGACTCCTCTGTCCTACCCCTCTGCTGTCAGACTCCTCTGCTGTCCGACCCCTCTGCTGTCCGATTCCTCTGCTGTCCGACTCCTCTGTCCGACCCCTCTGCTGTCAGACTCCTCTGCTGTCCGACCCCTCTGCTGTCCGACTCCTCTGTCCGACTCCTCTGCTGTCCGACCCCTCTGCTGTCCGACCCCTCTGCTGTCCGATTCCTCTGCTGTCCGACCCCTCTGCTGCCCTGGGTACAGAGAAGAATGACCACCTGTCCAAAGGTGCCTACGTGCAGGTTTGTGACTACAACTCCCAGTGGTCAACTCTACCTGTTGCTTTGCCACTCTCCCATCACCATAGGTCTTGTAGAAGACTGGTAGGAATTGAAAGCTGGGAGATGAATGTTTCACAATGTAACCAGTGCATGAAAGATATTAAAGTGGAAAAGCCTTGTACAGAGACGATCCCACTCTCTCGGCCTCAGAAATCAGGATCCAGTGGCACGAAGAATCGTTACATCTGGCAGCTTCCTTGGCTGCATTGGATGGCCGCATCTTCTTAAGTGCTCTGCCGTGCCCCATGCATTCCACAGTGAGCTGCTGCAACGCCTTCTCAGCCGTTGAACCCCTGGGGTTTCCTCCGCCTGATCCACCGAAGCAGTCTTCGCATGCTGGGATGAGCAAATTCCTATCTCACCAAGGGTTTCAGACCCGTTGGCTACCCTCACTTGGTTTAGCCGGCCTGTTGAAGCCGTTGCCCGGGGTGTGGCTGCTGTCGCATGTTAATAGCTACGAGAAGACGCAGGTGAGAGCTGGGCGATGGTGGGGACCAATAGATGACGAGCTACTCCAAGGAGTGCGACAAGCCCCCATCTTACCCCTCCCCTCCCATGCACCCTAAATATAACAGTGAACAGCATCTAAGATTGTCTAATCACTCCTTTTAAGTGATTAATGGTGAATCATGCAATGTGTATCTTTAAAAAGGCACGTGATAAAATCTATCACATTGGATTACTAACTAATCCCACTGTTGTTGGACTTCAGAGCAAAACAAGTAAGGATAAGAAAGATTGAGTATTGGTTGGAAGGGAGATGTATGGCTGCTGCAGTGTGGGAAGGAGTGGATTGGTGAGGATCTCTGTTGGAGTGAGTCAAGGCACAGACTTACAATTATTACTTTCACTAATTCACATCAGTAACTTGTATTCATAAATTCAGCTAAATTTGGGGGCTGAAACAGACAGGCAGCTCAGAACTCCAAAGGAATATAAAACATGTTAGTTAATGTGGGGCACATTAGCAGATGACATTTAATGCAAGGACAGCTTTAACTGTTGAGGAAAAGTGCAAAATTCTTCAATGTTGAAACGGAAAGAGATTTAAGGGTGTTGTATCTCAAAAGTTCAACCAATACTGCACAGAAATCAAAATCAAATAATTTGTCAAACTACTTTAAAATGAAGAATGTTACTCAGCAGAGGAAGTTGTCATCAGGCTGTGTTCTCCAATGGTCAAACCACACTTCAAAGACCATTTTCACGTCTGGTAACCAAGAAACAAGTGATTCATCCGAGTGGTTCAGGCAGTGCAGAACCCAACCACAACTGAACAAAGAAATAGCTTGCTTAGGTATTGCTTATATATATAAATATATTCAGTACTTTTGGACACTCATAAGTGCAATAAAGACTTCTGCAAACTTAGGTTCAAACCTATCTAGTCTGGAAACTTGAGTATATAAATGGCTCTGTAGTTTTAGAAGGAATAAAAGACTGTCACAGTACAGACAAGATGAACAGCTGAACCAAAACTCTAGCAAACCTGCAGATGCTGGAAATTCAAGCAACACACATAAAATGCTGGTGGAACACAGCAGGCCAGGCAGCATCTGTAAGGAGAAGCACTGTCGATGTTTCAGGCCGAGACCCTTCGTCAGGACTAACTGAAAGGAAAGATAGTAAGAGATTTGAAAGTAGGAGGGGGAGGGGAAAACCCAAAATGATAGGAGAAGACCGGAGGGAATGGGATGAAGCTAAGAGCTGGAAAGGTGATTGGCAAAAGGGATACAGAGCTGGAGAAGGAAAAGGATCATGGGAGGCCTCAGGAGAAAGAAAGAGGGAGGGGAGCACCAGAGGGAGATGGAGAACAGGCAGAGAGAAAAAAAAGGAGGGGGGAGAAAAACTAAATATATCAGGGATGGGGTAAGAAGGGGAGGAGGGGCATTAATGGAAGTTAGAGAAGTCAATGTTCATGCCATCAGGTTGGAGGCTACCCAGCCAGTATATAAGGTATTGTTCCTCCAACCTGAGTGTGGCTTCATCTTGGCAGTAGAGGAGGCCATGGATAGACATATCAGAATTGGAATGGGACGTGGAATTGAAATGTGTGGCCACTGGGAGATCCTGCTTTCTCTGGTGGACAGAGCGTAGGTCAGGGGTGTCAAACTCATTTTAGGTCACGGGCCGGATTGAGCAAAATGCAGCTTCATGCGGGCCGGATCAGTCGGACGCATGTGAACGCAGCTTTCGTTGCCTCCGTTTTTTCAGCCTGCTCTCATGTGTCTTAGTCTCTGCTATAACTACAAAGTGTTTCACTTTACATATTCCGTTTCTGATGAAGAAGACTGCTGAATAAACACTAAAAACCCTGAAAACCTGGTACTTGAATAAACTCAGCATTAGCCATATCATACGCCATAAGCGCTTTGATTACTGGAGCCAGCTTTAATAGTAATTAGATATTATCTCACGGGCCAAAGATAATTCCACCGCGGGCCGGATTTGGCCCGCGGGCCTTGAGTTTGACATATATGGCGTAGGTGTTCAGCGAAACGGTCTCCCAGTCTGCATCGGGTCTCACCAATATATAAAAGGCCACACCGGGAGCACCGGACGCAGTATACCACACCAGCGGACTCACAGGTGAAGTGTCGCCTCACCTGGAAGGACTGTCCGGGGCCCTGAATGGTGGTGAGGGAGGAAGTGTAAGGGCAGGTGTAGCACTTGTTCCATTTACAAGGATAAGTGCCAGGAGGGAGATCGGTGGGAAGGGATGGGGGGGGGGAGGGAACTAGTGGACAAGGGAGTCGCGTAGGGAGCGATCCCTGCGAAAAGCAGAAAGAGGGGGGAAGGGAAAAATGTGTTTGGTAGTGGGATCCTGTTGGAGGTGGCAGAAGTTACAGAGAATTATACGTTGGACCCGGAGGCTGGTGGGGTGGTAGGTGAGGACAATGGGAACCCTATCCTGAGTGGGGTGGTGGGTGGATGGGGTGAGGGCAGGTGTGCGGGAAATGGGAGAGATGCGTTTGAGAGCAGAGTTGATGGTGGACGAAGGGAAGCCCCTTTGTTTAAAAAAGGAAGACATCTCCTTCGTCCTGGAATGAAAAGCCTCATCCTGAGAGCAGATGCGGCGGAGGCAGAGGAATTGTGAGAAGGGGATAGCATTTTTGCAAGAGACAGGGTGGGAAGAGGAATAGTCCAGGTAGCTGTGAGATTCTGTAGGCTTTTAGTAGATATCAGTAGATAAGCCATCTCCAGAGATGGAGACAGAAAGATCAAGAAAGGGGAGGGAGGTGTCAGAAATGGATCAGGTAAATTTGAGGGCAGGGTGAAAGTTGGAGGCAAAGGTAATGAAGTCAACAAGCTCAGCATACGTGCAGGAGGCAGCACCAATGCAGTCGTAGATGTAGCGAAGGAAAAGAGAGGGACGGATACCCGTGTACACTTGGAACATGGACTGTTCCACAAAGCCAACAAAAAGGCAGACATAACTGGGACCCATGCGGGTGCCCATGGCTACACCTTTGGTTTGGAGGAAGTGGGAGGAAACAAAGGAGAAATTATTGAGAGTAAGAACTAATTCCGCTGGATGGAGGAGAATGGTGGTAGAGAGGAATTGGTTAGGTCTGGAATCCAAAAAGAAGCGGAGAGCTTACTGGTGGGGGATGGAGGTATATAGGGACTGGACGTCCATGGTAAAAATAAGGCGGTGGGGGCCAGGGAACTTAAAATCATTGAAAAAATTCAAAGCATGAGAAGGTGTCACGAACATAGGTGGGAAGAGATTGAACAAGGGGGGATAAAAACAGTGTCAAGGTATGCAGAAATGAGTTCGGTGGGGCAGGAGCAAGCTGAGACAATGGGTCTACCTGGACAGGCAGGTTTGTGGATCTTGGGTAGGAGGTAGAAATGAGAAATGCAGGGTGTGGGAACTAAGAGGTTGGTGGCAGTGGATGGGAGATCCCCAGAGTTGATGAGGTTGGTGATGGTATAGGAGACAATGGCCTGGTGCTCCCTAGTGGGGTCATGATCAAGGGGTAAATAAGAGGAGGTATCAGAGAATTGTCGCTGTGCCTCGGCCAGGTAGAGGTCAGTACGCCAGACAACAACAGCTCCCCCCTTATCAGCAGGTTTTATAGTGAGGTTGGGATTGGTGCGGAGGGAGCGGAGAACAGAGTGTTCGGAAGGAGTGAAGTTGGAATTGGAACAGGGTGTGGTGAAGTCAAGAGGGTTGATGTCCCGTTGGCAATTAGCAATAAAGAGATCCAGAGCAGGCAGAAGACCAGAGCAGGGTGTCCATGAAGAGGAGGAGGGTTGAAGACGGGAGAAGGGGTCATCGGTGGGTGTAGGAGAGTCCTTGTCAAAGAAGTAAGCTCGGAGACGGAGCCAGCAGAAGAAGAGTTCAGCATCATGGCGTACGCGGAACTCGCTGAGGTGTGGGTGAAGGGGGACAAAGGTGAGGCCCTTACTGAGGACAGAGCGCTCTGCCTCAGAGAGTTGAAGGTCGGAGGGAATGGTGAAGACCCGGCACAGATGAGAGATGGGATCAGAGGGGGGAGGGAGGCTGGTGGTGGTGGTGGGGAGGGGAGGGTTGGGGTGGGAGGAAGATGGAGCCTCTGAGGGCCCAGGAGCTGACGATGGGATCTGAGGGAGAGGGGATGGCAGAGTGGTGGTGGGGGAAGGGGAGACAATCGCAGCATGTGAAGACCCGGCCTGGAGTTCAAGGCTGGAGTCGCAGTTGGTGGTTGCGCAATCGCTTTGAAGCTGTCCGTGGTCTTTGGAACCTGCGTTGATGGTGCTGGAGTCCAGGTTGTGAATATGCCCTGGGTTGCTGGGGCAGCCGAGATCGACGGCCGGGCCCGGGGCTGCAATACGAAGTCCATGACTGCTAGTGGTGGAACCAGCAGGCTCCGGGGTCTGCAGATGGAAGATCTTGCGATCCTTGCAGGAGGTGATAAAGTCAAAGAAACAGGGATTGCACGTAAGGATCCGACGGAGGATGAAATAATGGACAGGTCCATTGCAAACAGAGAAAAACGTGTCCCAAACTCTAAACCAAAACTCTATCTGCTTTCTAAGATTGATAAAATACTCGAACTTTGTGAAAGAACCAACAAACACTGTGTAAAATTTGATTTTTAATCAATATATTTATATAAAAATGATCGATGCAGTTACAAAAATATCTGATCAATATTTCATTCTTGTTTGTACAGCTTCATCATGTGAAAATCAGCTGCATCCTGTTTGATAGCTGGTGAAACACTTTGATATAAAAATTACATATTTTGGAATTTTGGAAAAACTATTTCAACTATTGGTTTCCTTCTTGTAAGCTTGAGAGCATAACTTTTATGTCCAGTGGTCAAGAAAGAAGCAGGAGTCCTTGGGAAGCTGAGCTGATGGCAACTGCAAGGGAGGTTTTGGCCTTGGCTCATCAAGCTTGAGTGAGTTCCAGTTTGGGCGAGTTAAGTATCTAGTAAGCTTTTTCTTCTTTATTCTTCATTCATTGTTTGTTTGGCACAGTTGGTGCAGTGAGAATGGTTCCAGGGGTTCTGTTGTGTTCTTCGTGTAGGATATGGGATCTCTAGCCTCACGGATAACCACATCTGCAGCAGGTGTGTAGATCCTCGGGGAACGATAACCTTCAGCTCGTATGGAAGGCCGAGGAAGGAATAAATAGGAACTACAGGGAGAGAGTCACCCCTAAGTTGCAGGAGACAGGAAACTGAGTGACTGTCAGTAGAAGGAAGGTAAATGGACAGCCGATACAGAGTACCCCCGTGACCATTCCCCTCAATAGTAAGTATACCATTGAGGGGAATGACTTACCAGGGGAGAGCTGCTGTAATCGGGTCTGTGGATCAGAAGGGAAGAGAGGAGGAGAGGATTGTAGTGGTGATTGGAGAGTTAATAGTTAGAAGAATAGAGACTTGATTTTGTGGCCATGATAGAGACACCCAGAGGGTATGTGCCAGGGTCAGGGATATCTCGGATTGGGTCCACAGTATTATAAAGGGCAAGGGTAAGCAGCCAGAAGACTTGGTATATATTGGCACCAATGGCATAGGTAGGAAAAGCAAGGAGATCCTGAAGATAAATTTTAGGGAGCTAGGTAGAAAACTGAAAGCAGGGCCACCAGGGTAGTAATCTCTGGATTACTGCCAGTGAGGGTAAAAATAAGAGCATTTGGCAGATAAGTGTGTGGCTGAGAAACAGCCGCAGGGGCAAGGGTTCAAATTTCTGGATCACTGGGATACTTTCTGGGGAAGGTACGACCTGTATAAAGGAGATGGGTTACACCTGATGGCAAGGACGACCGATATCCCTGCGGGCAGGTTTGTTCGAGCTGTTTGCAAGGGTTTAAACCAGGGGTGGCCAACCTATTTCAGTATGATGTTGTGTTTTATAGTGTCTATTAAGATCATGTCTTCTACTGTGTGAGAAAGTGTTTTCACAAACAATGCACAATGGTTTTCCTGACAGACCCGCTATAAATAAGAACTCATTTTCCCACTGTTCATTGAATTCACACTTACTATCACTTTCTGCTTTTCTTTTTGCTCATTTTCTTTTGCACTGTGATGGGTAACTGAATGTAAGGCTTAATTTTCGAAAAGGTACAAAACTGCGAATGTTCACAAAGGGTGAACAAAGCACAACAAAGTGTCAATTGTAAACTGACTGGCAAAAACCTGCAACGCACCGCTGGTGCAGACGCCTGGCGCCTCAGGATCAAACAAGTATCAAACGTGTATTGAACAGTTATAGAACGACTGCAGAACAAAAGTCCTTCTTTCCCAGTTTGACTCATTGAACATTTTTTTGAAAATTGAAAACAGATTAGTGTGAAAGAAGATAACACACTCGCCAAAAGATGTGCAAGAAATAAAATCGATAAAAATAATTGCTAAGTTTTAGATTTATTCTCAGTAAAACCCATTTCTAGGTCAAAGCTACTTGATTTTTTTTCTACAAATCGGTTTTTGGTTAATACTTTTTGCATGAGTAGGCTGACTCTTTTATTATTATCACTGGGGTGCAATGCACCACTTCTAATCATCCAGTGCACCACAGGTTGGCCATCCCTGCTTTAGACTAATTTCACAGGGGAATAGGAATTGGGATAGGGCTGAGGATGGGGTAGTTGGTTTACAAACAGAGGCAGTGTGTAGTGAGAATGCTAGTAAAGACAGACTGATGATGGGGCATAATTGTAGTCATTGGAATGTGTTGCAATGTAAAACGGGGACAAAATAAAAAAGAGTGATGAATACAGGACAGGGGGTGTTATATTTGAATGCACACAGTATATGGAATAAGGCAGATGAATTTGCAGCACAGTTCAAGTTTGGGAGGCACTGAATGGTGGCTGAGATAATAGCTGGGAGTTTAACCTCCAAGATACACATTGTTTCAAAAGGACAGGCAGGTAGGCAGAGGGGGTGGGCTTGTCTTGTTGGTAAAAAATGAAATAAGATCCTTAGAAAGAGGTAACAGGATTGGAAGGTGTAGAATTGTTGTAAGAGCTGATAAATTGCAAGGGTAAAAAGATTGCAAGGATTATACACAGGCCTCCAAACAGTAGCAAAGATGTGGGCTACGAATTACAAAAGGAGATAGAAAATACATGTCAAAAGGGCAATGTTACGATAGTCATGGGGGATTTCAATATGCAGCTTGGTGCTGGGTCCCAAGAGGGGGGATTTGTAGAATGCCTTCAAGATAGCTTTTTAGGGCTGTTTATTTAGACTGTTCGTTTCCACGGATGCTGCCCGACCTGCTGAATTCCTCCAGCTTGATGTACGTGTAGCCTTTTAGAGCAGCTTGTGATTGAGCCCTCTGGGGGCTGGGTGTTATGCAACAAACTGGAATTGATTAGATAGCTTAAGGTAAAGGAACCCTTGGGAGGCAGCGATCAAAACATGACAGAATTCACCCTGCAATTTGAGAAGGAGAAGCTAAAGTCAGATGTATCAATATTATAGTGGGGTAAGAGGATTACAGAAGCACGAGGGAGGAGCTGGCCAAAGTTAATTGGAAGGGGACACCAGCAGGGATGACAGCAGAACAGCAATGGCTGGAGTTTCAGGGAGCAATTCAGAAGGCACAGGATAGATACATCCCAAAGAAGTATTCTAAAGGCAGGACGACACAGCAGTGGCTGAAAGGGAAGTCAAAGCCAACACAGAAGCCAAAGACAGGGCATATAATAGAGCAAAATATTAGTGAGGATTTGGAAGCTTTTACAAATCAACTGAAGGCAACTAAAAAAGTCATAAAGAGGAAAAAGCTGGAATACGAAGGTAAGCTAGCCAATAATATTAAAGAGGATACCGAAAGTTTCATTAGATATATAGAACTGAGAGTAGATATCAAACCACTGGAAAATGATGCTGGAGATGTAGTAATGTGGGACAAGGAAATGGCAGATGAACTGAATAAATATTTTCCAACAATCTTTGCTGTGGAAGACACTTGCAGTATGCTGGAAATTTGTGAGTCACACGAATGAATGAAGTTGCTACAACTAGGGAGAAGGTGCTTGGGAAACTGAAAGGTCTGAAAGTAGATAAATTACCTGGACCAGATGGTCTACACCCTAGGATTCTGAAAGAGGTGGATGAAGAGATTGTGGAGGTGTTAGTAGTGACCTTTCAAGAATCAGTTAATTTTGACATGATTCTGAAGAACTGGAAAATTGCAAATGTCACTCCACTCTTCAAGAAGGGAAATTATAGGCCAGTTAGTCTGACCTCAGTGACCAGGAAGACGTTGGAGTCAATTGTTAGGGGTGTGATTTTGGGGTACTTTGAGGCACATGATAAAATAGGCCAAAGTCAGCATAGTTTACTTAAGGAAAAATTTTGCCTGACAAATCCTTTGGAATTCCAAATCCAAAAGGTTAATTTGCAGGTTGAATAAATGCAATGTCAGCATTCAGTTCAGGAGGAAGAGAATATAAAAGCAAGGATGAAAAGTTGAAGCTTTATAAGGTATTGGTGAGGCCTCACTTGGAGTATTGTGAAGAGTTTTGGGACCTCTGCTGACACTGGAAAAAGTTAAAAGGAGGTGCACAAAAACTATTCTGAGATTTAAAGGCTTATCATACAAGGAGCTTTTGATGGCTCCAGGCCTGCACTCACTGAAATTCAGAAGAATGGGGACTGATCTCATTGAAACCTGTCAAATGTTGAAAGGCCTCAATAGAGTGGATGTGGAGAAGATGTTTCCTATGGTGGGGGAGTCTAGGACTAGAGGGCACAGCCTCAGAATAGAGGGGAATCCACTCAGAACGGAGATGAGGAGGATTTTCTTTAGCCATAGAGTGGTGAATCTTTGGAATTCATTGCCACTTGTGGCTGTGGAGACTGAGTTATTGGGTATATATAAGGTGGTGGTTGGTAGATTCTTGATTAATCAGGGGGTGAAGGGTTACGGGGAGAAGAGAGGAGATTGGGGCTGAGGGAAATGGATCAGCCATGACAAAATGGCAGGAGCAGACTTGATGGTCCGGCATGGCATAATTCTGTTTCTGTATCTTATGGTTTTATGGTCTTATTATGCAACACTATCTGAAACCCATCTCCATGAAATTCATGCTGTTTACTCATGTAGAATCGAGTGTTTACTATGAAGTATGAAAGGATACTTGAAAAGGATCTGATAGATCTATTTCCCAGCCAGCAAAGTCAACCTTATGGCTGGTGTCATTGCTGTCCTCCCCCTCTTTTCCACCATATCACGTGGTTGAGATTTGTGGCTTCAAAAAAACATGGACTTTTTGTTTATTTAAGTGGCTTTCTTTCTTAGGAAGTAAATATGGATAAAAACTTCCAACACAGGATCTTTGACATAGTCTTACCAGCCCTTCTGTCCAGCTATGAAACCTGGGTTTCATATATATTAAATCATGAAAGGATCATCAGCTATGATTTCAATAATTTCCAAGAATTCGAGGGGATGACTATTGCACAAATGCCAATCTCATCTTAGACAGCAGTGTTATCTTAGAGAGGCATGTTTATTCTTGGATTGGATCTGACATTGTTTGAATGTTTTGGAAAATAACTTCCTTGTACAAATTCACTATTCACAGCTCTGTTAGGGTCAAAGAAATCAGAGGTCAAAATAAACTACAGCAATCCTCAGAGCAAACACGAGGAAATCTGCAGATGCTGGAAATTCAAGCAACACACACAAAATACTGGTGGAACACAGCAGGCCAGGCAGCACGTATAAGGAGAAGCACTGTGGACAGGTCTTGGCCTGAAATGTCGGCAGTGCTTCTCCTAATAGATGCTGCCTTGCCTGCTGTGTTCCACCAGTATTTTGTGTGTGTTGCAATCCTCAGAGTTCTCTGCAGAACTTTCAGGTTGATTATAAAAGTCAGAAAATACAAGCAATGCCATGTATCCAATAAGTTATCTTCCCACAGAATCAGTCTTTGGGTCACATCCCTCATCGAGTTAAATGAGATTGATTGGTGGTGCAGACGCTGCATCCTGAAAGAAGCCTGCCAATAAATTGAAACCTTCCCTCTCCTTTGCATAATAAGTCAAAATGGGATAAGTGAATAGTCATGTGAAGAAATTTACAGTAACAAACAATCTGCTAGGGGAACTCAGTGGGCTGAGCAGCATTAATGGGAAAAAAGAAACTATCATCATTTTGGGTCAAAGTTCTGCATCAGGACTGAAAGTTGATAGGCAAGATAGAGAGGAGAAGGGGAGTGGAAAGGACTATGAGGAAATTTGGTGGACTGAGAGGGGAGTAAGTTAAGAGGCAGGTAGGACAGCTAGACGTACATGCCACACACTTAAGCACATAGAGCAGTCACAGAACACAGAAATCTACAGCACATTACAGGCACTTCTGCCCACAAAGTTGTGCTGACTTTGTAACCTACTGTAGAAACTCTTGTTACGTATTCAGGCAACAATAAATATATGTGAGTTAGGCAAGGGTTTTTATAACAAATAACACGTTTATTAAACACTGAAAACAAACCCCCCAAAAGTAAACAAACACTAACATAACCGGAAAACAGCTGCTGTGCGGCAGCTTAACAGCTCTTAAAGCGATGCAGCTCTAACAGTTCTTAAAGCGATGTTGCAAAAACAGTTCTTTAAAGTGATATTGCCAGAAGTTCAAAATGCTCACAGTCCATTCAAAAGGGGAGACTTTTTAAAGGCGATTTAAATTCTCTTCCACGTCGTTTTCCTTCAATCCCCGGCGTCGAACTCTTCCTACGAAGAATTTTATGAAACGTAACGGTTTAAAGGCACTGACCTTTCCTTCCACACTATTCTCAAATCCTTTCTGGTCATCCCAGGGATTAACACAAGAATAGTCAATGAAATCCTTCCGAATGAGGATCACACAAGGTCGAAACCATTCCACCGTTGAAATTCGATTCTCCTCGATCTTTAACTCCCGAACTTTTATCTTCACTCTCCACAGTAAAGAAACTGCTGGCAATGACCTTTTAAACTTTAGGCATTAGATAAAACTTCATTTTTCAACTAAACTGCGTCATCACATTAAATCACGCAGTGGCATGAAGTCAACATGGCAAATCCAGCCACAAACTGCCCCACCCCACAGGGAGGGGTCCTCCTCTTATACCCTGTAAAAAAAACCTGTCACATGATCTCTACTGGCGGGAAAATGATGTCACTCCACCATCACAAGACCATTACCTCGTCCAGTATAACTTCAACCCCAGTCACGTGACAAGGGTACCACTGTCACGTGTCACGAGTACGTAACACTCTATAAAATTTCCCTACCACAAAGCCCTCCATTTTTCTAAGCTCAATGTACCTATCTAAGAGTCTTTTAGAATACCGTATTTTATCTGCCTCCACCACCGCTGCTGGCAGTGTATTCCATGCACCTACCACTCTCTGTGTGAAAAACTTACCTCTGACGTCTCCCCATGCCTACTTGCGAGCACTTTGAAACCATGCTCCCTCATATTAGCTATTTTAGCCCTGGGAAAAAGCCTCTGGCTATTCACACAATCAATGCCTCTCATCATCGTATACACCTCTATCAGGTCATCTCTGTTGCTCCAAAAAGAAAAGGCCTAGTACACTCAACCTCTTCTCAAAAGGCATGCTCTCCAATCTAGGCAACATCTGTGTAATTCTCCTCTGCACTCTCTCTATAATATCCACATCCTTCCTGTAGTGAGGTGACCAGAAATGAACACAGTACTCTGTGGGGTCTAACCAAAGTCTTATATAACTGTAACATTAGCTCACGGCTCTTGAACTCAGTCCCATGGTTGATGAAGGCCAACACACCATATGCCTTCTTAACAACATTGTCAACCTGCGCAGCAGCTTTGAGTATCCTGTGGACATGGAACCCAAAATCTCTCTGATCTTCCACACTGCCAAGAGTCTTACCATTAATATTATATTTTGTCTCAAAATTTGACCTACCAAAATGAACCATTTCACACTTAACTGTGTTGAACTCCATCTGCCACTTCTCAGCCCAGTTCTGCATCCTTTCTATGTCTCACTGTAGCCTCTGACAACCCTCCAGACTATCTACAACACCACCAACTTTTGTGTCATCAGCTAACTTACTAACCCACCCTTCTACTTGCTCATCCAGGTCATTTATAAAATTACGAAGAGGAGGGGTCCCAGAACAAATCCCTGAGGAATACCACTGGTCACTGACCTCCATGCAGAACATGAACCACTTCTGTCTGCAAGCCAATTCTGGATCCACAAAGCAAGGTCTCCTTAGATGTCATGCCTCCCTATTTTCTGAATGAGCTTTGCATGGGGAACCTTATCACGTGCCTTACTGAAATCTATATACACTACATCCACTGCTCTACCTTCAAAAATGTGTTTTGTTACATCCTCAAAGAATTCAATCAGACTCGTAAGGCATGACCTGCTCTTGACAAAGCCATGCTGACCATCTCTAATCAGATTATGTGTCTCCAAATGCTCATAAATCCTGCCTCTCAGGATCTTCTCTGACAACTTGCCCACCACTGAAGTAAGAGTCACTGGTCTGTAATTTCCCGGGTTATCTCTACGCCCTTTCTTGAACAAGGGAACAACATTTGCAACCCTCCAGTTCTCTGGTACTTCTCCTGTCCCTATTGATGATGAAAAGATCATTGCCAGAGACTCAGCAATCTCCTCCCTTGCTTGCCCAGTAACCTGGGGTATATCTTGTCCAGTTCCAATGACTTATCTAACTTAATGCTTTTCAAAAACTCCAACACTTCCTCTTTCTTAATGTCTATACACTCAAGTGTTTCAGTCCGCTGTAAGTCATCCCCACAATTGCCAAGATCTTTTTCCCTGGTGAATACTGAAGCAAAGCATTCATTAAGTACCTCAGCTACCTCCTCCGACTCCATGTTCATGTTTCCTCTATCGCACCTGATTGGTCCTATTCTCACATGGCTCATCCTCTTGCTCTTCACATACTTGTAGAATGCCTTGGGGTTTTCCTTAATCGTGCTCACCAAGGCCTCATGGCCCCTCCTGGCTCTCCTGATTTCATTCTTAAGCTCCTTCCTGGTAACCTTGTAATTTTCTAGAGCTCTACCAATAGCTAGTTCCTTGAACCTTTTGTAACCTTGTGACCTTTCTACATCCACTGTACACATGGTTCTTTTACCCTACTATCCTTTCCCTGCCTCAATGGAACATAGCTATGCAGAATGCCATGCAAATGTTCCCTGAACATTTGCCAAATTTCTGCCATGCATTTCCCTGAGAATGTCTATTCCGACTTATGCTCCCAAGTTTCTGCCTAGTGGCATCATATTTCCCCCAGCCTAATTAAATGTTTTCCCAAATTGTCTGCACCTATCTCTCTCCAATGCATTGGTAAAGGAGATAGAGTTGTGATCACTGCTTCCAAAGTGCTCTCCCACTGAGAGATCTGACAGTTGACCAGGTTCATTTCCCAGTAGCAGGTGAAGTACAGCCTCTCCTCTAGTTGGCATATCTAGATATTGAGTCAGGAAACCTTCCTGAATGCACCTATTAAATACTAACCCATCCAAACCTCAAATTCTGTACTTTTTTTCCAGCTATTCCATCCCCTGCAATTCTAGTTTAAACCCTCCCCAACAGCATTAGCAAACCACCCTCCCAGAATATTGGTTCTCCTCCAGTTTAGGTGCAACTCATTCCACTTGTAGAGGTCACGCCTTTCCCAAAGGTTCCAAAAACTTGAACCCCTGCCCCCTCAACCACTTATTCATCTGTGTTATCGTGCTGTTCTGACCTTCCTGAGCTCATGGCACGGGAGTAATTGGGAGATTACCACCTTGGAGTCCTGATCTTCATAACCCCCTAAACTTACTGCGCAGGACCTCCAGCCCTCTCCTGCCTATGTCATTGGTACCAACATGTATCACGACCACCAGCTGCTCACCCTCCCTTTCAAGAATATTCTGCAACCGCTCAGAGACATCTTGGACCCGAGCACCCAGGAGGCACCACACTATTCTGGCAAACACGAGGAAATCTGCAGATGCTGGAAATTCAGGCAACACACACAAAATGCTGGTGGAACGCAGCAGGCCAGGCAGCATCTATAGGAAGAAGCAGTGTCAACGTTTCAGGCCGAGACCCTTCGTCAGAACTAACTGAAAGAAAAGATAGTAAGAGATTTGAAAGTAGGAGGGGGAGGGGGAAATCCAGAATGATAGGAGAAGACAGGAGGGAGAGGGATGAAGCTAAGAGCTGGAAAGGTGATTGGCAAAAGGGATACAGAGCTGGAGAAGGAAAAGGATCATGGGACGGGAGGCCTAGGGAGAAAGAAAGGGGGAGAGGAGCACCAGAGGGAGATGGAGAACAGGCAAAGAGTGATTGTGAGAGGGGCAGAGAGAGAAAAAAAAGGAGGGGGGGGAATAAATAAATAAATAAATAAATAAATAAGGGATGGGGTGAGAAGGGGAGGAGGGGCATTAACGGAAGTTAGAGAAATCAGTGCTCATGCCATCAGATTGGAGGCTACCCAGACGGAATATCAGGTGTTGTTCCTCCAACCTGAGTGTGACTTCATCTTAACGGTAGAGGAGGCCATGGATAGACATATCAGAGTGGGAATGGGACGTGGAATTAAGATGTGTGGCCACTGTGAGATCCTGCTTTCTCTGGCGGACAGAGCGTAGGTGTTCAGCGAAACGGTCTCCCAGTCTGCGTCGGGTCTCACCAATATATAAAAGGCCACACTGGGAGCACCGGTCGCAGTATACCACACCAGCCGACTCACAGGTGAAGTGTCGCCTCACCTGGAAGGACTGTCTGGGGCCCTGAATGGTGTGAGGGAGTAAGTGTAAGGGCAGGTGTAGCACTTGTTCCATTTACAAGGATAAGTGCCAGGAGGGAGATCGGTGGGAAGGGATGGGGGTGACGAATGGACAAGTGAGTCACGTAGGGAGCGATCCCTGCGGAAAGCAGAAAGAAGGGGGAGGGAAAGATGTGCTTGGTAGTGGGAGGTGGCGGTGGTTACGGAGAATTATACGTTGGACCCGGAGGCTAGTGGGGTGGTAGGTGGGCTATCCTGGCATCTCTTTTGATGCCACAGAATCTCCTGTCTGTCCCCCTAACTACTGACTCCCCTATGACTGTTGCTCCACCTGACTTCACCCTACCGCTCTGAGGCTCAGAGCCAACCATGTTGCTATTGCTCTGGCTGCTGCTGCCTTGCCCAGATAGGTCACCCTGTCAGCAGTGTCCTGTTGCTGAGGGGGACCCTGCACTGACTGCTTTCTCCTTTTACCTCTCGGTGTTCACCCATCTACTCCCTGAATTCTGCACTCTGGGTGTAACCACCTGCTCAAAAGTCTCATCTATCAATTGCTCTGCATCCCGGATTATCCTTAGTTCACCCAACTCCAGCTCCAGCTCCTTAATGTGGTCTTTCATGAGCTGGAGTTGACTGCACTTCCTGCAGGTGTAGTCATCAGGGACACCATAGAATTCCCATATCAGTAATCATTTATTATTGGGGTTTCTTTCCCTGACTGGTTCAGTCTCAAGATAAAAGTGTTTTCTGCCTGATTTTAGTGAACAATAATGATGTGCTTTATATAACAGGTGAATTAAAAAATAATCCTTAATTCGAGGCACACACAGCACATGCTGGAGGAACTCAGATCAGGCAGCAACCATGGATGGGAATAAACAATCAATGTTTCCGACCAAATCCTTCATTAGGACAGGAAAGGAAGCTGGAAAAAACTAGGATAAGAAGGTGGAGGAGGAGAAGGAGTACAGACTGGCAGGTGATAGTTGTAACCAGGCCGGGGGGGGGGGGGGGGGAGGTAGGTAGGATGAAATGAGAAGCTGGGAGTTGATAGGTGGAAAAGGTAAAGGGCTGAAGAAGAAGAAACTGGGAAAGGAAAAGACTGGAGAGGAGAGCGGACGTTGGGAGAAAGGAAAGGTGGGACACTGGAGGGAGGTGACTCCAATGTCCATCTGTCCCTCCTGGCACTTATCTCTGCAAGCAGGACAAATGCTACACCTGCTGCTTCACTTCCTCTCTCACCACCATTCAGGGCTCTAAACAGTCCTTCCTGGTGAGTCAACACTTCACCTGCAAGTCTATCGGGCTCTTGTGTTGATACTTAGTGGCTTCCAGTTCCTCAGGCACCCAGGTATGCAGCTAATCTCATTGGGCACATTGGAATTATAATGTATTCTGTTACTAAGCATTGCTTTGTTTAATAAGGCAACCATTTCCTTATTCTTCAACAACATTATTCTATCGTTTTTCTTGTATTTACTGTGAATGCCTGCAAGGAAATAAATCTTAGGGTTGTGTATGATTGCAGATATGTACTTTGATGCTAAATTTACTTAGAAATTTGTTAATAAGAGAGGTCAGAGGAAAATAGCCAGACAGGTTCAAGCTAACAGGAAGGCGACAGTAACTCAAATAACCACGCGTTATAACAGTGGTGAGCAGAAAAGCATCTCTGAACTCAGGACACATCAAACCTTGAAATGGAGTGGTTGCAGATACAGAAGACGACATGAGGTTCACTCCTGTACCAAATAAAGTGGCCACTGAGTTTGTATTTACAGTAACTAATTAAAGCAGCAAATATTACATTGAGATATGCTGGAAATCATGCAATCTTGCTACAACTGAACAGGGTTTTGATGCAATCACCCTTGGAGTAATTTGTGCAGTGTTCATATCTGTACCCAATGTGGAATATACTTGACAGAGGCAGCATCATCAAGGTTTACAAGGTTAATTACAGGGCTGAGGGACATTAGCCAATGAGAATTTGAATAGAATAGGCTTATATTTCCTGTAATTTAGACCAATAGATAATTTTATTTACATGACAACAGTTAAAAACAGCGTTAATGCCCAAATGTATGTTGACAATAACCAGTTCTACATCACCATCTTTGATGTCTTACCGTCTCCAAGCTGCTAGAATGTTTGTCCAAAATTGAATAGCAGATGAAGAGAAATTTCCCCTGAGGGAGTATTGTGAAGGGTAATGCTGTCATCTTAGGATATGTAGAAACGTTATTCCATAGTGACCAACTGAAAATAAACTGGACTGTCGACATCATTTATATCTGATCTCTACACCGTCACTAATATTGCCATTGTTTATCTACGGCTGAAAACTATATCCAGTCTTGGCTATTTCAACACACTTTTGGCCAGCCTCTGAAGTTCTGCATTTCATAAACGTGAAAACTTTGGAAATCTAGTTTTTCTGCATCCCAGTTGTTCATATTGTATGCCATTACTTGCTGGCACTTTATAATTGGCATTGACTCTCATTTGAGCAACACCTTAGTTTTAAAATGCTCTGCATTATTATGAAATAAAAGTTATGCAATTATGAATTTAAGTTTGAACACAGAGGGATTGATGTCCCAATCTAATTCCCCTCCTGTCCAAACAAAACCACAATTTGAATGGAAATGAGGAAGGAGACCACTTCATCCATTTTCACAATTTTGATGTTTGATAACGTCCTTGTGAAACAGTTTTTGGACTTTTTACTGTGATTAGCAGTTACTATATGTAAGTCAGTGTTGTATGCTAAGAGACTCTTGGGTTAAATCAGCCCACGAGATCATTACTTTTTAATTCAGGAACCTTTGATGTGGCAATTTAGACTATAAACTATAGGAGCAGAATTAGGCCATTTGGCCCATTGAGACTGTTCTGTAATTTAGGTCAATTACAAACGAGACCTTAAGGGGCAGTCAGACTTAATTTTCAACACAGGTCTTTTTATTCTTGTTGAGCTGTCCCTCTGGATCGAGGATAGCTTGTTCCTATTTCTGGTCTTATGGGTTCTGAAGGGAACCTGAAGAGGTGGATTCAGCGTGTCCTCCTCTAGCCATTTACACTGAGCTTCTCTGTGCTCTCAGTGCATTGAATCAATGTTGTAAATATCATCCTGATTGTTCCTTATCCACACTGAGTGGTCATGGGCCAAAGGTTTATCGGAATCGGTACAGATATGGCATATTTTCAAGGAGGCTGGTGCACATTCTTGAACCTAATTTTCTTTCCATCTGGTAATCTCTTACAGTGACAGAAGTTTCAAAATCTAGTGTTAGACATGTGAGTTAAGTGGATTGTATAATTAAGGCTTAACGGCTAGGGATACTGGTAGGAGAGAGCCTGCTCATAATGTGGGCTTGCTTAACCTTCCGGTGAATTTGGAGGATTTTACAGACACAGCATGAGTGGTTTTACACATTGCCATTAATATGTTTGCTACGGGTAGCCCAAGATGAAGTAGCAATCACTGCTCACTGGTGCCTCGGCAGAGTGCAGTTTGCATGATGCTCGTACAGGGCGGGGTGTGGGAGTTCAGAGTTTTATCCCAGTGCCCTCTGTATGGAGTTTGCATGATGCTCGTACAGGGCGGGGTGTGGGAGTTCAGAGTTTTATCCCAGTGCCCTCTGTATGGAGTTTGCATGATGCTCGTACAGGGCGGGGTGTGGGAGTTCAGAGTTTTATCCCAGTGCCCTCTGTATGGAGTTTGCATGATGCTCGTACAGGGCGGGGTGTGGGAGTTCAGAGTTTTATCCCAGTGCCCTCTGTATGGAGTTTGCATGATGCTCGTACAGGGCGGGGTGTGGGAGTTCAGAGTTTTATCCCAGTGCCCTCTGTATGCAGTTTGCATGTCCTCCTCATGGAAAGTGTGGGTTTCCTTCGGGTTTCTTTCCACAGTTCAAAGACATAAGGGTAATTGGTTGTTGTAAATTATCCTGTGACTAGGCTAGGGTTGCTGGCAGCATGGCTCAGAGGGTCAGAAGTGCCTATTCTGCATTGCATCTCTAAGTAAAAAAAAACACAAGTTTTGTACCAACTGTAGGGTCCTAATCTTCAAATACTCTTTCCCTCAATCAACCAAAGGCTGGCACAGTAATATCTACCCTGGCTGAGAAGCGTCTCCCAAGAAATTGAGAACTGCCCACATTTTCCAGTCTTGCCATGAAATGTGTCAGAGGACGTCATTGTGTTTGGGAGACAGCTGATAAAGACTTCTCTTTTGTAATGTTGATTAAAGGCCCTTCACTGATTTTGTCAATGATGGTATGAAGCTCAGCCTCTCAGAGTGTAGAAATTAAAACATCACCAGCATAAGAGTCAAGTTACCTTGGTTCTAGGACATTGCTGTGCATTGAAGTTTCCCATTACTCTATTTGTGAAGATTAGCTCACTTCCCTTGGGAAATACATTAAAGATTAGGTGCAAAACTACAGCAAGATAGACTGAGAAGGTGATACCAGTCCTCAACCGAGAATGTAGACCTATTGATCATGACATACATGCCATTATAAAACAGATGGAATATAGTCGTGAATTTCTGGGGACATCTGAAATGGAGGGGGTCATTTGATTGTCTAGCCTGATTGATGGAGTCAAAGGTTTTGTGTGGTGGGAAAAAAAGCCACATATAGTATCTGGTGCTGCTGCCTGAATTTTTCTTGGACTTGTTGTGCACTGAAGATTATGTCCCTTGTGCACCTTGGTGAATGGAACACACACATGAATGGAAGGTGCTCTTTGGCCACAGGCAGGGGTTGTTATGTTCGTACTCCTTGCCATTGGATCAAGACGATGTTTTGTAAAACCCATGTGATAACTGCCAGGCAACAGCTATTCCATTTTCAAGTAAGCATAAGAAATAGGAGCAGGAGTAGGCTTGCTCCGCCATTCAATAAGATCATGGATGATCTGGCCATGGACTCATCTCCACCTACCTGCCTTTTCCCAATAATCCGTAATTCCCCTTCTATGTAAAAATCTATCCAACCTTGTCTTAAATATATTTACTGAGGTAGCCTCCACTGCTTTGTTGCATGCATAGGCAGCTTTCCTTCCACAACATTAAGCGTGAGATCTGGAATGTGAGAACCCTTACGCCTATTCCAACAGCAACCGTCCTTTTGGCACTATGCACATTTTAAAACTCCAACATAACCACCTAAAAGTTTTCTACAATGCAATGCACTACATATCCTGGAATTCATCCACTCCATCTACAGAAAGGCTGTATTCATTGCATATCCAGTCCTTGTAAACAATTGGACAAGCTGTTTATAGCATTCCACTTCTTCAAATAATTATTTGAAATCAGCAACAGTAGATCAATGGAAATTTGTGAAGAAGCCAAGCCCATTATCTTAACACAGGATGAAACATGTAAGATGGTGCAAAGTATTTTGAATCTGTTTCTAGAGTGACATATGGGCAAATATCTTTTGTCTGGCATTCATATAATTTCAGATAAATGATATGAATGGTAGACATGATGAGTGTCATTGATAGGATCAGCCGATGGAGAGGTTGCTGAAAATTTACAAGATATTTTACTACATTCTTGAAAAATCACACTAAGTTCTTATATAGTTTGAGAGGTCCATATGTGTTGTGATGTCTTGCAGTATGATGCTGATTTTCTTGTCAGGAATTCCCATGAGATAAGGAGAAAGAACAGTGACAGGTGGGAGAAATTCTTCCAGTCAATCCTAAAGTGTTCATGTTGATTACCTTTTCTTGTTACTTGGCATTTGTAACCATGAAAAACTTTTCGTAAAGAGGGTCCAAATCAACCTACTGAAATGTCTGAACTTTCAGAATCTGTTGACAACATATGGTGTGGATATTATCACTCTCTTTTCTCAGGTGCTTCCAGTTCCAATACTTGGTATGTGGTGAATCCTGAGAGGAAAATATATTATTTTTGCTCCTTCAGTTTCCGAAACAAATAACCTATCCTGCCTTTAGGATCTGTGTTTACTAGTGAACTTCTTAGGTAAAGTGCTTAACTTTTGGTTGTCAATTTCATGTGGCATAGTATCCCTCTGCACATGTATTGGGACATTTCTCCTTCTGTCAAATATGTGTAAACTCTTGGTCTATTTTAAGAAAATATTAATGTTGCTTTGGGAGTGGAGGGGTACCATGGGCAGCGGCCAGTACCAAATATAATAGAAACAAATTTTGCAAATTCAGAATTGCCCATTTTCACCCAATTCTTAATATATAGTTCCTGCTCCTTTAAACCATTTTCCCTAACACTTGACATTGAAGGACAGGTCAGAGGAGTGCCAAAGGACTTTTGCTGTGATTAAGACTCAACCAAATTCCCAAGACAAGTTTGACCTGATTGTAAAAGTTCATCAATCTGTAGACTGCTAAGTAAGAGTGGAAGATGCTGTTGTGCACGTAGGGGAGGTTTTGCTTTCCCCTGACGCCTGTCCCTTCTCAACTGATGTGCAAAACGTTTTATGTAACACACAAACAAGAAAGATGAGAACCGGCAGCCTTGCCTGGCTACAGATTTGATCAGGAAGCTTTCTGATCCTGTTAATCTCCATTGCTCTTCTGATCTTCATGCAGAATAACCAAACCCAATTACGCATTCCCTTCCCAACAAATGTGCCTATCCAATTTATGAGCACTTTTCTGTCAACCCCCTGTCCTCCTTGTTGGCAATTGTATCCCCAAGAATTTCAACACTGTCAGGAGATATTTCAGCTGAACATGGTGAAGTTCTGTTCTGAGGATATCACCTGTCCTAGAACAGACTGGACTTGATTGCAGATGGTCTGGGCAGAATCTTAAAATCCACTCTAAATAGTTTGATGGGTTGTTAGTTTCTTATTTCTTCCCTTTCCCAATCCTTTGGCCATTCTCAGTCAATCAGTATCCTAGTAACAGATGGTCTGGCCTTCGTGAGATGGTTGTTTGTGGGTTCTTCCTGTGGGGAGACGGACTACTTGAAGGCCCAGATCAGAGTGTATTTTGAATTTGCGTTTTCTCCGCGTAGTTTGTCCTTCCCCCTTACCCGTACGCCGGGGCCTGAGCTACAGGTTCCATGGAGTCAGACGAAGAGCCGAAGTTTAAACCCGCCGGGTTGGGACCAGCCGTGTCCACCGACCCACCCAAGACCGGAGAAGCGGCGGTGACTCCTGCTGCCCCCTCGGGAAAAGCAGAGGTCGCTGTGGAGCAGGCGGTACCCAAGGCAGTGGCGGGCGCAGGGAGCCAGGCGTCCGGAGAGAGCGCTGAGAAAGGCTCGGAGCGCCAAGAAGGCGCAGAGGAGGAGGAGGACGAGGACGGAGACGGTAGCCAACAGGCAAAGAAGCTGCGGATCGAGCCACCCAGAGACAAAAAGGACAAGAAGCAGAAAGTGGACGAAGATGAAATACAGAAGATGCAGTGAGTTGGCGCGGCGCGGCGCGGCCTTAGCAACTGTTGTCCTAGCAACAGCCGGGTGTGCGGGAGGCCAATTGAGGACACGGGTGGGCGCAGGTCTCTCAGCAAAAAGCTGCAGGATCTGGAATCTCGGCAAACTGGAGAAACCCAGCCGCTCTGGAAGGAAATGGATAGTCGAGATCCTTCCTTTTGACAGAACTTTCCACACGGACCGTTTCTACCTCTAATGAGTCCGGAGGATGGGTCTTCACCGTCCATTTCCTTCACAGATGCTGTCTGACCCGCTGAGTTCCTTTAGCTTTTAGTGTGCAGCTTCAAATTTCAGCGACCTCAGACTCCACTCTGATGAAAGTTGGCCGTCCTGAAACTTGCATTCTTCTTGTCTTTTTCTTTACTGATGCGTTTGGACCTGTTGAATACTTCCCGTTTTCATTTTAAATGGTGCACTAAATGCAAAATCCAACTTGAACTTCATTCCTTCACATCATTTACCATGCTTTGATAACAGTATGCTGGAAATCTACATTTAAAAACAGAAAAGGCTGGACTTACTCGACAGCTGAGGCTGCATTTCTGGGTAGAGAAGCAGAGTCAATGTTTCACGTTAAAGACACTTAATTAGAACTGAGAAAAGAAGCATCAGGGAGGACAGAGAAAAGAGGTTGCCTCTGATAGGGATAAGTTGTGAACTGTGCAATCGGGCTGGATGTGTTGTCCACTACACGAGGAAAGATAATAATGGAGAAGCTGTGTCAGTATTACAGACGGACAACTGATACACCTGATAGTCAAGTTACCCTTTGCTGTAGAATTCAGTACTGGGTCCAGGAGTTGCAATGTGCCCGGATGGAAGATCCGGTACAGTTCCTCAAGTTTGAGTTGGGCCTCATTGTAGATAGATAGATAGATAGATACTTTATTCATCCCCATGGGGAAATTCAACTTTTTTTTCCAATGTCCCATACACTTGTTGTAGCAAAACTAATTGCATACAATACTTAACTCAGTAAAAAATATGATATGCATCTAAATCACTATCTCAAAAAGCATTAATAATAGCTTTTAAAAAGTTCTTAAGTCCTGGCGGTAGAATTGTAAAGCCTAATGGCATTGGGGAGTATTGACCTCTTCATCCTGTCTGAGGAGCATTGCATCGATAGTAACCTGTCGCTGAAACTGCTTCTCTGTCTCTGGATGGTGCTATGTAGAGGATGTTCAGAGTTATCCATAATTGACCGTAGCCTACTCAGCGCCCTTCGCTCAGCTACCGATGTTAAACCCTCCAGTACTTTGCCCACGACAGAGCCCGCCTTCCTTACCAGCTTATTAAGACGTGAGGCGTCCCTCTTCTTAATGCTTCCTCCCCAACACGCCACCACAAAGAAGAGGGCGCTCTCCACAACTGACCTATAGAACATCTTCAGCATCTCACTACAGACATTGAATGACGCCAACCTTCTAAGGAAGTACAGTCGACTCTGTGCCTTCCTGCACAAGGCATCTGTGTTGGCAGTCCAGTCTAGCTTCTCGTCTAACTGTACTCCCAGATACTTGTAGGTCTTAACCTGCTCCACACATTCTCCATTAATGATCACTGGCTCCATACGAGGCTCCATACGCTGCAGGTGGCCATAGACTGACGGGTCAGAGTGGGAATGGGATGGACATTTAAAGTGCCAGCCGGGGGAAGCTCATGGTTCAAGTTCACGTCGATTTTTGTACGTACACATGAGAAAAATGCCATGAAAATAAGATCTTTGCAGCAGTAGCACAGTTCATTACAAGATGAGGACGAACATCATCTAACAAATTGTTTGTGATTTATAATTCAGTCCCTGGGCAGAATGCATGTTCCCAACAAAGCAATAATTTAGTCTTGATTTGGACAGGATTGTGTTTTGTAGATATTGTGTTGCTGCTTTAGATCTCATTTGTAAAATGCTGCAAGGCTCCAAACCAATTCAATACCAACAAAACTTATAAGATAAGTTTGAATATTATTGTAATGCATTGCTATACCAGCACCTTTATCTCCCCCTCCAAGTCATGTATCATCCTGATTTGAAAAAAATATCTATTGAGAAGGAGTTGATTCATAATCTTGTCTTATCTGTACATTGTGGAAGCAGGCACTTCAACCCACTGTGTCAGGCACCCATCTCCACCAACTCCATTTCCCTTTCAAATCCCCTGTTGACTTCTCTCTCTGATTGATCAGCCACCCAGCTACAAGAGCAAAGGAACTTGCTAGCCAGCTCATGGAAGAAAAACTGAGTACAGTCAGCCCTCCTTATCCGCGGGGGATAGGTTCCAGGACCCCCCGTGGATACCAAACAACACGGATACTCAAGTCCCTTATATAAAATGGCGTAGTATTTGCATATAACCTACGCACATCCTCCCGTACACTTTAAATCATTTTTGGATTACTAATAATACTTAATACAATGTAAATGCTATGTAAATAGTTGTTATACTGTAATGTTTAGGGAATATTGGAAAGAAAAAAACTGCACATGTTCCTCTCGCTCACAACACAAGCAGCAAATGAATGAGACGCAAGGCGAACAATGATCAATGAGAAAACTTTTAATCATGTCTAGATTACAGAACTTATAACACCTAATACAATGGAAATGCTATGTAAATAGTTGTTACACTGACTTGTTTAGGGAATAATGACAAGAAAAAAAAACTACATGTTCCTCTCGCTCACAACACAAGCAGCGAATGAACAATGATCAAACAACAAGTAAAACTTGTAATACCTGCACAGTAGTTGTTGAACTGTCTTGTTTAGGGAATAAGGACGCTTTGGAGGAGGTTCAATAATACTAAAGTCAGGAACTGTGGAGGTTGAGCGTTGAGGATCTTCAAGTGTTGAATGCCGAGTCTTCAGAATTGCAGATGCTTTAGTTAGAAACATTGTTATAGGAAGCTGTCTCTTCTTTTTCTTTGCTACATCAAACAAATCTTGCAAGGTAGCCTTTCTCTTCTGTGAGTTTCTTGAGCTCCTCTGGGAGTGCTGCTGCGGCCTCAGCATTAGCCGATGTCAATTCTCCTGTGATCTTTACGTTCTTGAGGCTGTAGTGCTTTACATAGCCCACCAGCCATCCCTTATTAATCTTAAACTCTTTTCTCTCGCTCTCATCAACACCGTCACAGTAGTGCTCATAGAGACTAAGAGTTTTTTCACGTATAATTTGGCCTTTGACAGGGATATGCTTCTGTGACATGTTCTCTAGCAACGCATTCGGCGAGAGATATCACTTTTAGCCTTTGAGGAATTGCTTTGATCACGTAATTGCTTTTTAGGGGCTGTTTTTTCACAGGAACAAAGTAGCGAACGAAGAGGTGTGAGGTGAACAATGCTCAAACGAGTGCTGGAAAAGCACTTCTGGGTTTTCTCGATTCGCGGTTGGTTGAATTTGCGCATGCGGAACTCGCGGATAAGGAGGGCCGACTGTACCTGTGGATAACCCATAGTACACAGGCAGAACATGGAAACTCTACAGACTGCATCAGTAAGCAGCATTGAACCCAGATCACTGTCGCTATGCTGCTCTGCTTCGGAAAGAGTGACGATAATATATAAAGTTCTTAGCTTGAAAGTTGTGTAGTTCAATGTGAATGAAGGAGTCTGTGAGCATACAATTGGAAAGTGAAGAGCAACACACACTAATGCTCAGCATCTGTGGAGAGGAATAAACAGTCTATAGACCGGAAAGAAAGGGGGTAGAAGCCAGAATGGGGAGGGGAGGGGAAGCTGTGCACGCTGGCAGGTGATAGGTGAGATCAGGTGAGCTGGAAGGTGGGTGGATGGGGGGGGGGGGAATCTGGGAGGCGGCAGGTGCAAGAAAGGGCTGAAGAAGGAACTTGATAGGAGAAGGCATTGCACAATGGAAGAAAAGAAAGTAGAGGAACTGGTGGAAGATGATGGACAGGTGAATAGAAGAGAAGGGGGTAGGGAAGGTAATTAGAAAAGGAAATAGAGAAAGAGGGAGGGTTCTTCTTGTAACCCATTTCAATTCAGCTTCCTATTCCCATTATGGCATGTCTGTTCAGGGCCTTCTCTACTGCCATGATGAGGACAAACTCAAATTGGAGGTGCAGCACCTCATATTCCTGTAAATATACTATTGCCTTTTCTCAGTTTCTTTGCCTCCACCAGTTTCAGCTTTCTGTTTCAGGACATCTTTAAAGAACACAGATTCCCTCCCCCACTATTGATGCTGCCTTCACCAACATCTCCTCCATTTCCTGAACATCCACACTCACCCCATCTTCCCATTGCCTTTACACTGATAGAGTTCCTTTTGTCCTTACCTACCACCCCATCAACTCCACTTCCAACACATTGTCCTCTGCAATTTCTGCCATCTCCAAAGGAATCCTACCATACCCTTACCTCTCCCCACTTCTGCTTTCTGTAGGGATTGCTCCCTCCCTCTATGATTGCCTTGTGCATTCATCCCTCCCCACTAATCCCCCTCCCGGCACTTATCCCTGCAAGCAGCATAAGTGCTACACCTGCCCATACACCTCCTCCCTCACCTTCACAGGCAGTCCTTCCAGGTGAGGCAACACTTCACCTGCGAATCCACTGGAGCCATCTATTGTGTTTGGTGCTCCTGATGTGGCCTCCATTAAGTTGGTGAGATCCATCGTGAATTGGAGGACTACTTTGTCAAGCATCTCTTCCATCTGCCAAAAGTGGGACTTACCAGTGGCCAAACATTCCCATTCCGACAGGTCAGTCCATGGCCTCCTATTGTGCCAAGATGAGTCCACCCTTAGGGTGGAGGAACAACCCCTTATATTCTGTCTGGGTAGCCTCCAACCTGATGGCATGAATATCGATTTTTCCTTCAGGTAAACAACCCCCCTGCCCCCATTCCCCAATCTGAACTTTACCTCTTCTCATTTGCGTATTATTTCCCCTTGTTCTCTTCCTTTTTCCCTTTCTCCGATGGTCCACCCTCCATTCCTATCAGATTCCTCCTTTTCCAGCCCATGACCTTTCCCACCCACTTGGCTTCACCTATTACCTTCCAGATATCTTCCTGCTTCCTCCCCCACCTTTTTATTCTGACATCTTCCCCCTTCTCAGTCCTGAAGAATGATTTTGGCCTGAAACATTGACTATATTCATTTCCATAGATGCTGCCTGACTTGCTGATCTCCTCCAGCATTTTGTGTGTTTTGCTTTGAATCTCCAGCATAAAAGTTGATAGGTGAAAGAGATACAGGGCTGGAGAAGGGGGAGTCTAATAGGAGAGGACAGAAAGCCATGGAAGAAAGAAAAAGGGGGAGGAGCACCAGAGGGAGGCAATGGGTAGGCAAGGAGATAACGTGAGAGAGGGAAATGGGAATGGGGAATAGAGAGGGAGGGAGAGGGGTAGTTTGAGAAATCGATGTTCATGTCATCAGGTTGGTGGCCACCCAGATGGAAAACAAGGTGCTGCTCATCCAAACTGAGCGTGGCCTCATTGTGACAGTAGAGGAGGCCATAGATGGACATGTTGGAATGGGAATGAGAAGTGGAATTAAAATGGGCAACCAGTGGGAGATCTCACTTTTTCTGGCAGATGGAACATAGGTGCTTGGTGAAGTGCTCTCCCAATCTATGTCAGGTCTGACAGATATGCAAGAGGCCAGACTGGGAGCACCAAGTCAACAGACTCATAGCTGAAGTGTCACCTTACCTTGAAAGACTGTTTGGGGCCCTGAGTGGTAGTGAGGGAGGAGGTGTAGGGGCAGGTGTAGCACTTGTTCCACTTGCAGGGTTAAGTGCCAGGAGGGAGGTCGGGTGGGGGGGCGGGGGATGAATGGACAAGGGAGTTGTTTAGGGAGCAATCCCTTTGGAAAGCAGAAAGTAAGGGTGAGGGAAAGATGTGCTTGGTGGTGGGATCCCATTGGAGATGGTGGAAGTTACGGAGAATGATCTGCTGGATATGGAGGCTGGTGGAGTGGTAGGTGAGAACAAGAGGCACTCTATTGATGGTGGGGTGAGAGCGGACATATGTGAAATGGAAGAGATGCTGTTGAGGACAGCGTTCATGGTGGAGGAAGGGAAGCCTCTTTCTTTGAAGGAGGAGGACATCTTCATTCAAAAAAGTTTGAAGTAAAATTTATTATCAGATTACATACATGTCACCACATACAACCCTGAGATTCTTTTCCTAAGGGCATACTTAGCAAATTGATGGAACAGTATCTGTAAACAGGATCAATGGACACCAAACTGTGCAAATGGAAGAATAAATAAATAGCAGTAAATAAGCAGAGCATGAAATAACAAGAGTCCTTAAAGTGAGGCCATTGGGTGTGGGAACACTAGTAGAATGAGCGTAGTTATCCCCTTTTGTTCAAGAGTCAAGTTGGCATAGCTGAAATTGATGATCAGAATTAACAGGTGGTATCGTGTGTGTGTGTGTGTGTGTGTGTGTACACCCTTAGTAAAGGAGCTGGTCTGTTAACAAACCATGGTAACTATTAGGCCAACAACACACACAAAATGCTAGTGGAACATAGCAGGGCCGAGACCCTTCGTCAGGAAACGTCAACAGCGCTTCTCCCTATAGAGGCTGCCTGGCCTGCTGTGTTCCACCAGCATTTTGTGTGTGTTGTTTGAATTTCCAGCATCTGCAGATTTCCTCGTGTTAACTATTAGGCCACAGACTCAAAAAGGGCTGTAGCTTAAATGTGCATCTCTGCTGGAATGTTGAACTTCCAAGAAAAAAAAGCTGTAATTATGTGTTAAACAACACTTTGGATTCTGAAGATGTGGCTCAATGTATCTGTGTTGGCAAAGAAAGAGCTGTTTGTACTAGTTCCATTTGTTCTAGCTTTTAGTTTGCATTCTTATTAGCTACAGCACGCCAGGTGCTTATTATGCTAAAACGGGATAAAGGTTTCTGTCTAAATCTTTTCTTGCATAGAATTTGGAATTCTTTACTCTCATGTTAATCCAACCTGTGACAGATGTTATTCTGAAGTAGCTTCATTGACCCACATGTTTTGGTCTTGCCCTTGTTTGCAAAATTATTGGAAAGATATTTTCGGTATTATTTCAACAGTTCTGAATATCAAATTGCAACCGCATCCTATTACTGCAATTTTCGGTTTACCAATGTTGGATAATATTTGTTTATACCCCTTAGTTCGACAGATGATTGCATTTGTTACATTAATGGCAAGAAGATCTATCCTATTGAACTGGAAAGAAAGTAATCCTCCAACTATATTTCAGTGGTTTTCTCAAACTAACTCTTGTTTGAGCTTAGAAAAAATTAGAAGTGTTGTCTGTGATTCTTAAGTTAAATTTGAAGAAACTTGGAGATCATTTATCCAACATTTTCATATCAGTTAAACTGACTTTTCCTAAACCCTGCTTCTATTATCCTTAATTATTTGGATGGAGGTGCGGAGTTATTGACACTACTGTGTATATTTGACATAATGCAATGGCCCATGTTGGTTAGGTTTTTTTTTCTTCTTTTTTGGGGATTTTTTTTCTTCTTATTTACTCCATTTTTTTGTAATTACTATGAGTTTGGGAGGTTATTATATATGGATTATCATCTATATGAATGTATACTTAACCTATTATTATGTACTTTCAAACTCTCTGTATTCATGTTTCATTTATGTTTGTTTAAAATTAATAAAAATTAAAAAAAAAATTTGGAATTCATTCTCTCTTCTATACAATGCCTCCCACCCTGCAGTTGTGGTTGAAAATATTTTTCCTCAACCACAGTTGCTGAGTTGCCACAGTGCATGATGCACAGTGTACAATCTGGGGCAGAGGTTAATGAATGCTGTGTAGGCTGATAATCCAGTGGACTGCTTTGGTACGGGTAGTGTTGACCATCTGAGTGTTACTGTAGAACTTGTCCTCACACATTGTGTAATGTCAGTTTATTCTGCAGATGGCAAATAATATATATTTAAACTGTATTGTTTTTCTAGGATCCTGGTTTCATCATTTTCGGAGGAACAGTTAAATCGCTATGAAATGTATCGCCGTTCTGCTTTTCCCAAAGCCGCCATAAAAAGGGTCAGTTACTCTGCAGTCACTTAGCCATATGGAGTTTGTTGTCAGTTGTTATTTTAAAATAGTTCAGGTAGAATACCCCATATCTGAAATTCCAAAGGCCAAAAACCTCTGAAATCCATTATTTTTTTTTAAACATTGACATGATGCTGGGAAGGTTCTCGGGTAATGAACAGATCTCTGTGCACCACTGACAGGTTTGACTTTGATAACAATGCAAAAGATTCAGACTGAATACTCATGTTTTGTGCTGCGGTTCTAAAGTATGACAATCTGACTGGTGCATTTCAATGCCAACTACATAATTAATCAAGTGGTTTTGTTTTACAATGTAACAAGAGCATATATGTCAATTTACAGCCCAAGTCAGGGCTTTGAACTGAAGTATTTAAAATTTTAATATTACAAAAACAGCTGAATTCACTCATGAAGTGTGAGTGTAATGTCATCTGCCATGAGCAGAGGTACGTTGAAGATGCAAGATTCTCTGTCTCTCTGATCTCTATTCACTTACTTACAGATTGGAAGGATGGTGATCCTAGATTTGAAGTAACATTCTGTTCCATAGGTTATATTTTTGTACCTATTCACTTGACAGGCAAATTGAAAAAAATCTTTCATTATTCAAAATGTTCAATTCAATTTTGCAAACAAATTTTCTTTTCAGTCTGTCTTGATAATAATGCTCAAATTAAATTTCAAGGATTTAACGGTATAGGTAACTATAAAAAAATTTTTGTTGCCCATCAGTATAAATGTTGCAGTTGCTGTAGCCTAATTAACTGAAACATTAGCATTGTCCTTAGAATTTAGTACCTAAATTCAATTGTCATAAATAATGGAACATGTGAACAGAGTCTTTGCTGATATTTCTGTAATATTGCTTCCAGTATACATTAACAATGATTAAAAATTAACATTTTGGTGGCTAATATAAATTGTAGGGTAATTATATTAAGAAATATCTTCATATAAATGTTGTGTACTCTATTTGTGATTTTTATCCTCTCTTCCAGCTGATTCAGTCAATCACTGGGTGCTCTGTATCTCAGAATGTAGTGATTGCCATGTCAGGCATTTCAAAAGTCTTTGTGGGTGAAGTAATGGAAGAGGGTAAGTTTTTTAAAGAGATAATTGAAGTAAAAGTGAGAAGATCAAATCAACGGAGTAGGGTTTGGAAATCTGAGTACCAAAGTACTCATCAGAAAATTTCAGATCAGATTACTTGTACATTTAATGCAAGTTGAACTCTGTTGTTGAATCTAAAAAGAAATGTTCATTTATATGGTCCACAACAACTACTGAAGTTAGAAATTCCAAGATATCAAAATCTTAAAAAAACAATTTATTTTAAAAAAGCATTAGACAAATATTGTGGGCTGCAGAAACCCCAGTGGCACTGTCAGCTTATGGAACTCTCCTGTTTGGGGCACCTCCATTAATTTTCTGAACAGAAAATGTGGAAGTGACTTGCATGTTACCTGAATGTAGAGATGGAGATTTTAAAGTGAAGGTAAAATGCTTAATAAATGTTTCACTTATCTGTAAATAGAAAAGTATATAATTATAGCCTTGCCAAACTGAATTAAAATGCTAGTTATAAATTAATTACCAATTATAATGCACTACAGTAACCTTGTATTGAAAAAGACACATCTTTCTTATTTGAATATTAATTTGGACAATTATAATAAACTGTCTATCTGCTGGGAGAGTGACTATTAAAAAAAAGGAATATTTGAGCTTTTTAATTGACTAGTTTCAGATGCATTACATCTCATTCAGTTAGATTTCAAGACAGATGAAATAGCAGTTAGTAGTAACTATGGTCTGCTGGGAAGTTGAGATGCCCTTCACCAAGGCTCAGCGCTGAATGATTGCTGTAGAGTTCTTAGTGCCTGTTGCCTTTTTTAGATGAATATGCAGAAGCTTCCATGATTCTGAGAATTATGTATCAAGAATCCCTCCACCTACAGTACAGTTCTATTTTCACAATTACTGATCATCTTAAAGTCTGACCACCTCCTTTCAGCATTTTTGGCTATCCTGAAACAAGTCTCCTAACTTCATGGTAAATCTTAAATAGCAGCCTTGCTTTCCTCCTATGTACTACCATTACAAAGAAGCTCCAACACTTTACGTCCTGTTTCTCGCAGTAAATATATTAAGTTTTATAAAGCCTGTTTCATCTGATTTTCTATTTATGAATTAATTAGCATAGCAATCAAATTTGGACTGCATAGTTCAATGCATATGCTTAAACACAGGGATAGGTTTACACAGATATCATGGATATCCTTAAAAGTTGATGAATTAATAATCTTTGATTTGCCAATGGCATTATTGCAGGAAATTTCTGGAAACCATAACAGAAGCTATTTACTAAAACAAATCAGTTACGAATGTGGTTTCTAGTTTACAAAGTATTGAATGCGTAGGTAGTGATTTAATATTACATTTTCTATGCCAATTCACCAGAAAATCGTTAGATTTAGCTCTTCTGTTGGTGGTATGCTGTTGATCTTATCTTTTCCCCAAGTTCAGTTGTTTGTTTTGTCTTTTTCAATTGCAAGCCCTGGACGTTTGTGATAAATGGGGAGAAACACCACCATTGCAGCCAAAGCACATGCGAGAAGCAGTACGACGACTTAAATTACGTGGACAAATCCCAAACACAAAGTACAAGAAAGTTTCATTTTATTAATAGACCAGCACAAGTGATTGTTTAGACTTTGAACCAAAACTTGATTGTACATCAATGACTTTTATATTTCCATGACGTGCTTCCTGAATAGTTTTATCTCCATCCGGGCTGCTTCACTTAAAGTTGTGGAACTCCTAACAGCTTGGATTATTTTGAAAAGTCCATTTGTCCCAATTGAAAAATATCATAATCTTGCAAAGTACAGATACTCTTGAGTAAATTAATCTTGAAAATATGAGAATTCCATTTTGTAAATATCCAGTTTTACTGGTTTATCTAAAACACTCGTGGTGGAAACTTTATTGTAGGTGTTTTACTCCAATCTAGTATAGAGTGTTGGGACATTGAGCTGCAAAAGCAGATTGGTTGGAGGTGTTATTACCAGACTGTTTAGTTTTCTGCTCAGGAAGTGGATGGCTGAAAAATTGTCAATAAAGTAATCTATTTGTGAATGTAAATAACCTGTTCAGATGAGCAATTAGAGCATGCATTTTAATATACTTGAAGATTGTACCTCAGCAGTCAATAATAATGGGAGGCAGCAATGACAAGTCAAATAATTTGTTTAATCTGCTAGTTGAATGTCATTGTTCAGAATAATGTGACCATTTAGAGGCTCTCCTTAAAATATAGAAAGGACAATTAAGTTGTTAATGCAAAAATTGTCTGATTTGTCAACAAAGTGCTAGGAGTTAAATTGGACCCACTGCTACACATCCACTTTAGGGGCTGGATGTGGAGGGGTCATCTCAGTCAGCCACCACATAGTGATCCAGTGATTTGGTCCATCCAGCAAATGTAGTTCCCCAACATAATGCTGAGGAACCAACCGGGAGGGGACCCTATTGGTTGAACTCCAACTGGAGTACTTTGGAGGGATAGGTGAATTTGGCTTTGAGGCTGTAGATTAATCACTCCTCGTGTAGCTGTACACAGCAGTCCAAGAATTGCTGCTGTTGAAATAGCAGAACACTGGCTGCCTATTTGGAACTACTGCCAAAAAAAATCTGGCCTCCCCCTCCCCCTATAAATTGTGTTAAATAGAGGAAGTCATAATTTGTTTTGAATAATCTTTCTCACCCTTCCCCAACCCAATGTATCTAAATAAAGACGAATTTCTCAAACTGGTCTGCTGTAACACTTTTATTAATTTGTTGTAGTGCTACTATAGACTTGAATAATATTTGTGTATTAGTGTGTTCTTGCAGATTTGTTTTTATGCACAAGTTAAATAATTAACAGGGCAAGTGCAGGCTGCCTTTGTATAGGTTAACCTTTTTTTCCAAAATATATCTGGAACTGTGATGAATGTCTCAGAATTCAGAATCCTTAAGTCATCTGAATAAACTACCTGACCAACTAACAACTAACTTGTTCCACTGCACTGTTAGAATGTTTACCAAAACATTAAGCAGCAAGCAGAATTCATACCAATTAGTTTGGATTAGTTTTATCAGCAACATACCAGAGACTCTTTAGATGACAAATTTATTTCAAAAATACTTAACATTACTGGTTCACAGAACCAGTTATCAACTTGTACAGGAGTGGTGCTAAACAAAATTGGAACAAAATACCACACACCAGAATTTCAAAATAAATGCTTCAAATACACATTGTAAACCACTTAACTTCCAGTTTGTTACAATGCTCATGCACTAACTGTACAGTACTAAAATAATTGCAGAGTATTAAATATAACCAAGTGTTCCTGTACTCATGACTCAATATCTACAATAGATTTTAACAATTGCACAAACATAAATTGTAATGGATTATTTTTAGTCATTTGGTTACTGCAGTTGAATCATCATCTAAATTTGGTTTAGAGTCATTAGAAGAAAAGCTGGCTTGACAGTGACAAGACTGTCAACAGAATTCAATTTCAACAACTGAACATCTTTTCCATAATTTAAAATGATAAAGTAAAGATCAGTGGGACAATTGTAAGAATGGGGACAAGTGAGGTCTGTACTTGCCAAAACCCTTGATGCTCACAAGCTTTGGGCAGAAGTACAAGCTGTTTGAATATTGTATTCAGTTGTTGAGGAAAATTTAGAATTGCCTTCTGTTTGGTAAAGGTGGTATTTTTCAATTTTCCGGTGTGGCTTATTACTTAGTAAACAATGAATTTATTAGAACACCTATTTGTATAACTTTCTTTCCAAAAATTAATTTTGCTGGAAAAATGAGTTTGTCCCCATCATATAATTTAAAATTCTAGTATTTAATGTCAAAACTCAAAACACTGGTGTTACCAGAAAGATGTTTTCCAAGTGGTTCCAGAACATTTGGAAGTGCTAGCTTAAATCCAACAGATCAAGGCAGTAATTGCACTTAGATATGAAACAAAGCATTACAGTATATGCACTACCAAAAGAATTAAACAGAACAAGAGTGAAATCTGCAGGAGAAAAGGAAATTTCATCAGAAATTAACAGTTCAGATTTACTAAACGATTGTGCTTTTAGAGCATAATTCTACCTATTCAACATTTTATTACAAAAGACAATGGTAGATTTTTTGTATGTGCATACCAAAAGTGTTCAGTTAAAACAGTGACATGGTTCAAGCCTAGTGCTGAAGGTGATTATTGTAAAAATTCCTGGCATTTGCAAACTTCTAATCATATACCTTAAGAAACAGTACAGTGTTAGAGCATTAATGTATGATGGTAGAATCTGATTCAACAGCATGAACTATAATGTTCACAAGAAAAAGCTTTGCTGTAGTCTGTCTTACTTCAATGAACAATACATGGTCTAGTGATGATAGAAGAGTAATTAGGCAGAGGAAGAGTTGAGCTTTCATGAAAACAGTAAATACTGGAATTCGAAGACTCACTGATGTTTTGATTCAGCTTAGTTTCTCCACAGTTAATGCAGAGGCTTACTGAATCCAGATACATCTTGTTACACTGTTATAAACTTGTGTTATGGTTTTGGAAAATATAAACGATCATGTTTAAAAGTGGATTGCATCATTCTTGACCAAAATAATCCTGCTTTACACCAAGGTGCATGCAAGTTCTTTTAATAATTTTCTCAAGTAAGGTGCAAAATTAGGCACTTGACCCATAGATAATCAATATAATAGCTGCATTTTAACCTTTCCAAATATATGGTAGTACCATTAGTTTTTTTTTAAAATAGTAAGCCGATAAAATAAGTGACAAAACTAAGTTGGCAATCAACACTGCAGAGCATCAAACATTGCTAATTTCTGTATAACTCTCTTTAAGGGAATAATGCTGGCAGTGAGTAAACCTATTTAAAAAATGTCGAGACTTCTGTGACAATAGTTGTATTCCACTTCAAAATTTGAATGGTTAGGTATAGAAATGATCAAACTCAGCAATATCATCCCATCACTGAACCTTCTAGACTTGCAAAGAAGCATACAATTCATATGTACACATTTCATAAACTACCAGGTTAGCCGTTTGGCACGTTGTAAACAATTTAATACTTTAGAAATTTATTCAGTCATAAAATACAAAACCATTTCATCTTTAAAAGAACAAGCCTGGGGAGTACCCAGTTATTGAATTCAGTGTAATCAATAGTGCTATAAGGTTACTGAGACACACAATACTGCAGCTGAAATATCTGAAGTAAATGGTTCCTCATTCCTCAATTCCAACCCAACAATATCTATATTTTCATGTTTATTAGAAAAAAATCATGTGAAGAGATAAAGGTAAACTTCCACAAAGGGGTGAATGTACAAAATTGTAAGTATTAGGGCTTTCAACATTACAGATTTATGCTAAATAAAATTGACAATTACTATTCATCTTTTTACTTCTCAATTGAATGTCCAGATAAGAAGGCAATGGGCAAATTTATTTTTGTAATATGGGCAAATTCATGTCAGTAAAGCTTCCAAATTAAATATATAAAACTTTTGATTTTTCACACACTGGGTCAGTGAGGGAATTCAGTACTTTTAATATTAATGAAATAAAGCCATCAAGTAGAAGAATCACTGATCGCTGAATTCCTCACATCTCAGTGAAGCAGTAAGTTGACTTCAAACAATGCATCCCACTCAAAATATCTCATGACTGGTCAGAACACACAGCGAACAATCAAAAAAATATCAGATGTATGCATTCTCCCTTTAGATAGAAGTAATTAGGTGTAAAACAGTATATTCAAGTAACACATACATAAAAAATATTCAAAATAATGTTTTATTCTGTAGCTAACAAGAAAATTAGTCAGGTCTTTGAAAAGAGCTATGTTCCATAAATAAAAAATAAACTTGGGTCATGGGAGCATGTGTTTGCATTTCTATCCAGAAATACATTCAATTCATCCTCTACAACCTACCCAGACATTCCAGTCCCATCAGCACCTAGCAAGTGGTCATTCGGGCAAGTAAACAGACTTACAACATTTTACAAGAGTAAAATGACCCTGATTTCACCAGCATTTACCTGCACTCCATTTCTGCAAAGAGCAAGAACTTTTGCACTGAAAAGAATGAAACTGACCCAACATTCCTTTTTAACCATAATTGAGTAGACTGCAACTTCTCCAATGCATTTTGTTTTAAGATTAAAATACTGCATTCCCATGTATTAATTTTAAATTACTGGGAAGTTTTCCAGAGTAGCATAGCTGGCTAATTTTTAATATTATGCTTTAAAATAGACCCTTGAATAATGGTTGAGATTATGACAATGGTTTTTCTGTTATGACAATTTATCAGCTGAAAAATAGAACACAATGGTCGAAACTCAAGTCAGATGAAACACACCATAATTTAGTGTCTAAGACCAAATTGTGACCAACTTCCACAGAATGGTGACTGCTACAGAAGCAAGTCTATTGCTCCAAACCCACTAGAAATATGAAAATTTGATATGTCCAAGTATCTGCAACTAGCCAACAGGGAATTACAATTATGCAAGTAGGAACATTAATGGACAATATCTAGCATGCCAGAAATCAAGATATAAAACTCTTAAAAATTAATAATGTGTTTAAAAATTGGGAGCATTTCTATTAGCAGCACTCAATACATTTCCATCTAGTTTTGCATGGAGTAAAGCACCTGGAGGAGTTTCACAAGCTGAATTTATTCTGCAGTCACTATAGAGAGAGTTGAACAATACTTTCTCTTGTTCAGTTCTTTGCATGTGTGTCCCTTATATCACACAGTATACTGTTGCAATTATCGTGCTAAGTCATCATTCAAATAATTTGATTTTGTTTGGTGTATCCAATATTTTAACTAGTATTATACTTTCCAACTAATTCTAAATCTTCATTTAGAGTACATTTCGCTTCATGTTTGAAAATTAGCAGCTCTTTAAAACAAAAGATACATTTTCATCTGCACAAACTCCTAACAGGAGAACAGAAAAGGAAAAAGCAAAATTATAAATACGAGCTACTGTATGTACTGCTTTAGAATTCTGTTGTTCTGCATCAAGTCCTACTGGGTTCAGAAGGTAACTTAGTAAATCTCTGCTACATTCCCAACCATGATAGTATCTCATGATCACATACTGGATGACAGATTTTAAAGCCTGGCCTAAAGCAGTAAAACAAACTTTCTATCAATACAGATTGCTTCAACCACAGCTCTGAAAATGAGCCCTTCACAAGGAATTCTCACTAAAGCAAGTGTTTGCCAATATATCTATATAACAGTGCTCTTAAGTGGGAAGACCACAGGAGACTTAAAACAACTTTCAATTTGTGTCAGGGGTGTTTGTATTTGGTGTTCTGTTACAATTTATTTGTTAGTCAATTACTATTTTCTTGAGAGACCTTGCAATGACAGTTTCAAATGCAGAAAGAACCACTTCAAGGCCTTCAAATGCCAGCTGGCCAAGACAGCATCTAGTTTGCGAGGACATTTTACACTTGGACTTTTACCTGTAAAACTTGAAGAGGTAAGCACAGTACAACAATAAATATTAGTGCACGAGGTCACCAATAAATAATCTGCTTGCAGTTGATACTGCATCTATTATATCAACTAGATTTTGCTGTAAACTAATTCACCCAATTTTTCATTGTAAACATAATACATTGTAAGCACTCTCAACCTTCTGCATCATTTGTCAGAATCTCCTACCATAGTGCCTTCATTCTGCAAACTCATTTTTATTAAAACCAAGATGGTTATCAACCTTACCATATGGAATTGTAATTGTTACACAATAAAACCTCTTCAATTGTGCTACTTGCAATAGCCAACATGTTGTGTTCTTCATGTGAATGAAAATAAAATATTACTTCAGTTTCTTCTATGCATACTTGAAAACTTCATTCTTTCACATAATGTTGGTGAGTGGCTGAGGTTTATTATGCTGATCTCTTCAGTAACAAATCATTGAGTAATGTTTCTTTAGTTGCTTGTTGTCTTGGCTGTTGGTAGTGATAACAATATGCCGAACTGTGATATTCAAAAATTAAAATCAGGATTTAGTTTCTTTATTTCTTGCAGCAATCTCTCTCTATCTTGATTTGCCTTTTTCAGAGCTTCCTTTGTGCAGGCAAGTTCCTGCTTAAGAAGCTCATTCTGCATGAAAGAAAAGAATTATCAATAAACAGAGTAACAAAAAACGAACACAAGAGTTACTACACTGATGGATCATTGCCTGATCAGTGAAGTACTGGTTAGATTACATTGCAGTTAAAAGCTGCATCACATTCTTGGAACACTGATTCATGCACATTGCTGCTCAGCCAATGAATGACTGCTGCAAAGTTTTACTGTTTGAGCTTCTTTCTTTAGATAAATTTTCATAATTCAAATTAGCATCGATTTGATTGATGTGTTTTTGAAAGTATGAACTATTTATGCCAATGACAAAAATATGCATTGCAAACATGAGAAATATCCATTTTGTCTTGTAGAAAAAATAATAGTTATACAATCCTTGATTAAGGTATTTGATAGAAAAATGTACAATTTAGTATTTAAATATGGGCACTGTTTCAAAGCAAAATGCACAGAGTTTTTAATGCCTGGAATAGTGATGCAAGCAGATTCAGTAGATATTTACAAGGAAGCAACATAAACTGCATAACTACTTGAATGGAGAAAAGTCAACCAGAAATGAGCAGGAGAATCAGAATAATATGATCCTTTACTGAAATTGCAATAAGAAATTGAATACTCTGTCTTGGGTATTGGTTTAGACACAATCAATTTCTCCAAGGAGTAGGAAACAATTAGCACCTTTCAATCAGTGCAACTAGCTACGACTGAGGTTTTTTTTCAGGCAGTGCATGTCCCGGATAACCTGTAGGACCTTGGTAATAAATAATCTTTAACCATAATTTAAAAAGACTGGAATGAAAGAGGATCAAGATCTAAAATACATGTCCTTTCTGAGGGGTGAAAAATTGAGAGCAATAAAAATGAAGTATTTCAACAAAAAACAAAATCCATTATAGCATCGTAGATATTTAAAAAATCCTTAACCTAGCGAGCAATTATCATGTAGAAATGGTCATTGAGGCAACTAGACCCATATTCTTAAATACAAAAGAGGAAGCTCTGAGGAAAAGCAGTAACAGTAAATATTGATTGGGCCAATTGTAATGTGCTCAGAGAGTGGCCTTCCTGAGCAAGAGGATCTAGTTTGATGAACTGGGATGCTATCCATCTCTATGCTCATACATACCATGTCCTTCACAAGAGTTAGATCTGACGCACTCTGAACATCTGACTGTGGCTGCATTCCTCCACCTTTCTTCATTCCAAATTTGACCAGATGAGATCCACTTATGACTGAAAGAGCCTCTTTCTTCTCCACATCTGCTTTAGTTGGGCTTCTCTGCAAAGCTGATGTGTGAGCCAAATCAAAGCCATTGAATAAATAAATCAAGTTCCATTGCATTTAATTATGTCAGGAAACTTTTTTGTTCTTAAAGTAACTACCTACTCAACATTGAGAATTAAAGCATTCAAATTAGAGCATCAACTTTGCTATTCACAGAAGTCTTTGGCATCCAGTTTTGCAATGCAAGCCTCGACATATTTCATCAAGCTGCTTGAGCTAAAACATATATGTCAAACTCAAGGCCTGCGGGCCAAATCCGGCCCGCGGTGGAATTATCTTTGGCCCGCGAGATAATATCTAATTACTATTAAAGCTGGCCCCAGTAATCGAAGCGCCTATGGCGTATGATATGGCTAATGCTGAGTTTATTCAGGTACCAGGTTTTCAGGGTTTTTAGTGTTTATTCGGCAGTCTTCTTCATAAGAAACGGAATTTGTAAAGTGAAACACTTTGTAGTTATAACAGAGACTGAGACACGTGAGAGCAGGCTGAAAAAACAGAGGCAACGAAAGCTGCGTTCGCACGCGTCCGACTGATCCGGCCCGCATGAAGCTGCATTTTGCTCAATCCGGCCCGTGACCTAAAATGAGTTTGACACCCCTGAGCTAAAACATTATATTGAAGAATGCTCAGTCATTAAACCAGGAAGTGAAAGTACACTTTTCAACTAGTATTTAAAGCATTTATAAAACACTAAACAAAACTAAAAGATGAAATATCAAAGTTTTAAAATATGGAGGGAATTCTATCCTCCTTTAAGAATATCCTACACAAAGCTTAATATTTTCAGTGTACTTCTTGATGGGTCTTGTTTGATACTCCCAAAGCCATCACTGCCCAGAAATGCTACACGCTCTCTATGGATTCCCTCACCAGCTGTAGACTGCTAGCATTCTCCAGCTGCTTCCAACCTGTGCACCTCCTACCCAGAACTACGGCTATCTATTTCCACCACTATATTGTTCTCTCTCGTGGCTTCTGCCTCAAATTAAAATCATCAGTCCTACACCCATTCCTTTCCCAAATGTCAAATGGTCCTGTGGTCACTCATATCTGGTAAATACAAGACGTTAATGAAAAGTCTGTTCCTATCTTGTATTAGGTTCTGTTTATATATCCACAACCGCCCTCACTGAATTATATTTGGTACAAGCATTCAAATTTTAAATATTGCAGCAAAATGTTAACTCCCATCATAATCTTCTTAACCTATTCCTATTATTGACTACTATTTGATGGTGTCTGAGAGAAATGAATTCTATGTACAAGGTGCAATGTAAACAAGAGGCAAAAATAACATGGGCATCCAACTAGATTTTAAATTAGATATGCAAAATTATGAAGCATCATTACTGGGCAATCCCATAATGTGTATAATGGGGATGAAGACAGATTCCAGTGTTGGGAGAGTTTTCATCACAGTGACCTACTTACCTGTTAAACAAAATGTTCCATCATCAACTCGCTCTACCATCAGGTGATCAACATGAAGAATTATGGGTACAGGATCTGGAGATGTCGGATACAGTCTTGGGCCATCATCCTTCAAGTATCAAGAATTAACATAAAATCAATTGTTGAATGGATTTATTCAAAGCTTTTGTATTTTTGTTTCCAAGTACTAGAATGGAAAAGATAACCACGTATTGCATGGCAAACCCTTCCATAACAGTGTAAGCTTTATCAAGTCACCTTGCAGACATCTCTGTGAGGAGCTGCAGCCCAGCTGAGTTTCGACATAAATTTTGAGCATTAATTCTCAAGTCTCCAGTTGCTCTATAAATAAGCAATATTCACTGTAAAAAGAAATCTAGCATCTAGTGACCTGTCAATCTGCATCTGCAAATCACGCTGTCCACTGCACAACACAAGACCTTGATGCCTGTTTTCTCCTTAAAACACACTGCCTTCTTCTATCACCTTTGGAAGTCCAAATGTTACCATTTACAGTATTGCTTTCATTTACTGTGTTACTGTTTTTATAATTCATTGCCAATTGCATATACATTCTGCAAGCTTAATGTCTTTTTCCACACCAAATATAATCCCATTTCATGTCAATGGAAAGCATTTTCATTTTCAGTGAAAACAGTTGGAAGATAGTGGAAAAATAGGGGTCTAAATACTGATGCTCAAAGACAACCAGTCTCTTCATAAGAGTGTAATCCTACTGATAATCCTTCTTCCAAATGTTTTGATCTTGGTCACAAGTCTACCAAGAAGCATCTTAATGAAGGCTTTTTCCAAAAATCCAACAATATAATGCCAGCATTACCCCTGTACACAGTTTTGATACTTTTCATCATCACCATATGCTGTGTTGTATAATGTGGGCGATAGCGGTCTATGACCATAATTGTTCTTGGAAAATTTTTCTACATAAATGGTTTGCCATTGCCTTCTTCTGGACAGTGCCTTTACAAGATGGGTGACCCCAGCCATTATCAATACAAAGAGATTGTCTGCTTGACGTCAATGAATGCATAACCAGGACTTGTGATATGCACCATCAGCTCATACAACTATCTACCACCTGCTCCTATGGCTGCATGTGACCCTGATCAGAGGAAGGGGGCGAGGAGAGAGACTGAGCAGGTGCTACATCTTGCCCAAGGGTGACCTGCAGGTCAGTGGAGGGAAGGAGCACCTTACACCTTCTTTTGCAAAAATGCATCTCCACCCTGCCACCCAAGATACTTGATCATAGAATTTATAAAGATTATTCTTGGTTTATATCAGTTTTGAGATATTGTACCTTTGAATAAAAATTTCATTTCTTATCTTTCACTTACAGCAACATGCAATTTTAAAATCTCTGGATGGTGCATTTCCCTTCCCAAAAATGTTCCTTGGTAATAACAAATCTTTTAGTACCTTAAGAGTAATGTTGCAGTCGAAGAGTTCTATCTTCATTGGAATAACTTCTGGAATCATCTCATCCTCCAAGAAAGGACCTAAGTTTGCGAGTGAAGACATTGACAGCTCTGCACTATAATTACTGATGTGAAAATGCAGAAAGCCATTCTTAACAGCAAGTGGAGAGTGAACGGATGAGTGTGGCCCTGATTCAAATCTCAAACATACAGCAGGCTGTGTTCTGTCAGACTCTATTGGACAAGCCTTCTGGAAGCCTGTTAGAAACAAAAATCAGCAAAACAGTAAAATGATTCAATTTTTTTGAAGATTTGAAATGCAATACCATTTAAACAATATAATCATATAATTGTAAAGAAGTTTGCGAATAGAAATACAAACAATCAACAAACAGCTGAAGAGAATGAAAGCATTGTTTTGAGGCTTGTAATGTTCAGTCCAATTAGATCTGTAAGTTTTACATTTACAATTAACTTGCGTACTATACATATAGCAGCGGAAGTTCTTCTTTTGAAATTTATATTTTTGTTTCCTAAAGATGCTTACATCCCAAGGCATGGAATGGAAACTACTGTAGGTTGCACTTTGTGTTAGGGAGGGGGTTAAGAGATTTTTACAAACTGTGAAATTATACCTGACAAACAATGGAAACCTGATTCTGACATGTCAATGACTTGATAACAGCTTTTTTAACAAAGTTTGTTGATACAAAGGTGGATAGGAAAGTTGTGAGGGATGTACACAGTCTGCAAATGGATGTAGATGATTTACAAATAAAGCAAAAAGAGGTAAAGTGACAAACAATGAGAACCCAAGACTAATTCCCAGTTATTTGAATTGACTTTATTTCTTACATCCTTCACATACATGAATAAAAATCTTTATGTTACGTCTCCATCTAAATGTGTCGTGAGCAATCATAGTAATTTATAATAATAAAAAGAACAGTCAATGTAATATAGAGTACACTCAAATCAGTGTGAGTTAATCAGTCTGATGCCCTGGTGGAAGAAGCTGTCCCCGGAGCCTGTTGATCCTGGCTTTTATGTTGTGATACCACTTCCCGGACAGTAGCAGCTGGAATAGATTGTGGTTGGGATGCTTTGGGTTCCCAATGATCCTACGCGCCCTTTTTACACACCTGTCCTTCCAAGGCAGCCAACTCTACATGACCCTTTGTTTACTCTATTCAGTTTCTAATATCCTTAAATGACTCCTAATGTTTTTTGGAAATAAAAATATTACAATTATTACCCCCTTTTTTCCATTCTACTTGTTAATCCTCAAAAAAATTCAAAGAAATAAAATTCAAATATGATTTCACTTTCACTATTATGATCTCATAATATTCTGTTCCCAAATGTTCTGCTATTACTCCTTTAAAAACAGCCTTCAGTATTTTCATAGTTAAGCCAACTGGCCTGTAGTCCCAGCAACACACACAATATGCTGGAGGAACTCAGCAGGTCAGGCAGCGTCTATGGTTAGGAGTACAGTCGATGTTTTGAGCTGAGACCCTTCATCGGGACTGGAAAAAAAATGAGAAGGAGCCTCTTCTTTGTGATTGGTCTGTAGCCCCTGTTTCTTTCTTTTTCTTTTCTAGAATAAGTGTTACATTTGCATTTTCCCCCAAACTGTGGAACTTGCGCATGATTTTGGTTTTCATTATCTCTTACAGAACTTTTGAATGTTGACAAATCCCATCAGGTCCAAGGAACTTTTCAGCCTTCAGTCTTTCAGATTTCCTAGTACATTTTCTCCAGGGTTACTCATTGTTTTAAATTCTTTACTTTCTTTTGTCTCTTGAATAATTATGTTTTGGCATGACCTTGCTGTCAATTCAATGTTTGTTCAATTTTGTTACATATACTTCAGAGATTCTTAAAATCTGATTTTATACTTCTTGTGAGTTTACATGTTATATTTGCGACAGGGTTATTAGTTTTTGTGAAGTAATCCTTTTCTCAGCAATATTTTTATTGGTTTTGTTAAATCAAGAAAGCGTCATACAAAGGAGGATTGTGCAGTACATGTGACAAATGTACAATTCACATCTATGAAAGAGATGCACCCATAGTACAATCATGCTTTGGTTGCCTCCCTGCCCCGACCTACCCCTCCCAATTCCCATCTCCAAGCCATTATTGCATTAGCAAAAAGGGTTGAACAGAACCTTTATCCACACAGAGCTGCATTGGTATAGAGAAGGTGTATTTTCCTAACACAAACTGTTGTATGTTTACATGTCTGAGTTCATAGAATTTTACCGGAGAATGCTGAAAGTCAGGGAGTTATATGCAGAGAAGAGGAAGAAGGGATGAACCTTTAGTTTGGCTGGGAATTCTGAAAATATTCAAGAAAGGGTCCCCACACCTTTTGGAACTTTATGTCCAAATTGAGAGTTGAATAATGGATCTTCTCAAGGTATAGACTGGACATGATGTCCCCGAGCCACTGAGCATGGGTGGGCGGGGCAGCATCCCTTCACCTGAGCAAGACTGCGTGACTGGCCAAAAGAGAGGCAAAGGACAGTATGTGACGTTTGGTCGGACTTAGGTACGTGTCTCACTCTCCAGAGGTGCCGAAAAGAGCAAAGAGTTAGGTTCCAGATTGTAATTAAGTATTTGGGATAGAGTCTGGAAAACATCTTTCCAGTATTTTTCCAAGCTAGGGCACGTCCAGTACATGTGAATAAGGGAAGCCTGGCCCCTTTTGCATTTGTCACAACAGGGATTAACATCTGGGTAAATGCGAGATAATTTAGTTTTAGACATATGGACTCTGTGTACGACCTTGAACTGTAACAGGCAGTGGCGGGCACGTAAAGAAATTGAGAACTGAATCCCATACATCGTCTGACAGTGAAAAATTTAAATCTTGCTCCCAGGCAGTTTTAATTTTGTCAAGGGGGGGGGGGGGGAGCTCGCCTCAGAACCGCTAGCTTGTCACAAGTAGTAGATATTAGATCTTTGCGTAATGGATTCATGCAGAGAAACACATCAACGACGTTTGTGTCGGGTGCCTCGGAAGTTTGATAACAAACGGCTGATAAAATGTCTAATTTGCAAATATCTGAAGAAATGAGTATTGGGTAAGTTAAACTTTGCGGACAATTGTTGAAATGATGCAGAGCAGTTGTCTATAAAAAGATCTTTAAAACGCCTGATGCCCTTTCTATACCAGTCTTGAAATGTTGGATCATGTATAGAAGGCTGGAAGAGGTGATTATGTAGAATAGGACTTGAAAGAGAGAAGCCATAGAGACCACTATACTTTCTGAATTGAACCCATACTCTCAGGGTGTGCCTGATAACAGGATCAGCAATTGGTTTAGGTGTAAGATCCAAGAAGTGCGGAAATAGATTCTTAATAGAATTAGTTCAGCTCCATTGCCACCCATATTGGGCAGTCAGATTGGTTGTGGAAATGAGACCAAAAGATGAGATAGCGTATGTTAGCTGCCCAGTAATATAAGCAGAAATTGGACAGAGCCATACCCTCAACACTTCTTAGATTTTTGAAGATGGACTTTATTCAGTCGAGGACGTTTGCCCTTCCATAAGTAGGGTGATATGACTGAGTCTAGCGAGTCAAAGAAGACTTTAGGAATGAAAATTGGTATGGATTGAAAAAGGTATAAGAATTTAGGAAGGATGTTCATTTTGACAACATTAGTTCGGCCCATCAGGGACATGGACAGCGGTGACCACTGTGCTAGGCTCTGTTTTGTATGATTTCACAAATTAATGGAATTTTCTCCAAAAAGACGCTTATAATTCCTTGTAACTGTGACGCCAAGGTAAGTAAATTGGTTATTCACTAACTTAAAAGGGAGGTTATGGAACTCTGATGCTTGTGCTTCTCCATTTATTGGAAAAAGTTCGCTCTTGTGTAAATTAGGTTTATATCCTGAAAACAGGCTAAATTTGTTAAGGAGTGAGAACACAGGAGGTAAGGAGGTGATCGGGTTTGATATAAAAATTAAAAGATCGTCAGCTCAAATCCCTCCCTCCAAATCCCCGTCAGATCTGCACAACAGCGGAACGCAATCGCCAGTGGCTCTATGGCCAGATCGAAAAGTAACGGGCTTATGGGGCACCCTTGGCGGGTTCCACGTTTGAGATTGAAAGCTTGGGATTGCTGAGAGTTGTCAAAACAGAGGCGCTGTGGACACTAATATAACAGTTTAATCCACGTGATGAAACTTGGTCCAAAATCAAATTTTTCTAAAACAGGAAAGAGGTAATTCCATTCCACACAGTCGAACGCTTTCTCTGCGTCTAAGGAGATAACACATTCAAGAATCCCAACTGAAGGCGAGTATAAGATATTTAAAAGATGGCGTATGTTAAAAAAGGGGAGGCGGTTTTTGACAAAACCAGTTTGGTCTTCAGAAATAATAGAGGGTAGGATGTTCTCCAATCTACAGGCCAGAACTTTAGCTAAGATTTTGACATCAACATTTAACAGAGAGATTGGCCTGTATGAGGAGTACTCTGTTGGATCTTTGCCTCTCTTTGCCAGAAGAATGATGCATGCCTTATTAAATGATGCTGACAGTTTACCTTGTTTAAATGAATCAAGGTTAGTTGAGGTGAGAGCAGTGACAAAAATGATTTAAAGAATTCTACAGGGAATCCATCGGGTCCCGGAGATTTAGAGGATATTTCCTCTAATGATATTGGCTCATTCAGTCTCATTTTGAGATCAGGACAGAGCGTAGGGATCTTTAAGCTATTTAACAAATTCTCGACCAAAATGTTATCACTTGGGGATTCGGAGGTGTAAGGTCAGAAATAAAAGTTCCTGAATGTGTCGTTGATTTCAGAGTGATTCGAGGTGATACTTCCGTTTTCCATTCAAATTTTTGTGATGTGTTGTTTGGCTTTGATTGGTTGGCTAAAAATTTACCAGATTTGTCACCATGAATATAGAACCAGCTCTTGCTCTTCAAGAGTTGGTGTTCAATTGAAGTAATCCTTTTCTGGTTTTTTGTAATACTCTCAATCCTCACAAATACTTTCAATCCTGTGATTATTCTCCCCTAAAGAATCTTTTACAGCAAGATTACCAATTAATTCAGTCTCATTACACATGACCATATCTAAACTAACTTGTATAGTGCCCTTAAAATCTTTTCATGTTTTATTGTTTTACAACATTGAATCACAGGGGATTTAATTTGGCTTTTTTGACACTGATCAACAGAAAAAAACTCTTCTGTGTCAAAAGGACTCTTTAACATGACAGACCAAAGCACCACTGGTGCTGCCAATTGGTTTTAGAAGTAAAATAATTAGTTAAATGGAGATCTGATTTTGGAGACCGATTGTAGAAAAAATTCACCTGTATCTAGAAAGTCCAACTGCTGGTGACTCAGTATGTTGGCAAAAACTACACCATGAAGAAAAAAGAACACTCCAAGCAACTCTGCAAAAAGTTATTGAAAAGCACAAGTCAGGAGATAGATACAAGGAAGTTTCCAAGTCGCTGAATAGCTCTTGGAGTACAGTTAAGTCAATCATCAGGAAATGTAAAGATTATGGCACAGCTGTAAATCTGCTTAGAGCAGGCTGTCCTTAAAAACTGAGTGAACATGCAAGAAGGGGACTAGTGAGGGAGGCCACCAAGAGACCTATGACAACTATGAAGGAGTTACATGCTGAGATGGCATTATGAAGTGGCTGAGATGGGAGAGACATCCAACAACTGTTGCCCGGGTGCTTCACCAGTCGCATCTTTATGGGAGAGTAGCAAAGAGAAAGACACTGTTGAAAAAAACTCATGAAATCTCAGCCAGAGTTTGCCAGAAGGCATGTGGAAAGCTATCAAGTCAGCTGGAAGAGATTCTGTGGTCTGATGAAACCAAAATTGAGCTTTTTGGTCTTCAGAATAAATGCTATATTTGGTATAAGCCAAACTCCACACATCATCAAAACACACCATTTCTACCATGAAGCATGATGGTGGCTGCATCATGCTGTGGGGATGCTTCACTACAGTAGGCCCTGGAAGGCTTGTGAAGGTAGAGGGCAAAATGAGTGCAAAATACAGGGAAATCCTGGAGGAAAACCTGATGCAATCTGCAAGAGAACTGTGACTTGGGAGATTTGTTTTCCAGCAAGACAATGACCACAAGCAAAATCCAAATCTACGCAGGAATGGCTTAAAAACAACAAAGTTAATGTGTTGGAGTGGCCAGGTCAGAGTCCAAACCTCAATCCAATTGAGAATTGTGACTGGTCTTGAAAAGGGCTGTTCGCTCATGATCCCTATGCAATCTGACAGAGTTTGAGCAGTTTTGTAAAGAAGAATGGGGAAAAAATTGCAGTGTCCAGATGTGCAAAGCTGATAGAGACATATCCACATAGACGCAAAGCTTAATTGCTGCCAAAGGTGTATCTCCTAATAATACTGACTCTAAGGGAATACTGATGCAATCAGTTATTTGGTGTTTTATATTTGTAATTAATTTAGATCACCTTCTTGAGATCTGTTTTCACTTTGACATGAAAGAGACTTTTTCTTTTGATCAGTGTAAAAAAAACAAATCCACTGTGATACAATGTTGTAAAATAATAAAACGTGAAAACTTCTAAGTGGATGAACACTTTTCATAGACACTGTATACTGGCTTGAACAGCACTGTATTCCCCCTGGGAGACAGTCTCCATTACATTTCATTCCCTTGCACTCCAAACGATCTCAGCCAATTAGATTTGCATTCAGTGTTCTGTAGTCAGGATGTTTTCTGTGGTAATTAATCTAGTGACTCATTCATTTTGAGCTCAAAACTAGAATGCTTCCCTAATGTAACCATTATTCCCTTTTCAATAATTTCCATTTGGGGAAACATGATTAAAGTTCTTTTTAGCTGCTTTCCTACCATACCAGCTTCCTTATTTTTAATATGACCGAAAACTCCTTCAAGGAGGACAGGTTTCTTTCATAATTTTTCTCATTTAGGTTCAGTTTCTATTGGCATTAAAATCTCAAAAGTTGAGGATTTTTTAAAGACTTAAGCATACCTATTTTGAATCATAAAGAAGAAAGCTGTTTTCTTCTTTTTTATGTTTTCTGTGTTTTCATGAGTCAAGAGATCACAGAACTTGTGAAAAAAGGTGTAATGATAATTAATGATCTCCCTTTAATTGGTAGGTGCTGTTTGTTATTTCGTCAGACACAAGTTACAATGGCCTATGACCATGTGGTTCAACAGGGGAACAAGAAAAATCTAAAAATGCCATTTTTTGGTGTGGCTCGCAAATGTTGTACTTGCGGGAAAGAGCTTTAACCAAACTGTAACAGAACAATTTGCAGTAAAACCACTGATTACATTGCAAATAAGAACCTTTTCTCACCAGTTGCATAGCTGCTCAGAAACTTCTGCACTTCAATATTACCCAAATGATCAGGAATCACTTCCTTCACCTGGACACTGACAGCAACATCATCCCCTCTTACACCAATCTCACAGTTCACATCAAGTATTTGCAGTAACAGCACCGAAGCCTGGGAACCAAAGCAGAAACTTACATTTCAACACTGCAAAATAAACATCAGAATTATGCAGCAATACTTCATCCAGCAGCACAAGAAATTTTGCATCCTATTTCCTTGTCAATGGGTACTAGGTTTGCTGCCATGGAGCTAGGAGCAGAAAATTCTGGATAGAAAGCTGCAAATTCATTATAAAAATTACCCATCTGCTTTTAAAGAGCCAGACAACACAGAAAAAAGGCCCTTTGGCCTAACTGGCCCATGCCAAACAATACACCCATCCAAACTTTCCCTATTTGGCTCATAACCTTCTACTTCTTATCTTTTTACCTGTCTAACCTTCCTTTCAAAGTTGTTATTGTACCTGCCTCAACCACTTTTTCTGGTAGCTTATTCCAACCTACATACCACCCTCTGTGCAAACCAAAAATCTGCCCCTCAAGTTCCTATTACATCTCTCCCCCTCACCTTAAACCTATGCTCTTTAGTTCTTGATTCCCCAGCCAGAGGTTCACTCACCCTGTCTGTATCCCTCATGATTTTATACTCCTCCATTAGATCACCTCTCAGGGTCTAAAGCTCCAAGGAAAAACATCCTTGCCGATCCAAACTCTCCCTGTAACTCAGTTTGTGAATCCAGGCAATATCCATGTTAATCTCTCCTGCACTCTTGCTGAATAACATCTAATAACACTTAATAACATCATTCTTATAGCAATTTTTCCCCAATACAGCCAGCCCCAAATGCATCTTGCACACCACAACCTCCCAACATCTATTTAAAGATTGTCAAACATCAGTTCTTTTGCCCCTTCATGCCAATTTACAAAGTTGATTAGATGACAGGATGAAATGCTCCAAATCACACAGATCTCTTCATCACTTTGCATTCATAGGTTGCAGTAGGAAGGCATGAAACAAATGAATGCCAACACGTATTATCACATTTCTGTACAAATCTAGTAAATTTTTTTAATATTAGCAAACTTTAAAATAATTAGTTTGGCCGCTAAGTAAAAAAACTGCACGAGAAACACCAACTGCAAAAGCTGAAGTTGTGAATAAAGATCTTTACCTGTTCAGCATTTGAATCATCCTCAGTTGGTGTCAGGGAGTTGGTGATTGTCGAGTGTTCGTGAAATCCCTCTCCTCTGTGCCCTCCATCTGCACTTTCTGGAAGACTCTGATTGCTGCTCATTGTTGGTATCTGATCTATGCTGGTGTTTGGGAGAGGTGATTCTTGCCCTGATTCTAAGAATTATATGTTTAGAAGTCAACATAAAAAGCTACTAAAGTTACTTAATATATTAAACTTATTTTGACTGAAAATAAAGAGCACAATCATTAACTTTGAGAGATTCAGCAACTGTATTTTTCTTCCCCTCATGGTGACTCGCAGTATTAAAGTGTGCCATTCGGAAGACATTGACTGGATTGAATAAACTAGTTATGAAAGCTCATGGTCTCTATAACATACGCAAAAATTTTAATTAACTTAGAGTGAATTAAAACACTTCACATAGAAATTAATGCAGCTCCTCATCATGGCAGTTACAAAACAAAGATGAAGGAACAATTAATCATTTTTTAAACCTGAGGAAAATATTTTTGGCATCATTATCAGTTGGGAAGGGCCCAAATATTTGGAAATCTTTGAGTCAGATTTTGATAGTCTCTCTTTGGAGTTTCAAGCAGTGTTTCACCTCATGTGGGATTAGAAATTTTCAAGGTATGATTCTGAAAAAAAAATTAACCACGAGGTTGTTCATCACATTTATAAAATCTTTGAGACAAGCTTTAGATTTATCTTTAGAGTAAAGCTTAGCATAAGTGATATTTACAGATCAAGGGGTTCTAGAGGAGTCTATGCTATTTACCAAAGTGACGCCAGGATATGGTGTAGATTGTACAATTATAGGGCTTTTAATGATAATGTGGCTTTAAATGATCTTTTTGTGCGGCTCCAAAGACTTATAACAAGTTCTGAGGTCAGTGCTATCAACTCCTGTTATGTGGTTTCAAGCAGGGATCCTAATTGGCACTGGAAGGAGTTAACAAAAATTCAGAAAATCACTGGGGAATTGAGAAATGTTTCAACAAACTCACAAAGAAATAACTGAAGCACAAAGAGTTAAGGCACTGGAAAAGCAAAGGGGTTCATCTCAAATTACAATTTCTCAGTACATTAACAAATTATAGGTCAATAGCTTTATGTGTGCATCCAAAATGTAGGTACATTAAAATATGCTATTTAAATGTCCATATCTGTGTGCAGTGCATAAAGAAATAAAACTATTGCAAGGACATCATGATGACATTTAACAAAATTTTCCAGTTACAGAAAAAAATCATCTATACAAATTAAACTTGCAAAGGAGCTGCAGCAATATTGACAAGTTTCAGCATTAAAATAATCGTTAACATTAGATAATAATTTCAATATGTTTTGCTGCATATTTATTACTATTTATTACTCATACATTCAGAGATAACATGACAATTTCAAGCAGCCTATTGCCCTGTATAATTAATTAGGTCACAAAATCAATGTTGATGACAGGAATTGAGACAAAAACACAGAAGTGCTCTTCGGCCCACCAAGTCCACAATGGCTGCAACCACCAATTTATAATTACAGTAATTAATTCTTTCTTTATTCTCCCCAGATTCCACCACAAGGAGCAATTTACAGTGACCAATTAACCCACACACCCACGTTTTGGGTGTGAGAAGAAACCAGAGGGCACCAACAGAACCCCATGCAGACACAAGGGAAACACAATGTACTAAGAGTTTCAGTGCGTTCGTTCTCTCTCTCTCTCTCTCTCTCCTCTCTCTCTCTCTCTCTCTCTCTCTCTCTCTCTCTCTCCCCCCCCCCCTCCCCCCCCCTCTCTCCCCCCTCTCTCCCCCCCCCCCTCCCCCCCCCCTCTCCCCCCCCCCCCCTCTCTCTCTCTCTCTAAGGTATTTCCACAGCAGACGAGGTTTTGGTCAAGACTATTGGTCATTACATAAAGTCTTGAATTCAAAGGGAAATGGATGAAAGGTGAAGGAGGAGGCTCTGGAACTTTGTCAATCACAAGCACAACAGGAGCGACTGCAAGCTGACTCAGGTTCACCACAACATTTCATCAACTCAGCAGAAGAATGAAGACACAGCAGCTCAGTCTAATATCATTCAAGAAGCAGTCTTGATGCCAAGAATTGTCCAGCAATTTGGAAACCAGAATTGAAAGTAGCCCTAGCACTCATTTTTTTAAAAAAAAGTTGAAGCTGACAATTCTTAGAATAGTTCTTGCATTTAGTGTGTGTTTCAGGGTTCTTTGACCTGAAGGTCTTCGACCTGAAACCTCAGTTGTTTTTCTTTCGACAAGTGCTGAGAGATGCTAGTAATTTTCTGTTTTGAAGATTTCCAAAATCTGCTGTTTTATTTATCTTAACATTTGGAGACACTTGAATTTACTTAAATGAATAAAAATGATCAAGTTTAACAATTTTAGAACTCAAAAAGCAAGGAAGGGGCATTTACAATTTTTATTAGACAAGTCGAAGGCTGCAACCACTGTTGCAATCAAGAATGTCAGAGCATTATTCAACAGCACATAAGAATGGAAGCAGTCATAAGCCACCAGGCCCCTCAAGCTTGCCTCCACAATTCAATCCAAGCATGACTAATGCACCTCAAGGCCCAAATCCTCCTCTGTGACAAATCCCCATTGTCCTAAATTCCCTCATCTTTCAAACCTCTGTAACTGCACTTTAAATACCGTAGATTCCGGATTTTAAGCCGCTACTTTTTTCCCACATTTTGAACAGCTTTGAACTTTGCGGCCTTTAAAACGGAGCGGCTAATACATGGTTTTTTTCATGCCGCCTCGTAAACATTTTGCCTCGTAACAGTAGACCAATAAAATTGATGAGTAGTTCACAGAGGTCCAATGAAATTGTACTATAAATCAAGCGCACTTTCACAATTAAATTATTGTAAATCAGTCATTTGTACTCACCCTCATCAACATGGAAAACACTCGAAGAAAAGCATTGTGCTGCCTTTATGGCAGTTATTTAGTTTATAATATTTTCGCTTAGTAATTCATTTTCTAGTTAAAGTTAGAAGAGTTTTAACTATATTTGTTTTCTGTACTACATCGCGGGATGCTATGACGTCACACCCGGTTTCGCCGCGTCTTGTGGGAAAAATGCCGTTTGCGATAAACGGAAAGGAGGGGGGGAGCGCATTACGCGAGCGGCATTGGATCTGAGCGAACGCTGCTTTTAAATGCCGTTTGCGATAAACGGGACGGCGGAGCGAAAACGCTGCTTTTAAGTTAAAGGCGATCAATAACTTTTCCTGGTAGGCTGCAGTATATATATTTTTTACCAGTCGTTAGGAGATATTGGAATGTTGTTCAGTAAAGAAGTATACGCAACGTATATTTAAAAGTAGCCGCGTTACGGGCACGGTTCGAAAAAAAGCATTTGCAATATGTATTTGTTTTTGTTACCATATGGATTTAATTAAAAGTTAAAAAATCCTCACGTGTAATATCTTTCTGTGTAAATATCTCATATTACAACGTGGGACACCTGCGGCCGAAAATCCGGTGCGGCCTAAAATCCTGTGCGGCCTTTACAAGTAAAAAATTGATTTTATTTCTAAAATTAGAGCCAGCGGCTTTTAATCAGGTGCGCTCTGTAGTCCGGAATCTACGGTACTTTTCTTGTGGTAGCTCCCTCCAAGGTATAAAATTCCTAAGACTGACTTCCCCAGTTTTTTAAAAAACTGGCCCTTTATCTTGAAATTCCCTCATTTAGATTCTCCATCTGTGGTAAATGAGACAGCCTACAGGAGAGGCTGACACCCTGACACAGTGGTGCCACGAAAACAAACTCTCCCTCGATGTCCAAAAAACAAAGAAGCTGATTGTGGATTACAGCAGGAATCGAGACAGGCTTTTTTCCACCTCTGCAGCATCATCTGCCCCTGCCCATCTTTCTACTTTCAAATATCTAAACCCTCACTGCCCTTTCCACTATAAGTTTCCTAAAATTTCCCTAAAATGGTGCCTGGTTAAGCAAATTTGATCTTAAAAATTGTCATTTAAGATTTCAAACCCATCTATTATCATGCCCTGTCTTAGTTTCTCAATGCCAATAGTCCTTGCAGATTCTTGTCCTCTTTTCATTCTGTCTCATTCATCCCCATTTACAGTCACTTCATGAGAGACAGGCATGCCTTAAATGAGAAGGGTCGACAATTCTCTGCATTAACCCATCTGACATCCTACCTTGACAAGGCTTTTGTTCTTTTGCTCAATAATCTCAAGTGAATTCATGGCAGTGCTGTGATGTACTTAGGGGTGTTTTTGACACATTACAAGTTGTTATATCATTACTGGTAATTGTTGTTGAGATTATCAGTGTAAATTTTTATGAAATTATAATAAGTAAATATTAATATTAGCACTCTGAAATTAATCAGCACCTTTTACCAGTCCAATGTTTCACCCTAGACTGTTCTCAATTAAACAATGAATTAGAAGGCCCAGTGCAAACTCACCACCATAAGACATCGGAGTAGAATCAAGCCATTCAGCTGCTCCACCATTCCATCATGGCTGATTAAAAATATCTCTCAACCCCATTCTCCTGCCTTTTCCCCATAACCTTTGACACCCTTACTAATCAAGAATCAATTAAGCTCTGCTTTGAATGATTTGACTTCCACGGCCATATGTGGTAATGAATTCCACCGATTCACCACCCTCTGACTAAAGAAATTTATTTTCTTCTCTGTTCTAGATGGACATCTAGATGGGCTCTCACGACCAGACCAGACCAGACTATGTAACAGTTTCTTCCCCCAGGCTATCAGACTCCTCAATACACAGAGCCTGGACTGACACCTTGCCCTATTGTCCTGTTTATTATTTATTGTAATGCCTGCACTGTTTTTGTGCACTTTACACAGTCCTGTGTAGGTCTGTAGTCTAGTGTAACTTTGGGAGATTGGGAGACCGTTTCGCTGAACACCTATGCTCGGTCCGCCAGAGAAAGCAGGATCTCCCAGTGGCCACACATTTTAATTCTACATTCTATTCCCACTCTGATACATCTACCCATGGCCTCCTCTACTGTCAAGATGAATCCAAACTCAGGTTGGAGGAACACCACCTTATATACCGGCTGGGTAGCCTCTAACCTGATGGCATAAACATTGACTTCTCTAACTTCTGTTAATGCCCCTCCTCCCCTTCTTACCCCATCCCTGATATATTTAGTTGTTTGCCTGTTCTCCATCTCCCTCTGGTGCTTCCCCCCCCCCCCCTTTCTTTCTCCCAAGGCCTCCCGTCCCATGATCCTTTCCCTTCTCCAGCTCTGTATCACTTTCGCCAATCACCTTTCCAGCTCTTAGCTTCATCCACTCCCTCCGGTCTTCTCCTATGATTTCACATTTCCCCCTCCCCTCACTACTTTCAAATCTCTTACTATCTTTCCTTTCAGTTAGTCCTGATGAAGGGTCTCGGCCCAAAACGTCGACAGTGCTTCTCCTTATAGATGCTACCTGGCCTGCTGTGTTCCACCAGCATTTTGTGTGTGTTGTTGTTTGAATTTCCAGCATCTGCAGATTTCCTCGTTTGAGCTTTCTCTGTGTTGTTTTTTAACGTAGTTCAGTCTAGTTTTTGTTCTGTGTCATGTAACACCATGGTCCTGAAAAACGTTGTCTCATTTTTACTATGTCATGTACCAGCAGCAGTTATGGTCGAAATGACAATAAAAGTGACTTGACTTGACGTGACATCACTCTAATCTGAGGTTGTGCCTCTGGTCCAAGACACTCTCACTGTAAGAACCATTCTCTCCCTAGGCCTTTCTATCTAGGCCTTTCAATATTCGATATGTTTCAATGAGATCCATCCTCAGTCTTCTAAACTTCAGTGAGTACAGGCCTAGAGCCATCAAACACTCCTCGTCCATTAACCCCTTCATTCTCAGAATCGTTGTGAACTTACTTTGGACCCTCTCCAATGCCAGCACATCTTTTCTGAGATAAGGGGCCTAAAACTGCTCACAATGTTCCAACTGCAGTCTGACCGATGCCTTATAAAGCCTCAGCATTTTCCACCAATAACTCTGCTCTCAAACGCATCTCTCCCATTTCCCACACATCTGCCCTTACCCCATCCGCCCACCACCCCACTCAGGATAGGGTCCCCCTTGTCCTCACCTACCACCGCACCAGCCTCCAGGTCCAACATAATTCTCTGTAACTTCCACCACCTCCAATGGGATCCCACTACCAAGCACATCTTTCCCTCACCCCCCCTTTCTGTTTCTCGCAGGGATCGCTCCCTACGCGACTCCCTTGTCCACTCGTCCCCCCCATCCCTTCCCACCGATCTCCCTCCTGGCACTTATCCTTGTAAGCGGAACAAGTGCTACACCTGCCCTTACACTTCCTCCCTCACCACCATTCAGGGCCCCAGACAGTCCTTCCAGGTGAGGCGACACTTCACCTGTGAGTCGGCTGGTGTGGTATACTGCATCCGGTGCTCCCAGTGTGACCTTTTATATATTGGTGAGGCCCGACGCAGACTAGGAGACCGTTTCACTGAACACCTATGCTCTGTCCGCCAGAGAAAGCAGGATCTCACAGTGGCCACACATCTTAATTCCACGTCCCATTCCCACTCTGATATGTCTATCCATGGCCTCCTCTATTTTCAAGATGAAGCCACACTCAGGTTGGAGGAACAACACCTGATATTCCGTCTGGGTAGCCTCCAACCTGATGGCATGAACATTGATTTCTCTAACTTCTGTTAATGCCCCTCCTCCCCTTCTTACCTCATCCCTAATATATTTAGTTTTTTCTCCCTCCTTTTTCCCCCCCTCTCTTTCTGCCCATCACTCTGCCTGTTCTTCATCTACCTCTGGTGCTCCCCTCCCTCTTTTTCTCCTGAGGCCTCCCATCCCATGATCCTTTCCCTTCTCCAGCTCTGTATCCCTTATGCCAATCACCTTTCCGGCTCTCAGCTTCACCCCACCCCCTCCGGTCTTCTCCTATCATTTCGCATTTTTCCCTCCCCCTCCTACTTTCAAATCTCTTACTATCTTTCCTTTCAGTTAGTCCTGACGAAGGGTCTCGGCCCGAAACGTCAACAGTGCTTCTCCTTATAGATGCTGCCTGGCCTGCTGCGCTCCACCAGCATTTTGTGTGTGTTGCTTGAATTTCCAGTGTCTGCAGATTTCCTTGTGTTTGCTCATCATTTTGTCCTTGCTTTTATATTCTAGTCCTCTCAAAATGAATTCTAACAGTGCATTTGCCTACCTTACTACCAATTCAAACTGCCAAGTTAATCGTTAGGGAATCCTGCACAAGAACTCCTAAGTCTCTTTGCACCACTGATTTTTGAATTTTCTCTCCATTTCGAAAATAGTCCATGCCTTTATTCCTTCTGCTAAAGTGCATGATCATACACTTCCCGAAACTACATTCCATCAGCCACTTCTTTACCCATTCTCCCAATCTGTCTGTCCTTCTAGAGACTCACTGTATCATCACCAGATGCCCCTCCACCTTACTTTGTAACAGCTGTGTACACCACCAGTCACCGGCAGACAACCAGAAAAGGCTCCATTTATTTCCACTCTTTGCCTCCTGCCAGTCAGCCAAACTTCATTCCATGCTAGGATCTTTCCTGCGATACCATTGAGTCTTAATTTGTTAAGCAGCCTCATGTGAGGCACCTTGTCAAAGGCCTTCTGAAAGTCTAAGTAAACAACATCTACTGGCAATCAATCTGCTTGTTTTTTCCTCAAAGAATTCAATTAGATATGTCTGGCAAGATTTCCCCTTAAGAAAACTATGCTGACTTTGGCCTACAATATCATGTGCCTCCAAGTAACCTGAAACCTCATCCTTAGTAATGGACTCCAACATCAATGAAGTCAGACTACTTGGCCTGTAATTTCTTTTCTTCAACTTTCCTACCTTCTGAAAGAGTGGAGTGACATTTGCAGTTTTCCAGTGCTCCAGAACAATTCCAGAATATAATGATTCTCAAAAGATCATTATTAGTGCCTCCACAGTTTCTTCAGCTATCTCATTCAGTACTCTGGGGTGCAGTTCATCCGGTCCAGGTGACTTCTGGTGATGCTTTTACACCTTGTCTAAAGAGCTAATTCAAACATGATAAAAGAACTTCTATCACTGCCACAATGGACATGGTATTGGGGAGAAACTAAAAGCACTAAAGTCTGTCATAAGCAAGGTGGACTCTAAAATCAAGGAAGAAACAGCTCATCATTTACAAAAGCTTAATATAGTCAAACCCTCAACAGTTTTATGAAAGGTAAATGACACTTTATATGCAAGTTTGCTTGAGTTCTTCAGGGACATAAAAAGCAGAGTCAATGGGGGATTAAGTTGGATTTAGTTAAAGCGTTAAATAAGGTGTTACACAGAAGGCTGCAGCACAAGAGCTCAAAAAATGTTCAGGGCATGAAGGGATACGGGGAGAAGGCAGGAGACTGGGGCTGAGAGGACAACTGGATCAGCCATGTTGAAATGGCACAGCTGACTCGATGGCCAAAAGGCCTAATTCTGTTCCTATATCTTACGATCTTATTAGGAGAAATACTTGCATGGATTGAAGACTGATTATCACAAAGATGACAGAAATCAGAATAAATGGGCCCTTATCAGGCTGGAAGGATGTAACCACTGGATGCCTTTGAAGATTAGTTCCTGCTCTCAATTATTTACAATTTTATTAAGGACCTGAAAGGGGCATTGGAGGAAGGCGCCTGGTGAGGCGGTAATAGGAAAACAGGTGGGAGGTCATGTTGTGAAGCAGTATTTGGTCGCCGGTTGATAGAGTGGACAGATAACTTGTGCTTATGTGAGTGAATCCCAGAATATGAGTGGGCAAGTGCTACAAGGCAAATAGCATATTGAGGGTTTGGGTTGAGAAATACCGTAGATGTCGGATTATAAGCCGCTACTTTTTTCCCACGCTTTGAACAGCTTTGAACACTGCGGCCTTTACTACGGTGCGGCTAATGCATGATTTTTTTTCATGCCGCCAAAAACATTTTGCCTCGTAACAGTAGACCAATAAAATTGTACGATAAATCAAGCGCACTTTCACAATTAAATTATTGTAAATCAGTCATTTGTACTCACCCTCATCAACATGGAAAACACTCGAAGAAAAGCATTGTGCTGCCTTTATGGCAGTTATTTAGTTTATAATATTTTCGCTTAGTAATTCATTTGTTAGTATTTTCTAGTTAAAGTTAGAAGTACTACATCCCGGGATACTATGACGTCACATCCGGTTTCGCCGCGTCTTGTGGGAAATACCGGTTTGCGATAAACGGGAAGGTGGGGGCATTAGACCTGCGCGAAACGCTGCTTTTAAGTTAAAGGCGATCAATAACTTTTCCTGGTAGGCTGCAGTATATATTTTTTTACCAGTCGTTAGGAGATATTGGAATGCATACGCAACGTAATTTGTGTGTTACCGATACGTATGTATATTTAAAAGTAGCCGTGTTACAGGCACGGTTCGAAAAAAAGCATTTGCAATATGTATTTGTTTATGTTACCATATGGATTTAATTAAAAGTTAAAAAATCCTCACGTGTAATATCTTTCTGTGTAAATATCTCATATTACAACGTGGGACACCTGCGGCCTAAAATCCGGTGCGGCTTGTACAAGTACAAAATTGATTTTCTTTCTAAAATTAGAGCCAGCGGCTTTTAATCAGGTGCGCTCTGTAGTGCGAAATCTACGGTAGGTAAAAATTGTTACGGATGTCCAAGTTGAGACCACACCTGGAGTACCGTGCATTTCTGGTACTCTTATTTAAAAAATAAACTTTCATTGGTTTGGAAGCAACTCACAAGAGACTCACTAGGCTAACTACTGGATTGAGAGGGTTGTGTTATCACAAGCAGCCAAATCAATTAGATCTACAGAATGGTTAGAATTGTTTTGTGAGACAAAATTGCTGTAAATGACAATAGTAAATACATTGTGCAAAAGAGGTGTAATGAGGTAGAGTTCATGGACCATTCAGAAACCTGATGGCAGACAGAAAGAAGCTTATCCTATAATGTTGAATGTGAGTCTTCAGGATCCTGTACCTCCTGCCCAGTGATAGTAATGCAGACAGCACATGTTCTGGATAGTGAAGGTCCTTAACATCGGATGCCACATTTTTAAGACACTGACACTTGAAAATTTTCTTGAAGGTTGCAATGATCATGGCTGTTCAGGAGCTGGCTGAGTCGACAACCCTCTGCTGTCTTTTTCCACGTGCTGTGCCCATGTTAGATCCTCTGAGATGTTGGCACCGAGGAACTTGAAGCTGCTCACCATGTCCACCACTGACCCTCAACAAGCACTGTTTCTGTGTTCTGTGGTTGCTCGCAAGGTGACAAATCTCAAGGTTGTATACATACTTGAATAACAAATGTACTTTGAACTTCTTGAAGTCAACAATCAATTCCTTGTTCTTACTGACTGAGTGCAAGGTCGTTGTTATGACATCACTCAAGCAGCTGATATGTCCCACTCTTGTACACCTCATCATTGCCAGTTTAGAAAAATGAGCAGTGAACTTATTGAGATACAAAAGCCTTTGGGGTGATGAGACAGTAGATGTCAAAATGATTCCATTCTGAGACAATCTCAAACAAGGGGCAAGATTGGAGGGCAATCATTTGAAACTGAGGTGCATATGAACCACAGAGGATGACAAATCTCTGAGAAAGATCGTTGGGGGTATTTGAAAGATTGGGTAATTGAGGACTAAAGAGAAGAGGTACCTGAGAGAAGGGATCTGGGAGAGATCAGCCAAGATTACAGAAGTTTAATCCCTTGCCTATTTTTTTAATGTTGTGTTAAAAAGAATCAGACTGGTTTTAGCCACAAATATTTCTGAGATAACTATGTTAAACTGCATGGAAGAAGGAAGCTACTTTCACTCAAGTTTTCTGTTGAAATCATGAAATCAGGCCAATATTTCATGCTCATTTAAATGTAAACTCAGTACGTACCTGCTTCAAGGAGAATGACATATTTCTCACTGTTGTCACTGTCGACAGATATTCGATCTTCTGTCAGGCTGCCATCAAGTGATGTAGTGTCTAAGGAATGCTGTGATGAGGTGCGCTTCATGTTTAAAAAACGGAGTTTAGTGCTGGATAATGAGGGTGGATTTTCTTCACCTTTAGAGATCTGTTCTCTTTAATAAAGAAAGGAAACGTTGTTTTACTCAGTGGTAAAAGATAGCAATGCTGTACTTTGGAGAATTAACGTGCTTCACAGACTCAAAAGCAACCTCTGGGTGGGGAAAGTATTCTACCTCAGTTCAATAGCGAACAAAGACCAACTAAAAATCTGTTAGATCAGTGAAGAATACATCAGAAAAACAGTGTAAATGCTAAAAGAAAGTCTACATGCACATACTGCCACCATTATTTGCCTGTTTAAGCAAAAAGCCTACTCCTTTAGCAAAGGCAGAGAAGGAATGTTTTTCAATTATCTTTTAAACTGAATGGATGAGTTGAGGGGCATGTTCAAATTAGTGATTGATTTTTGTCTTCCTCACCTCTAAAATCAAGTTATTAAAGCAGGCAGCAGAACAGAATAACTGACAATTGAGAGCTGTGAGAAGAATCGCAACCTGGCATTGTCTTAATGATCCATTTGGTCCCTCATGGCACAGGGACAGTCTCTTCGGCCCTTGGTGCTGTGCCAATCTAATTAAACTACCGATATCCTATTACACTAACCATTCCCCCTTCTCTTGGTCTTTCTCCCTCCATTCTCTGCATATTCAAGTGTCTTAACACCTCTACACGTCTTTATCATCACTATCGGCAGTGCATTCCAGTTACCCATTATTCTGTGTAAAAAAAAACTTGCCCACACATCTCCTTTGAACTTACCCCCTCTCACCTTAAATGCCCTGTAGTATTAGACATTTCAACTCTGAGATAAAAATACCAGCTGTCTATCTATGCCTCACAAATCTAGAAACTTCAAATATCTCATCAGCCTTAGCAACTCGAGAGGAAAAAAAACCCAGTTCATCCAATCTCTTCAGCTAGCACATGCCATCCTATCCAGGCACATTTCAGCATCCTCTCCAAAGCCTCCACATCCTTCCCACAATGAGGCAATCAGAACTGAATATAATATTCCAGATAGATTAAAGCTGCAACAGAACGTCCTGACTCTTGAACTCAATGCCTCGACTAATAAAGGCAAGCATGACATATGCCTTCTTTGCCAACTTATCAATTTCTGCAGCCACTTCCAGAGTGCCAAGGGCTTGGACCTCAAGATCTCTCTGCATATCAATGCTGTTAAGTGCTCTGCTCAAGTTATAGTTTTTGGGCAGTATTCTCATTCCGAGAATCAAAGGGGTAAACACTCAACACACCATCTCCCCAGCAAGCATACCCTTCCACAGGAAACCAAAACTGGGTACTCAACACGCGCTCACCAGTGCTTTCTACTCACTCCTTCGTAAAGAGTTACACTTCACTTGCTTTAAATATTTGTGGTAGTTACACGGCATGTTTAAGTTTCTTGCATTGGATCTCAAGATCTCGCTCAGTAACCACTCACCCAAACCCCAAAAGCAATGTACAGGGGGCAATTTGCTTGAAAACCCTGCATATCTAAGATGTGGGAGGAAAATGGGGAAAGCAATATGGTCACATACAATTCGGATGGGAGGTCTAACTGAAACCAGCTTGCTGGAACAACGAGAGAGCAACTCTGACTGAACCCAGCCTGCTGGAACAACGAGAGAGCAACTCTGTTCGCAGGACTGTGCCATCCATAAATCCTTTCCTGATTGCCGTAGAAACCCCTCATCTCTCACCTGCTCAAGACCAATTTACTTACCACCCACCTATTGTGGTAATTTATAGTAGGCAATTAACCTGACAAACATTTGGTGTGTCTGGGATGTAAGAAAAAACTGTTGCCATGCATTGAACAGTGTCACCACATGGTGGTGCTGTTATCCTGCCTATTGGGGGAAAAATCTGACAAAAGTCAGTCTAAATAATCCTTATCATCTCTGCAGAATATAGAGACATACATTATTGTGAAAGTGTTTTAAAATTATTCATTAATTATTTAGTCAAACTAAATAGTGATGAATGATCCCTTCACACTGAACCTTTCTAAATAGGACTTCATTGAGTTAACGTACTATGTAGATTTAGCTGCTGTGGACTGATGCAGAGCAATCGCCAAATACTTCCTGTAAACAGAAGACAAATAGGACCAAGGAGTCGTACAGCAAAGAAACAAGCCCTTCAGCCCAACTGATCTGTACTAAGCACGATAGTGCCTTTAATTGCCTTATTTGCCTGTATTTGGCTGATGTCCCACTAAACCTTTCCTTTCCATATATTTGTCCAAATGTTTTTAAATTTTGTTAACATATCTGTCTCAACCACTTTCTCTGGCAACTCGTTCTATATACCAGACCATACACTGGATGAAACAGTTGCTCCTTGGGTTGCAAATTAAATCTCTCCTATTTCACCATAAACTTATGTTCTCTAGTTCTCAAATCCCCCAACACTGGAGAAAAAAGGACCATGCATGTATCCTGTCTATGCCCTTCATAACTTTAAACATCTCTAAGATCATCTTTCGTTCCCCTATGCACCAATGAATCGAATCCTAGCTTTAAACCTCTCCTTTAAACCCAGTTTCTCAGGTCCTCACAATGATTGAGTTTTTTCTGCACTCTTTCCAGCTGAATGGTATCTCTCCAATAGCAAGATGATCAAACGAAACAAAATATTTCAAATGTAGCCTCAAGTCTTGCACAATAGCAATATAACATGCCAGCTTCGACACTACATGCCTTGACTAATGATGGGTCATGTGCCAAAAGCCTTTTTCACCAACCAATTGCTTGTCCATGATGTTACTTTCAAGGAATCATGTACTTGAATTTCCTCTGTTCTACAATATTCCTCAGGACCCTAACATTAATGATTAAAGTCATACACTGGTTTGACTTTCCAAAATACAACACCTCACACTTAACCAAATTAAATGGCATTTACCATTCCTGGGCCCACTTTCCTAGCTCATCAAGATAAAGCTGCAATTCTTGATAAACAATTTCACCGTTTATTGCACGTATTATCTTCAGTATTATCTGCAATACCAACAATTTACGAACTTACAAACCATCCAAAATTGCTCAAGCTATTCATGTGGTGACAACTTCAAAGTGTTTGTTGCAAAAGAATGTACTAACTTGGCTTCTCCGCATTAATGGTGGAAATTTGCCATCAGTATTGCTGTCCCCATCAGAACACAAACATCTTTGGACCTCATTTTTGTTTGGACTCCTGAACACTTACGCAAAGGAAGTCTTGTTAACTTGACTCATGAAACTTCACAAAACCAAATTCTATTTTCATAGGTAACAAAGTGTCTCTGATGTCACAGTTGATATGCCTGTTATCCCCCAGGTCATCCAAAATAGATTATTAAAAATCTGCTTTCCATTGTATCAATCATCATGACTGAAGGGAAGAGAATCATTACTAAGAGGAATTTCTGCTGCCGAAATCAAAAGACACATTTATCACCAGTGATTGTGGCTCAAATTCACAAGTAGAAGGAACAAAAGCTGAATTTAAAGCATTCTTAAAGTAGCAAGGAAATCAAGGACTGTAGCTTATTCTGAAAATTGAGCTAGTTTTGCCCAATTTCACTGTTTCTTTACTTCATAGCTTTAAATGGTTGGCTAATATCTATTTTGAACCACTTAAGCACAGCTCAGAAGTTACTCAGTATCACTTTCAGTGCAGAAACCAAATGGTGGATTAGTATTTTCATTTGGCTTATCTTGTCCGGACATTTCACACAAAATCCAATTTAAATTTGTAAGCAATGAAGTATTGCCACAATTGTATCAAAGTGGTAAAGCACTCATATAATTAAGTGATAAGCCAAATATTTGCTCGAGAATCCCTTTTTGTTCTCAAAATGGAAATAACAATGTCTCTGGTTAGGGAGGGTCAAAAAATGCCAAAATACTCCTCAGCAAGCTGAATTGTTTTCCTCAGTCAATGTTCAATGCACTGATGATTTGACTTTCCCACAAATATAGCCATGTCTTAGAGTTAATCACATTTGTATTCAATGAGGTACTGCACTGTTAGAAATGCCATCTTTCACATGAGAGATTGTACTGAGACACTAAATGCTTTATAAAGTACACAGCAATCCCTTGCTTTTCAATCCATATGTGCTCCCTTAGGTCTCTTGGTCCTTATTTATACATTTAAACAAAATGATTTACATCACAAAATACTGCACATAAATTGTCACAAAACAAGGAAGCACTACTGTAAAACACACTGAGACATGGCGAGACCTCAAAATACATTCTTTCATAATCAAAATAGGACATACATGATAAATGGTAGGGCATTGAAGAATGCAGTAGAACAGAGTGATCTAGGAATAATGGTGCATAGTTCCCTGAAGGTGGTATCTCATGTGGTGAAGAAAGCTTTTGGTGTGCTGGCCTTTATATATCAGAGCTTTGAGTAGAGGAGATGCGATGTAATGTTAAAATTGTACAAGACATTGGTGAGGCAAAATTTGGAGTATTGTGTACAGTTCTGGTCACCAAATTATAGGAAAGATATCAATAAATTAGAGAGAGTACAGAGGAGATTTACTAGAATGTTACCTGGGTTTCAGCACCTAAGTTACAGAGAAAGGTTGAACAAGTTAGGTCTTTATTCTTTGAAGCATAGAAGGTTGAAGGGGGACTTGATAGAGGTATTTAAAATTATGAGTGGATAGATAAGAGTTGACGTGGATAGGCTTTTTCCATTGAGAGTGGGGAGATTTAAACAAGAGGACACGAGTTGAGAGTTAGGGAGCAAAAGTTTAGGGGTAACACGAGGGGGAATTTCTTTACTCAGAGAGTGGTAGCCGTGTGGAACGAGCTTCCAGTAGAAGTGGTAGAGACAGGTTCCATATTGTCATTTAAAGTAAAATTGGATAGGTATATGGACAGGAAAGGAACGGAGGGTTATGGGCTGAGTGCAGGTCGGTGGGACTAGGCTGGTGAGATGGCCTGTTTCTGTGCTGTAATTGTTATATGGATTTGTCATTTTAATGTGCAAAAATCAGAATGAGTAAGGACCACATCCACAGATAATTCAGCCATGTTTAGACACATGAACCAATTTTTGGCATTCTGTGGGCATTAGTCATCTAGTGTGGCCTGCTTCTGATATCCACACCTTCTCCAGATTAATCTCACAAAATATGAAAAACCTAAATTTGATTCCAACTGATTAAGTGGACATCAAATAATTGTTTAATTTAAAATTACAAACTGCTGAATACATTCTAACAACATAAGGTGAATGAAAGATAGAATCTATATGGAGTAACACCTTATGTTTGACCTTCTGTGATGAAAACTTGAGGACAAGTTCTCAGGAAAGCATCAAATACTTCCATGAATTGTCAAAGCCAATCTCTACACCAATAAATTAACTTTTGGGCAGGCAATTGCTCTTAGAAATTTATGAGAAGAGGCATGTATACTTTATGTTCCCCAAGTTATAGAGGATTTAAGCCACAATTCCACAGCCAACAGTTCTTGGTGAAAAAAACGTAACTTTTTACAAGCTGTTGACCACAATTTGCTACTTTTTGGGAAGAAGTGGTAGAAGCGGAACTGAAAGAAATTCTCAGAATTAAAGCTGATCCTTTCATTTCAAGAGAATGCCCGATGCAAAAGTAAAACTCCACACGTTTTAATGTTGAGGCAAAGGACGTGGCAGTTTACACTTTCACCTTTGTGTAATATAAGTTGATTACATTTAAACAATCTAAAAGGCATCATTTACCGCCAACAGTAAATTTTCATACCTGGAGGAAGACAAGGAAAGCATCTTTTGCATAGTGTTAGCCATCTTCTCCTTGCTGAGACTGAAAGCATCCTTTGTCAGAGAAACAGCTTCTTTAGTTAAGTCCACAGTCATTAGCAGAGCTTCTTTAGCAACATCCTTTGACACACTCAATGGAGTTGAATCCACCTCAACATTCTCAAAAGGAGTAAGATCCGTCTGCGCTATGTTGCTTGATGTTCTACTTGTTTGTAGATCCAAAGGCTCACTCTTTTCTAAAGTGGTGTTTGGAATCCTGCTATCTTCAGAAACCTCCGTTGCTAGAGATTCTACTGCTTCATATGCTTCTTCCACAGGTCCTTTTTCAGATGACTGATTTCCTACTGCCTGAGCATTAGATAAAGGAGCATCACTCACAATTGCTCCATCTTGTGCTGAAACTCCATGATCCAATAAGGTAACCATACTCAAGTCCCCACTGTGAATTCCACTATCATCCACAGACCTGATGGTATTATCCAGCTGATCATTTATTCTGTCCAAAGGCTTCTCCTCCTCAGCCAATCTTTCTCTACTCTCAGAAGGTGAAAGCTCGGACTCAGCAAGGCTTGTGCTTTCTGAGTTTTGGGACTGTAGGTCACAATCTGTGGTTGGAGTTGGATGAAGCAGTAAAGCAACTTCAGCACTATTAATCAATAATCCTATACAAATACTACCAGATTTAACAATATTTTTAGTCAATCTTTCCCTATCCTGAGTCAAGTCATCTTGTAGCTGAGCAAGACATTCCTTTAGCCGCAGTAATACAAGGTAATGGTAGTGGTTCATGCGTGCTTTTACATGGGCAGTACTGTACACAAGAACATGAACATCTGCCTCAGAGTCATCCTTTCTGTTAGGTTGTCTCACTCTTGCCTGCTGAGTGGTCAGATCTGAAGCAATCCCTTCGGATGACCTGAATGCTTGCGTGGCTGTGAAATCCTGCAGTCCATTTCCAAAGGACTCTGTACAACTGAACATATTAAATTTATGATCCACGCTATTTTTGGAATCTTCTAAATTAGTAGTGCATTCAGATGTTGAATAACTTGATTGTGCTTTAGATGGTCGAGACACCCATATGGAAAGAGGAAACGCATCTACAAAGCTGAAAGGCTTGTCTTTTGAGCTCTCTTTACCTTCAAAGTCCAGCCAAAGTTGAGAAAAATGGAGTGACCATGTGTCTGCAGCTGATGATGTTTTTAATGCATCAGGAGTAAGGTTCTTCTGAGTGTTAATTCTGTCCAGATTGATTTGTTGCTCATAAGCATGATGAAAAAATACAGTTTGAAGCACATCAAAACTGTCTACAGATTTAGGGAACTCCTTATAAGACACATGAAAAAATTCACAGTCTTTAAAGGCTTTCAGCATCATTTGGAGATCAGAGTGCTTACAGTTTGGTGAGTGTCGCGTGTTTGTAGCCACAACATCTGAAGTCTGAATGGTAATGTATTCTGGCTTATCTGGATGAGCCATTACATTCTGGTCCACTGGAATTACAAGCTAGAAGACAGAGAGAGATAGAAACGTAAATCTAAAACTATTTTGTGGATCAGATCATGGAACTAAACAAATTTTGAATGCCGGTAAAATGTACAACACATAGCACATCCTTTGCTCTCTGTAAGTAGCAACACAAGTGGAAAGGGGGCCAAAGAATGGTATGCTTACCTTTATCAGTTGGGCACTGAGTAGACAAGTCAGAAGTCATATGGTACTTGTGTAAAACTTTGGTTAGGCCACATTTGGAGCATTGTGTGCATATCTGATTGCTGCATTACAGGATACAGAGCCTATGGAGACTCTGGAGAGGGTGTATACTGTAAATTCATCAGGGTGTTACCTGGATTGGAGAGTTTTGCTGTTAGAAGAAGCTGGACAAATCTAAATTGTTTCCTCTGGAGTGTTAGAGGGTGAGGGATGAAATGATGGAAGTAAATAAAATTATGAGAGGCATACAGGGATGATAGAGACTTTTTCCCCAGGGCAGAATATCAAATACTAGAGAGCATGGCTTTAAGGTAAAAGGGGCAATGTTTAAAGAGGATGTGAAAGGAAAGCCTTGTTTTTACCCAGAGAGTGTAAGATGCTAGAACAGGCTGCCAGGGGAGGTGGCAGAAGCCGATATGATGGCAACATTTAAGAGGCAGTCTGATTCATAAACAAGGAGGGAAGGGAGAGATAAGAATCACATGGAGGCTGATGGAACAGCATCCTGGTCAGCACAGACATAACCCTACTCCTGTACTGTACTGTTCTATATTCTCTATAGTACATTTATGTAAATAGAAAATAAGACAGCTAATCACTTAGAGACACCAATGAGCTGACTGGACACCGCAGAAATGAGTTCTCTCAGCACAATCGAAGGCAATTTTTACGGTCAGTTTCCATAAAAAAAATAGCAGTTGATCACTGGATCAACATTAGAAAAAGAGAACCAAGAATTATCTGCAATTTTAGAGACACCGCATTCTCAGAACATAACTTTTTTGCTCTTAAAATAAAAGCCAAGAGGACACTTTACCAAGGAGTTCAAAAGTGGTGGCTAACTTTAACAGAGTAACAGGCAGAGGAGGTGGAGTAGCTCTGCTGGCAAAAAAATGAGATCAAATTTTAGAAAGAGGTGATATAGAATCAGAAAATGTAGAATCCTTGAGGGTAGAGTTAAGAAACTGCAAGGGTAACAAGATCCTGATAGGAGCTATTCACAGGCCTCTGAACAGTAGCCAGAATATGGTCTACAAATTACAGTGCAAGATGGAAAGAGCATGCCAAAAAGGCAACGATACATTAGTCACGTGGGATTTCAATGTGCAGAAAGATTGGGGAAAAATAAGTTAATTCTGAATCCCATGAGAGAGAATTCATGAAATGCCTCCGGGATGGGTTTCTGGAGCTGCTTGTGGTTGAGCCCAGATATGATTAGGGAGCTTAAGGTAATGGTACCCGTAGGCAACAGTGATAATAATGATAGAATTCACCCTGCAATTTGAGGGGGAGAAGCTGAAATCGGATATATCAGCAATACAGTGGAGTAAAGGGAATTACAGAGACATGAGAGAGGAGCTGGCCAAAGCTGATTGGAAAGAAACACAAGCAGGGATGACAGTAGAGGACTGGCTGGAGATTCTGGGAGCAATTTGGAAGATGCATATAGATATATCTCAAAGAAGAGGAAGTATTCTAAAGGCAGGATGAAACCCCTAGCTGACAAGGGAAGTCAAAGCCAATATAAAAGCAAAAGAGAGGGCATGTAATAGAGTAAAAATTAGTGAGAAGTTAAAGGATTGGGTAATTTAAAAAAATCAACAGAAGGTAACTAAAAAACCATAAGGGGGAAAACAATGAAATATGAAGGAAAACTATCCAATATTATCAAAAATTATACCAAATGTTTTCCAGAATAAAAGAGAGGCGAGAGTAGATATTGAATCACTAGAAACTGACACTGGAGAGAGAGTAATGCGTGATAAGGAAATGGCAGATGAACTGATTTAGTATTTTGCATCAGCCTTCTCTATGGAAGACACCAGCAGTATGCTGGAAGTTTGAGAGTGCTGGGGGCAGAAGTGAGTGCGGGTGCTATTACCAGGGAGATGGTGCTTGAAAAACTGAAAGGTCTGAAGATAGATAAGTCACATGGAGCTGATGGACTGCAGCCCAGGGTTCTAAAAGAGGTAGCTGATGAGACTGTAGAGGCATTTGTAATGATCTTTCAACAATCACTAGAGTCTGGCATGGTTCTGGAGGACTGGAAAACTGCAAATGTTACTCCACACTTCAAGAAGGGAGGGAGGCAGAAGAAAAGACAGTTAGGCCAGTTAGTCTGACCAGAGGGCACAACCTCAAACTAGAGGGATGTCCAGTTAGGACAGAGATTAGAGGAATTTAGAAAAATAGTGGAGACAATTGTTAAGGATTTGGTCTCAGGGTACTTGGAGGCACATAGTAAAATAGGCTGTAGTCAGCATTGTTTTCTCAAGGGAAAATCTTGCCTGACAGATCAGGATAGACAAAGGAAAATTGGGTGACGTTGTGTTCGTGGTTTTACAGAAGGCCTTTGACAAGGTGCCACACATAAGGCTGCTTAACAGGCTACAAGCCCATGGTATTACAGGAAAGATTCTTGCAGGAGACAGTGAAGGGATCCTTTTCTGGTTGGCTGCCAGTGACTGGTGGTGTTCCACAAGGCTCTAAGTTGGGAATGATTCTTTTTACATTGTATGTCAGTGATTTGGATGATGAAATTGAAACCTTATGCCCAAATCTGTGGACAATACGAAGATATGTGTGAGCAATATGGAGGGGTAGGATGTGCCGAGGAAGCAGGGAGACTGCAGAAGGATTTGGACAGATTAGGAAAATGGACCAAGAAGAGACAGATGGAATAGTGTGTCAGGAAGTGTACGGTCGTGCACTGTGGTAGAAGGAATAGAGATTTTTTTTAAATGGGGAAAAAAACTCAAAAATCTCAGGTGCAAAGGAATTTGAGTCCTTGTGCAGGATACCCTAAAGGTTAATCTGCAAGTTGAATCAGTGGTGAGGAAGGTGAATGCAATGTAAGCGTGCGTTTCAAGAGGATTACTATATAAAAGCAAGGATGTAATGTTGAGGCTGTATAAAGCACTGGCAAGACCTCACGTGTATTGGGAGTAGTTCTGGGCTCCTATTTAAGAAAGGATGTGCTGACTTTAGAGAGGTTTCAGAAGAGGTTCATGAGAATGATTCCTGTAAGGAAAGGCTTTTTATCATATGAGCAGTGATTGATGGCTCTGGACCTATACTGGAATTTAGAAGATTGAGAGAGAATCTCATTGAACCTATTGAATGTTGAAAGGCCCAGACAAAGTGAATGCGGAGGATGCTTCCTTTGGTGGGGGTGTCCAGGACCAGAGGAGGAAGCCTAAAAATATAGGGACATCCATTTAGGAGGAGATGACGAGGAATTTCTTTAGCCAGAGGGTGGTGAATCTGTGGAATTTGATGCCACAAGAGGCTGTGAAGGTCAGGTCACGTGCAAAGTTCCCTCTAAGGTGTGTGTGCGTACTCATCTTTTGCTACTAGCTCACAAAATGTTGTCACCCTCTACCTCGTTGGCACATTAAGTATATTTCATGATCGTACATAATCACATTTCCTTTTCTGGTTTCTGATGCGGGCGGTGTTGACAACGTGGAGTTTGCGATGGTTTGTCTGCAGATTTTAGAACTGGCTTATTTATAATGTTTTTATTCAAGAAATTAGTCAGTGCACACATTTTTGTCACTGGGAAAAATGTGGTACAGCACAAGATTTTTGTGCACACTGGTCATTACAAATTAGAGGGAACATTGGTCACAGGGCACACTTAACCATATAACAATTACAACATGGAAACAGGCCATCTCGGCCCTTCTAGTCCGTGCCGAACGCTTACTCTGACCTAGTCCCACCGACCCACTCAGCCCATAACCCTCCATTCCTTTCCTGTCCATATACCTATTCAATTTTACTTTAAATGACAACACCAAACCTGCCTCTACCACTTCTACTGGAAGCTCACTCCACACAGTTACCACTCTCTGAGTAAAGAAATTCTCCCTCGTGTTACCCTTAAACTTTTGCCCCCAACTCATGTCCTCTTGTTTGAATCTCCCCGACTCTCAATGGAAAAAGCCTATCCACATCAACTCTATCTATCCCCCTTCAACCTTCTACGCTCCAAAGAATAAAGACCTAACTTGCTCAATCTTTCCCTGTAACCTAGGTGCTGAAGGTGAAGGTTGATCGGTTCTTAATTAGTCTGGGTGTGAAAGGTTCTGAAGGAGAATGGGGTTGAGAGGGAAGCTGATCAGCCATGATGAAAGAGCAAAGCAGACTCAATGGACTGAGTGGTCTAACTCTGCTCTTATGTTTTATGGTATTAAATGGTGAATTATTTGAAGTAGTATGAAGGACAGTAACCAAAGACACATCAGTAAGCACAGTACATCAGTTTTAAAAGGTTAGAAGCAAAAGAATGGAGACAAAATAAGAATTATACTGTTTAAAATACTTCACTGTGAACTGAATTTATATGAAGAGGCCCAGAACTTGAAAGTAATGTGTGCGCTTACTGGACATTGTATAAATAACAAAAGTTTGGCAAAATTCTCTTATGTGCTTTAAAGAAAGCCAATTTTATTAATTACCCATCCATATAGTGCACTTACACATACTGTAAATAGAGGCTGTGCTTATTCAAGTATAAACATAAAACAATAATAGAATATGTGATATTAAGAGATTCCTTTTTGCACAGTTTGCTATTTGTTGATTGGACAGTGAAAACACCTAGATGGAGTTCAGAGCTAAGCAAAACTGAAATGCATTTCCTTCTTTCGAAAGTAGAAATTGTTTCCTACTCAGACAAAAACAAAATCATACCGCTATCATTATTCCACATCCCCTTTAAACTATGAATGCATTTTTCATTATTGAATAGTGAGGTGATGACGAACCTTCAACACGAGCCCATTCATACAAAAATCAACATGTTCATCCACTTTCACAGAGTTATTCAATTTATAGATGGCTTTGAACTGCTGAAGGGTCTGATACAGGTCCAAAGTGAAGGAGTTCACCCACAACAAGCTCACTGGATCCAATGTAAATTGCAAGGCATTCAGCTTCACATAAAGATTAGGGCAAGGCACTGTGAACAGAGAAGAAAGTGAAATGGAAGCAAACAATAAAACACTACTTGAAAAGTATAAAGTGCAAAAAAATTAGCATGGAAATTTCATCAAAAGGGAAAGGATATTTTAATTAGCAGAGATCTTTGTTTAAATCCGGATAACCTAATGAAAGAAAATCAAGCTTTCACAGATAATTGTGAATGCAATTTAGTCACTTTATTTATATTTGGAAATCCTTATTTCAACAGTGAGAGCAGGAACATTTTTGTTATTAGTATTAACCTAACAAGAAGGTTTGTTAATGCTGCACAGTGGGGTTTAAACTGGAGTTGCAGAGGGATGGGAACCAGAGTGCCAGAACAGTTAGTGGAGAGGTTGTGGACGCAGACATCCTCAGACAAAGCCGGGAATCAAAAGGTTGAGCATGGTGCAACGTGTCCTGAGCTGAGTATATTTCAATGCAAGTATTGAAGGAAAGTCGGATGGGCTCAGGGCACGGATCAGCACCTGGAATTATAGCCATTAGTGAGACCTCGTTGCAGGAGTGGCAGGCCTGGCAGCTCAATATTCTGAGGTTTTGTTGTTTTAGATGTGACAGAGCAGAGGGATGGATGGCATTATGAGTCAGAGAAAATGTCACCATAGTGCTCTCATCAGGACAGACTGGAGAATGCAACTGCAGAGGCCTTTGAGAAATAATAAAGATTTGACCACGTTAATGTGGCTACATTACAGACCCACCCAAAAGTCCTAGGGATTTAGAGGAATAAATTTGGAAAAAGATCGCAGACTGTTGCAAGAAACACGAGGTTGTTGCAGTGGTCATTTTAACTTTCAGTTCAGTTCATTTTCAGTTTATGGTCATTTAGAAACCACAAATGCAATGGAGTTAAAAAATGAGGCAACATTCTTCCAGAATGATATCACAAAAACACACAACAAAACAGATTACACCAGAAAATCCACATAACATTTGGTAATCCCCAAATCCAGAGTCCGGAGAGGCTGCTGTGTATTAATATCGCGCTACCATCTTAGCGCGTTCCCCGGCAAGGAGCTCCAAATCCACCAAACAAAACAAGACTACCCAGACACACCAAGTCAGGAGACCAACTCTACCAACCAACAAACCAAAAATTAAAGCTATAAGACCTACACAAATCTACATAGTTAAATGTAGTTATAGTTAACATATAGTTACAACAGTGCAGACAATACCATAATTGATTAAAAAAAAAACAGACCATGGGCACAGTAAAAATAGTCCAAAGATGTTAAAAGACCATAAGTTCAAAAGAAACCACCACACAGTTTCCACAAGTCCTCAGGGTCCCAATAGACTCGTCATCCCACGCAGGCGGCAGAAGGGAATACCCCCGCTATGGACTTCCAAGGCGCTGCCAGATTCAGCCTCACAGACGCAGCACACAGTGAAAGCTCCATCAGACCCAGCCTCGCAGACGCAGCACACAGTGAAAGCGCTCCGACCACAACGGACTCCAAGTCTGTTGAACTTCTCAAGCCTCCAACCATCCCCTCTGGCACAGCCTCTCTAAGCACCATCCTCTGCCAAGCGCACTATGACGCCCCCCCCCCCAACAGCCACCAGCAATGCGACCCCGAGGACTGGGGGCCTGTTCTTCTCAGCAGAGACCCGGACCTCGCAACAGCAGCAGCAACGAAGAAGGTTATCCTGGAGATTTCCAGATGTTCCACTGTGCTCCCACGTCCGTCTTTCATCAGATTAGGATTGTGCACGGCACCCCTCTTAACAAGTAACAGATATCGACTCCAGAGAGGCTGCTGCAAACTGCGTCGCGCCGCCATCTTGCCTCTCTGTTTCCACTTATTGACTAGGAATCCCATACTATAAAAGGACTAGATGCAATAGAGTTTGTCAAATGTGTTCAGTTAAGTTTCCTTCATCAATATGTAGAAGTCCCAACGAGTGAGTGTGTGATACTGGATCTGTTATTAGGGAATGAGAGAGGGCAGGTGACAGAAGTAAACCAATTTAGATGTGACAGGGATGATCTGGAAAGTGTGGATTGGGACAGCTGTTTTCTGGCAAAGGTGTACTTGGAAAGTGGGAGCCCTTCAAAAACAAAACTTTGAGAGTACAAAGCTTGTACGTGTCTGTCAGAATGAAAGCTAAAGATAATGTGTAGGGAACCTTAGTTTTTAAGAGATATTAAAGCCCTGGTTAAGAGAAAAGAGGAGGTGCATAGAAGGTGCAAGTAGGAACAAATGAGGTGCTTATGGAGTACAAGAAATGCAAGATAACACTGAAGAAAGAAATCAGGAGGGCTTAAAGAAGGCATGAAACTGCTGTAGCAGACAAGGTGAAGGAGAATCCTCAGGGATTCTACAGATATGTTAAGAGCAAAATGATTGCAAGGGACAAAAATAGTCTTCTGAAAGACCAGAATGGTAATTCACATGTGGAGCCAAAATAGAGGGGGGCGATCTTAAGTGCATTCTTTGCATCTGTGTTGACTTGGGAAATGGATACAGAGTCTATGGAAGTGAGGCAAAGCGGCATCAACCTCATGAACCCTGCAGAGATTACAGAGGAAGAGGCACTTGCTACCCTGAGGCAAATCAGGGTGGACAAATCCCCAGGGCCTGACAAGCTGTTCCCTCAGACCCTACAGGTGTCAAGTGCAGAAATTGCCGATGCCCTAGCAGAGATATTTAAAACATCCGAGGCAAAAGAACATGTATGGGTGGATTGAGGAAAGCCACTGTGGTTCTGCTTTAAAAAAAAAGGCTCTAAACAGAATCCAGGAAATTATAGGCCGGTGAGTCTGACATCAGTTGTGGGAAAGCTATTGGAAGGTAGCCCAAGGGAGCAGATATGCAAGTACTTGGATAGACATGGACTGCTTGAGGATAGTCAACATGGCTTCATGTGCAGCAGGTAACTTCTAACCAATCTTAGAATGTTTTTCAAGGAAGTTACCAGGAAAATGGATGAAGACAAGGCAGTGGATGTTGTCCACATGGAGTTTAGTAAAGCATTTGACAAGGTCCTGCATGAGAGGCTGGTCAAAAAGGTTGTCGCTTGGCATTCAAGATGAGGTAACAAATTGGATTAGATATTGTCTTTGTGGGAGAAGCCAGAAAGTGGAAGTAGAGGGTTGTCTCTCTGACTGGAAGCCTGTGACTTGTGATGTGCCACAGGTATTGGTGCTGGTTCTTTTGTTGTTTGTCATCTGTATCAATGAACTGAATGACAGTATAGTTAACTGAATCAGTAACTTTGCAGATGATAATGAGATTGAGGGCTTTGTGGACTGTGAGGAAGGCTATCATGGCTTGCATAAGGATCTGCATCAGCTGGAAAAATGGCAGATGGAACTTAATCCAGACAAGTGTGTGTTTTTGCACTTTGGTAGGAACAACCAGGGAAGGTCTTACACATACGGTGGGGGGGGGGGGGGGGGGGGAGAATGAGGAGTATGGTGGAACAAAGGAATCTGGGAATACACCTACATAATTCATTGAAAGTGGAGTCACATATAGTTAGGGTTGTAAAGATAGATTTTAGCTCATTGGCCTTCATAAATCATTGTATTGAGTACAGGAGATGGAATGTTATGTTGAAGTTGTACAAAATGTTGCTGAGGCCCAATTTGGAGTACTGTGTGCAGTGTTGGTCACCTACTTACAGGAAAGATGTAAACAAGGTTGAAAGAGTACAGAGAAAATTTACAAGGATGTTGCTGAGTTCTAAGGAAAGATTGAATAGGTTAGGACTGTATTTCTTAGAATGTAGAAGATTGAGAGGAGATTTGATAGAGGTATACATAAATATGAGGGTATAGATAGAGGAAATCCAAGTAGGCTTTTCCCACTCAGGTTGGTTAGAGCTACAACTAGAGGTTATAGGTCAAAGGTGAACAGTGAGAATTTTAAGGGGAACATAAGGGGAAACTTCTTCACTCAGAAGGTTGTGAGAGCTGCCAGAACAAGTGGTGCATGTGAATTAAATTTCAACATATAAGAGAAGTTTGGATAGCTACATGGATCGTAGGGACATGGAAGGCTATGGTCCCGGAGCAGGCAGTTTAAATTCTTTCAGCAGGGACTAGATGGGCTGATGGGCTTGTTTCTGTGCTGTACTTCTCTATGACCATAGTTTTCAAATGAACATTACCTTGCTTCTGCTCTTTTGCACTGTTTACTTTTTCTAGTATTTTGTAATTTAAATATCTTGCACAGTACTACTGCCACAAAACAACAATTTTCATGACGTACATCAGTGATAATAAACCTGATAAGGAAGGAGTTGGTATTTTGTATATTGCCTTTAAATTTAAAAGTTTTAATAAAGTCCAAAATTTTTAAATAATAGATAGGTAGATAGATAGATACTTTATTCATCCCCATGGGGAAATTCAACATTTTTCCAATGTCTCATACACTTATTGTAGCAAAACTAATTACATACAATACTTAACTCAGTAAAAATATGATATGCATCTAAAATCACCCTCTCAAAAAGCATTAATAATAGCTTTTAAAAAGTTCTTAAGTAGTTAACTTAAATACATTGAGTCCTAACCCCGGCACTTTAACATATCTTACTCCTGGCGGTTGAATTGTAAAGCCGAATGGCATTGGGGAGTATTGATCTCTTCATCCTGTCTGAGGAGCATTGCATCGATAGCAACCTGTCGCTGAAACTGCTTCTCTGTCTCTGGATGGTGCTATGTAGAGGATGTTCAGGGTTTTCCATAATTGACCGTAGCCTACTCAGCGCCCTTCGCTCTGCTACCGATGTTATACTCTCCAGTACTTTGCCCACAACAGAGCCCGCCTTCCTTACCAGCTTATTAAGACGTGAGGCGTCCCTCTTCTTAATGCTGCCTCCCCAACACGCCACCACAAAGAAGAGGGCGCTCTCCACAACTGACCTACAGAACATCTTCAGCAGCCAACCTTCTAAGGAAGTACAGTCGACTCTGTGCCTTCCTGCACAAGGCATCTGTGTTGGCAGTCCAGTCTAGCTTCTCGTCTAACTGTACTCCAATTGGATTTGTTTTCACAGCAGTCCTTATTTTGACCATCCAAATGAATATGGTCACAAAACACAATTCATCAAAAACTGGCAAATTATGTTCACTCATTCTAAAAGGATTATTTTCCTTTGCTTATGAAAGTTTCATTGACTTGAAGTTTGTCCAGGAAATTAAGTTTATAGTTTGGGTAAATGAAATACGACATGACAGATGCAATTTCATGCTGTGGAATCTTAAATAAGACTTTTTTTTCCCCCAATAATTTTGTAACGTATCCTTAACGGAAGATCAGTAACTAGAAAGCAATGAAGGCAACAGAGGGAAGATGACGAGAAATATTTCAAAAAGCTCTGTTACTTATGGCAACCTGAATGCCTTGTCTGATAGGCTATTGGAAGTGCAGTGGATTCTAGTTAATTGGATCATCGGTTGATTGGGGTAGCCGCTTATTTGGGGTAAGTCTTAAAGAAAACTAATTGAGAAAACAGCTGGGATTCCCTTTGTTTATTTGGGATGCTATGCTACTTCCATCAATTGATGAGATGGTATTGCGCTCAGATGCAGCAGCTTCTGCGGGGCCAACCAAAGGTGTTATCTTTCTGAAATGTATTTTTTTTTATGATCGCAAGACCCTGCTGGACATCAAGAACTTCACGTACTGTAGGTCTACCCCATCAGCAAGTTGTCCATTGGTGGAGAAACTGAAGGAACTGAACGGTGCAGATCCCACGGCTTCCTGCATTAGAGAGGTGTTGGTGCACGAAGCTGGTACACAGCTTAACTGCAGATGATCACCTTGGTCACTTTTCTTGTGATTGCAAGACCCTGTTGGATATTGCTAATGTGGAATGCTAGAAGTCCAATTCACTGATTTGCTAGCGAACAGCAGGACTGGACGATGGGGGAGCTGTGTGGCCTTGGTCGTGACAAGGCCTCAACCCAACTATCTGCAGCCACCTTGGGGGAAGGTGTCGGAGTCGTTGTACTCCACTAGAGGTGACGTGGCATGGTGTGGTGTACATGTTGGGAGTTGGTGCAGTCCTCTCACCACTCCCCCACCTGTGTTTCCCTGACAGAAGATAAGCTGTATTGTGTTTGACTGCAAACTGCTGCAACATTCATGGAGTTGGGGACTTGGACAATATTTTTCTGGGTGACTGTATTTTTACTGCTGTCTTAGACGTGCTATTTGCACCTGTTGCTGTGTATGACTGTTGGTACTTTGTTTTGCCCCTTGGCCCTGGAATAATGCTGTTGTGGCCAAACAAAAAAAAAAAATCGCTGCTGGCAACGACCCTGCAGATTTGTTATACTTGCAATATGATGCTCTCACTCCAATAGTCATTACACCAAAAACTGAATCCCATATTGGATTTTTTATTAGCAATTTGCAAACATACAATTTTGAAGCGACCCCAAGTGTAAGCTAAGTGTAGCTGAGCAATCAGCAAAAGATACGACATCCCCCAGTCCCAAGCTACAAACTACAATCAACAAAGCATGAAGACGTAACTTATTTTCTTTGCTTTCACCACGCCCCCACTCATGTGACTATTTACAATAAAAAACATAATAAATGCACAACACAGAATACAGATAGAGAACAGATACATGGCTTCTACATTCTAGCCCCCTAATTATTATATTAATTGCAACTACATGCTTCCAAGATAGGAGATGTGAAAGTTCAACATTTACACAAATTTCTCTTTTGGGAAGGAGTCTGTCCTGGATCGTGATCTTCTCCCAGATAGTTCCTCTTGACTGCCTCCAGGAACTGTTTTAAATGGCTGCTGCCAAAGCTCATCCAAGCACAAAGTGAAGAAAATCTGCAGAAGCTGGATGTCCAAAGCAACACACAGAAAATGCTGTTGGAACTCAGCAGGCCAGGCAGCTTCTAGGGAAAAAAGTAAATAGTTGATGTTTTGGGCAAAGACCCTTCATCGAAACTGGGAAAAAAGATAAGAAGAACTGAGATGAGATGAACTTCTCATTTTTTTCTCAGTCCTGCTGAAGGGTCTCTGCCCGAAACATCAACTGTACTCTTTTCCATAGATGCTACCTGGCCTGCTGAGATCCTCCGGCATTTTGTGTGTGTTCCAAGCACAAAACTGAGATTCCTATTAACTGTCAGCTCTGGCCGAGTGTAGTCTCTTTCACCACCACAGCCTGCTTTCAATGGTCCATTCATTAACAGTCCAACCCTACATTGTTCTGATTGAATGGGGTTGATCATTAACAATGCAAATCACTTGCAACAGCACCAAAGCCTCAGACACATTCACCAGCTCAATTTCCAGCAAATGTACAGTATATGCTTCAGGTGAGACCACTCCTGAAGATCTGATGAGGAATGTTCCCTTTGTAGATAGGCATACGTTCCTGTGTTCAGATGTTAGGCAATTCACAATAAGCGTTCACAGTCTAAGCCAGCCACTTCCAATCCTAAAACAGCATTGCTGCTCACAACCTTTTCATGACCCTTCATGCGTAATTGAACGAGTGTTCCTTTTCCTGTTAGGTTGAGCTTGTTCATGAGGCTCTCTGTGCAGAACACTGCTGTACTTCCTTATTCGAGGGAAGTATGAATAACCACTGTCTTGTTACTCTTCTTTGACTTCACCCAAACTGGAAATATAGGAAGTTTACAATCATGATCACCAGTCCCCTAATGCCATTAGATGCTAAAGCAGTATTCACTGCTGTGTTTGCTTCATTCACAGCTTCTTTTGAATCTGCAGCCTTTTCATCAGTTCCAGGCTCAGTTTTACCTTTGCTTTCCATAGTAGCCACAGTAGTGGCAAAGCTGCTTCCTTTAGCTTGAGAGCCAGTTTGTGACCCAGTTTCGTTCACACCTTCACTTACTGCTGGTGATGTAGCATTGTATTTTTTTTCCAAACATTGGGTGAATAGCAATCTTTACTTGGCTTTCAATAAAATCAACAATGACAGTGAAAGTAACCTTACAGTTGTGCCTTTCTGGCAGTTTTTAGACCACTGATCTTCATTTTTAAAAAATTTATGACAATTGTCATATTAGCAAGCATGTCCAACTCACATGTCCTGCACATCTTCCATGGCATTGCAACAACTCCTAAGAAAAAGACTAATCTTGAAATGTGTTCACACCTTCTGATTTGATATGTGGCCAAGAAAGAGCCTTTTCCATATAAGCTGCAGCAATTTTGCACTCATCCTCCAAATGCTCCTGTAGTAAAGCTTGGACATTTCGATATCCTTGCTCCTGGACGGCCCACTGGCAACTTTTGATGAGCTTTCCAGGTTAACCTTCAATGAACTGTTTGAGAAAATTGAGACAGTCACCATAATTATCAGACCTGCCCTCAATGTTGTTCTTGAAAGCTCTCATAAAGGGATGATACTACAGGATCGCCATTGAAGATCTGAATCTCTTCGGCAGAGATGCAATGCATTGCTGTTGCATCACCAGCTTGTTATTTCCTTTCGCGTCCTTATGGCCTCCAGCGCAGCATTTAGACCTTTACAAATTGCTATAATTTGCATATTCAGATGGAGACATAATGTGAAGATTTTTACTCACATATTTGAAGGATGTAAGTAATAAAATCAATTCAATTTATCATCTGAAACATGAGTGTTATCATAATGTCCTCAGAAGCCCCTTGTACCATTGGATGTGGGAGAGGTTCAGAGTGCCTCCTTGGTGCAGGCTGAGAATGAGCACTGTGAACTACCCCTTGGGGCTCAAACTCAAACTAATACATGCTGAGGTATCAGACGTACAGATCACTCTACTAGCAATATAATGTGCTGCACACACATTGGACATGCTGTTTTCAGCTTTATACATAGTCACAGCCTGTCTGTGGCTTTATAAATATTTTCATTTTCTCTAGCAATATCGCATGTTTGTTTAATTTCCCTTAGTCTTGACTTCATGGTCATTGCTTCCAGCTAGACTCCAGTTGTTTTCCAAGTGTACGATCCAGACAAAGCAACAACAGATTCAATTCAGTATTTCAACAGAACCAAGGGTTGAACTATTAGGCAAACACCACTCTACAGCTTTCAGTCTCTAATGGACAGGCAGCACTGACCATTCAAAACTGCATTTCAAACCCAAACACACAACATACAACTACCACTGCCAACAATCCTGAGGATTTGTTATACTTCCATGATGCGCCTCATTCCAAAAGTCGAATCCTTTATTCGCAATTAGCAAATATGTAATCTTGAAGTGATGAAACTTAAGCATATTTAAGTGTAAGCTGAGTGTTATTGAGCGATCAGCAAAAGATACAACATCCACTGGTCCGGAGCTACAAACTGCAAAGAACCAAGCATGAAAATGTAACTTATTTTCTTTGCTTTTACCACATCCACACTCATGTAACTAGTTACCATATAAAAAATATGCTCAACACAGAATACAATGCAGAGACCAGATGCATGGCTCCTACATATGGGTTTTAATGTATGGTTGAATGACAATTAAACTTGGACTTAATTGGGACATGAGACTGTTACTGAACATTTTCTAACTAATGTCAGTCATGTGTACTGGAATGCCTCGAGTGAACAGCTTTCAAATAGCGCCAGCTGCGTATGTGTTCAAGAAGCAGTGATTTTCTTCATTGGTATCTGGTGAGAAATAAGCAGTTGGAGAACTTAGAACTGTTTTGCTCACTGTGGTTTCGAGAATTTAGGGTTGGAAATGCTAGAAACAGCCAAGAGTGAAAATGAAATGATTTCACAACTTCAACAAGTTAGGAACAACAAAGAATTTGAAGGTATCAACAATCATGTTACAATGAAAAGTGAGATTGGGAGAATGCAATCATCAACTGCATTGTATGAAGGCATTACCTGCACTAGATGCTTGTGCTGATTTTGTTCATTTACAGTCAATCAAAAAAAACATGGCAATATACACGGGGTGAATTCCTCCGTCAACAACTATCAGGAGCTAATACAGTTTTATAATACTGTAGTAGTATTGATAGTGTTCTAATTTGTTCTGTATTTCATTTAAGTGCGTAATTTGTTACTCAGTTAAATAGTAGTTTGTCTCTTTTTAATACCTTTTTAACTATTTTCACGAAACTTCGGCTAATTGGGGCAGCTGCTTAATTGGGCCAACATGTACTGATCCCGATGACTCCCAACTAATTGGAATACACTGTACTAACAAATAATAACAATCAAAAAGCTAGATAAATATTTGGGAGGGTAAAATCCAGGACCATTGAGTAAGAACACAAGGATAGGGTTAATTTAGTTCTGAAGAACACCCATAGGAGCAAATTTATAGTCAGCCTTTTGCTCCATTTTATCACAGAGAGCAGAGGACATGGCTCAGGTACTGTGCTTAATTGAAGTAATATTAGAAACACACCACTGACAAATGATGAAGGATACATTTGACTTCATTCAAACACTTAAATGTAAAGGCAACATTCCCAGTTCAAACACCTTTGAAATTAGTATCAAGTTTATTATCACTGACATATTTCATGAAATTTTGTTGCTTTGTTTTAGCAGTGCAGTGCAAGACAAAAATTACCTTAAGTTACAAAAAGCAAATAAATAAATAGTACAAAGGAGGAAAAGGGAGATAGTACTCTTGGATCACTCAGTAATCTGATGGTGGAGGGGAAGAAACTGTTCCAAAAACATTGAGCTTGCATCTTCAAGCTCCTGCACCTTGATGGATACCAACTTGTTGAAGATGAAGTTGATATCTCCTTTTGAAGATATCCTCTATAGTGGGGAGCTTGTGCCCATGTTGAAGCTTCCCAAGGCCACAAACTTGCAGCCTCTTTCTATCCTGCACACTGTAGCCTTCATACCAGGCAGCAATGCAACCAGTCAAGATGCTGTCCATCATACATCTGTAGAAATTTTCTAGTCTTTGATAACATACCAAATCTCAAACTGCTAATGAATTAGAGCCACCATCAGTGTGTTGGGCCAAAGATAGATCCTCAGATATTGGTGACTAAGATGCTCACCCTTTCCACCACTGATCCCTTGCCATGTTCTCTCTGGACTTACTTTTCCTTGGTCTTACTGATGTTGAGTATGAGTTTGTTGCTGCGACACGACTCAGCCAGCTAATCTATCTTGTTCCGAGATATCTCCTTGACCTTGCACAATTTACACAAAGTCCAAAACACAAGCTGATCAACTTAAGTTTGGTCTCTTGATTTGTCTTTGATTCACGGTCTCAGAGTCCTTCTTCATTAGGGTCGGTCCTTGTTCTCTGTGATCACAGATTTGCATACCGTCCCAGAATTTGATACGCAGGTAAATCCTATTTTCAAAATCCATCTTCCACCTAGTTCTTCTGTTATCCTCCAATGAAATGGTACTGTGTCAGACCCAGACTCAACTCAATCCTATTTAGTCCATCTTCATCTTGTTGTAGCTTTTCTTCTCCATTTTCCTTCACCAAATACTGAGCATCATAGTTCTTGGTGCTGAGCTGGAAATTGATTGCTCCTGTCAATTCATGCAATCTCATTACCAGCTCTGATCATTTAGGTATTTCACTGTTTTAACCCATTATAAGACACAACTCTTGTGCTCACGGCTGAGGACAATTGAATGCCCCTGAGGATGTGTTACAGTGGACTCATCATCCTCAATCTCCACACATATACTTGTGATCTAACAATAAACTCAGCTTTGAGTTTACAACCCGATAGCTGCTGCAGAACAAATTTCATGACATATGTCAGTGGCATTAAACCAATTCTGATTTTACTGTTCTCCATTTATTACAGCTTATAGACTGAGAGCTTCAATAAAACAAATTCACTTCCCAATCATTCTAAGTCCATAAAACATAGGAGAAGAATCAGGCTATTCGGACAACTGAGTATCTCCACATTCCCTCATGGCAGATTTATTATCCCTCTCAATGTTGTTCTCCTGCTTTCTCCTTGTAATCTTTCACAACCTCACAAATAGAGAACCTATCAACCTTTGCTTTTAATATACCCAATGACTTGATCTCCAGAGCTGTCTGTGACAAGGAATTCCACAGATTCCAAATATATTCCATCAAATTCATACAACATATTACTCAAATCACATACTATATAGTGGTTAAGACACAGGTAAACACTGAACTCCATTCAAATGAATTTAAATTGATTCCAGTGCATATTTCAATTGCCATACTGATTGAACGCATCATAGTTCGTTGTTATGTATCAGCTTCTCTGCTCTGAGGATAATAAAACATGACTTTCCCCATAAAATAGCAACATATGGTAATTATGCAACTGGATGCATAGCAAAACATTTTAATAATCAATAATATATACAGCAATTACCTTGAAGCTTGGCACATATATAATGCATTTTGAGAAATTATTTAATCAAAATCTTACCAGGAAATTCTTTACTGTCAGGGAAATAGTATTCAGTAAATTCAATGTGAATTGCTGACATGTCGGGTGGAAGATGGTAGGATACCCTGTTACAGGAGAGTAAGGTTGTAGGCTTCTTACCATGCTGTCCTGCTGCTGAGACCTTGAATGAAATAAAATACTGAAATAGCATCAGCACACACAGCACTAGGATTCATTTTCTTTCTTAACCACTATTAAAATCTGGCCCAGGTAGATCAATAGTGAGACAAACGATGTCAGTTGGGCAAACACGAGGAAATCTGCAGATGCTGGAAATTCAAACAACACACAATTGGGATTTTTTTTGCCAGATTCAGCAGGTAAAACATTAAATACTTATGTGATAATTATAAACAGCTTTGTGGAATGACAGATCTGGAAAACACACAAAACGCCCCTCATGAAAACTTAAGCTACCAAGATGCAGATGCAGCTGTTCTCCTGACTGCCAGGACGAAAGTGGTAGAAAACAGATTTACAGGTCAATTATTGATGAAATTGAATCTCAAGGTACTGGGTCTCAGTTACTCTAATGAGATCGAGAAATGCAGTGGATGATTTTTCAGAAATACACCTCTACTGTTACAATGTTAAACATAACAGCACAGATTTCTAAAAATATTAAATCTGTGATATTGATATTAATATGTGGTTTAATATGTCTTGAAATATTTTAGATTTCAAAAAATACTTGCAGCTGTCCTACTACAAGCTCCTTTGTCTTGCACCTGGACTGGTATGCTCCTGGCAAGCCACAAATTGAACAAACATGTATGTTAATGGTAAGTCAATACCACTTAAAGGTGCAGTTGATGATACCTTTACATCAGTGATTAGAAATTAGGCCTTCAGCTTTCCAGCTGGGATCTTGCCAACCCCATAATCTACATGTCCTACGTGGACTGAATGAACTGCCTGGCTTCTGAATTAGTAAGAACTTCAGGTTGAGGCCAAGCTAAATCGTCCACTTGAAGGTGGTTGGAAATGTTTCAGCATGATCTTTTCGCATTTACCCCACTAGTGACTTCGACAGAAGCAGCAAGACTGCAGGTTTGCCAAGCTGTTTAGCAAAATACTCGCATTTACATTGGCACCTATTTTAAATCCACCCAGGGTTATTCCTGATATTCGACTGCACTCATTGAAGGAGGATTCATTATCTGGCTTCAGGGTAATGGTGGTGTGAGGAATACACTAGAACACGAGGAATACAGATTGTGCAGCAATGCAGTTTTATTGCTGATGGCCCAGGGCACCTTACAGACATCTGGTTTTATACTGACATATTAATTCTGAATCTTTCTCATTAGCATAGTGCTACTACAAACTAACACAGTAACAATGGCTTTGGTATGGAGATATGATTTACTTCTACAGTTCTGTGTAATGTTCGCCTGTACACCATCATACTCAGGATTTCTGACAATTGCATACATCCAAACCTATCCCTATGCTTTCCCTGCTAACTAATGCAGGCTCATTCCGGCAATTACAGACTTCAAGACTTGGCTAGCTTGGCAGCAAGAGTCACCAACAAGCTGCCTGAGATAATGGACTTGGAATTTCCCAGTTGTGTTGACTTACTCAGCCAGATTCATCCATTGAGGAAAGCCAGCTGATGCAACTAGAGGAGGATTTGCTTTCCTCAGTTGAACTTAAACCACGAGGCTTCAAAGAGCCAGGCTAATACTGAGGACACCCATGACTTCCTACTTCCAGAATAGCACTACCTCAGATATACGTGTCTTGTTCGAACTAGTCACATTCTGAAAACTATGAAACTGAGAATGGCAATATCCTGACGAAGGGTCTCGGCCCGAAACGTCGACAGTGCTTCTCCCTATAGATGCTGCCTGGCCTGCTGTGTTCCACCAGCATTTTGTGTGTGTTGCATGACAACATCATATTGTGTCTTGACTGGTCTACTAGACATTTATACAAATGAAGTATCCAGTACATCTGTGAGAACAACACTACAGAGGTCTTGTTTCACTGCAGTGATTTGGTTTATTGGAAAGACTGGCTCTATCATTTCAAAGACTTAAGAGTAAACCGTATTACTGCAGGTCTGAGGTCAAAGGGCAGCTAAGCCAACATCAAAAGACTCTGGCTGTAAAAGACGTTGGTGAACTAGTTTACAATGGCTTGCCCTTTCGTTGCCACCAATGCTGATTGAATTAAATTCAGTTAATTAATAAACTGCTGCATGTAATTTGAACCAGTGCCTATGGTACTATAAAGCCATGCATCCAAATCATCCAACAAATATCATTATACTGTCCACTGCACCCAGTGTCCGTCTGCAATGTCACTGCATTTGTGTATGATAGACAGATTTTTAAATGTTCCAATTTCTGTAATCATTCTATATCATGATAAACACATTGTAAACATTCTAGTTTTTCTTCAACTTGCTGTTATACTTTGTATAACACGGCATCAGTGACTAGTTACATCAGCAAGTGCATCAGTGACATCACTGTGTCCAAGACCATCACTCTATGTGCTAACCAGAAGCCATGGATGACAGCGGAGGTGTGTGCGCTGTTGAGGACCCGTGACTCTGCATTCAGAGCAGGCGACAATTCAGCTCTAACAACAGCGAGGGCCAAACTGTCCCAGGCCATCAGAGGGGCAAAGTGTGCACACGCCCAGCGAATCCATAGCCACTTCCAGGACAGCTGCGACACGCGGCACATGTGGAAGGGCATTCAGGACATCAACTACAGGACAACATCACCTGACTGTGTGGGTGATACCTCCCTCCCAGATGTGCTGAATAACTTCTACGCTCATTTTGAGGCGGAAAATGACGTGACGGCGAGGAAGTCCACCCCTCCTACAAATGACCAGGTGCTGTGTCTCACTGTGGCTGATGAGAGAAGAACCCTGTGCAGGGTCAACCCACGGAAGGCTGCTGGACCAGACAATATTCTGGCAGAGTGCTCAAAGGATGTGCAGACCAGCTAGCAGATGTTCTCACTGACATCTTCAACATCTCCCTGAGCAGCGCCACCGTGCCAACGTGTTTCAAGGCCGCCACCATGGTCCCCGTGCCGAAGAAGTCTTCAGTGTCCTGCCTCAATGACTACAGTCCCGTTGCACTCACATCCTCATCATTAAGTGTTTCAAGAGGCTCGTCATGAGGCACATCAAGACCCTGCTGCCCCCCCCTCACTGGACCCTCTGCAGTTTGCGTACTGTCCCAACCTTTCAACAGACGCCATTGTCATCACTCTCCACCTGGCCCTAACACACCTGACAAAAAGGACACGTACTTTCGAAAGCTGTTCATAGACTTCAGTTCAGCATTCAATACTATCGTCCCTCAGAAACTGATTAGAAAGCTGAGCCTACTGGGCCTGAACACCTCCCTCTGCTATTGGATCCTAGACTTCCTCACTGGGAGACCTCAGTCAGTCCGGATCAGAGGCAGCATCTCCAACACCGTCACACTGAGCACGGGGGGCCCCCCAGGGCTGTGTGCTCAGTCCACTGCTGTTCACTCTGCTGACCCACGACCCACAACACACAGCTCAAACCACATCATCATGTTCGCCGATGACACGACCGTGGTGGGTCTCATCAACAAGAACGATTAGTCAGCTTGCAGAGAGGAGGTGCAGGGCTAACAGACTGGTGCAGAGCCAACAACCTGTCTCTGAATGTGAACAAAAGAGATGGCTACACACACAAAATGCTGGTGGAATACAGCAGGCCAGGCAGCATCTATAGGAAGAAGCACTGCCGATGCTTTGGGCCGAGACCCTTCGTCAGGCTGTTGACTTCAGGAGGGCAGGGAGCGACCACTCCTCGCTGAACATTGACGGCTCCTCGGTAGAGATCATAAAGAGCACCAAATTTCTTGGTGTTCACCTGATGGAGAATCTCACCTGGTCCCTCAACACCAGCTCCATAGCAAAGAAAGCCCAGCAGCGTCTCTACTTTCTGCAAAGGCTGAGGAAAGTCCATCTCCCACTCCCCATTCTCATCACATTCTACAGGTGTTGTACTGAGAGCATCCTGAGCAGCTGCATCATTGCCTAGTACGAAAACTGCATCATCTTGGATCACAAGACCCTGCAGAGGATAGTGAGGTCAGCTAAGATCATCGGGGTCTCTCTTCCAGCCATTACGGACATTTACACAACATGCTGCATCTGCAAGGCAAACAACATTTTGAAGGACCCCATGCACCCCTCATACAAACTCTTCTTCCTCCTGCCGTCTGGGAAAAGGCACTGAAGCATTCGGGCTCTTATGACCAGACTATGTAACAGTTTCTTCCCCAAAGCTATTAGACTCCTCAATACCCAGAGCCTGGACTGACACCTTACTGTCCTATTGTCTTGTTTATTATTTATTGTGATGCCTGCACTGTTTTGTGCACTTTGTGCAGTCCTGGGTAGGTCTGTAGTCTAGTGTTTTTTTTTTCTGTGTTGTTTTTCACGTAGTTCAGCGTAGTTTTTGTACTGTTTCATGTAGCACCATGGTCCTGAAAAACGGCGTCTTGTTTTTACTATGCACTGTACCAGCAGTTATGGTCGAAATGACAATAAAAAGTGACTTGACTTGACTTGTATGTTGTGCTGCAAATTTGCTATCTTCTTTGTCCTTTGCAAAAGGGATTTGGAACAGATGCTCATGAGTAGCACTACATTTTGTTAAATGGACTACTTTTTGTTAAATTAACTATTTTGTTAAAAAAATTTGGATACGTGCATTTCAAATCAACTCAATTATATTATTTGAAATATCTAAGAGAAATTCAAGCATTCCAGATAGTTTGAAACACTTCTTGCAGATTTTCAATGTGCACTCAATGGAGTAAGGTGTCTTAACATCAATAGCTCTAAACAAAAAAAACATTTTTATTATTGACTTAGTTACTTTAAAAGTAAAAAGCTAACATTGTGAAGTCAGTGTCCATCTGAGAATAAAAGTCAGAAGTTAAACTTTCTCTGAACAACTTCCAACAGATTAATGTAATGAAATAGGTTATTAAACAGAGGCATGTAAAATAGACTCAGAACACATGAAAGGAACAGATGCCTTCACATTGGATTAAATTCTTACACTATTTAGAATGACAGATAATACTCATTTGTTATGTAATGAATAATCTGTCAATTTGGCTACCATCACATCAGCTCAAAAGCAGGTACCATTTCATTGACTCTTCACTCTGCAGGAACAATTGGACACTGAGGATCCATACATCAGAATGCTCTTCATTGACAACAGTTTGACATTTCCCTCAAAACTAATCAATAGGCTCCAAGACTTAGGCCTCAATACATCTCTGTGCAACTGGGTTCTTGGTTTCCTCACTTGTAGATCCAGTCAATTTGGATTGGCAACTACATCTCCATGACAATCACCATCAGCACAGGTTGTTTGCTTTGCCTTCTGTTCTATTTGCTTTTTACTTATGACTGTGAGGCTCAGCACAGCTCCAATGCCATACCTAGGTTTGCTGATGAATCAGCATATCGGAGGGAGATTGAACATCTGGCCAAGTGGTGCCACAACATCAACATCCTCTCACTCACTGTCAGCAAGACCTCAGAGGCTAAGCTTGCTAGTTTGGTACTACATCTAACAGTCGATGGTGGCTCCACATTAACTCGTCAATTGAAACAGAATTGCAAGTTTCAATTTAGATTAATGGCTCTAGAGAAAAAATTATGTATTTACAATGCATAATATATTGAAATCCTTTTACTTTGAGTTGAGAAAAGTCTGGTTATAAAGAGTCAAGACTGAAGTTATTCCTCATCTCTAAAGTTGACAGATCCATGAATATATACTTCATAAATGCAGAACCAATCATTATTAGATTGAAAAGACATGAAGTCAATGTCAATTCTTCATCCTTACCTGATAAACGTCCAAGTCATCAACACGGACAACCACACAACTGGAGAGCAGCTTACTCCATGGCACTTTACAAGAATCAGGAGAAGTAGCTCCTGTCGATTGGTCACTTGCTCGTCTTTTATAAGCAGAACTAGCCTTCCAACCTGGTGACCCTACTGTCAACAAGAACAGAAATTTTAACAGCCAAAACTAAAAGTCACTGCTTAAGGTATAAATTTCTGTATTTCAGGTACTTTATGCACAGGGCTTCAATTCTATGTGACAAATTTAAAACATGATGCATGATTTAATGTTGTGACACAATAAATTTGTTCTTTTTCTGGCAGGGTAGCCTAGAAATAAAGGGTACATATTTTTCAAAACAAACCATACGGCCATTCAGGAGCAAAAAGCATAAAATAGTTGTATCCAAAACCTCAATCGACAAACATTTGCGATAAAAAGTTAAGGGAAAAACTTCTAGTCTCAAGAGCTGCATAACAGATTCCTTTCTCCTTTTATTCTTGCTGGTTCATGGGTGTTTGGAATGCCCTCAGGCCATTCAAATGCTGAAAACAAGACAAGGCTGTTCTCACTTAAGATTACATGGAACAGTATGGCACTCGACAGGTCATGAGGTGTACAATATTATGCTGATTTATACCAAATGTCTTTCTCCTTTGTGTCATCCATTCCCTTTGAATTTATTTGTTTCCCTAAAAAGCATGTCCTCAGGTGTTTTATATTTCCATCCCATGCCAACTGTCCACACCACTCACAATTCTTAACAACTCCATCAGGTTTCCCCTCAGCCTTCAACTCTCCAAGGAGAATATCCAAGTTTGTCCAACCCTCCTCTATAGTTCACAGCCTCCAATTCATGCAACATCCGGGTAAGCTTCTTCACCTGATACTAAACATCATTTGTCATCATTATCCTCTTGTCAATGCACTTTCAATGAACTATAGACTGACACCCAAGCTCCCTCTGAACATCAGCGTTATTAATGGGTTTACCATTAACATTATATTTTCTCCTTCCATTTGATCTCACAAAGAGCCTCACACTTGTCTGGATTAAAATTTATCTGCTACTCCTCCTCTGCCTATATTTGTAGTGGTCTATTTCCTGCTGTACTTTAGTAGTCCTTTACTGTTTGCAGTCTAATTTACTAATCCATCCATCTACCTCTTCATCCAAATCATTGATGCAAGATCACAGCACCAATCCTTGTGCGACACCAATGTTCATTAATCCCCAACAACAGCAACCACCCCTCAAGCCTTTCTCTCTCTTCTGTGGGCAAGCCAGTTCTTAATTCAAATTTGCAATTTACCCTGGTTCTCATATATCTTTAACTTCTGAATTAAAATAGCACAAGGCCTTACTCAAGTTCATGTTGCTAGCTTGCACTGCCTTACCCTCATCAAGCACCTTTGTCACCTCCTCAAAAAAAAACTAAGCTTGTAAGACATGACTTGCCCTGCACAATGCTATGCTAACTGTCCCTAAGAAAGCCAGGCATAAATCCTACCCCTTAGTATTCTCGCCAATAGTCTCGGTCCCACTGATGCAAGGCACACTGGATTATTCCCATTTGCCTTCTTGAACAAAGGCACAAGATTTACAACTCTCCATTCACCTGAGACCTCACCTGTTGCTAGTGAGGACACAAAAATCCTTGTCAAAGCCCCAGTAATCTTGTCACTTGCTTCTTTCAGTATTCTAGAATATATGCCATAAAGCCCTGAGGACTCATTTAAATTAATGCTTATTCAAAGATCCAGAATTCCTTCCTCAATCTCAAAATTTCTCAGCACATTAGCATGGCCCACTGTGTTTTCACTATCCTCCAAATCCTCCTCCTCAGTAAACAGTGACACAAAGCACATATTTAGTACCTCAGCACTTACTCTGACGCCAAGCACAAATTCCTTCCTTCACATTTGAGCACCATCTTAGTTATCCTCTTTATTAATACAAGCACAAGATGCCTTTGGATTATCCTTGACCATGCTCACCAAGGGCACTTCACAATCTCTTTTGGCCTTCCTAATCTCCTAAGCACTTTAATGCTACTTTTATATACCAGAAAAGTCCAATGTGGTGGATTCACTGATGTATTTCCAGATAGCGTTGGCTATCAGTGAAGAACTCAAAAAATTGAAACCTGAAGCATGTCACATTCGATTTGCCTGGGAGTAATCCTGTAACACTGGATTAATGCTTTACAGTTCAAAGTAGGATAACTCGTCTCAATAATACCAACTGAAAAATCAAGATTGTAGCAATACAAGACATTACACAGCTTCACGCATCTGCCAGGTAATCTCAGATTTTAACATGAAGCTCCAGTAGAACACTTCTGCTAAATAATTCCATTAATACAAGCATTTTATTTTTCTTAAAGTACATTTTAGGGCTTAGGCTCAAGATCACCTGTTAATCATTACTAGTCAAATTAAAATCATTATGAATTAGCTAAAATAGAGCAAAAAAACAAAACATGGCTTTAGTCTAATGATTGGAAGAATGACATATCTGAAAAGGCAAACTTAAAATGTGTAAAAACACAGTTTCTACCAACCGAGAATGAAATTCAAACCCATTCTATTCAGATTTTCTCTCCCAATACATTACTCAGAAGAGTCATTGCTAACAGCAAGATGTTTAATAGAATCATTTTGGACATGCATTCTACTATGCCTTTCATACTTGTCCCTGTAATTTTATTCAAATCTTTTGAAAGTGGATTGAAAAAACCATCACAGCAAAAGGAGTAATTAAAAAGTGTAATTTCCTGAAAGCAAATTCATCATCTCATAAATTATTTTAATGTTATTAAGGGGAATAATTGTGTCCAGTATAGTTTTAGTTTAGAAAACAATCCAGCTTTATCTTTCCCAAGTGAACATTCACTAATTTTGTTGAAAATTTGGCCTTTTATTTGTTACTGTGCCATACTCTGCAACCTTGATCACGTCATGTGAATTGTCAGTAGCTTGCAAAGCAGAAATTGCCACCCACCTTACTACTTGGAACATGGATACCAAAAAGAAAAATATTGCATTATCATGAAGTGTGAATTCACTGTATTACTTAGAAAGTAATTGGAAACAAAATGTGGTTGCAACATCAGTGTAATGAAAATTGGTTCAGCTGTCAATTTTAATTCTCGTCACCAGGCCAATTTTCTTCCATGATAATCTAAAAAAAATCAACCCAGGTATCATAAACCTTCTTGCCTGACAAAAAACTTGGCCTCTTGTAGTGTACACTATGAAGTTAATTTCTGTAAGAATGCCAAAATGACATTGCTGAAAAAATGTTTCATTCGTATCACTCACAAAGTTGGCACCATCTTAATTGGAAATGGAGTAATTCAAATCATGCATTAAGAATGCATGGAAGGAGAATGCCTTCATTTATAATCATTCAAAAAATACTTAATGCTTCTTCTATTAAGACTGGTAACTATTAGAAATCTACATGACTCTCAGGGAACTGGAAATGAGCACTTGAACCAGTTAACATCTCATGAGTTTTGAAGTTAATCAAAAAATTACAGCACTCAGACATTAAACTAACATTAGATGTTGATGATACCAACTTCCATGAGGCATTACACATGGATAATGTAAACCTCCTGATGATATCTACACACAAAATGCTGGCTAACTCTGCAGTCAGACAGCATCTATGGAAGCATCATCTTCATCGGGCAACATCAGCAAGCCAAGACACGTCAGGGGAGGGTGAGGAGGACAAGCTTGATTGTGACAGGTGAAGTCAGGCGCATGTGGGAGAGAGGATGAATTAAGATGGGAGGTGATAAATGGCAAAGTCGAAAGGAGAAGGAATCTGAAAAGAGAGATAGAGCAGGGGTTCACAGACACCTTGCTGGAATGCTCTGCCATAGACTGCAGTGAAATACAAGTCTGTGGGTATATTCAAAATGAAGTTGATAGTTTCCTGACTGGTCTGATTAACAAGGGATATGGTGAGAGGGCAGGTGCATGGAGTTGAATGATGAAATAGCAGAGCAGACTCGATAGGCTGAATGGCCTAATTCTGCTCCTTTGTCTTATGGTCTCAATGGTATTGGTCCATGGCATAAAAGAGGTTGGGGACTCTTTGGCTAGAGGACCATAAGAGAAAGGAAAGGAGGAGGGCCACCGAAGGAAGTGATGCGCTAGTGAGGAGAAGAGGAAAGAGGCCATAGGGAAAGGGGAGGAGAATGAAATTACCTGAAGTTGGAGAAATTGATGTTCATGCAATCAGGTTGGAGGCTACTGAGACAGAATGTGAGATGTTTCTCCTCCAACCTGAGAGTGGCCTCATCGTGGCAGAAGAGGCGGCCATGGACACGTCAGAATGGGAACAGGGACAGGAATTGAAATGGCTGGCCACTGAGTAATTTCGCTTTTTCCACCTGGAGCTGAGGTGCTTGACAAAGCAGTCTGCCCATTTATGTCAGGTCGCATCAATGTAGAGGAGGCCAAATCGGGAGCACGAGTTACAGTAGAAGACTCCAACAGATTTGCATGTCAAATGCTGCCTCAACTGGAAGGACTGTTTGGGCCCTGAATGGAGGTGAGGGAGGAGGCAAATTGGCCGTGTAACACCTCTAATACTGTGGGGATAAGAGTGTAAGTGCCAGGAGGGAGATTAGTGGAGAGGGACAAATGGACACACTAATCATGAAGAGAGTAATCCCTGTGAAAGGAGAAGAGCGAGGGGCAGGTAAAGACATGTTTGGTGGCAGGGTCCTGTTGAAGATGGCAGAGTTGTGGAGAATTGTGTGTTGGACGTACAGACTCACGGGATGGTGGGTGAGGAGAAGAGGAACTCTTTTCCCATTGAGGTGTTGTGAAGATGAGATGAGTGTGGATGTCCAGAAAATAGAGGAGAAGATGAAGACAGCATCAATGGTGGAGGAAGGGAAACCCCGTTCTTTGAAGAAAAGACATGTTCTGGAAAGGAAAGGATAGGAACAGATGTGCATAGAGAAGGAGGATTTGAGAAAAGGGAATGACAGGATGGGAAGAGGTAGAGTCAAGACAGCCGTGGGAATTGGTGGCTTACGAATAATAATAATAATAATAATAATTACTTTATTGATTTTGAGTGGGAAATTATTTTGTTACAGCAGCAACAGTTAAAAATACACTTAGTCTGCAAAATTTAATAAAGTACAAAATAATAATATATAAAATAATAAATTACCAATGTGCAATAATAATAATGTACAAAATAACAAGTCGACTATTGTACAATGATGTGTGTACTCCTGTTACAGGGATGAACTGTTGTATATGCTTCTTGCATTTGGTCGGAAAGATTTTCTGTAACAATCCTTGTGACAGTGGAGCTGAATGAGCCTGTTCAAAAGTGTGAGGCTCCACTGCTTACTCAATTGGCCATGGAGAGGATGTACCTGATCGTCCATAATGAATAACAGTGTTCTAAGTGAACTCATCTCTACCACTAACTTAAAAGAGTCTGGGTTGCAGCCAAAAATGATCCAGCCTTTTTACTAAAAATATCAGGATACAGTTTGTCTCCAGTGATGGAGACAGATCAAGAAAGGAGATGGAAGTGTCAGAACTGGACCAAGTGAATTTAAGGGCAGAATAGAAATTGGAGGCAAAGTTGATGAAACTGATGAGCTCAGCACGGGTGCATGAAGCAGCACCAATGCAGTCATTAATGTACCACAGAAAGAGTTGGAAAGCATTACCGGGAAAGGCTTGGAACATGGACTGTTCCACATAGGGATTGAAAAGGCAGGCGTAGCTGGGGTCCATGTGGGTGCCCTTGAGTTTGGAGAAAGTGAAAGGAGCCAAAAGAGATATCATTAGTTGTGATGACCAGTTCAGTCAGACGGAGGAGGGTGCTAGTGGAGGGTAACTGGTCTGGTCCATTGTCAAGAAAAAGCAGAGAGTTTTAAGACTTTCTTGATGGGGTATAGAAGTGTATGGGGACTGGACACCCATAATGAAAATGAGTTGATCAGAGGCAGGGAATTGAAAATAGTTGAGAAGATTGTGAGCACATGAAGTGTCGCAGATATAGGTGGGAAGGGGGATAAAATGGAGTCAAGATGTGAGAACACGAGCTCCATGGGACAGGAGCAGGCAGAAACAATGAGCCTACCTGGACATTTGGGTTTGTGGATCTTGGGTAGGAGGAAGAAATGAGCAGTGTGGAGTAAGGGAACTATGGGTTTGGTGGCTGCAGATGGGAGACCTCCAGAGTTGATGAGGTTCATGATGGTGTTGGAGACAACTTTCTGATGGTCCTGAGTGCAGTCCTCTTCTAGTGGTAAATAAGAGTTACTGTCAGGCCTTAGCAAGGCAGAGGTCAGTCTGCCACACTACAACTGCCCCTCTTGTCTGCATGTTTGATGGTGAGATTGGGATTGGTGCAGAGAGAGTAGTGGGAAGGCACAAGGTTTGAAGAGAAGAGTGCTGAAGACGAGTGGAGATGTAAAGATCCAGAACAAGTAAAGAGCCAAAGCTAGGTGTCAACAAGAGAAGGAGAGTAGGTGATGGGAGAAGGGCCTATCGATGCAGGGTGGGGAATTCTTGCCAAAGAAGTGGGCTCTGAGATGGAGCTGACATAAGAGCTCGACGTCATGGCTGGCGCAGAACTCACCAAGGTAGAGGCAAAAAGGAACATGGCAAGCCCTTGCTGAGGACAGAACATTCTGCCTCAGGGAGGGGAAGTCCAGATAGAATAATGAAGACACAGCAGGGGTAAGAGGTGGGATTGGGGGGGGGGGGGTGGTGGCAGGAAAAGTGTCAGTGACATTAGAGGAGAGGCAAGGGGTGAGGTGTTTAGGGAAGGGAGCGTGGGAGGAAGATGGAGATTCTAGAACCAAAAGGGTGACGGGGAGTCTGAAAGACAAGGAACTGGGGAGTTGTGATGAGGGAAGGGGAGTCCGGAGCTCAGGTCCCAGTGGCAGTGGGAAAGTCCTCTGCCTGGACGTGGGGGCGGCTGAGGACAGGGCTGGAAACCACGAAATTCCCAGTCTGAAGGGACTCTCACAGATTGCTGGCAAATACTCCCACTCAAACAAATATTAAGTCATGTGTGCAACCTACTGTCAGACAATGATGTTTCAAATTCATTCTACAGTTACTCATTGTAAAGTGCATTGGCTGACTCTGAGCACATGATAGGTATGACGGTTTATTCCAGATAATTTAAAGGGTTTTTTTTGTGCTTGAGAAAATAAAAAGTACTCATTCATCTGTATAGGCAAACCAACAGGAAAGTGAGAACTCAAACCAAAAATAATTAATTTTTTAAAGTTCTAATTCAAACTTTAATTAGAAGTAGCTTAGATAAATAATTTTTTCCTGAAATTTATGCACATAGAAAGCATTCACCTTTTTGCTGCTGAACTCCCAGACTAACAAACCGGATGAGAGAATCAATTTTTTATGGCCTTTTTAGATCAACATTTGCATTGCCATTCCAAAACATCAGAACCAAACAGTGTTTATTTGACAATTCAGTTGTGAAATACTCCAGAACTCATAATATTGCCACTTCAAGTTCTAATTAATCCAAAAATTATAAAAGTAACATGAGCTAACCATTACAGGCTGTGTGCAACTTGTAATGCCCTTCCTTGGCCAGATGTGTTGTGCACCTTGGTCCAGATGATCCCTGTTTTGTTTGTAGACATGTATATGGTTGAATGACAATGAGCTTGAACTTAAACTTGAAAAGTTCAAGTATTGAATGTCCCATATTTGTACAAGGAACTTACAAACATCAGTTTTCATATGAGCTTAGCACTTGACTTATTATTGCTTATCAGTGGAAATTCTTTGAATTTTTCTGCTTAATAGGAACACAAAAGAAAATATAGTACATCTACCATTTATGGATTTTCTCGGAATGGTAGAAACGCAAAGACTGAAGTCCAGTATATAATGGCACGTCCTTTAAGATACTTTAGGAAAAGTAATTGCCATTTGCCATGCTACTTTTCCATAACATAACTTTTGCTTTTTGATCAGAAGGTTAATAACACAACATGCACAGCTGGCTCAAGTCAGTCATCTAAACAGATCCAGTGCCACCCTGAAAGAAAAGCTGTAATGGATGTACAGTAGTAGCAGATGCTTTCAATAATTGGATTTGTACTAATCTGCCCCAGTCCTTCTTGTAGATCCATTGGTGCGAACTCTTAGCATAATGGATTCAGCCAATAACAGGTAAAGGTAAATTTAAGTGATTAGCTTAGAGTGATTGCTGTGATTACTTGCAAAACAACCAAGAGCATTTCAAAGCAAAAAGTTACAAAAGTGCAGGGGATTTCCATTTATTCATAATGTGAATTATCAAAATAAAGTCAAAAACACTTTAAAATCCAGTTGGCAATGGAAAATCTCTAGTGTAAAAAATATTTAATTTGAAGTATCCCATTCTATGTGCAGTGAAATATATTTTAAAATCAGTTTAAAGCAGAAATTAACCAGTTTATTTAGCTTAATTTATGCTGATCAAAGTAAATATGAATGACATTCATCTTCCACCCCCTCTCCAAATTCCATGTTTGTAGCACAAAGCTAACAGCTAGATTCTACAAAGAACTGCAATTGTGGAGTCCTTTTGCAGTTGTGAAAACCAAGAGGAAATGCAATTTAGCTATGATATCAGAAGTGTCTCATCTATTGATATAGCAACTTAATTTATCACAAATGTACATTAGATTATAATCACTCCAATGACAAATGACTCACTAGAACAGCATGGATCACAATCATTAAACATAAATGTTGCAGCACAGACCACCTTTGCACCAAAATCCAGAAAAATCTATTTAGAAAATTTTTGTAAATGATTATGTTTTGAAGCAATAATATTTTCCAACATCGGTGCTCAACAATATATGGGGGATAAACAGCACCTGTAAAAATAAGAATGAATTGAGACAATCAAAACTAAAGGATGTCACAATTATTAAAACTATACAGACACTATGACAACCCTACTGCTAGGATTAAAATCAATGGATATTTATCAAATAGTTTTACCCTAGAAAGGGGCATGAGACAGGGTTGTGCATGGTCACCGCTACTCTTCGCATTATATCTGGAGTCATTAGCTCAATACATCAGACAAAATGAAGATATCAGGGGAATAACTATTAAAGGGACAGAGCACAAATTGGCTTGTTATGCGGATGACATTTTGATCTATCCAGGGCAACCAACATACTCTTTATCTAAATTGATGCAATCCTTTGAACAATATGGTCAATTATCAGGATACAAGATCAACATAGATAAAACCTTCATATTACTATAGCCCACCAACAGAAATTGAAAGTAGATATCCCTGGACATGGCAAACAGAGTCTTTCAAATATTTGAGCATTATTACGCCAAAAGATTTGGCAAAATTATCAGAGTGTAATTATCAGCCTTTATATAAAAAAATTAAGGAAGATACGGCAAGATGGAACCCAATTCCTCTTTTCAGTCTCAGTTCAAGGATTGAGTCTATTAAAATGAACATACTGCCCAGACTGTTATATCTCTTTCAGACCTTACCAATAGAGATTAATCAAAATCAATTCAATGAATGGAACAGGATGTTATCAAGGTATATTTGGCAGGGTAAAAGACCTAGAGTTCGTCTCAAAACTTTGCAATTAGCCAAGGAAAAGGGGGATGGGGCCTACCTACTCTTACAGATAATTATTTTGCAGCACAGTTGAGAGCTGTGATAGGTTGTTACAACCCATCATATGATGCTCAATGGAAAAACATTGAGGAGCGGGTACGTCCCATCCCCATACAAGCAATTTTGGCTGATAACAACCTGCAAAGGCACATAAGTACTATTGATAACCCATGGGTGAAATTGACTCTTAAAATATGGAAAACTATTATAAAAGAATATAATCGAGAGGGAGATATTGCAATTCTTAAATGGTGTGCATATGAACCGGATTTTACACCAAATAAATTGGATACTAGATTTAAGGACTGGACAGCTAAAGGAATAACAGTTCTTTGCAACATAATGAAAGAAGGAACACTGTTCAGTTTTGAAATGCTTAAAGAGAAACACTTATTAGAAAAACAAGATTTTTATTGGTATTTACAGATGTGACAATATGTTAATAAGACGCTTAAAAATGTAACCAAGGCAAGTACATGCTTGATAGGCTATTTAGAAAAGCATATAATTCAGATAATGGTAATAGAATCACTTCAAGCATGTATAAGGGGTTGTCAAATCTTTAAACACATTCCACTTAATACATTAAAACAAAATGGGAGAAGGAAGGAGGGATAATTATATCTGAGGAAGAATGGACACTAATATGGAGGTGTCAATGGAAGTGTACCAGTTCACAGAAATGGAGGGAGTTTGAATGGAAAAACTTGATAAGATATTTTATTACACCCTCTCAGAAATCCCATTATGATAGTAACCTCCCCGTTTGCTGGAGAAATTGTGAAAATCAAAATGCAAATCATTATCATATTTTTTGAGACTGCCCTGTTATCAAAGACTATTGGAGGGGGATACACAATGCCCAACAAGACATCTTTAAATGTGAAATACCCTTAGAAAGTAAGACCATATATTTTGGATATATACCTCAAGAATGGTTGAAAAGAGATAAATATTTAATGAATATACTGTTGGTGGCTGGTAAAAAGACTCTTACTAGGAAATGGTTATCACACGAGAGTCCAACTTTAAATGCATGGATGGAAATTACAATGGACATTTACGAAATGGAGAAGATAACAGCATCTGTTAATCATAAGCTGGAATAATTTGATTCATACTGGGAAAAATGGTTTAACTACATAATGCCTTATAAGCCTGATTTTATTCTCACAAATCAATGAATATGTTGTAAAAAAAAGATCACTCCCTACTTGTACATAGTTTTTTCCTTTTGCTTGTTTTTTCTCTCCACTCTTTTCTATAAGTGTACACCTCAGATAAATACTATGTGGAGATTTGTGACATATATGATTATATGATATATATGTACAATGTCTGAAATACATCTTATGGAAATGTTTGTTTGATGATGAACTTCAATAAAAAAATAAATTACAAAACTAAAGGATGCAAGTTTAAATGGGTCCAAGAACACAGCCACCTCGGGATGCAGATGTGCAACTTCTTTTCAAGGCAGCAAGGCGGCAAACACCGCACTTCAGATTCTGAGCTAATACAGGGATTGAAATAGAACCCTGTCGTTTGTATTCAATCTTCAAACAGCACTGGTTCAGTCCATCTGGAATACATTGATCAATTGCACAGCCATGATAGGTCAATGGTGAGCAACCACTGGTCTGCACAGTGAACCATGAACAACTCACTGCTCGAGCAAATCAAGCAGGAAGCAAGGATATTCACCAAAACAGACACAAGAGATTCTGCAGATGCTGGAAATCTTCAGCAACACACACAAATTGCTGAAGCAACTCAGGAAGTCAGGTAGCATCTTTAAGGGAAATAAACAATCGACATTTTGAGCTAAGACTGTCTAACCCCACACATCATTCTCTGCAATTTCAACAAGACTCTACCACCACGCACATTTCCCTCACCTCCCTCTCCGCAGTCTGCAGAGATCACCCTTTAGACTACTTTATCCATTCATCTCTCACCACTTACCCCAATGTTGTATCTGCCCCCGCACCTCCTCCCGACCACCATTTAGTACCCTAAATAGTTCTTTCCGGTAAGGCAGAATTTCACCTGCATGGTATGTCAGAGTCATTTAATTGTATCTGGTGTGGCTTCCTCTGCATTGATTAGATTAACACAGATTGGGGGATCACTTCACTGAGTAACTTCATTCATCCTTCTGCAACAGCCAAGGGCGGACACCCATTTCAATTTGACCTCCCACTCCCATACAGTTCATGATCTCCTCCACTACCACAATAAGGGCAAACTCAGTTTGAAGAAACATAAGAACTCAAGAACACAAGAAATAGGAGCAGGAATCTGGCCCGTCAAGCCTGCTCTGCCATTCAGTAAGATCATGGCTGATCTGGCCATGGACTCGTCTCCACCTGCCTGTCTTTTTCCCATAACCCTTAATTCCCCAATGCAAAAATCTTCCAACCTTGTCTTAAATATACTTTACTGAGGTAGCCTCCACTGCTTCATTGGACAGATTCACCACTCTTTGGGAAAAGCAGTTCCTCCTAATCTCCGTCCTTAGTTTACTCCCCACAATCTTGAGGCGATGTCCCCTAGTTCTAGCCTCACCTACCAGTGGAAACAACTTCCCTACCTCTATCTCATCTATCCCTTTCATAATTTTATATGTTTCTCTAATAATTCCTCTCACTCTTCTGAATTCCAGCGAGTATAGTCCCAGGTTACTCAATCTCTCCTCACAGTCTAACTCTCTCATCTCTGGAATCAAGCTGGTGAAACTCCTCTGCACCATCTCTACTCCTTTTCTTCACCTCCCCTCCCCCATCACATCCCTCTTGGCCCTTACCTCCTTCCTTCTCCTCCATAGTCCACTGTCCTCTCCTATCCAGACTCCTTCCTCAGTCCTTCCTGTTTCCAGCTATCACCTCCCAGCTTCTCACATTACCCCCTCCCCACCCACTTTCCCCTTCACCTGTCTTATTACCTGCCAGCTAATACTGCTCCCCCTCCCCATCTTCTTATTCTGACTTCTGCCCCCTTCCTTTCCAAACCTGACTAAGGGCCTTGTACTGGAATGTTAACTGTTTATTTCTTGCCACAGATACCACCTGACCTGTTAAGTTCCTCCAGAATGATGTGGCTACTGTTAAGGATATGCACCAGGCTCTCAGCAGAGCCGTGCATCGCTGAGGAGATGCCGTTTTCTTAAAGCACAGGATACACAAGTGTTCGGACCTGAGGACTAAGATCAGTATAACAAACGAGCATTCTGTGGAGCACTGCTATGTAGGGTATGTGTTTGTGTCAAATGAACTGTCTTTTGTGTGTAAATTACCGGTAGATATTTTCTTTGCATAAAATTTGAAATAACTTCCACAAGACCAAGATCAAAAATATGATATTTTAGTAGAGATAAAATTGGGCTTTGAAACACAAACCAAATCTTTAATTTGTTGTTGCCCTTCTTAACAAATAGACATTACAAAACTATAGTGATTTGTCAGAACTTAAGTATTAGAGTACCCTTGTGAACAGAAAAATTTGTAACAAAAATAAGTTACAAGCCCCTGAAATCTCCTCTGCCACTCAGTAATATCATGCTAATCCTGTACTTGAAGTTCCATCAATCTTAGACTTCAATATTCTCAAATGAGTATCCATAGAAAAAGTAGTTCAGCCATTTTTATGAAAATCCAGCTGTAAAGTGCATACCTTTCCATTTACTGGGCGATTCTTTCATTGGAGATTTCCCACCTGTTGCATCCTCACTGTGATCTATTATTGTTTGTACTTTGGACTGAAACTCTTGCAGCAGGTCTTGGACCCATTGTGCTCTGGATTCCATGGCTTCAGAGTACCTAACCCAGTGTTTACAACTATCATCTGCAAAAGGAGACACATAGCTTTGTAACTCAATGATAATTAAAACTTCAGGAATGGAGATCAAAATCCCTTTGGTGAGTTAAAAAACACTCTCTTGGAATAATGTTAAACGGACAGACAGACATACTTTATTGATCTTGAGGGAAATTGGGTTTCATTACAGTCGCATCAACCAAAAATAGTGAAGAAATATAGCAATATAAAACCATAAATAATTAACAATAAGTTAATCATGCCAAGTGGAAGTAAGTCCAGGACCAGCCTATTGGCTCAGGGTGTCTGACACTCCGAGGGAGGAGTTGTAAAGTTTGATGGCCACAGGTAGGAATGACTTCCTATGACGCTCAGTGTTACATTTCAGTGGAATGAGTCTCTGGCTGAATGTACTCCTGTGCCTAACCAGTACATTATGGAGTGGATGGGAGACATTGTCCAAGATGGCATGCAAGTTGGACAGCATCCTCTTTTCAGACACCACTGTCAGAGAGTCCAGTTCCACCCCCACAACATCGCTGGCCTTACAAATGAGTTTGTTGATTCTGTTGGTGTCTGCTACCCTCAGCCTGCTGCCCCAGCACACAACAGCAAACATGACAGCACTGGCCACCACAGCCTCGTAGAACGTCCTCAGCAACGTCCAGCAGATGTTAAAGGACCTCAATCTCCTCAGGAAATAGAGACGGCTCTGACCCTTCTTGTAGACAGCCTCAGTGTTCTTTGACCAGTCCAGTTTATTGTCCATTCGTATCCCCAGGTATATGTACTCAGGGGTCTGACCATCTACATCAGCAGTATAACTAAGCCCACATTTATACTGGAGCTTCTTGAATGAAAGTTTCTGGTGTTCAGCCTCAGGGGATTTATTGTACTCAAGCTAAAATTTCTTAAACACAAAGTGCACTGCAGATGCTGTGGTCAAATCAAGATGTAGAAAAAAGCTGGATGAACTCAGCAGGTCGGGCAGCATCCGTTGAAAGGAGCAGTCAACGTTTTGGGTCGAGACCCTTCATCAGTCCTGACGAAGGGTCTCAACCCGAAACGTTGACTGCTCCTTTCAATGGATGCTGCCCGACCTGCTGAGTTCATTCAGCTTTTTTGTACATCTAAAATTTCTTGTTTCTTCTTCAACTATAACTTTGTTGGTCTGAGGGAAGTGGATAATATTAGCACATTTGTCAGCTAAATTCTCCATCCTATCCTGTGGACTATTACCACCAGCAGCCTGGAATTGTTGCATTTTAATAGGAATGTGAATGTGTACTTTCTATATGCTTGCATAACTCAAGGCAACATACATAAAATCCTAAAACAGAGGAGCAGAATAAGGATATTTGGCCCATCAAGTCCACTCCACCATTTCATCATGGCTGATCTATTTCTCTGCCATTTCCCTGTAACCCTTCATACCCTGACTAAGAACCTATCAAGCTCTGCCTTAAATACACCCCATGATCTGGCGTCTATAGCCACCTATGGAAACAAATTCCATAGATTCACTACCCTCTGGCTGAAGAAATTCCTCCACATCTCCATTCCAGATGGACATCCCTCTATTCTAACGCAATGCCCTCTGGCCCGAGACTCCCCCAGTATAGAAAACATCCTATCCACATCCACTCTAGGCCTTTCATCATTCGATAGCTTTCAATGAATTCTACAAATTCTCTCTCTTGGCATCCAGCACCAACCTGCTTTTCCCAATCTACCTGCATATTGAAATCCCCCATGATATTGCCTTTTTGACATGTGTTTTCTATCTCCTAGTGTAGCTCACATCCTGGCAACTGTTCAGAGGCCTGTAGGTAACTCCCACCAGGGCCTTTTTACCCTTGAAGTTTTTTTTAACATACTCAAGGATTCTACATCTTCCTAACTTACGTCACCTCTAAGGATATGATTTTTTTTTAACCAACAGTGACACGCCACACCCACTGCCTACCTGTTTGTCCTTTCCATACAACCTGTACCTTTGGATGTTAAGCTCCCAACTATAATCTTCTTTCAGCCACAACTGTTGCCCACAACGTCATACCTGCTAATCTCAAACTGCGGTACAAGATCATGTACCATATTCCATATATTGTGTTCACTCACATATAACACATTCTGTACCAAAACATATCCACCTTCTACCCTAACCAGAAACAGCAAGCAAATACTTCAATGCAAATCAAATTTCCTTAAACTTCCATTCCATTAGTGCTTCCTCTATTACCTTTCACTATTTTTACTAAAAAAAAAGGCTGATTATTTGATGTTTTAATTCTTTTAGCCTAAAAACCACTCACTTGCCCAGTGGAAGGGGTAGTAATCCAGGCTCAAATTTTTAAATGTTAACTGTATAGCTCCTCCAGCTATTCGATGTTTGGACCCTCCTGCACGAAAAATAAGAAGAATTTACAGGTAAAATTGAGGTGCAAATTAAGTAATAAAAAACAGAATTGCCAGAAAATCAGTTTAACATTTCAAATCACAGACTTTTCATCAGATCTTCAGGTTTATAGTTACCATTTTGACCCAAAACTCAGTTCTCTTCAACAGATGCTTTGAGTTAATAAGTATTTCCAGTATTATGTTTTTATTTTACATTTCCAACAATGCAGCTTCTTGTTTTGATTTGTATCATTTGTGTTGGCAAGGGTGTATGAGACACTTAGTGCTTTTAGCATTTGTAGATTTTACTTTGTCCCTCAAGAATGTAAAACGGATTCCAGCTAATTTGGCTGATCAGTACCAGTACATTTTGGCTCAATTAGTCCCAATTAGCCGAAGTTTCACGGAAATAGTTTAAAAAGTATAAAAAAGACAGACTACCATTTAAACGAGTAACAAATAATATTTTGAAATGAAATACAAAACAAATTAGAACACCATCAATACTACTACAGTACTATAAAAACTGTGCAGTACTAAAAATAAAACTGTTCCTTATAGTTATCGAGAGCAGTTCAGCAAACACTGCCACGCTCTTTTGATTAAGAAATCAGCACAGAAACCTCATGTAGATAATGGACTGCCTTCACACAATGCTACTGCATCCAATTTCATCCTCCAAATCTTTGTTTTCATTACAACATTCAAGATGATTGTCGATACCTTCAAATTCTTCGTAATTCCTAATTTGGTGAAGTTGTGAAATCATTTCATTTTCAATGCCGGCCGTTTCTGGTATCTCCAAGCCTGAATGCTTGAAACTGCAGTGAGCAAAACAGTTCTGAATTGTCTTACTGCTTATTTCTCACCAACTATTAGTGACAGAAATCACTGCTTTTTGAACACAGGCACACACAACTGACACTATATAAAAACTCTTTGCTCTGAGCACTGTCTAGTATCTTACCACTACACAAGTACATGCATCTGACGCTAGTTAGAAACTGCTTGGCAGCAGTCTCCTGCTGCTATTAAGCTGCAGTGCTATTTTCTCTATTTGTTTTTGTTCTCTAAGAGCAGGCTTGAATAAATGGCTACCCTGAATGACATAACACCCTCCCCAAATTATAGTTCTTGCAAGGAAAATTAGAAGTAGAATCAAAACTTGGATTCAATTTCTTTCTCAATTTCAGGACAACTGGAAGCACATAATTGCTAAAACACTTTAAGTACAGTTATTGATAGAAACTAGATAATTCACACAACACAATTCCACAAATATGAGATAATCTGCTTTATCAAGGTTAGCTATATAGATACAGAAAAGTACAGCACAGAAACAGGCCCTTCAGCCCATCTAGTCCATTATGAACCATTTAATCTGCCTACTCCTATTGACCTGCAACAGGACCTTAGCCCTACCATCAATTTACCTATCCAAACTTCACTGAAACATTGACATCAAGCTCACATAGACCACTTATGCTGGAGGCTTGTTTCACACTCTCACAACCCTCTGAGTGAAGAAGTTTACACTGATGTTCCTCTTAAACTTTTCACCTTTCACCCTAAATCCATGACCTCTGGTTATAGTCCCACCTAACCTCGGTGGAAAAGCCTGCTTGCATCTACCCTTCATTTTGTATACCTCTATCAAATCTCCTCACAAACTTCTATATTCCAAGGAATAAACTTGTAACCTATTCAATCTTTCCTTATCAACTAAGGTCCTCCTGACCCAGCAGCATGCTTGTTAACTTTCTCTGCACTCTTTCAATCTTATTTACATCTTTCCTGTAGATAAGTGACTGAAACTTCACAATAGTCCAAATTAAGCCTCACTAATGTCTTAAACAACTTCAGAAACATTCCATCTCCTGTAGTCAATGCTTTGATTTATGAAGGCCAATGTTCAAAAGCTCTCTTTATGATGCGATCTCGCTGTGACGCCACTTTCAACAAATTATGGACTTGTATTCCCAAATCACTTTGCTCTACCACACTTTGTGTCCTACCGTTCACTGTGTTAGACCCACCCTAGATGGTCCTACCAAAGTGCAAAACTTCACATTTGTCTGCATTAAATTCCATCTGCCATTTTTCAGCTGTTCCAGGTTACACTGCAAGCAGAGATAGCCTTCCTCGCTGTCCACTACACCTCCATTCTTGGAGACATCCACAAATTTGCTGATCCAGTTAATCACAATATCGTCCAGAATGTTGATGACGACAACAACTGACCCGGCACTGATCCCTGCTACACTCCACTAGTCACAGGCCTCCATTCAGAGAGGAAACCATCTACTACCACTCTCTGGCTTCTCCCACAAAGCCAATGTCTAATCTAGTTTGCTACCTCATCTTGACTGCTAAGCGACTGAACCCTCTTCACCAATCTCCAATGCGGGACCTTGTCAAATGCCTTGAAGTCCATGTAGACTACATCCACTGCTTTGCCTTTATCCACTTTCCTGATAACTTCCTCATGTATCTGTTCATGCAGAATACCTTCCAATAACTTTCCCACTATTGATGTCAAGCACACCTTTCTGTAATTTCCTGGTTTATTTTTAGAGCCTTTCCTAAACAGCGGAACAACACTGACTATCCTCCAATCCTCCGGTACCTCATCTGTCACTGAGAATAACGTAAATATCTCTGCTAGGGCCCTGGCAATTTCTACACTTACCTCCCGCAAGGTCCAAGGATCCTAGGGATTTATCCAACTTAATTTGCCTCAATACAGCAAACAACTGCTCCTCTAATCTGATAAAGGGTCCATGAAACTGATGCCACTTTGCCTCACTTCGACAGACGCTATGTCCATCTCCTGAGCAAGTACAGATGCAAAATATTTATTTAAGATCTCCCCGATCTTTTTTGGTTCCACACATGGATTACCATTGTGAACTTCGAGAGTATTAATTTTGTCTCTTGCAATCCTTTTGCTCTTAACATATCTGTAGAATCCAGGAATTCTCCTGCACCTTGTCTGCTAGGGTAACCCCATGCCTTCTTTTAGCCCTCTGATTTCTTAAGTGTTTTCTTGCATTTCTTGTAGTCCATAAGTACTTTCTCATGTGTTCATATCTGCAAATACCTGCTATGCACTTCCTTTCCCCCTCCCTCTTAACCAGGGCCTTAATGGCTTTTGAAAACCAAGGTTCCTTACACCAGTTACCTTTACCTCTGACAGGCACATACAAGATTTGTTCTCTCAAGATTTCATTTTTGAAGGCCTCCCACTTACCAAGTGCACTTTTGCCAGAAAGCAGCCTGTCCCAATCCACATTTGTCAGATCCTTTCTGATACCTTCAAAATTGGCCTTTCTCCAATTCAGAATCTCAACCATCAGACCAGACCTATCTTTTTCTTTGCATATTAGTTAAGGGATTAACATCTCGGAAGTTTTGCACAATTTAGCAGAAATAAATTATGTAGGATAGTAGAAATTTGAAATTAACACAGGAAATGTTTAAACTACTCATCCTGTTGGGAGGATCAAAGTGAGAAACATTTACATCCTTGCATTACAGTTAATGGCGGTACTGGCAGTCTAAATGTAATGTCAGCCCTGTTTTCAAGGATGCTGTATTTCTAGCATATTTTGTTTCTATCTGATTTATCTGCTTTTCTCAAAGATAACAACATGTGATCTTTCTGACACACCCAAAAGCACTCAAGGCCGTTGTTTCACGTTAGTCACAACAGAGAATTTCTTGCACTGAAGGCCAAGATTGTTTTTGAGGTTTTAAAGAATAGCTATAAAGGACATCAAACTATCCCTAAAACAGAATTTTAAATAGGTACATACAATTACTTCGATGTCACATTTCTTTACACCTAACAATATTAAGCACAATAACTTTATGTGCCTTCTTCATGGGAAACCTCCTCTCCCAAGAAGCTATGTTACTGAATAACCACTGGTCTACGTAAATTGGCTATTGTCATATATCAAGCATAAGTAGTACCTTCTTCCACTGGGAGACCATCGTCACAAATATGTAAATCCAGCCGTGAGATTTGACTATGATAGGATGATTCTTTCACATCATATAATTCAAAGTACTGGCTAATGCTGTTTGAGCTGTTACTTGTATGTGCTGGAGGTGTTCTTTGCTGGTGAGTACTAGTTGCTAGGCCACTAGTCTGTAAAAGATGACATCCACAACTTTAACTGGTGCAGGCTATTGTTCACCTGCAATAAACTGTTAATAAAATACAAATACAGTCATGCAACTACTTAACTGATTGAAAAACCATCAACTCTGAAAGTATAAAATTTGTAAAAAAAAATCTCACATAAGTTGCCAAAGACTCGGTGTTGCCCAGTGTAGGGGAATGAATGTTGCTGGATGCACTCAATGCAGGCATAACTTAGCAAATGATTGATGGGGCAACACACACAAAATACTGGATTAGCTAGAGGGAAACGAACGGTCGGTGATTGGAACTAAGACCCTCCACAAGACCTCTCAAATTTTCACATTGGAAGCCATTCCCAGAATTTCAAGCAACGGAATTGAAAGCTAGAGGTACATATTGAAATGGAGGAGGCAGTGATTTGTGATCACATATGTACTAAAATTGGCAAAATCCAATTCATGGTACCACTCAGGGAATGGTTTCTTTACTTAATGTAGTAAGGAGATTACCTACATTTTATACCGTAAAAGATCATTTACCCAAGCACTCTATCGATTTGAAACCATGTCTGGAATTCTGTCATCATTGTTTCAGAGACAGGATGCAAAAATTAATTTGTAAATTAATTTTTAAATAAATTGCAAATTAACATTGCAAATGAAACTATACTGTTTTTTTCCCCCTCTCAGGTCATTAAAAAACAATACGGGTTCACAAAAGTGCTTCCACCCACCCAAAATTTTAAATATTTTTAGATTTATTAGTTGTATGTTCTGAAAAAAAATAAGTTGACTATAATTTGTGGCAAACATTCACAAATACCTCTACAAATATAGCTGAGAATAGATGAGTGATAAAGCATAGAAATCAAAATTATTGCAATTTTATTTTTCAAGGCCATCAGCATCACAATAAGAGTGTACTCAATATTTCGTTCCCCATCGAACTACATTCATCGGTTATGTTTCTGTACTTGCATGACAAAGTATATTCAACAATGCAAATCACTGTTTAAAGCAGTGGCCCCCAACCACCAGGCCAAGGACCGGTACCGGGCTGCAAAGCATGTGCTACCCGGCCATGAGGAAACAATATGATTTGACGATATGAAACGATACGAGTCAGCTGCACCTTTCCTCATTCTCTGTCACGCCCACTGTTGAACTTGAATGCACGCGAGGTCATCAGTCGCCTAAACACAGTGATACCCTAGCGCCAGGGATCACTGGTTGGCCTTGGGTAACTGGCCGCCTCACAGGGCCGGCGAGAAGTGCCTTTGCTACTGGCCTGGAGTGCAGACAGATGGGCGCCGCCTCTAAACCTGTTTAGCACACTGAATGCTCGTGGGGAACCCGGTGCTAAAATATTGGCAGACGATCTAATTCTGGCTCAGGGTTTCGTAAGTAGCAGAGCAGCTACCTCGCTGCAATCTACTGAAAGTCATCCCTTGAGCCAAACTTTTGTTGGCCGATAGATCCTACCTATCTACAAGGGGGGCGGGCGCGCGCCCTGTCGCACTCCTCCTCGCTCGATCAGTCGCTCTCTCCGGATTGTGACCACCATGGCCCCGGCAAGGAGACCTCCGGTCCTTACCTTGTCCTCTCACCCCACTCACAACCAGCCACACCTGGCCAAGGTATCTGATGGCAGGAGGCTGGAATTCAGGCCCGGAGGCTGTCTAATGAGGCAATGAAGCCCTCAGAACTGCTTCAGAACTGGCACCTTAAGTCCAAGCACCCTGCACTTAAAGACAAACCCGTTGAATTTTTTGAGCAGAAAAAATGTGAGCAAGTGGGACAGAAGCAAGTACTGAGAGCCATGAAAATTAAATTGGGGAATAGACTGGACATAAGGAACCCCCTTTGAGTACTGCTGTCTCCCATCACCCCTCTCGAAGGGACCGCCTCGCTGCAGGGAAACAAGCCCAGGGCTCCCACAGATTCAGTGATTTTGGTGTGTTGCAATGATTTTCTATGTTCATACGAGGAAAATATGCGCTGTGTGTTTAATATCCAAACGTTACTTAAAATTTTATGATGCTATTGACTTATAAGTGACTTATAATTGACTTATCACTATATTCATGGGAGGAAAATATGCACTGTGTGTTTAACATTAAATTCATTAGATATGAAACATTAGATTAGAAACAAAGTTGAGTGTATTAGCCACTTATAAGTGACTCATAGTTGACTTATCACCTATATTCCAGTCGTTATTAACACCTCACCCCCCGTCAGCCGGTCTGCAAGAATATTGTCAATATTAAACCAGTCCACGATGCAAAAAAGGTTGGTGACCCCTGGTTTAAAGTAGTCCCCCGTATCATCTCTGCTAGTGAAAAAAATTTACATGTTTGGTCTCCTATTTGTGGTTTTAGCTGGAGATATTCAAATTTCATGGTCATTACTTAATACAGCTGAGATTTTGATTGAATGTAACTGGACAAACAATGTGTTGTTTAATGGCGTTCCTTTGCAGTCCTTGCAAAATTCACCCTCGGTTAGGGTGATGCAGTATTACATGGTTCCTTCACTTACAATCTGGTAAGTTGCAAAATACTGCAAGGCTGATGGTTGGTTTTATTGCCTGTCGATTTCCAGCAAAAATTACCTTTCCATTTTAGGTGGATGCATAAAAATACCACTGTTATTTAGTAAATAAATACTTCATCACTGCCATAAAGTCTTCTAAATTTAAAATAACATCGAATGAATTACACTGAAAAAAAATCTAAGAGTTAAATGAAATGTAGAAAACTTGCAAATTGATACATTTCTTAATTTTTATTACTTAGAAACAAACCACTCATTTTTATTTGCACTAACCCCTGCCGTGTCTGGAGCCATTCTCTTCCGCTGCTTGGCAGAATTCTCCATGGCCTCACTGAGAGATTGAGCATATTCAATCATTGCTTTTAGCTGTGAGTCAGTGAGAACCCATAGCAAATCATCCAACAGGAACATGAGCTTTGAGCCCACTACATTGCAATCCTTCACCTGGGAAGAAAGCAGAAGTTATTATTTTCCTACAGCTGTTTAAGGAGTAATCTTTGTAAAACTCTTCCCCTGTATGCTAGTAATCAAAGTGGTCAAAGCCCAGACGTTTACCAATGGCATTCTGACTCCCTTCTTCCATTAAGGAACTATTTCCTTATGTAGTTAACTGATAGCAACCACATCAAAACCTGTACTAATCATTAAGATGAGAAAATCTGCAGATGCTGGAAATCCAAGCAACACAGAGAATGCTATGGGAAGGAGAGGAAGAAGTACAAAGTGGCAGGTGATGGGTGAAATCGGGAGAGAGGGAGTGGTAAAGGAAAGATCTGGGAAGCTGATGGGCAAAAGAGATTAAGGGCTGGAGAAGGGGGAAGCTGACAGGAGAGGGTAGAAGACAATGGAAGAAGGAGAAGAGGGAGGAACATCAGAGGGGGGTGATGGACAGGTAAGGAGACAAGGTGAGAGAGGGAAATGGGAATGGGGAATGGTGAAGGAGAGGAGGTGGGGGGCATTACTGGAGGTTCAAGAAATCGATGTTTATACCATCAAGTTGGAGGCATGGTGATGGAACACTGTTGGAGATGGTGGAAGGTATGGAGAATTATGTGCTGGACCTTGAGCCTACTGGAGGACAAGAGGAACCCTGTCTCTGGTGGAGTGGTAGGAGGATGGGTGAGGGCAGATGTGCGCAAAGTGGAAGGGATGCAGAAGAGAGCAGTGTTTTTTATCTATTAATTTCTGGGATGTGGTGTCGCCAGCTAAGCCAGTATTTATTGCCCATCCCTTGTTACCCTTGAGTAGGTGGTGGTGAGCTGCTTTCTTGAACCGCTGCAGTCCCTGAGGTGTAGGTACACCCACTGTGCTGTTAGGGAGGGAATTCCATGATTTGACACAGCGACAATGAGGGAGTGGTAATATGTTTCCACATCAGGATGGTGAGTGACGTGGAGGGAGATTTCCAAGTGATAGATGTTCCCAGGTATCTGCTCTTCTCATCCTTCAAGATGGTAGTGGTCGTGGGTCTGGAAGGTGCTGCCCTAGGAACTTTGATGTGTTGTTGCAGTGCATCTTGTAGATAGTACACACTGCTGCAACTGTCCGTCGATGGTGGGGGGGATTGGATACTTGTGGAAGGGGTACCAGTTAAGTGGGCTGCCTTGTATTGGATGGTGTCAAGCTTCTTGAGTGTTGATCAAGCTGCAATCATCCAGGCGAGTGGCGAGTATTCCATTACACTCCTGACCTGAGCCGTGTAGATGGTGGGCAGGCTTCGGGGAGTCAGGAGGTGAGTTACACGCCACAGGATTCCTAGCCTTTGACCTGCTCTGGAAGCCACCGTGTTGATATGGCTAGACCAGTTCAGTTTCCTGTCAATGGTAACCCCCAGGATGTTGACAGTAGGGGATTCAGTGACGGTGATGCCACTGAATGTCAAGGGACGTAGGTTAGAGCCTCTCTTGTTGGAGATGGTCATTGCGTGGCTCGAACATTACTTGCCACTTGTCAGCCCAAGCCTGGATACTGTCCAGATCCCTCTGCACTTGGGTATAAACTGCTTCACTATCTGAGGAGTCACGAATGGTGCAGAACAGTGTGCAGTCATCTGCGAACATGCCCACTTCTGACCTTATGAAGAAAGGAAGGTCAGTAAGCAGCTGAAGATGGTTGGCCCTAGGACACTCCCCTGAGGAACTCCTGCAGTGATGTCCTGAGGATGAGATGATTGACCTTCAACCACCACAACCATCTTCCTTTGAGTCAGGTATGATTCCAACCAGCAGAGGGTTTCCCCTCTAATTCTTATTGACTCCATTATAGCTAGAGCACACTGATGCCATTCTCAGTCAAATGCTGCCTTGATATCAAGGGTAATCACTCTCACCTCACCTCTTTGCTTAGCTTTTTGGTCCATGTTTGGATCAAGGAGGTGATGAGGTCAGCAGCTGAGTGGCCTTGACGGAACCCAAACTGGGCATCCGTAAGCAGATTATTGCCCAGTAGCTGCTGTATGCTGCACTGTTGATGACCCCTTCCATTACTGTGCTGATGATTGGGAGCAGGTGGTAAATGGCTGGGTTGGAGTTTTTCCACATTGCCGGATAGATGCTGGTGGAAAAAGGAAAGCCACTTTCTCTGAAAGAGGAGGACATCTCATTAGTTCTGGAATGAAAAGTCTCATCCTGAGAGCAGACGCGGTACAGGCAGAGGAATTGAGAGAAGAGGATAGCATTTTTACAAGTGACAGGGTGGGAAGAGGTATAGTCCAGATAGCTGTGAGTATCAGTGGGTTTGTAAAAGCTGTCAGTAGATAAACTGTCTGTTTCCAGAGATAGGAACAGGGAGATCGAGAAAGGGGAGACAGGTGTTGGAAATGGACCAGGTAAATTTGAGGGCAGGGTGGAAGTTGGAGACAAAGTTGATGAAGTCGATGAGCTCAGCATGGGCGCAGGAATCAGCACCAATGTAGTCATCAATGTAGCACTGGAAAAGTTGGAGTGTGACATTGGTGTAGGCTTGGAACATGGGATATTCCACATAACCAACAAAAAGTCAGGCACAGCTGGGACCCATGCGAAAGGCCATGGTTACACCTTTGGTTTGAATGAAGGGTGAGGAGCCAAAGGAGAAATTATTGAGAGTGAGGGCCTGTTCCACCAAATGGAGGAGAGTGGAGGTAGAGGGAAACTGGTTGGGTCTTTTGTCAAGAAAAAAGTGGAGAGCTGTACGGCCCTCCTGATAGAGGATGGAGGTGTATAGGGACTGGACAACCATAATGAAAATGAGATGATCGGGGCAGCAAACTTGAAATCTTTGTAAAGATCAATACTGTGTGAAGTGTCACAGATGTAGGTAGGAAGGGACTGGACCAGGGTGGATAAAACAGAGTTGAGTTATGCAGATATGAGCTTGGTGGGGCAGGAACAAGCTGAAACGATGGGTCTACCTGGACAGACAGGCTTGTGGATCTTGGGTAGGAAGTAGAAATTGAAGGTGCGGGGTAAGGGAAATGAGTTTGCTGGCAGTGGATGGGAGATCCCCAGAGATAATAAAGTCAGTGATGGTGCGGGTGACAAAGCCCTGGTGCTCCTTAGTGGGATCCTGTTCAAGGGGTAAGAAAGATGAGGTGTCTAACAGTTGTCACCTGGCCTCAGAAAGGTAGAGGTCAGTCCACTAGACTACTACAGAATCCCCCCCTTATCTGCGGGTTTGATGGTGAGGTTTGGATTAATGCAGAGAGTAGAGCAGTGCTTTTGGAGGGAGTGAGGTTAGAATTGGAGAGGAGTGGTAAAGTCAAGACGGTTGATGTCTTATTGGCTGTTATTAATGAAAAGATCCATGGCAGACAGAAGACCAGAGCAGTGTGTCCTGGAAGAGGAGGAGGGTTGAAGATAGGAAAATGGGTCATCGGTGCAGGTAAGCACGAAAATGGAGGCGGCAGGAGAGCTCAGCATCATTGTGGGCACAGAAAGCACTGAGCTGTGGGCACAGGGGTACAAAGGTGAGGAAAGAACGTTTCTGCCTCAGGGAGGAGAAGGTAAGAAGGAACAGGGAAGACCCAGCATAGTTGAGAGCTGGGATCAGAGAGGGGAAAGAGGATTTGTAGTGTCTCAGGAAAGGGGAGGGTTGTGGTTTTCAGGGAAGGTGGAGTAGAAGATAGATGGAGTCTCCAAGGACCCAAGAGCTGACAGTGGGAACTAAGGGACACAGGATTATGCACGAATCATTGTTATGCTTTGCAACTCCAAAACATAAAACTAATTGCAACAAAAATATGGAAGACCAGGAGGTGTCTTAGTTTCATTTTCACTTTTAGGAGGTGCATACTGATGGCATGATAATGTATGCCATTCACGTACCTTTACATATAATCCATAATAAATTATTCAAATGAACAAGAATGCTTAAACATTATTCAAATGTCACTGAAATATTAAATACACAATTGCTATCATCCTTCAAACCTGCACAAGGCGCATAAGTCCATCTCATCATTTCTCAGGTCTCCACAAAGTGCATAAGTGCATCACCTCACTATCAACCAACCTCCATTCCATCTATGGTTAAGTCTTCAGTTCCTTCACTGGCCTCCTTCAGTAACCTGAGAAACTACTAAAATGACTGGAAGCATCACTGAGCAACATCTCCTTCAAGAGTTAAGTAGATGTGCATTTTTGTTGTGCTTTTTGGGAATGCTTTAATATTTAATTGACGTCTCTTAATATAATAAAACAGTACAAGGTATTCTCACGTTAACACAATCCATACCAACAATGATACCGCGAAGCACAATGCTCAAGTGATTGCTTTGCCAAAAGGAACTTGACATAATACACCTGCTAACAAGCACAGGCTTTGGGAACACTTAAGAAAGCAGTGCTAAAGCACTTTGTTTTGGTCTGTTTATCACCAGACAATTCAATGAACGAAGGATATGACAGTGAAAACTGGTAAGTACATACCCTTCTCTTAAGTACAAGTCTGATTTTTGATTGATTGGTGATGAGTCTTAGCGGTGTGCTGATAATGCTCTGATCACCTGGGATGGCATCAGCTTCAATACGAAGTGTTTGCCAATTTATTTCCTTAAAAGTCAAAACCTGTGTAAACATGGCAAAATTCAAATTAGAATATTCTAATTCTAAAAAGTACTGAGTCACTAAAATTACACATAACCCTTGTCCTCCATTGATTTGCTATCCACAGATTGGCATACTCATAGGACAGGGCCCAAATCTTTTCAAAAGCTTCGAGTTGCAGTAAAAAGCATTGAAAAGTCTCCCCCTCCCCAAAAAAACAGATCGCAAACAGATGTAAAATTCTATTTTTTGATGAATATCCATTGACAATTAAAGATGTCTTTGGTGGATAGACAACATGATCAGTTCACAAATATCTGCATGGTGCAGCTCCTTTGAAATCGCAGTTTCAATAGAGAATAGTCCTTGTGTACACAGCTGTACTGCCTAATTTCAAAACTAATTTCTTGCAGCTATCAAAACATTCAACTCATTTATTTTGGGAGGTGTATTGAGTCCATAGGAGATAATCTTACTGGTATTCAGAAGGGGCTCCTGAGACCATTCTAGTATTCCTAGATCCATGCCCTTACTTCACAAAACAACTGTGCTTTTTCTCGCCAGAGCTACCATGAGCAAAACAATTCATGTACAATATTTAAATAAAATTATCCCAATAGAAGAGTTATTGAAACAGAAAGCAGGCACTAGCTTTTAACTCAACATTGCTCTAAAAAGACACTTTGAATATTAACAATTTATAGTAACAACTCATGATCACTATATCTCAAACTTGGGAAACCAATTTTGATGCTGAATATACACTGATTCAGTTTTGTTGAAAAATCTCACTATTTCCATTGTAGTCTAATTCAGAAACTTTCCCTGCTAACATGCTGCAAACATAAAAGATTTTTTTCAGACTGCCTTTTTTAGAATGCAGAAGTGAAATGGGGTTATTACCAAAAATGTGGTTTCATACAAACAACACCAGAAAAAGGTGGAACATAAACAGGGCCAGTCAAGAAATGCTAAACAATCTGCCCATACATTCATCACTGTTACCAACTTTTCTCAGCTATCCTTTTCTGTGTGAAGTCTTAATGAAATTAGAGGAATTGATTTTATCTTTTTAACAAAGTTACACATGAACTTCCTTCTAAGAATTCACTCTGAAGCAGACTAGGAAACCTCATTAACCCAAAGCTGTTACTGTACCTCTGTAAGCAACATGGTTAAATTGCTAGGAACGCTGGTGCAAAGAAGATGTGCACACTGAATTCACAACATTTTCCCAATGTTACAATTGGGGACAACAGCTGAATGCTGCTCTGGTCTTTCCTCATTTCTGCTCATATGACTGAATAAGTCCAGCATGTCAATCCTGTGACCAAACACCAACCAGCTTGCTGATAAGCCTCCTGTGATGAACTGAGCTGCGATTATCCTTTGACTCAGAAAATAGTTCTCACACCACTGGCAAATGAAGTTTACAGTTGATATGATGGAGTGGGTGGTAGATATACAGTTGTTTATCTCACAGCATTGGAGGAAAGAGGTGAGAGACCACATTGTTAGTTGAAAGGTTTGACAGGGTTAATTGAATATCAACTGATTAGAAGCTGGTTATCATGAAAAACAAGTACCCACTCCTACCCAAACTTTAAACATTGTTCCCAGTGCTATGAGAAAGGATATTTATTGGCCAAGGTAATAAGGTTTTAAGTCCAGAGTCCGCTTCACCCATCAGAACATGACCCTGCATATAGATAGGGTGTCCTATACCATAAAATTACCACGTGGACAAAGTAAAAACACACACACCAGTAAAAAAAAGGTGTGCATTCTACCATCTCAATTTGAAAAGCAGGACAGCATTTCTACAACTGGATCTGTGAGCATAATCATTGAACTGCCTCAGTGGAAGATATGGGATTTAATTTATCATAATCAGCTCATTCAGCATTATGGGCCAGTTCAAACCATTTCAACTACCCATGAGTGTCAAGTTAGCAGCTGGAAAAAGTATTGAATCCTTACCTCCCCTCGTTCTGGATCTGTAATCCTTGTGAATCGTAAATCACTCTGTTGCCACTTGGGATTTACACTATAACCTTGCAGCTGCCATAGCTCAAACGAAGTGCTGAATGCTTTTGCTTCAATTTTAACAACAATAGAATTTACTACAATGGACATTCCCTCTACAACCTTTTCAGCAAAGCCATATTCACTGTAGAAACAAACAAAACAATATTTTGCTACCATGAAATTGAATGCCTCTATTTAAAAAAACACAATGAATTCTAATTGATTAAATCTAATTATAAGAATGAGAAACTCTGTAGATGCTGGAAACATAGTAACACATACAAAATGCTGGAGGAACTCAGCAGGTCAGGCAGCATCCATAGAAATGAATAAATAGTCAATGGTTCGGGCTGAGACCCTACTGAAGGACTGAGAAGGAAGAGGGAAGATGCCAGAATAAAATGAGGGGGGAGGGGGAGGTGGAAGGTGGCAGATGAAGCCAGGTGCGTGGAAAAGGTCAAGGACTGGAGAAGAAGGAATCTGATAGGAGAGCACAGTAGACCAGGGAGAAAGGATGCAGCAGGTGACCCGGGGCAAATAATAGGCAAATGAGAAAAGGTAAAAGCTTAGAGGAAGTGGGGGTATTTGTTTACCCGAAGGAGAAATCAATCTTCATGCTATCAGGTTGGAGGCTACCCAGATGGAATATAAGGTGTTACTCCTCCACCCTGAGGGTGGCCTCTCATCATGGCCCAAGAGGCGGCCACAAACTGACACATTGAAACAGGAGTGGGAATTGGAATTAAAATGTTTGGCCTATGCGAAGTCCCCACTTGTGGCAGATAGAGCGGAAGTGGTTGATGAAGCAGTCTTCCAATTTATGACGGGTCTCACCAATGTAGAGGTGGACACATTGGGAGCAGCAGACATAATAGACAATCCCAGAAGATTCGCTGGTGAAGTGTTGCCTCACCTGGAAGGACTGCCTGAGGAGGTGAGAGGGGAGGTGTTTGGCAGGCATAGCACTTAGGTTGCTTGCAAGGATAAGTGCCAGAAGGGATGAATGGACAAGGGAATCGTGGAGGGAGCGATCCCTGTGGAAAGCAGGAAGGAGGAGGAGTTAAAGGTATGCTTAGTGGTAGGATCCCGTTGGAAATGGCTGAAGTTGCGGAGGATAATGTGTTAGATACGGAGGGCATTGGGTAGGAGGCAAGGACAAGGGGAACACTATCTGATGTCCTGGAACGGAAAGTTGCATCCTGGGAATAGATGCCGATGAAGTGAAGAAGCTGAGTAAAGGGAATAGTATTTTTAATAGCAGATAGGGTGGGAAGAGTTATCGTCGAGATAACCACGGGAATCGGGTTTATAAAAGATGTTGGTTGACAGATGGAGACGGAGAGGAAGGTGTTAGAGACGGACCATGTGAATTTAAGGGCAGGGTGGAAGTTAGAGGCAATTTATTTATAATCAAATAATACATTGGAACTTGACTACAAGAAAAACACTTCATGTTCACTAAGTTCAGTTAAAGAGGAACTTATGAATTTCTTAGCACTGTGTGGAAAATAGTTAAATTTCCATCAAATCTCCATTGTGAACTTTACAAAAGAAATTCAAAATCTCTTACCCACCATTAATTGCCTCACAACACATGGGAGCACCTTGAACCGTTGCAATCCTTGTGGCCCAAGTCCTTCCACACCCTCAGAATTTTTCCAATAATTTGCCCACTGAAATCTCTCAAATGATGGTATTCATCACCAGTATCAGAGCTATGCCATTTCCTCCCTTGTTGGTTTTATCAACTTTTACATCATTTTACCCAGGTATAGCCATGTATTTATTTTTAAAGATAATAAAACCCTACGAGGGATCCTATTTATGTTTAGATTCCAATATTAGGACATCTTTACTCCTCTTCCAATGTGCTTCCTCCTTGCACTCGATTTCCATGAAGACAATGGAAAGTACTCATTCAGAACTTCACTCTTCTTCATGAGGACCAACACTCCTCTTTCTCTTTCATTTCAAATATTTATCAAATACCTTAGCATTTTTGCCTCGTTTTACCTGTCAAAATTTTCTGTGCACATTTGTGGTTATCCTAATTTATTTTTTAATTTCTTTATGGTGCTTCAGGAAATACAAAACAAAGGTTGATTGCGACAGAGAATGATACATGGGATAGGGAGAAATGGTGTGCCCCTAATTACAAAAAGAAATAGCTGATTTAACAGAATTTGCTGAAACCAGTATGAACTCAGGCTTGCACCATGCCTAACTGAAAGGCAAGTGCTCAAGTTAACATTGGGCTTCATTCCTTCAGCTACTTTAAAATGTGTACAAAACAGGTTGTCACTATATAAAAAGTAACTATGATCAGTACCAATTTCTTATTCCAAACAAATGCAATTTCAAAATGTTACTTAAATGAGCAGGTGCACACATGCTGCACTGCAAGATATGTTGAAATAATATCCCTGCCTCAGTCTCCCTCCTAAAGTTTGGCAACTGCACATAAACCTGAACGATTCAGAAGTAAACTCAATACTTTTAAGTACTGCATTTGTTAAGCTGGATGAGACAGAATGAGTCCATGTTTCAAAATGTGGGAGTAGGAGATGCCTGAAAGGTGTGTACAGCCAGTTAAAAAACAATGAATGGGCTGAACAGTTGCTGAACAACTTCCCTCTCAATGCAAGAATATGTGCACATGCACAGAGGAGCGCGCCACTTTGAAACGTGTTGGATTTCATGACCAAGTAAGTGGCAAACCCAATATTACATTTCCCTTTTTCTCTTGCCATTAATTACAATTAAGCATCCATGTCACTCTCTCAGGTACACACCTTTACTGGAGAAATATATAGCAAATATATTTCTTACACATCATTACATGCTTGCTTAGTGACAACTCACAAACAATATAGAGAAAAAATTATTCCATTGACTGGGACTACTTCAATTATGTTCATTTTTTTCCCTCATTAACTAACTTATCACAAGTGACACAAGCATATGGATAGTTTCAAGAAAATTTCCAACAACAGTTAGTTACCATTCAAATGGTAAAAATAAAACTTTGTATAATTTAACTGCTTAGGTCCATGTTATTCTTGCTTTTGATGGAGTTCATCAATACATTTAAACATACATAAATATTCATACAAATTCTGAAACTGTTTAAATCATCGTGCCATTTGAATGAAGGTTATTTTCCCTGTGATTATGTGATTTCCTCCTTAATTTATGTGACTTCTGATTCACAAATTATGAACTAAATCAAGATGAGGTACTATTAGAATAATTGCAGGTTGCAGTACCTTATTGTAACATTGAAGCCTTAAGTTAGCTAGGTGATTACTTCAGATGATTATCTCATGAAAATTGGATGCTATAACTATTAGGTCATTAAAAAGGAAATAGCATGGATACTTAAAAAAAAATAGACCATCTCAGTAAAATCCAGAGTCTGATTTAGAACTCTATTTTCTATCATGGAAGAACACAGTCAAAGAATAATGATATTAACATTAATCAATCAATCAATCAATCAATCAATCACATTGAACATCCTAATACTAGTAATTCTTCAGAAATGGAAAACAATCTTAGCTATTCCACACTTCAATATATATAGGCAATGTATGCCTATAGCACAGAAAGAGGATCTTTGGTCCACTACATGTACATCAACCATCAAGGACCTTTCACCTCCTACCAGTTTACAGCAGCAGGAGTGGACTCTACTTTGGTGATTCAAGTGCTCATCCAAATAATTCTGAAATTCTGCAGGAGCGTTGACCTCACCTTCTCAGGCAGTGCATTCCAGAGCGCAAACACACTCAAGGTTAAAAAAAATTCTTCAGATCTCTTCTCAGCCTCTAAATCCTACTTTCAACCCAAGGTCTTTAGCCTTAAACACCTCTGTTATGGGGAAAAATTTCATTCTTTACACTATCAACCTGTCAAGCAACATGCTGGTGGGTCACCTCTGACACCTTTTCCAGTGCAATTAAATCCATCCGATATTCCAGCTATGTCCTGAAGTTTCATACAAGTTGCATCAAGAAACCCTGACTTTTATACCTAATGCTTATCTCCATTAGCCAGGAAATAGAGAATATGGAAGGTTCCAGTGAAAATATATAAAATTTTAATTAGGATACAGCTGGAATTTTGTGTTAACTAATGAAGTCAACATCCCTGTGTTTGCTACATCTCCTGAACTGTGCTGCCACCTTCGGGGACCACTGGCCTTAAGGGGCAGGAACAATAAGGAGTAATCAAAACCATTATCACTTCATTAATTTACATAAATAAACTGCATTACTTATGCAACATTGACAGAATAACTGGGGTACAAGACCAGAGCCAATTTAGTAATATTTACACCAGTGCCAATGTCACAAATAAAAAGTTGTTTGTAATTTCTTTTTATCAAGTCAGGTAGTTACTTCTCAGCACCAACTACATGTATGGATGCAGTGAGATGCAATGACACACAGCAGCTATGAAACAGGATCAATCAGAATGCCTTAAAAATTTCAAATCAAATCCACTGCAGTTTGAAATTAAATGTTGCCAACACCCCTTTCCTGAACATCCAAGGATACAGCAATATACCAAAAGGACAGGCAAATAGGCAGAGGTGATGGGGTGGCTCCATTGGTAAAAAAATGAAATCAAATCATTAGAAAGGGGTAACATAGGATTAGAAGGTGTTGAATCATTTTTGGTGGAGCCAAGGAACTGCAAGTGTAAAAAGACCTTAATGGGTGATATATACAGACCTCCAAACAGGAGTTAAGATGTGGTCGACAAATTAAAACAGGAGATAAAATACCATGTCAAAGAGGGCAAGGTTACAATAGTCAAGGAGAATTTTAATACAGACAGACAGACATACTTTATTGATCCTGAGGGAAATTGGGTTTCGTTATAGTCGCACCAACCAAGAATAGTGTAGAAATATAGCAATATAAAACCATAAATAATTATATAATAATAAGTTAATTATTCCAAGTGGAAATAAGTCCAAGACACCAGCCTATTGGCTCAGGGTGTCTGACACTCCGAGGGAGGAGTTGTAAAGTTTGATGGCCACAGACAGGAATAACTTCCTATGATGCTCAGTGTTGCATCTCGGTGGAATGAGTCTCTGGCTGAACGTACTCCTGTGCCTAACCAGTACATTATGGAGTGGATAGGAGTCATTGTCCAAGATGGCATGCAACTTGGACAGCATCCTCTTTTCAGACACCACCGTCAGAGAGTCCAGTTCCACCCCCACAACATCGCTGGCCTTATGAATCAGTTTGTTGATTCTGTTGGTGTCTGCTACCCTCAGCCTGCTGCCCCAGCACACAACAGCAAACATGATAGCACTGGCCACCACAGCCTCGTAGAACATCCTCAGCATCGTCCGGCAGATGTTAAAGGACCTCAGTCTCCTCAGGAAGTAGAGATGGCTCTGACCCTTCTTGTAGACAGCCTCAGTGTTCTTTGACCAGTCCAGTTTATTGTCCATTCGTATCCCCAGGTGTTTGTAATCTTCCACCATGTCCACACTGACCCCTTGGATGGAAACAGGGGTCATTGGTGCCTTAGCCTTCCTCAGATCCACCACCAGCTTCTTAGTCTTTTTCACATTAAGCTGCAGATGATTCCGCTCACACCATGTGACAAAGTTTCCCACCGTAGCCCTGTACTCGGCCTCATCTCCCTTGCTGATGCATCCAACTATGGCAGAGTCATCAGAAAACTTCTGAAGATGGCAAGACTCTGCAGAAGTCTTAAATATCAAAAATATGCAAGAGATTGGAAAAGTCAGACTGGTGCTGGTTCCAAAGAGGGAGAATTTCTAGAATGCCTATGAGATGGCTTTTTAGAACAACTAATGGTTGAGCCCACTAAGGAATTGGGTATTGCACTATGAACTGTAATCGAGTAAAGTGCTTAAGATAAAGGAACCTTCAGGGGCTAGTGATCATAATATGATCAAATTCACTCTGCAATTTGAGAAGGAGAAAGTAAAGTCAGATGTATCAGTATTAAAGTGCAGTAAAGGGAATTACAGAGGCACGAGAGGGGAGCTGGCCAAAATTGATAGGAAAGGAACACCAGCAAGGATGACGGCAGAGCAGCAATGGCTGGAGTTTCTGGGAGCAATTCGGAAGGCACAGGATATATACATCCAAAAGAGGAAGAAGTATTCCAAAGACAGGATGACAAAACTGTGGTTAACAAGAAAAGCCAAAGCCAACACATGAGAGCCAAAGTGAGAGCACATAATTGAGTAAAAATTAGTGAGAAGTTAAGAGGATTGGAAAGCTTTTAAAAACCAACAGAAGGCAACTAAAAAAAGTCATAGAGGAAAAGATGGAATACAAAGGTAAGCTAGCCAATAACAAAGAGGATACCAAAAGTTTCTTCAGATATATAACATGAAAAAAAAGAGAGGCAAGAGCACATATCAAACTGTTAGAAAATGAAGACGGATAGGTAGTAATGGGGGACAAGGAAATGGTGGATAAACTGAGTAAGTATTTTGCATTAGTATTCACTGTGGAAGACAAGTCGCATGCTGGAAGTTCGAGTGTGTCGGGGCAGAAGTGTTTGAAGTTGCCATTATTCGGAAGAAGGTTCAGGGAAACTGAAAGGTCTGAAAGTAGATAAGTCACCTGGCCTAAATAGTTTGCACCCCTGCGTTCCAAAAGAGGTATCTGAGAAGATTGTGCAGGCATTAATAATGATCTTTGAAGAATTAGTTGATTCTGGCATGGCTCCAGAGGAATGGAAAATTGCAAATATTAGAGGATGGCTAGCTTTTAAAAATCAACAGAAAGCAACTCTTCAAGAAGGGAGAAAGACAGAAGAAAGTTAATTATAGGGCAGTTAGTCCAACCTCAGTGGTTGCGAAGATTGGGAGTCCATTATTAAGATGAAGTCTCAAGTACCTGGAGGTACATGATAAAATAGTCCATAGTCGGCATGGTTTCCTCAAGGTTCAACTTTTGCCAAACAAATCTTTTGGGATTCTTTGAAGAAATAACAAGCAAGATAGACAAAGGAGAATTGGTGGATGTTGTATACTTAAGACAAGGTGTCACACATGAGGCTACTGAATACATTATGAGCCCATGGTATTACATGAAAGATTCCAGCAGGGATAAAACAGTAACCGATTGGCTGGAGGCAAAGAGTGGGAATAAAGGAAGCCTTTTCTGGTTGGCTGCCAGTGACCAGTGGTGTTCCACTGGGGTCTGTGTTGGGACCGATTCTTTTTACTTTGTATGTCAATAACTGGATGATGGAATTGATAGCTTTGTTGCAAAGTTTGTAGACGATATGAAGACGAGTGGAGGGGTAAGTAGAGTGGAGGAGGAAGTCAAGTGGCTGCATGAGGACTTAGACAGATTAGGAGAATGGGCAAAGAAATGGCAGTTGGAATACAGTGTCAGGAAGTGTATGGTCATGGATTTTGGTAGGAGAAATGCAAGGATTGACTATTTTCCTAATGGTGAAAAAATACAAAAAAAACTGAGGTGCAAAAGGACTTGGGAGTCCATGTGCAGGATTCCCTAAAGATTAATTTACAGGTTGAGTTTGTGGTGAGGAAGGCAAATACGATGTTAGCATTCATTTCAAAGGGACTAGAATACAAAAGCATGAATGTAACATTGAGACTTTAAGTACTGGTGAGGCCTCACTTGGAGTATTGTGAGGAGTTTCGGGCCCCTTATCTAAGCATGTGCTGATATTGAAAAGAGTTCAAAAGAGGTTCACAAAAATGATTCCAGGATTGAAAGGCTTGTTACAGGAAGAGCATTTGATGGCTCAGGGCCTCTTCTCACTCAAATTCAGAAGAATGAGGGGTGACTTCATTGAAACCTATGAAATGTTGAAAGGCCTCAATGGAGAATACGTCTCCTTTGATGGAGTAGTCTAAGACCAGAGGACAACCTCAAAATTGTGAGATGTCTTTTAAGAACAGATGAGGAGGAATTTCTTTAGCAGGAGAATGGTGAATCTGTTGAATTCGTTGCCATGGGCGGCAGTGGAGGCCAAGTCATTGGGTATATTTAAGGCAGAGGTTGAAAGATTCTTGATTGGTCAGGACAAGAAGGGATGCGGGGAGAAGGCAACAGATTGGGGCTGAGTGGGAAAATAGATCAGCCAGATGAAATGGCAGAGCAGACTCAATGGGCCAAATGGCCCAATTCTGCTATTATATCTTATGGTCTTAACAATACAGAGTTAGCACATCTTTACTTCTATGCAAATACAAAACAGCATACATTTGAGAGGGTCCAAATACCACACCCAATCTCTTGAATAACTTATAGCATTTCAACCTAAATTTTCTGAGGAAGTGTTGATAGTTCTGTACCAGAAAACCCCAGAATAAAAGGAAATCAAAATTCCAGAATAAAAATCCAACAAAACATCTAACATTGAATGTGGCACAATATTCAGACAAAGCAAAATCACTTATAACCTTGTCAACCTTGCCAAGTCCTGATCATGAACATCTGAAGACTGGTGTTTAACTTGAGACAGAGTTCTTCAAAAATCTGAGAGTATTAGCACAGAATCACAGTTCACAAATAACATGCTTGATTCCTCCACAAAAATCATTGGTTTCATTCTTCCCTACTGGCAGGGCAGATCTGGACAAGGTTCAAGGTTATGCAAAAGGAGTGTGTCTGGGAATCTTTAGTAGTAACTCCAAGTACAATGAAGTCACATGGCATCAGATCATAAATGCGCAAGGAAACCATGTCTTAATTTTCACCCATTAGTCTTCACTCAGCTGATGAAACTCTCCTTGATGTTGACCATCACTTGCCAGATGCAGTGAGAAGAGAAAAGGCAGAAAATGCACTCTGGATGGAGTACACCAAATGCCCATTTATATGAGCGGTTTGATAGAGCCACCATGCACTGCAACCTGAAGATAAATACCAGAGGTCTGTAGCAGGACCAACATGATGAATAAATCCATTTAACGTCATCCTCTCCTCAAGACAGAGGTAATCTGTGAGACCATCTTATGTTATTCATTTCGGAACTGAAATACTAGAGTTCCAGATGGAGTTATTACTCGATCAGGTGAGTGTGTGGTATCTTCAGCAAACTCATCACTGACCAATATCCTATATGTTAATTAATTCTGTGTCTACCTCTGAAATAAATTGTGTCTTTTTCCAAATGGCATGCATGCATCATGCATCAATGCACCATCTTCCCTGCTTCAGGGTCTTGACCTCAAAAGTCAACAACCCATTTGCTTCTAAAGGTGCTGCTTGACTTGCTGAATCCTTCTGCAGTTAGTTTTTTTTTGCTCCTGTTACGTATCCCGTAACTGGATCACTTACCAGCAAAGATAGAGAGGTCCACTGAAGTCTGATGGTACCATTTTTAAACGTTTTTATTTATAAAGGGGCACAAAAGGAAGGTTAATACAAACATTTTGATAACATACGTCGTCAATACTCAATCTAAAGCGCAGGTATAGTAATGATCAATCAGAAATAAGCTCTATCGTTGTCTAGGGGATAATATCTTGTCCATTTGGAAATATAACAGTCATTCAAAAGTCGGCAGGCTTCAGCCTTTTGGGAACCGCTGGGTTTCCCGTGTTGGAGAGAGAGAGATTGGTGAGAAAAGGAACACTTGCCCGGGTCCTTACGAAGCAAAACCGTGGAATCAGGGGAGCCGGCTTTCCTGTTGTTAGTTAAAAGCAATTTTCCGTGATTCCAGCCACAGACTCCCGATTCGGAATCTAACACACGTGGCTTCCTTCAAAATGGCTTCCCGCTACGACGGGATTGCTATCGTGTCTCCTTGGTGCGTCTGGAGGGGTCGTCCCCCCCAGACCCTCCTTTATACTTCCTCACCGGATCGCAGGTGTCAATCTCTCTCTCAACCAGCCCACTTTGCCCGAGGGCTTTACACGTGGTCTTCATGAGACAATAGTCAAGGTCGCTTTATTCTGCATCCCGGTGGAACGCGGCATTCAGCACGTCTCTCTCTCTCTTGGGTCATTGACACCCCCCCCCCCCTTCACTAGGGCTCTTGCGATTCTCACAAAGGAGGGGGCTGATATCATAACACTCCACATTTCAACATCTGCTCTCTTGTGTCTCTGAATCAAGCTGTAATCATTTGGTTAATATGAAGACCACTGAATGTTCTTTAACGTGAAGAACATGTCTTGTAGAACAAACATATACCATCTCACAAAACAGCTATTGGTTCATCCATCTTGGCACTGGCCTATTATTGTTTGAACTGCTTCTCTTTGTCTCTTACCAGTCAGTGGTTGGGGGTGCAAATCATGATTCGCTTTTGTTTCCACTCTGGTACAAGCTACGCTGTGCTGAACTTAAGTATGCTCAAAGACTGAAATGCAAGAGCAGTTCTGCTGGGGCAAAACTTCTAGACAGTGTGGAGCGCTGTCATGGGTTGAAATGAGACACTGACAAGATGCAGAGTTGAGAAGTGGCAGATGGCATTCAATCCAAAAAAAGTGTGAAGTGTTTCACTTTGTAAGGTTGAATTTGAAGGCAGAATACAGGGTTAATGGTAGGATTCTTAACAGTGTGGAGCAACAGATGAAGCATAGATTGCTGGAGGTGTCTACGCAAGTTGAAAAGGTTGTTGAGAAGGCCTATGATGTGTTGGCCTTCATCAGCTGCAGGACTGAGTTCACGACTGACAAGGTAATGTTGCAGCTTCTTAAAAAAAAACAACTCTAGTTAGAGAACTCTTGGGATGAAGGGCCTCAGCCTGAAACGTCAACTGTTTACTCGATCCTGCCGGCCTGCTGAATTCCTCCAGCATTTTGTACGTGTTGCTTGCATTTCCAGCATCTGCAGACTTTCTCTCATTTGTGCACCATATATTTCACTTCTTTTTTGCCTTTTATATTTGCTTTTCACCTTGGATGCGATTCTGGAACTGTTGGAGCCTGTGCTTTGCTGTTTGGCAATCATTTGGGTGTTCCAGTGCTCTGCAGTCTCCGAGAGGATTCTGGGAGGCAGAGAAAGCGTGCGTGAACCTTGTGTCGGACAGGCAGCGGGATGGTGCATGAGCAAATGTTCAACTCCATTTCGCTGATTGAAGCAATGAGGGAGATTGAAAGATCGTGGCGAGCGCAGAGGATGAGTGCCGGCTGCCTGCCTTTTGATCGTTTTGCTACCGGAGAGGGGAGAGCCTGCTGCTCTGCCCAGGTTTTCTGCATTTCGAATGTGGACGTTGTTACGTACCCCGTAACTGGGTCACTTACCAGCAAAGATAGAGAGGTCCATTGAAGTCTGATGGTACTATTTTTAACAGTATTTATTGGTAAAAATACACAAAAATAATATCAATGCAAACATACAGATAATATACGTTGTCAATACTAACTCTAAAAGTGCGGGTATAATAATAATCAATAAGAAATAAGCTCTATCGTTGTCTAGGGGATAATGTATTGTCCGATGGAAATATAAAAGTCACTTTAGTTCATTCAGGCTGCAGCTTTTTGGTTGGAGTCAAGAGAGACAGATTTTTGAACTTGCCAGCGTTTCCTTTTTATGATGTCAATCCTTCCAGAGCTCCATTGGTGGTGGTTTCTCCTTTTAGCTAAAGCCGTTCTTCCGTGGTAAGGCCCCAATCCCAGCAACGGGAAAGGACGCACGTGGGCTCTCCACCGGCTGTCGCTATTACGCTGTCACGGGATTTCTAGCGTTTCTCCTGGTGCGTCTAAAGGGGTTGTTCCCCAGACCCTCTTTTATCCTTACTCACCGGGTCTCAGATGTCAATCAGGTTGGGATGATGCAATCCCTCAACCAGCCCACTCTGGTCATTCCCTGAGGGCTTCAGTGAATAGTACAGTACTCAATACACAATTCCGGCTCCAAGAGACAATGGCCGGTATCCGTGGCTTTGTCTCGCTGAGGGCAGGACACACATTCCAAACCCATGAGGATTCTCTCTCATTTCCTGGGTCCCCAGACCTGAATTAATAGTGATCTTGCGATTCTCAAGAAGGAGGGGGCTACTTTGTACCCTTCGGCCCCTCAGAGTTGTGGCACGTTCGCAACAACTTGAACTACAGACTTTTCTCCCCCCTAGTCTTATAGTTTTTTTTAAATTTTCTGTGCTTTTCACCCAATCTTTCTCTTTTTTTTTGAGTGGGGAGGGGGATTTTGGGGTTATGTGCCTGTTCAGTTTTTTATGTGTGTGGGTGGGACGTGGGAGCTGCCTTTTTTTCCTTCTCTGTTTCATTGCTACCTGGGAAGAAGAAATCCAGAGTTGCATACTTCGATAATAAATGAACCTTTAATTATATGCAAGAAATACTGAGGTGTACTGACAGAAAGCTGGATTGCATCTCAACATTTTCAAACAGATACAAAAATAGTCAAAGTTTGTTTTGTACCACCAGCTCATTGGGTACATATCATGTTATGAAAATTAATTCTTAAATCATCCGCTGGTTAAATTTTGAATTTCAAGCTATTCGGAATGACTGCCAATAAGAACCATAAAGCTGTTAATGCCTTTCTGAAAAAAAAATTGACTTAACATTTTGATTAATATTAAGCTTCTGGCAATAACCTTCATGTTTACGACACCAATGCATTTAAAGTGTTGTTTATCCCATCTTTAATGAGGGACAATTGAAATCTTATGCTGTAAATTGGTTACATATCTTTCTTGCATTTCTTATCTGAATTGATCCAACTAGTGAAGCAAATCAAATTCCTTGGATGGCTTATGGCAGGAGATCGCAGAAGGATGCTGAACAAGATTATTCAAGTATCACTTTGAGCTAAATATAGTCACATATGCTGCAGCCTTGTTTAGAGAAGCATTTCGTTAAAAAGTTAAATAATGCACTTGATACGAGGAAGTAAATGATGCTGTGAGAAACAGGAAAGGACTTAGGACATGAAAGTATTTCAGCTGTACCTTTGACGACATGCTCTCCAGAACTAGTGTGACACAAACCAAAATGTTCCAGCATAGTTACCAAACAATGTGGTAAATTATCCAGGTGCTTCAGATTTCAATTCTGTTATTTACTACCTTGGCTACTCTCAAAATTATGGGTGCAAGTCCAGGCCTACTTTGCTCCAGACTGAATTCTGGATGAAAGGCTTCAGACATGAATGCAGTGCATGAATGAAGGAAACTATTATAACTGAAGTTAAAGGAAATTCTGTCGGAAAACATTCTCATGGAGTGAAGACAATGCACCATCATGAACAATCACTCCCAACACTGTCCTTACACTATGATCTGCAAAGTGATCACTAATTATTTGCTGAGGCCAAACATGTCAATCTTCTATTTCCACAGATTTAACATGGGTGACTGGGTTAAGGGCACACTGCCTTCCTGCAAGCTTCCCTCAGGTCACATACTTTCTGCTCCTTAATCAACAGTGTTTCCAAATCCTGGGACAATACCATATCCCATAAGTGAATATTAAAAAACAATGCTAGCAACTCCCCATAAAGAACCCACAAGGTTGACAATAGCAGTACAAATGTAAATGTCCAAACCTTCAGGTTGCACTCTGCTGGCAATTTCTGAACAGCACTCTGACATTACAACCCTCACATTATGGCAACTCCAGAACCTCAATACTGAAGAATCTACCTTCTGCACATGTACCAAAGTAAATCATCATTTGTAGGCAAGAAAAGCATATTGTTTAATTTTTATATGAAAATTGTTAAAATGACCAACTATTTGCTCATATTCTGGATAATATTTAATCCAAATTTTAATTTTGGCATTGATGAGATGACGTTGTGGCTGAAGTTAAGAGTATTGTGTGCAATTTGATCATCTACCTACAGGAAACATACCAATAAGCTTGAAAGAGGGCAGAGAAACTTTACAAAGATGTTGTCCGGACTTGAGGACATCAGTGATAGGGAAAGGTTGAATAGACAAGGGCTTCTGGTACACAAGAGAATGAAAGGTGATCTTGTTGAGGTGTACAAAATTATGAGGGGTATGGAGTGAATGTATGCAGCCTCAGGTTGTGTGAGACTACAACTAGAGCACACAGATTTTGTGTGAAATGTGAAATATTTAAGGGGAATCTGGAGAAACTTCAGATGGTGAGTATGGAACAAGCTGCCAGCGGAAGTGGTAGTTTTGGTTCAAATGAATATTTAAGAGAAGTTTGGATGAATGACAGGTTTGGAGGGAAGCAGTCTGGGTGCATGTAGTTGGGAATTGACAGAAGATCAGGTCAGCATGGACTGGATGCTCCAAAGAGTCGGTTTCTGTGCTGTAACGTGGTGATTAAACATTCAGGAGGTACTGTTGATGAAGCTTTGAAACCTGCACACCATTTTCTTGACAGTCAACTCTGCAGCTGTGATAGCAGAGAGATAGCTATGATAGCAGGAGTGAACATTCAAGTGGCAACTGCAGTACTGCAAGTTGGCTGCTTTGGGCTTCAAGTCTTGAAATTTTGCTCTTTTCAGCAACAGAGTGCATTCCATAACACTCTTAGCCTTTGTATTTTGGCAGAGGGATGGCTTCTGTCATGTTCTCTAGCCACCATATGTGACTCATCCAGAAAGTTTCTCGTCAAGGTCAGCAGATGACTTGATTGACAAACAATGTTATTTGAGTATTTCATTATCAGAGGTATCAGATTCTCAATGAAATGTTAATCTGTTTGAACCAGTAATGTCAGTACAATTCTATTCAAAGATCTAAGACACTATTTAGATAAAAAGATCACAACTAAGTTATTGAAGTCAACACAAGATTTGAGATGAGCTTACAATAAACCTCATTGCTCTTTGGTGAAATCATTATTTACAGGTTGACTAAATTTGTAATTCAAATGCTAAGTTTTTAGTGATAGGTATTGGAGGTATGCAGAGATGCAGAGTAAATGTAAAGCTTATTTTCCCCAATTTGAGAATCACAGACATTAAGTACATATAATATAGTTAAGCATACTACAGTAGAGTACTATACATCAGTTGTCCTTGCATTCATTTAGGTTGTCATGTTTTTGCTTTACATTAAGGACTACTCCATGTATACAATAATACATACTGACCTTTGACCTGCTGTAATGGCAATTGGAGAGGGCCCATTTGGAGGACGAGGTTCCTCACAAGTCCTCATTGCTACCTCAACTCTATCAAGGAACTACAGAAAAGAGGAGGAACAGTTTTGAACATGCTCAAATGCAAATAAATGATAATTTCACCCTGAAGTTCAGAGAAAATTTCTAGAGCTACATCACAACTGATCGAGATTTCATTTAGAAATACAGTACCAAATTATCTGAATGTTACTATTTTAGAGTGATAGAAGCACCAAGTGCAAATACAAAATAGTCCTTCCTTGCAACAAGTGATTATTGCTTAATTATTTCATCTTAGGAAGATACACTTATTTGATAGCAGATTTCAACTTTGCTTGATATTATCAGCATTGTCTTTGACCTTCTCAGGCATGACATGAGGCTATTAATCTTTTTTTTAATTAATAAAAGCAATGCCTTAACCATTTGTGTGTTGTAAGGCCACTAGGGCCCCTTCCACCCTTATCAAGGGGAGTGCTAACCTTCTCTCCTTTCATACCACACTAATCTTTTAGTTATTTGCTGCCAAAAGAAAATAATTAGATCAAGAAATTAAAGATAGAGGGCATTACCAAATAAAACACTAATCTCATTTTAATTTTGATATGCATTCCAAATCATGGGCAATTGTTTAAATCCTACCTGTAAAATTAAAGCTGTAGGAAGATTGAGGAGTGCTGGGGATATCTTGGTATGGAGAGAGAGAAAGGACAAAACCCAACCCATATTAAACTTAAAATCAAATCTAACAGGCAAATTGTTAAGCAATACATAATATTGGCAATTATGGGATGCAGTACTTAGTTAAAGCTGAACTAAACTGATGTGATCTAAATCGAGAAAATCCTCTTTACCAGAGAAATAGGATGGGTCTTGAGCTTCGTCCATTGTATCTGAATTAAAAAAGAATGCAGTTTGTTTAACAAATTAGCAAGCAGCACCTTCTTCCCATTGCAGACTTCAAAATGAAGAGCTATGCAGTTCAGTTTCCTGTTCATCTCAAAGTTATTTTCTTCTGCAATTCCACAAGACAAAATTTTAACCCAGCCATAAAGCATGATTGCAATATCATGAATATTTATTTTAACAGCTGCAAATAAAATCTAAATTATGATTGACATTAGGGAATTGAATTGATTAATTCCATCAAGGACGTTAATCAATTCAATTCTCTTCAAGTTACAATTTTTAATTCCAAAACAGGCTACATCAATAATGTCAGTTAAACTGCATGTGCCTCATAATAATATTTCTCCTCTTAATCTATATTTTTAACATTCTTTGATGTCATCATTCAGGAACAATACCTCAAGAAATAGATAGCTTTTTCCACATTAATGTCATTACAGGATAACATCAATGGATTTGTTTTATTTCATCCATTAAGCTTTCAAAGATCCTTTGTTGGTACAACTAAATTACTTTAAAATGGTCATTAATATTTGCCACAGAAGGATTCTTTTCACTGCTGTTCATGTTGTAATCAATGAAAATATCTGATGACTATGAAACTAAGTTGATTGTCATAAAAACCCATCTGGTTCACAATGTCCTTCAGGAGAGGAATCCTGCCCTCCTTACTTGGTCTGGACTTTATGTGTCTTCAGACACACAGCAATGTGGTTGACTCTGAAACACCCTCTGAAATGGCCTGACATGCCATTCAGTTGCATCCAACCACTAAAAAAATAATAAAGGAATGAACCCAGACGGACAATTCAGCATTGATCTCAGCGCTGAAAACGACAGCAGCAAAACCAGCCCTGTCAACCCTGCAAAGTCTTCCTTACTAACATCTGGGGACTTGTGCCGAGAAGGATGAGAACAGCAGATACCTGGGAACACCACCACTTGGAAGTCTCCCTCCACGTCACTCACCATCCTGACTTGGAAACACATTGCCATTCCTTCATTGTCACTGGGTCAAAATCAAGGAATTCCCTCCCTAACAGCACTGTGAGTGTACCTACAACTCAGGGACTGCAGGAGTTCAGGAAGGCAGCTCATCACCACCTTCTCAAGGGCAACTAGGGATGAGCAATAAATGCTGACTTACCTGGCGATGCCCGCATTCCGTAAATGAATAAATAAATCTGAAATTCTCATAAATGTTCTGAGTAGCCCGTGATTAATAGCATCAAAACCAGTATGAACTAGAGCTGCACCAGATGCCAGAAGCAAGTACTTGCAATGTCAATTACAATCTAGATGAAGAACAGCGTAATCAATTCTCCATCGCTATTCTGTTATAACAAGATCAATGTGCAGCAGACAGTCTACTTGGCCATCGCTCACAACAATGATTGGCACACAGCCCATAAAAGGTCCAGCCAGTTTAAAGTCAATTGAAACCACAATCAATTAGTGTTAGATCATGTTTTATGGAATAACCTTTATGAAGTAGAATGGAACTGGTAAAGATCTTTTAAATAAAATAAAAAATTACCTCCACATCAAAAATAAAAATCTTGTCATGCTTTCTAAGATTTACAATTTTATATTTCATGATGAAATGCATAGCCATGCCAGTGAAGATCCAAAGATATACAACTTACCCTGATGGCTGCCTTATTGCAGTACACTCTGGTGATAGCCAACCACGTGGGCAGATCTAGGACATTTTGCAATACTTCTTCATCAAGCTCCAGATTTGTCAGTTGACCTTCCCCTTTGAGCGTACTTAGATTGATTTTGTCAGGTGAGAGGTTCTTTGTAAACCTGAAAAATTAATTTTGTCAATTACATACATCATTCAAATCATATCAGAAGTTAAGATTTCTGGACTATTATTTAAAACTTCTCCTTCCAAAGTAAATTTAAACAAAGGCACTATTGCAGCAAAAAATACACTGATCTGCACTTGTACTTGTTCTTTTCAGGGGAGGAGGGGCACATCAGATGATAGACTAAACAGCAAAAGGAACAAACAATAAAACCAAAAATAACTCATTGGACGTTGGCAAGGGTCTGTAGACAATAAAAGCAGGAACTAAAGCTGAATCTTAACAACTGAAATAGAACAGAAATAGAAAACTGAACATATCAGCCATCTTTGGTCCCCACAAAAATGGAGCAAACAGACTGAGAGAATGAATGAAAGGTAAGCTCAAAAGGAATTTTAGAATGAGCACCTGAAAGAATTTGTAGAACGACAATGTTAGAGTGAGATTTTATGCAAGTTGCTGATTTTTCAACTGTTTACAAGTTTATGGAAGATGGAGAATGGAACTTTTCATGGATTCTTCAGCAATGCAATTCGATGGATTTGCAATTAAGCAAAATGTTAAGTCTTGACTTCAATGGACCATTGATCATATAGAAAGCTTGTGTGCAACCCACATAGTTAAATTCTAGTGTTAAACTTTGTGGTTTTGAAAGAGTACATTTATTCTATTCAGCAAAATTCAACAATTAAGCAGCATGTGACAGCTACTCAAAGTTGCACCACAATGTTCAAGAACTTAGCATCAGGTAAATTATTTTACTTTAACAGATGAACTAATATCATCGCAATACAGTATGCAGATCACAAATGCTTTCAAATTTTTCAGATATTTTGATATAGCTTTCATTTTTGCAATCTTTCACACAGGATTCTTATATTCCAAAAATGTCAAGAAAAATGTTAATGCATCCTTAACAATACAGTTTCTGTTTACTGTTGACCCTAGCAAAGGATTTCAGAAACACTAAACCATGCCTGTGTTTGTGTTCACTTCATTAGGCCTTGGTCATTAATTTGCCCAATAAAGACCTTAACTTCCAAATATTTGATTACTAAATATTTGGACTCAATTGCATCATTGCGAACACACCTTCAGTCAACACATCAATTTATGATGTGCAGTGCAAATCCATTGGCATGTCTATTTTATAAATCGTCATCAGCCCCATCAAAAACAAATACCCTTCAGGATTTCCAAATTACCACCCTTCCTCCCCAATATTAGTTAACCTCTCCAATTCTTACTTCGTACTGTATATGCATTGTACGGATATTAATTATACCTTTATTTACATCATCCCTTTCAGGACTGCTATTATATGACAATTTACAGGCTGGTGAGACAAATGTTTGGAGCAAGATTCCAGTGGCAGTTTGAAATGAAACACGATAAACATGTCAGCAAGTTCCAAAATGTTTAGTGAAGCCATGAAGCCACTGGATTTCCAGGCAAGCCCAAAGAATAGAAGGAAAAGTTTACACTATACAATGGCAGACAAATTAGAACAACATATTAGAGAACATCATCCAATTAAATCTGGAGTTAAAATTTCCATATGCACTTGTTATATCACTTGCTCAATTTAATCCATCTAGTGATCAGAAAGTTGACTGTTACTGCATTAAATCTTGCAAACTGCAGAAAATCCTTAATGCTGCTCAGGTTCAAGAACTTAGAAAACTTTGCTGTGTTTTCCATGAAGTGGACACACATAACTTCACAGAAATGTTAGGGAACCACGGATCTAATGAAGGTGACAAATTATTCTCAATCATTATTAATAAAAAGTCATGTTAGATAAAATAAACACACATAATCTCCAGGGTCTGATTCCTTTCATCACAGGTTTTTAAAAGAGGTAGCCATGGAAACGGTAAATTCACCGGTTATTATTTTCCAGAAAATTTACTTCTACAGATGAAGGGTGACAAATGCTAGACCACTATTTCAAGAAAAAGGGTGGAGAGAGAAAACTGAAAACAATAGATTGATTAGCCAAATGTCAGCTTTGGGAACTATACTAAGGCTATCATAAAGAATAAGACGGATGTAGAATTTGGAAATACCAACTGATTTAAAATGAAAATCATGGATTTCTGGAAGGCAGAGTGTTTTTCCACAGAAAAATAATTGAGGACGTAACAAGTAAAAGAGCTCAGTGAAAATGAGCAGGTATGGTCTGAAATGTTTCAAAAGCCTGAGCTAAAAGCATTAAATTAAAACGCCCTGTATTGGCATTAATTGAAAATTGGTTAAAGGCAGAAAACAGAAATTTATTGGGGTGTCAGGTAACAACTGAGGTCAAAACACAGTGATCAGTGCTTTGGGTTCAGTTATTCAGAATGTATATTGATGAGGGTATTTCTAATGTCAGCTGATGCCTCCACACTGGATTGGATTATGAATTGTGAGGAAGATGCAAAAGGTTTCAAGATAACTCAACTATATTAGATAGGTGGGCAAAAAATATCATCTGGGTCTCTATTGAGGACTGGGAGTGGAATATAATATGAATGAATATGAAGTTACTCATTGGTGGGAGAAATGGAAATGAGGCAGTAATATTAAGGACATCCTGCTCCAATTAGGAAGGGCTTTTGAGACATCACACCTGGAGTATTGTGGGCAGTTTTGTTCTCTTTAACCTCGGAGGGATACATTTTCATTGAGGCAGGTACATTATATGGTCTTTGAAATATCTGAATTGCAATGCAAGGATAAATAAGACACAAGATATGTATATTCTGGACTTTAAAATGAAAGTGAATCCAACTGAAATTTTAAAAACTGACAGAGAAAGAGACCAAATCCAGGATGCTTCCCTAACTTGGAAATCTAGAATTAAGAAATCTAGAGGGGTCATAATCTCTGGATAAAGAACAAGACATTTAGAAGAAATCCCACTCACACATACTTATAGCTCAAAAATAACAGTCATCATTATGCCTCCCAATGTAAAGCAGTTCTTTCTACTTTGATTAACTATGCACTCTCCGGACCTGAAGAGTCTTCCTGAGGAAATAAGACGATTACACATGACATTTCTACAGAATGGCTACAAAATGAAGGAAATTAATCAGGCCCTCAAAAGAGCTGACAGAAAAACCAGGAAACCTAATAATGAGGAGGAATCCATCCCTACCACCTGTCTTCCCAGTTTCTGGAAGGATCGCCAGGATCCTGAAGGAATACCAGATTAATACCATCCTCAAACCCATAAGGAAGCTCAAATCCAAGATGACCTGGGATTCAGGTTGGCTGCCATTTACAGGATTCCCCGTGAATGTGGAGCAGCGTATATCGGCCAGATGGGATGCATGGTGGAAACCCACATCAAGGAGCATAGCAAGTGTAGCCGTTGGGTTACCTGGAGAAATTGGCGGTAGCAGAACACTGCATTTGATGGCACAAAACTACTGTGCCACACTAGTGGCTTTTGAGACTGCCTGATGAAGGAAGCCATTGGAATAAAACCAGAGGAAAAGAATTTTAACAAAGACAAAGGCCTTGCTCCAACTAAAAATTGTTGACAATAAAATTTGATTGTAGACAAGGTAGGAGAGCGGAAACCTGACTGGATCAAGACTAACCAATCAGGAGGGACAGACTACAGGGGTATAAATACAAGCAAACTAGACATGCTAGGGCATTATCCCTGATAAAGTTGGCAGAGTTTGTCATTGAAACGTCGGTTATAATTGATATCTGTACCCGGCTGGAAGCCCAAGAAGAGTTCATTTGGTACTGAAGGTGTTTAGCATGCTTACCTGCATAGACAGTGGTACTGAGAAAAAGATAGGACATCACGTACAAGACATTGGTTCGACCACACTTAGACTTTTTTGTACAATTCTGGTCACCAAACAATAGAAAAGGATATGGTAGGGCTAGAAAGAGTATAGAAATAATTCACCAGGGTGCTGTCTGGAATGAAGGGCTTGAATTACAAGGAGAGCTAAGATAAGTTGGAACTATGTGCTACAGTCCAGAAGACTGAGGGCGACCTAACAGCAAGTTTATACATTTTGAGGGGCATAGGTAGGGTAGATGGTTAGTCTTTTTCCAAGGATAGGGGGAATCATAACACTTGTGGACAAAGGTTGAAGGTGAAACGAGAAATATTTGAAAGATCTATCATTCTATCATTTGAAAGAAATAGTTTTTTAAAAAAGCATTTCAACACATACATGAATAGGAAAGGTTTAGTGAGATGTGCACAAAACTGGGATTAGCATAGGTTTCTTAATTAGTATGGATAAGTTGGGCTGAAAGGTCCGTTCTCATTCTATGTGACTTTATGACTTGTGCAATTAACTGACAAACAAATAACAGGCTGCTTTATCAACAACAATGGCAAGTGCCTCTGCTGCAGTTACTAATGTCACTTCATTACAACAGAGCCTGCATTTAAGCTGTCAAAATTCTTCACTGCATGACACCATTGCAATTATAAACAATAAATTACCAAAAGGTAGCAGCTAAACTTGTCAATGCTTAACAAGGAGGTTTAAAATTTGAATATTTCAATGTAGACCTTTGTAAAATAGCAATCAATAGCTTTCATGTCGTGCAATTTTAAATGCGGAGGCCTAAAAATTACAATTTTTTTTTAGTGTACTGAAATAGCTTGTATTTGTCCTATACCTAATAAAGTGCATGTTTGTTGTCTTCTCCGAATATAGCTCTCCCAACACCAATGTCAGCAAGAAATGGGAAAACCTGCAGGACATCATCTACAACACTGTGATATCTGCCTTCAGAAAAAAGACAGTCAAGTCTGCTGACTGGTTTGAGGCTCACTCTGAAGTGCTGTTGCGTCTGATGGAGGAGAAGAGAAAAACACTGACAGTGTACAAATCCCCTCCTAGAGAGAAGAACCTGCAAGTGCTCCGGTGCACCCGGAACAACATTCAAAAGGCTGCCAGGCAGTGTGCCAATGACTACTGGCTCCAGCTCTGCTCCAAGGTCCAGGAGGCTGCTGACACAGGGAACATCAGAGGAATGTATGACGGAATATATGTAACAGGAACATCCCAGCTGCGCTACAAGGACACCTGCAAGCGTGACCTCAAGGCCCTTAGTATTAGCACTAATACATGGCAGTCAGTCACCTCAGACAAGTGTGACTGGAAGCAGGAGGTGAAGAAGAGTCTCGAGGTACAAGACCACTCTGATGCAGCAAGCAGAGAAAAAGAAAGCCCGCTGAATGCTCCGTGCCCAAGCTGCCTCAGCATTCTGCTATACAGTGTGGCAAGGACTGTCACTCCTCATTGGACTCCACAGTCACAGTGTCCAGAGGCACAAACTCATGACCCACTGAGGGAGGAGTGCTACTGGAGCCTATCCACTTCAAGCTTTGACATGTTGTGCATTTAGAGATGTTCTTCTGCACACCATTGTTGTAACACATGGTCAGCTTGAACCAGCCAGCCATTCTCCTCTGCAGGGGAGGCCAATCTTTTACATTCCGTACGTGAATTTTTTCACATGATTTCTATGTTAACATATTTTTACAAGAATTGAATGGAGGTACAAGCGTTGTATGGCGCATCTGAACTCATGCGTAAAAAAATTGACACATGGAATGTAAAAGGTTGGCCACCCTGCTCCTCTGACTTCACTGCTCTGCTTAAAAATCCCACTCAAACCAATCTATCAAGCACCAACAATCGCTGTAGTCAAAGTCACTGAACCTTTGCAGGCTTTTATGCTTTGAGTTGCTGCCACATGATTGGCTGATTAGATATTTGCTTTAACAAGCAGGTGCACCTAATAAAATGGACACTGAATGTTGGTTGCTTTTAAACCAAATGTAACTTGGTCCAAGTCTTTTTATACTGTTTACCAAATAGTTTTGCCACTAGTTCTGATGTGAACCGTAAATTTTCAGTCACAGAGACCAATGTAATTGTAATATTATTGTCATAAGAACTAAGATACAATGAAAAGCTTGACTTGCATCCTGTTCATACAGAATAATTCATTCGCCGTACAATGTAAAACAATAACAATGTCAGAGTAGGTAGACAATCAGGTGCAAGGTCATAACAAAGTAGATTGTGAGACCAAGACTCCATCTTATTGTACTAGGGAACCATTCGACAGCCTTATAATAGATGTAGAAGCTCTCCTTGTGCTGGGTGGTAGGGGCTTTGCTTGCTAACACAGGCAACATCAGAGGAATGTATGACGGAATATATGTAACAGGAACATCCCAGCTGCGCTACAAGGACACCTGCAAGCGCGACCTCAAGGCACTGAGTATTAGCAGCAGTACAGATATACTTTAGATATATATCTTATTGGCATTTTAAATGTGTCTGAAAATAATGTGAAAGATACTGTTTAAATGCAAGTTTTTAAAATTAAATGCTTGAGATGGGGAAGAAGCTTCAACATCATTATCTTAATTATTGCCTGTCATGAGGGTAAAGGAAGATCATTTAGGGTAAAGGAAGCAATGTTTGTTAAAGTGAAATTAATTTTGAATTGCAAATTTATTGTTTATGTGATGAGAAGAAAATTTTAAACAAAAATAAAAGTTAATATTGGGTGCCAAGCAAGCTTATTTTGTAATGAATGTGCGTTGTGGTTAAAATTAGTCATTTACTTATTTAGAGATGTGTTCAGATTCCTCCCCCCCCCCCACCGCCCCAGTTCATTAATGACTCGCTATTTGCCTTGTACTATATTCTACTAAAAAAAGGTATGTTTCATTTTTACGCGTTATATGGATCGGCACAACATGGAGGGCTGAAGGGCCTGTACTGTGCTGTAGTGTTTTATGGTTCTATGGGAAGAGTCTTTGATTCCACTGGCAGCTTTACCAAGGCAGAGAAAAGAGTAGACAGTTAATGGAGATGAGGCTCGTTTCCATGATGTGTTGAGCTGTGTCCACAATGCTTCACAGTTTCAATCACAGACAGAGAAGTTGTCATCCATCACAACAGTGATGCATCCAGATAGAATGCTTTCTCTGGTACATCAATAAAATCATTCAGTGCCAATGAGGATAGAACAATTTCTTTAGCGGAAGCAGGGGCATTGGTGAGCAAGAAAGCCACGGTATCCTTGTGTTGGACCAGGACAGTCTGTTGATGATTTTCAATCCAAGGAAAATGAAGCTCTCAGCCTTCTTAATCTTAACACTGTCAATGTAGATAGGATCATTTGGGGGACTTCCGGTGGCTGTAATGGAGTAGGTTGCACTAGCTACGTGCTCCAAAATTATTTGCTTACTTTGCTGTTTAAACCTATCTCGGTGAGAGCACCATGAGTAGAAAGCTGTCAAAAAAGAGACTACTTTAGAGACTTTGACTGAAATAATTCAACAAATGTCAGAGAAACTCAAAAAAAATTGGATAAACTGGATGACTTGGAATCCAAGTTTGATTTGTTACAGAATTCCTTCGACCTGGTTAAATCTGAACTGAAAACGCTTAATCGGAAACTTGGAAGTATACAGCAGACTGTGAATGACCACGAAATTCGTATTAAGCTACATGAAGAATCTCTGCTGGTGTTGCAGAAGGATATCAAAGGTTTCAAGAGAATTTCTAAGGAACAGCTTAAAAAATACAACGCGTTACTGAAGAAACTTACAGATCTGGAGACCAGGAACCCAAGGTGCAATATAAGAATTCTTGGACTTCCTGAAAAACTGGAGGGTAATCAACCTATCAATGGGACACTGCCAAACTTCGCTCTATTATCATTCGCTTTTATGACTATCAGATTAAAGAACAGATCCTGCGTGAATCAAGGAAGAAACGTATATTACAATTTTGTGATCAACGATTTCGGATCGTTCAAGATTATCCACCCGAAGTTCTTGGAGCTAGACAGGCTTTTAAAGAGGTCATGTCTGATCTTTTTAAGCTTGGCTGTCACCTTTCTCCCAGAGATCCGTGTAAACTCAAGGTTACTACTTCTGATAATAAGGTTTCTTGGTTTACGAAGCCTGAAGAAGTTAAGAAACTTTTACGAAGTCTCCATCCTTAAATTCAACTTTGAGTTGTTTTATGTTAAATGTTTTAATTTCAGGTGTTCAATCAAGTAATTGGCATTTTGTTGATAACAAAGTTTCTTGGTTTTACAAAGTCTTAATCATTTGTTTGACTAAGTAACTGGCGCCTTGTTATCTTTCAAACTATGCAAAATATGCAGGCAGACTGCATCCATTTTCTCTTTTGCTGTTTTTCGCAGCTCTTTTTAAACAATACGTTATATTCTCTCAGTGTTATGTAGGAAGCTATCTAAACCACTTCCCTTTTTAATTATCTTCTATTTGTTTCTTTACTCTTTTTTTGCACCCGCGAGTATATGTTGTTTTACTTATTGATTTTCCATATTTGATTTTCCTTATCTGTCTTTCCTTTTTTACCGAGACTAATACTTATATTTTCCCATGGTTTTTTAATCGTAATTAGCAAACTTATTTACTTTGATTTTTTTTGTGTGTATATATATATATATACAATCGTTTATTCAGCGCAGTTATACATATATATTTTCTGGAGCCACCGGAGTTTTGGGTTGGGAACGTTAGAATTAGTCTCCAGCCTCCCTTGGCTGATTTCTCTCTTTGGGGGGAGGGAGGGGGGAAATGGGTTCTTCTATAAAGCTGATTGGATGTTTTTTACTGTTTTACTTATTCACTATATACATGTCTGTGATTACCTTTTATACATTACTAAAGGATACTTGATGGATTCTTTTATTAATATACTCAGTTCTAATGTGAAAGGTCTAAATAACCCTGTTAAACGAAATAAGATTTTCTCTTATATCCGGAAACTTAAAACTCATATAATCTTTCTCCAAGAAACCTATATTCGTAAAGATGATATTTCACGTTCTTTCAAAGGATGGAAGGGTATACATTTTCACTCACCCTCTCAATCTAGATCGAAAGGCGTCTCTATCCTGTTTGATCAGAATTTATCCTTTATTCCACATAATGTGATTTCTGATACAAATGGGCGCTTTGCTATTGTTTCGGGTAGACTTGGGAATAAACTAATCGTATTTGCTGTTACGAATGTGTCACAACTCTGAGGGGCCGAAGGGTACAAAGTAGCCCCCTCCTTTGTGAGAATCACAAGATCGCTATTAATTCGGGTCTGGGACCCAGGAAATGAGAGAGAGACGTCCAGAATAGACAGGTTTGGAATGTGTCCTGGCCTCCGAAAGGCGGAACCATTGATAACGGCTATTGCCTCTTGGAGACAGAATTGTGTATTGAGTACTGTACTATTCATTGAAGCCCTCAGGGGGTGACCTGAGTGGGCTGGTTGAGGGATTGCATCATCCCAACCTGACTGACATCTGAGACCCCGTGAGTAAGGATAAAAGAGGGTCTGGGGAACAACCCCTTCAGACGCACCAGGAAAAATGTATGAGACTGGTGGGGGCTTGTGTGTGTCCATCCTTGCCCGGATGACAAGTCTTCTACGGAACGGCCTCGCTAAAGGACGAATACGGATCAAGATCGGATAAAGGAAAGCCAGCAAGTTTCAAAAATCTGTCTCTCTCTCTCCAACCAAAAAGCTGCAGCCTGAATGAACTGAGTGACTTTTATATTTCCATCGGACAATACGTTATCCCCTAGACAACGATAGAGCTAATTTCTTATTGATTATTATTATACCTGCACTTTTAGATTTAGTATTGACAACATATATTATCTGTATGTTTGCATTGATATTATTTTTGTGTATTTTTACTCATAAATACTGTTAAAAATAGTACCATCAAACTTCAACGGACATCTCTATCTTTGCTGGTAAGCGACCCAGTTACGGGGTTCGTAACAACTTGGGGTTCTCGTCTCGAGATTTGATACCAAATTGGGGGGGCCAGTGAATCGGGCTTGTAAGTCCAAATTTGGATCTGGTACGCAGGTAGCCAGACGGGAAACCAGCAAAGATGGATGTGGATGAATTTATAGAAAACCCGACTCTGGAGGCGCTAGAGGCGGCCACAAAGTCGGACTTGATAAATGTTGCGAAAGGACAAAACCTCGCAGAGGTGAGGTTGTCAATGAAAAAGCGGGAGGTGCGGAGGGCCATTACTCAGTATTATATTGTGAAGAATGTGTTTTCGGCTGAGGTATTGGAAAATATCTCTGAAAAGGTACCATCTAGTGGGAAGGCTCAGTTAGAGTTGGAGAAACTGAGGCTGGACGCAGAACAAAGGAACAGGGAGCATGAGCTCCAGCTAAAGGAGTTAGAGGTGAAAAGGGAGCAGGAAAGAGCTGAAAAAGAACAGGACTGAGCTGAGAAACAAAGAGAGCATGAAATTCAGTTAAAACTACTGGAAGCAGCTGAGAAAGAGGAGAGATCTGAAAAGGAGAGGGAAAGAACTGAGAACCAGAGGGAGGCAGAGAAACAGAGGCAACATGACTTGGATATGGAGAAGTTAAGGCAAGAGCGAAGAGTTCAAGGGTCAGACCGAGAGGAGCGGTTTAATGTTAGTCGGGAGTTTAGGTTAGTACCTCCGTTCGAGGAGATGGATGTTGATAGTTATTTCTTGCATTTTGAAAAGGTGGCAGTGAATCAGAAGGGGCCCAAAGAGCAGTGGGTGGCGTTGTTACAAAGTGTGTTAAAAGGGAAGGCACAACGGGCATATGCGGCGTTGTCCATGGAGGAGGAGTCTGAGAATTATGAGAAAGTAAAGGAGGCCATTCCCCGGACCTATGAATTGGTACCTGAGGCCTATAGACAAAAGTTCAGAAATTTAAAGAAAGGGTGGAATCAGACATATACCAAGTTTGCCTATGAGAAGGGTGTGCTCTTGGATCGCTGGTGTGCAGCAGAAATAGTGGAAGAAGATTTTTGGCGTCTCAGGGAGTTAATTCTGATTGAGGAATTTAAAGGTTGTGTTTCGGAGGATATCCGGATGTATTTGAATGAGAAGCCGAATAAGTCCATCTCCGAATTTGCTAGGTTCGCAGATGAATATGCGCTAACCCACAAGACAAAGTTTTCCTCAAATGAAAGTTACCAGAGAGACCGTGGGAACGGTAGAGAAAGCCCGCCGGCTGAGGCAGCGGTCCCGCTGGGAGCTAGTGGTAAGATTGAGGAGGAAAGGCAAGACGGCAGGAGAGTTCCTGGCTTGACCTGTTTTAATTGTGGAAAGGGGGGACATATTGCATCTAGGTGCCTTACTCCGAGGAAGGAGACAGGAAAATGGAAAGCAGCAGTCCCCATAGGATGTGCTGTGGTAATCAGTAAATCGACGAGAGAGCCCCAGGTAGACAGAGTACGAGAAGGGTCTGAGCAATGTATTTCAAAAGGAACCGTGTCTTTGAGAGAGGGAGACACACCAGTTCCAGTGCGGATCTGGAGAGACACGGGAGCTGAACTGTCATTGATTAGCAGTAAGGTACTGGATTTTGGTCGCAAGATGGGAATGGTAGCTTTGAGAGGAATAGGAAAAGGGACAGAAACGGTGCCCTTGCATAGGATCATTATAAATTGTGAGCTGGTATCTGGACCAGTTGAAATAGGGGTGTGATCAGAATTCCCGAGAACTGACACGGACGTCCTTCTTGGTAACAATTTAGCCGGTGGTAAGGTTTGGTCAGCAATGAAGCTGACGAGCTAGCCTGTGAGTGTTGAGGTCCCGCCCCTAGATTCCAAGATCTATCCCGCATGCGCGATCACTCGCAGCATGTCGAGAAAAGCAGCTGAGAAAGAGACCAGTTTAAATCAGGCCAGTATCGATTTGGCCGAGACGTTTTTACCGACCCTGTACCACAAGGGTTTAGAGGGTGGAAAAACGGAGAATAGAAAAGTGAAAGAGAGTAAGGGAGAGGAGGTAGACCTGCCCTTAGCGAGGAGAAAATTTATAGAGGCACGAAGTAAAGATGAGAAACAGATAAAGCTGTTAAAAGGTCCAGGGTTGGACATGGATGATCTGTCTGGTTTGGCAGAACTGTTTGAAGAAGTTGAAAATTCTAAAGGTGTTCCCGATAATGAAATGAGGGCAGTCCTAGATGAAAAGGATGCCATTACCTTGAAGAAGTCTGCTGGGTTGGCAGATGAGGTTGCTTCAGCCCGCAGGGTTGAGTTTACTCCAGAAGGGAGTTGCCCAGAGAGTAACTGGGAGGATCAGGGGAATTTAGAATTTGAAAAGGGTACAGGTATTGAAAGCCTGGAAGACGCAAATGTCCCATTTGAGTGTGTTCAAGATGTGGATGCACGTGGTACTGAACCTAGTAATGGAGCTTAGAAAAAGTCTGAGGTATTTGATTCAGTTGAAAAGGAATGCAGTCCTTGTGGGTCAGATGGACTTGGTTCAGTGAAGAAAGGATTAACCTTGGTAATAGTGGGAAGTGAGAATTCCCAGTTGTTTGTGCTCGAAGGTGTGTTAAAAGTTAGTGAGGAGATAAAAGGTGGTGAGGTGAATATTATTATTGAAGGAAAAGGGAAGTGTAGTTCCCAAATTGAATGAAGAAAATTTAAAGTCTGGATTGAGGTCAAAAGCAGCAACCAGGCTACAGAGACAAGGGCTTGGTAACACGGTGCCTGCGAATCAATTACAGGTTGAGTTGGAATGTAAAGGTGCCCCACACGCTATTGTTATTCAAGAGTGTGGTGTGAAAAAGCAGAATTCGAAATGCTGTTTGAACAAAGAGTTTAAATTGAGAATAGCATGAAGGGTCCTGAAGAGAAAACTAGCAACTTGCTTAAACTTAAAGAATTGTGTGGAAATTCGGAAAATGGTCTAAGTTTGGAAAACATTGTTGATAAAATAACTCCTATGAAAGGAGCGGGCAAAAGCCTATTTCGCCATGGTGCACAAGCTCACCACGTGGGAGTTAACTGGAAAAGGGGCGAGGGTTGACGGGCTGCCATTTTAAATAGCAGGATCCGGTTTTAAGGGATTTCGACAAAGCATGTGATTAATAAAGATAACCCCCATGGAAGATTGACTGTTAAGTTTGAAAGTAAAATAAAGATTAGTATTTGCATGAACTTTTGTAGTATACACGTAAGCTAAGATCACAACTCTTTAGTTTTTGTTTGCTGAAGGAAAGAAATAAAAATAGGTGGTTATTAAATTGAAGTCTGAAGCTACAAGACTTTAGTAAGATACAAGATGTTAAGATATTAAAGGAAGTGACAATGTAATCATTAACTGTTTAGATGCTGAATTGAATGTATAACTATTACTCTGTAGTGAAAAAAAAACTTTTGTATTGTGTTAGATTCTAAAATCCTGTAAGACTCTGTATTACTTCATTTTTACCGATGGTAAAAACGCGTTGAAGGAAGGGGGTGTTACGAATGTGCCACAACTCTGAGGGTACAAAGTAGCCCCCTCCTTTGTGAGAATCGCAAGATCGCTATTAATTCGGGTCAGGGACCCAGGAAATGAGAGAGACACGTCCAGAATAGACAGGTTTGGAATGTGTCCTGGCCTCCGAAAGGCGGAACCATTGATAACGGCTATTGCCTCTTGGAGACGGAATTGTGTATTGAGTACTGTACTATTCATTGAAGCCCTCAGGGGGTGACCTGAGTGGGCTGGTTGAGGGATTGCATCATCCCAACCTGACTGACATCTGAGACCCCGTGAGTAAGGATAAAAGAGGGTCTGGGGAACAACCCCTTCAGACGCACCAGGAGAAATGTATGAGACCGGTGGGGGCTTGTGTGTGTCCATCCTTGCCCGGATGACAAGTCTTCCATGGAACGGCCTCGCTAAAGGACGAATACGGATCAAGATCGGATAAAGGAAAGCCGGCAAGTTTCAAAAATCTGTCTCTCTCTCTCTCCAACCAAAAAGCTGCAGCCTGAATGAACTGAGTGACTTTTATATTTCCATCGGACAATACGTTATCCCCTAGACAATGATAGAGCTAATTTCTTATTGATTATTATTATACCCGCACTTTTAGATTTAGTATTGACGACATATATTATCTGTATGTTTGCATTGATATTATTTTTGTGTATTTTTACTAATAAATACTGTTAAAAATAGTCCCATTAAACTTCAACGGACATCTCTATCTTTGCTGGTAAGTGACCCAGTTACGGGGTTCGTAACATTGCGGATGTATACGCTCCAAATACAGATGGCTCCTTGTTCTTTGAACGTCTTTTCTCTTTTCTGCCTGATTTGAATCGGTATTCCTTCGTGATGGGTGGAGATTTTAATTTTTGGCTTGACCCTATATTAGACCGCTCTTCAAGTAAAACCCGTCACTAATAAATCAGTCTTACTTTTTATATCTTTTTTATCTCAATGTGGTATTCTTGACGTGTGGCGTTTTTTACACCCCCAAGAAAAGGAATATTCATATTTCTCTCAGGTTCATCATATGTGCTCTCGGATTGATTTCTTTTTATAGATAGAAACTTGCTTCCACTGGTACGATCCTGTGATTATAAGCAGATTGCTTTGTCTGATCATGCACCTGTTAAGATTACCTGTTTACTCTGTACCAAACAGAAGTTGGCGTTTTAACTTATCATTGTTATCTGATAAAAATTTTCTGAAGTTTTTGGAAAACCATATTACTTTTTTCTTTAAAGAAAATTTTAAAGGAGATACTGCTGGTAATATAGTCTAGGATACTTTTAAAGCATATTCGTGGAGAAATTATCTCTTACTCTACCTATATAAAGAAAAAAGCTGACAAAGAAAGGTCTGACCTAGCAGCGCTATTAAAAGATCTTGATCAAAAGTATGCCCTATCTCTAGATCCAAGTATATATCATAAGCGTATTGAAATCCAATCCAAGTATAATCTTCCGCTGACTTACCCAATTGAACGACAGCTGTTGAGAGATAAAACTCAATTTTACATTCACGGGGATAGAACTGGTAGTTTATTGGCCAATCGCTTAAAATCTTTTACAGTTAATCGTCAAATCACAGAAATTTTTTAAGATAATGGAACTAAGACATCCGACCATTCTGAAATGAACAACGTATTTAAAGACTTTTACCTTAAGTTGTATCAGTCTGACTCTTCTTCAGATGATACCTATATGAATGCTTTTTTCAGTAATATCAACATTCCTACATTGTCTGCTGATAGTCTAACACAGTTAGATCAGCCTATTTCCAATGAAGAAGTGGCTGAGGCTATACGTGCTTTACATTCTGGTAAGACCCCAGGACCTGATGGCTTTCCTGGGGAGTTTTATAAAACTTTCACTACGTTACTTACACCTTATTTATCCTCTGTTTTATCAGAGTCCTTTAAACCAGGTAAACTCCCTCAATCTTTTTATGAAGCTTTTATTTCTCTTATTCTTAAAAAAAATAAAAATCCAGCTGAATGTTCTTCATACAGACCGATTTCTTTATTAAATGCTGATGCAAAAATTTTAGCCAAAATCTTAGCTCGAAGACTTGAAAATATTCTACCATCTATTATATCACATGACCAGACAGGATTTATTAAAAATCATTACTCACATTTTAATATACGTTTGTTATTGAATGTGATATATTCACCATCCAAAAAAATATCAGAGTATATATTATCCATAGATGCAGAAAAAACCTTTGATAGGATTGAGTGGAATTATCTTTTTAAGACCTTAGAAAAGTTTAATTTTCGGCCTAATTTTATTCGTTGGGTTAAATTAATCTACTTGTCTCCTACCACTCAGGTTATTACTAACTCCCAAATTTCTAAGCCCTTTAAATTACAGCGGGGAACTAGACAAGGATGTCCTTTACTTTTTGCTTTAGCTATAGAACCCTTAGCAATAGCACTTCGAGAAGTTAAGGACATTTCTGGTATACTAAGGGAAGGTATGTCTTATAAAATTTCATTATACGCTGATGATATTTTACTTTTTATCTCTAACACTGAAACTTCTTTACCTTTGATTCTTTCTTTAATCTCCCAGTTTAGTTCTTTTTCAGGATATAAGCTGAACCTACATAAAAGTGAGCTATTTCCTTTAAATGACCTAATGTCATCAAATGCCAAATTTCCATTCAAAGTTGTTACAAGTCAATTTACATATTTAGGTGTAACAATTGCTAAGAACTTCAAGAATTTATTCAAAGAAAACTTAAACCCCTTATTGAATTATGTGAAAAAGACACTTTCTAAATGGTCCCCTCTTTCTTTATCCCTAATTGGCTGAATTAATTCGATTAAAATGAAGATTCTTCCTAAATTTTAATATCTTTTTCAGGCCTTACCTATTTTAATTCCTAAGACGTACTTTGATTCTTTAGATTCAATTTTAACCTCTTATATTTGGAATAATAAACAAGCTCGTTTAAGTAAAGTTTACTTACAAAGAAATAAAGAGATGGGTGGACTAGCACTACCCAATTTTAGGTTTTATTATTGGGCTGCCAATATAAGGAATATTACTTTTTGGTCCTATTATATTTATCATAAAGATTGCCCATCATGGGTCTCCTTAGAAGTTAATTCTGTAAAAAATTCCTCTATTATCTCTCTTCTTGGATCATACTCTTCTTTTTCAGCAAATAAAACAACAGATAACATAATTGTTAAGCAAACTTTAAAGATCTGGTCTCAATTTAGAAAATTTTTTGGTTTAGCGAATTTTTCATTATCATCTCCCATTCTCCTTAATTTTTTTTTATTCCTTCCATGACTGATAAAGTCTTTAAAGATTGGGATGAATTAGGTATCAAGTGTTTTTGGGACCTATTTATTTCAGGATCTCTTGCTTCATTTGACCAACTATCAAATAAATTTGCACTCCCAAATCACATTTTTACAGATACCTTCAAATTAGAGATTTTCTACATTTCCAATTAGCTACTTTTCCTATAGGTCCTGATAAAAATTTACTGGACGATCTTTTAAATTTAAAACCTTTTGTTAATGGTTCTATTACCGGTATCTATAACTTGTTGATTGATTCTAGACAAGACTTTTTAGATAAAATAAAAAAAGCTTGGGAGGATGACCTAAATTGTCAGATTTCTGATGATAGATGGAATAAAATTCTTAAATGGGTTAATAAATCATCTTTCTGTGCTCGTCATTCTCTTCGACAATTTAAAGTGGTTCATAGAGCTTACATTTCTAAACAAGCTCTCCAGTTTTTACCCGAATGTTTCTCCACTTTGTAATAAATGCAACTCTGCTGATGCCTCTTTAATTCATATGTTTTGGTTTTGCCCTACAATTGAAAAGTTTTGGCGGGAAGTATTTCATACCTTCTCTCAACTTTTTAGGGTCCAATTTGACCCAAATCTCCTTACTGCCTTGTTTGGTATTATTGCAAATGAAGTTATAACTTTAAATACTCCTAACCTACAGGTTTTAGTTTTTACCTCTCTTTTAGCAAGAAGAGCAATCTTGCTTAAATGGAAGCAGTCTACCCCTCCTACACATCTTCAATGGCTACGTGATATTATGTCGTATTTAAATTTAGAAAAGATCCGCTGCTCAGTCTTAAATTCGAAACAATCTTTTTATGATATTTGGGGACCTTTCCTAAATTACTTTTCCAATTTATAAAGTTTAACAGTGCACAGACTTTTAATGTATATTTTTATCTTCTCTTCTTAAGTGAATGTTTTTTTTTCTAATTATCCATTGTCATCCATCAGCTTTTTTCTTTGGTAGTTGGTAGGGGGTTGACTTTTTTTAATATAAAAAAAATTATTTTATGATGTATGACCTATCTTTAAATTTTTGATTACAGAGTGGTATACTCTGTGTTATGCTATAACATTTTGATCAATTTTATTACAATATATGAATGTACACAAGTTATGTTGAGATGTATCTATGTGTTGCACTCTGTAAATCTTTTTTTTCTTCTGAATAAAAATATTGTAAAAAGAAAGAAAGGATCATATGTACCACACTACCCCGTTCCTGCAGTCAATAACTGAGGGGAGTACTTCAGACAAAGGATGTTTTGAGTGTGGAACAAGCTGCCAGCTTGATTTCAACATTTAAGAGAAGGTTGGATAACACTTAACAGAAGGTTGGGTTATGAAGGGCTATGGTCCAGGTGCACGCCTATGGGACGAGACTGAATAATAGTTTGACACAGTCTAGTGGACCGAGGAGCCTTTTTATATGCTGTAGTGCTCTATGACTCCTATAATGAACTATTTTAAATCCCACACTTCTTTGCATGCAGCAATATGCACCTGACAATTCAGAAGGTCAAATTCATTAGTTGCTCCACTACTAGAATCTTGCTATATTTACAGCATTACATTGGGCTGATGATATTAATCAGTTGGAAATTTGGGCAGAAAAATGACAGGAATTTTAGGGTCTGACCATTGTTGAAAATAACAACACAAGCGGAAAGGGTGGTAAAGGTGCTGTACATCATGCATGCCATCACTGGTTAGAGCTTTGAATATAAAAGTTGGGAAGTCACAATGTGGATCAAGCTGCCAGACGAACAGGTACAGGAGGGTACAGGTACAATGTTTAATAGACATCTAGAGAAATACATGAATAGAAAAAGATCAGGATATGGGCTAAATTCAGGTTAATAAATGGCACCTTGACTAGCATGGACAAGTTAAGCCAAAGGACCCGTTTTCATACTGCAAAATGCTGTCTCAATGTTGCAACTATACAGTACTTTGATTAGACCTCATTTGGGATGTGTGCACAGTTCTGGTCACCACACTGTGGGAAGGATTAGGTGGTTTTGCAGAGGATGCAGAAGAGGCTCAGCTCACCGATATATTGCCTTAGTTACTACAAGGAGAGATTAAACAAGTATATTTTTCCTCTCTGAAGAATTAGAGGTGGGGGGGACCTGACAGAAAGAGATAAAAATTATGAGAGGCACAGACAGAAAGGACAGTCAGAGTTGGTTTAAGGTGAGGAGAAAGATTGAAGATGTGCAAGAAGTAAAATGGTGGATGCCTGAAACAATATAGCAAGGAGGTGGTAGAAGCAGATCTAATAGCAACATTTAGATAGTGAATAGAAAGCTATGCATCTCGTGCAGGCAGATGGGGCAAGTTAGATTGGCATCATGGTCAATGCAGGCACAATGTGTTTGAGGCCTTGTTCCTGTGCTGTATTGTTCTACCTTCTCTGTTTTAAAAATAATAGGCAATGCCTGAAGAGAGTGTTGAGATAATATAAATTGATAACTTCATTGCAGAACTGGCTAACTTGATTCATCTCGAATTTTAAACCTCCACTTTGAGTAACAAAGGGTACAACATGGCTCATCAGATGAGGTGTTGCTCCTCAAACAAACACTTGGCCTTGTTGGAACGATGTAGTAGCTCAGACAGAATGATCAGAAAATAGAAAGGACAGAGAAGTGAAACAACAGGGAACTGAAATAGTCACCTGTGTTTCCTTTGTAGGGGAAACTGAATGCACATCACCAGATGGAAGTGGAAGTGAATTGTTGCTTTATCGAAAGACATTAAAAGTTAAGACAAAAGTACAGGTGTTGCATCCTTCAGTTAGGAGAGTGTTGAGGAGTGATTGATGGGGATGGAAGGGAACTGCTCCATAGGAACAGACGCAAAATGCTGGAGAAACTCAGCAAGTTGAGCAGAATCCATGGTCATGAGCAGCTAACATTTCTGGCCAAGACCCTGCTTTAGGATGTTAGGAATGTTAAAAAGTGAGAGGAGAGAAAAAATACAACTGGTGTAGTCTCTTTGAAAGTGTTGAAAATTGTGAGGTTGAAGAGCCTGCTCTTGCTTCTATTTTCTTTTAAACTATTCTATTAATATATATTCACGTACTTTGCAGCTGAACCACAACAGCACATGCACTGCAGTGTTAACTGTTCAATTTCAGAGGGTTTACTTTCAAGATGTTCTTCTTCAGAAAAACAGTCCAAGTTAGTTTTGCTTCCTCAGTTATAGCATGATCACTTGATATTAGAACTTCTTCCAGCTCCCCGCCATGTTTCAGCATTTTTAATGTTATACTTCATGTTTATTTTGTGTTCTTTTATTTTGTGTTCATACTTGTGTTAAAATATCCAGAAGTTAGCACAGAAAATTGGACAGGTGAATTTGCACATGGTAATAGCTCAATAAATGAATTAACAATTAACTGTGGTCAGTGTAAATCACCTGCTCTCATATGCAAATTGAAAATTGTGGAGTTGAATAGCGTGCTCCTGCTTTTAATTTTTTTAAACTATTCTATTACTATATATTCATGCAAAATCTTGAGCTTTCCTGGCATATATGACATATAAACTCTTCCTGGGCTTCCAGCGGGCACAGGTGTCGATTTTAACTGATGTTCCAATGACAAAGGTAACCATCTTCACAGGGATGATGCATAGGTGTGTCTAATCCAGTCGCAAAATATACATTGAACTCTGTCGGTCCCTCCTGATTGATTCGCCCTCAACCAATCATGCTTCCGCTTTCCCCTTGTCTTTGTTAAAATTCTTATTCTCCAGTCTTATTTCAATGGCTTCCTTCACCAGGAGGTCCCAAAGCCACTGGCGCAGCACAGTGGTTTTGTGCCAAAGTCAATCACATGGTCATTGCGTTGCAATGTTCTGCTTTGACTGATCTCCCCAGATAAGGTCCCACATAGGAGATTGGTGGGTAAAATCAAAGCTCATGGCATTGGGGGGAAGACATTGACATGGATAGAAAACTGGTTGGCAGATAGAAAGCAAAGGGTAGCGGTGAATGGGTGTTTCTCAGAATGGCAGGTGGTGACTAGTGGGGTGCCATGGGGCTCGGTATTGGGACCACAGCTGCTTACGATTTATATCAACGATTTAGATGAAGGCATCGAGAATAACATCAGCAAGTCTGCTGATGATACTAAGCTGGGTGGCAGTGTGACATGTGATGAGGATGTTAGGAGAATTCAGGGTGACTTGGATAGGCTGGGTGAGTGGGCAGATACTTGGAAGATGACGTTTAATGTGAATAAGTGTGAGGTTATCCACTTTGGGAGTAAGAACAGGAAGGCAGATTATTATCTGAACGGTGTAGAGTTAGGTAAGGGAGAAATACAAAGAGATCTAGGAGTCCTTGTTCATCAGTCACTGAAGGTGAATGAGCAAATGCAGCAGGCAGTGAAGAAGGCTAATGGAATGTTGGCCTTTATTACAAAGGGAATTGAGTACAAGAGCAAGGAAATCCTCTTGCATTTGTACAGGGCCCAGGTGAGACCACACCTGGAGTATTGTGTACAGTTTTGGTCTCCAGGGTTAAGGAAGGACATCCTGGCTGTAGAGGAAGTGCAGTGTAGATTCATGAGGTTAATTCCTGGGATGTCAGGACTGTCTTACGCAGAGAGGTTAGAGAGACTGGGCTTGTACACGCTGGAATTAAGGAGATTGAGAGGGGATCTGATTGCAACATATAAGATTATTAAGGGATTGGACAAGATAGAGGCAGGAAATATGTTCCAGATGCTGGGAGAGTCCAGCACCAGAGGGCATGGTTTGAGAATAAGGGGTAGGTCATTTAGGACAGAGTTAAGGAAAAACTTCTTCTCCCAGAGAGTTGTGGGGGTCTGGAATGCACTGCCTCGGAAGGTAGTGGAGGCCAATTCTCTGGATGCTTTCAAGAAGGAGCTTGATAGGTATCTTATGGATAGGGGAATCAAGGGATATGGGGACAAGGCAGGAACCGGGTATTGATAGTAGATGAGCAGCCATGATCTCAAAATGGCGGTGCAGACTCGAAGGGCTGAATGGTCTACTTCTGCACCTATTGTCTATTACCGAAATGCGCTCCATAGGGCACCCCATCTAGCTGATATATACGGTTCTGTGTTCACAGCAGTCCTCAGTCCCAGGTCATCTTTGACACACATAAACTGGGATTTGAGCTTCCTTACAGATGTGTGGATGGCAAAAATCTGGTATTTCTTCAATGGCTTTTGGAACTGCCTGAAGGAAGCCACTGAAATAAGACTGAAGTATCAGAATTTTAACAAAGATGAAGGTCTCGCTCGATGTAAGAACGGCAATAAAATTTTTTTTAAAGGTGGGACAACGGAAACCTGATTGGTTGAGGATGAACTAATCAGGAAGGATAGAGAATGGGATTTCAGTAGATACAGGCGGTCCCTGGGTTACGGACGAGTTCTGTTCCTGAGTCCGTCTTTAAGTCGGATTTGTACATAAGTCGGAACAAGTACATCTGGTATTATTTAGCATCAGTTAGTCAAACATTTGTCTTAGTATATAGTACATATTTTACCTTTCTAAGCATATACACTTAAGAAACGTATGTATTCCAATAATTAAACCACAGCGTTGCTTAGTAATAATTGTAGCTTTCATCAGGGCTGGCCTTTCACATGCTTTATCCTTCAAAATTGTTCCAATCGTTGACCAACCATAGCCTAATGCTTTTCCAATGACCGATGGCGTTTCACCTCTTTACAAATGCTTTATTATTTCCACTTTATTTTCAATCGCGATCGCTTCCCATCAACAGAACAGGAACACTGTGGGTGGCGGGTCCCGACCTCCACTGGCTCCTGAGGTCCACAGGGTCCTGAGGTCCACCGCACTCTAAGGTCCACCGCACTGAGACAGGTTAAATGGGACAAGTGGGGGCTGTGCTGGGTTTGGGTACTATATTTGATCCTCCACAATATTCCGCATGGGAATTTAAACTGGAGATGGCAGTGATTTTTTCACGAGGTCGAGTTGCGAGCTCGACACCAACCTGGCACGGATGGTATGGGAGTCACTGGATCGACAGTAACCCAACATGGGGGTGATCTGTCACTGGATCGAACTCAGGAACCTCTGTTCTCAAGCACAGTGCTGATCTCACTGTGCCACCACGGAACAGGGCGGCTGGGGTCAGGGTGAATCTTGCTAAGAAAAATTTAAGCAAAATACAAATTACACACTCAACACAGTGTCAACGGCAATGACTTAAAATGGCGGACAGCATTCTCCTTCCTTGGTTCGTAAGTACGAGTTGTCTGTAAATCAGACGTTCGTAACTCGGGGATTACCTGTATACCACTGGACTAGACCATGCCTTTGCATCATCCCTGATGAAGATGGTGGAGCCTGTCATCGAAGAGTCAGTAAAAATCGACACTTATACCCGGCTGGAAGCTCAAGAGGATTTCATGCAACATATTCATGACTTAGCAACTCAACCACAATGATACGTAGGTCAAGGTTTAAATTTGTTGCCAAAAGTAAAAGTGCCACAGTTCAATTCTCTCTAGAGTATGTAATATTGTTATGCATAACTGGTAAACCAATTCAAAACTAATTTAAAATGAAAATTGAATTACCACATGAATATGTTGCAGTCCTGAACACTTCCTGTATTAATTTCCCACTCCACACTCAAATTAAAACTTACAGGAAATGGAATTAGGCTTTAGCTATGGTTGGAAATCAAACTTTTTAACTGCATGATATGTGCATATATAGTTGGATGGGCACTCACTGAAGAGTTTGTACTTAACCGCATGGCTATGTGGGTTTCCTCCCACAGTCCAAAGATGTACTGGTAGGTTAACTGGTCATTGTAAATGGCCAGGAAGGTGGGGGCTCTTGATTGCAACAGATTCTGTATATATGTGCTCAATGGTGGGGAGTGCTTTACCCATGACAGACTGGGCCGTATCCACTATTTTTTGCAGGCTTTTCCATTCAAGGGCATTGGTCTTCTCATACCAAGCTGTGATGCAACCAGTAAATATGTTATTTATAGTAGTTTGTCAAACTTTTGGATGTCACGCCACATCTTCGCCAGCTTCTAAGGAAGTAAGTAATTTAAAAAAAAAATTGGAGAGGTATATGGACAGGAAAGGAATGGAGGGTTATGGGCTGAGTGCAGGTTTGTGGGATTAGGTGAGAGTAAGCGTTCGGCACGGTCTAGAAGGGCCGAGATGTCCTGTTTCCGTGCTGTAAGTGTTATATGGTTATAAGTAGATGTGCTGCTGTGCTTTCTTTGTAATTGCACTCGCATGCTGGGCTCAGAAATTTAAAGTTGCTGACCTTCTCCACCTCTGATCCCCCAATGGGGACTCTGGTTTGCCTCTCCTGAAGTCAATAATCAACTCCCTGGGCTTGCTGGGCACATTGTGTGAGAGGTTTCTGTTGTGGCACCACTCATTCAGATTTTCAATCTCCATCCTGTATGCTGATTCATCTCCACCTTTGATTCAACCAATGACTGTGGTGTCATCAAGCAAATTTAAAAGCATTTCAATGAGGCTCTCCAATATTTCCCGAGAGTACACTTGCTGGGTACAGTAACCGAACAATGGAGTCATGCTGAGCAACTGCTTACAGTTCACAACACATTAACAAGCCATCCACACTCACATGAACTACCTTCACTGGACAGTCATTTATCGTAATCACACACACTGCTGTGGGCGGGTGACCACAACTGCAAATAAACAGCACTCAAGAGGCACGTCACACAGAACACAATGACTACAAAGCTGCAAAGTCATTTCAAACTAGTACATACTTCCCGGCCCCAGTGTAAATACCTACTGGCAAATATTACTGGTGCTTGCCCTATTAATAATTTGCGGAGGACCTATTACGACCTTATGATAGGAACAAATTAGGCCATTCAGCCCATCAAGACTGCTCCACCATTCTATCATGGCTCATTTATTATCCCTCTCAACCCCATTCTCCAGCCTTCTCCCAGTATCCTTTGAAACCCTTAGTAATCAAGAACCTATCAAGCTCCGCTTTAAATATACCCAATGACTTGGCCTCCACAGTTACTTGAGCCAACAAATTCCACAGATTTACCACCCTCTGGCTAAAAAAATTCTTTCTCATCTCCACTTTAAATAGACATCCCTTTGTTCTGAGGCTGTGCCACCTGGCCCAAGACTCACCCACTATAGTACACATCCTTTTCACATCTGCTCTGCCTAGGCCTTTCAATATTTCATTGGTTTCAATGAAATCCCCCCTCATTCTTTGAAACTCCGGCGAGTACAGGTCCATGCTCCTCATACATCACCCCTTTCATTCCCAGAATCATTCGTGTGAAACTCCTCTGGACCCTCTCCAATGCCAGCCATCCTTTCTTTGATAAGGAGCCCAAAACTACTCACAATACTCTAAGTGCCACCTGGAATTATGAAGTTGTAGCCATTAGTGAAACTTGGGTGCAGGAGGGGCAGGGCTCACTATTTCGGGGTTCCCTTGTTTTCAGGATGGCGTTATGGGTAAGGAAAAAATGTCATTGTAGTGCTCAGTCAGGAGAGACTGGAGAACTCAACTAGTGAGGCATTATGGGAACTGAGGAATAATAAAGGTTTGACCACATTAATGGGGCTACATTACAGACCACCCGACAGTACAAGGGATTTTGGAACAAATTTGTGAAGAGATCATAGACTATTGCAAGAAACACAAGGTTGTTATAGTAGGTGATTTTACCTTTCCCCATATTGACCAGGAATCCCATACTGTAAAAGGACTAGACGGGATAGAGTTCATCAAACGTGTTCAGGAAAATTTCTTTGATCAGTGCGTATAAGTTTCAATGAGAGAGCATGTGATACTACATCTGCTACTAGGGAGTGAGACAGGGCAGGTGACTGAAGTTTGTGTAGGGAACTAATTTGCATCCAGTGACCACAATGCCATTAGTTTCGAAGTAAATATACAAAGAGAGACCTGATATGCAGGTTGAGATTCTAATTTGGAGATAGACCAACTTTGATGGCATCAGAAATGATCTGGCAAGCTTGAATGGGGACAGGCTGTTTTCTGGTAAAGGTGTACTTGGAAAGTGGGAGGCCTTCCAAAACTAAATTTTGAGAGTACAAAGCTTCTACTCTCAAAGTCTGTCAGGATGAAAATTAAAGACAACAAGTGCAGGGAACCTTGGTTTTCAAGAGATATTGAGGCCCTGGTAAAGAGAAAAAAAGGAGGTGCATATCAGGTGTAGGCAAGTGGGAGCAAATGAGGTGCTTACGGAGAATAAGAAATGCAAGAGAACACTTAAGAAAGAAATCTGGAAGGCTAAAAGGTGGCATTAAGTTGCACTAGCAGACAAGGTGAAGGAGAATCCAAAGGGATTCTACAGGTATGTTAAGAGCAAAAGGATTGCAAGGGGCAGAAGTACTCTTCTGGAGATCAGAATGTGTGGAATCAAAACAGATGGGCGAGATCTTAACATCTTTGCATCTGTATTTACTTGGGAGACAGACACAGCATCTACAGAGGTGACGTAAAGTGGTCCACTCCCACTCCGATATGGCTGTCCATGGCCTCCTCTACCGTCAAGATGAGGCCACACGCAGGTCGATGGAGCAATACCTTATCTCCCGCCTAGGTAGCCTCCTACCTGCCGGCACGAACATCCAACTCACAGACCTCTGTTGATACCCCTGCCCCCCCATTCCTATCTATTATTTTAGTCTGGTTCTCTTTCTCTCTCTTTTTTCCCCCCCTCATTATAATCTCCCCCCAGCCCTACCTTTCTTTCTCTTTTATTTCCCATAATTCTCCACCTTCCCCCAGCCCATTTCCCTCCAGCCTATCACTTCCTAGCTCTCTACTTTATCCCTCCCCCCACTTCTTATCCTCCCACAACCATCCCATGTTACTTCACTCCTGATGAAGGGTTTCGGCCCGAAACGTTGTCACTACCTCCTCCCATATATGCTGTCTGGCCTGCTGAGTTCTGCCAGCATTTTGTGTTTTTATTTATTTCCAGCATCTGCAGATTCACTCGTGTTGCCTTTTATATTACTTAGTTGTTATTCTTTATTTGCTCACTTACACCTTTTTCCCCACCAAAATGAGAATATATATATACGTATGATGTGTGTGTGTGCGTGTGTGCGTGCGTGCGTGTAATGGATTTGTTCACTGACTTTTATGAATACTGCATTGGGGGCCCTCAACTCACAAGTAGGAAGGGGTTATCCCCCACAGCTAGACATTTCCTCTAGCTCAATGCAGGGGCATCTACTAGTGACCTCAGCCTTGGAATCACACGTTCGTTGCCATTTTTGTTATTATCTGTGTTTCTTGGTTCGTATTTGTTCAGGGAGTAGATCGATGAAGTTTTATTCTAATTTCAATGATACATTGACAGATAAATACAGATGGCCAAGGACGAGGTAAAATTCATTTCTTTTAATGTCAATGGGCTATTAAATCCAATCAAACGTAAGAGAATTTTATCCAATTTGGAACAATTTGATTCATACTGGGGGAAATGGTTTAACTAAATAATGCCTCATAGGCCTGACTTTATTCTCACAAATCAATGAATCTGTTGTAAAAAAACAAAAGATCACTCCCACTTGTACATAGTTCTTCCCTTTTGCTTGTTTTTTCTCTCCACTCTTTTCTAAAAGTGTGTACCTCAGATAAATACTTTGTGGAGATTTGTGATATATATGATTATATGATATATAGGTACAATGTCTGAAACACATCTTATGGAAATGTTTGTTTGATGATGAACTTCAATAAAAAAATAAATTACAAAAAAAAAGAAAAAGTGAGTTGAAAAATGGCAGGTGGAATTCCATTTTGACAAGTGTGAGGTTTTCCACTACAGTAGGACCAACCAGGGTCAGTTTTACACCGTGAATGGCAGGTATGTAATTTGTTGAAAGTGGCATCACAGGTTGATAAGGTTGTAAAGAAAGCTTTTGGCACATTGGCTTTCATAAATCAACAAATTTCTGAGTACAGAAAATGGAACCTTATGTTGAATGTTGGTGAGGCATAATTTGTCAGTGAGGCATTATGAGTTGTTTTGGTCACCAACTGCAGGAAAGATGCAAACAAGAGTGCAATGAAAATTTATAAGGATGCTGCCGGGTCTAGAGGACCTGAATTAAAAGGAAAGATTGAACAGGTTAGGACTGGATTTTTTTAGAACGTAGAAGATGGAGAGGAGATTTGAAAGATGTATAAAGAATTATGAGGGATATAGATAGGATATATGCAAGCAGGCTTTTTCCACTGAGGTTGGGTGGGACTGCAACCAGAGGCTGTGGCTCAAGGGTGAAAGGTAAGAAGTTTGAGGGGAAACTTCTTCACTCAGAGAGTCCTGAGAATATGGAATGAACAGCCAGCATGAGGCCTATGCAAGCTTGATTTCAAAGTTTGAGAAGTTTGAATTGGTACATGGATAGAAGGGATATGAAGGACTTTGGTCCTGGTCCAATTCATTGGGAACAGGCATTTTAAATAGTTCCAGCATGGCCTGGATGGGCAGAAGGACCTGTTTCTGTGCTGCACTTTTCTATGACCATCACTTTCAATGCCTCCACAATCTCTTCAGCTACATCTTTCAGAACCATGGTGTTTTATTAATCTGGTCTAGGTGACCTATCTACCATCATCTTCCCAAGCACCTGCTCCTTAGTAATAGCAACTGCATTCACTTCTGCCCACTGACACACTCGCAGTTTTGGCATTCTGCTAGGGTCTTACACAGAGAAGACCAACACAAAATTCTTATTAAGTTTGTCGACCATTTGTTTATTCCCAATTACTACCACTCCATCATTTTCCAGCTGTCCAATATCTACCCTCACCTCTCTTTTGCTCTCAACGTATCTGAAAAAAACTTTTGGTAGATTACTGGCTTGCTTTTCTTTGTATTTCAGGAAGTGCTTATTAATTTCACTGAGTTTCTGGCCAACAACTGGCACACTCAGTAGTCAAGTTCACCTTCGACATGTGTGGGAAAGATCTGGATTGCAACCACCAAAAATACTAGGTACATTTAAAAAAGTGCTACCAGTGAAATTCCCACACCAAGGACAACATTAATTGTGGAATGTGTCTGAATAGTTCAGAATTCACAAAGCAAAGGCAGCAAGAATGACTTCAATTTAGAAATCTTAATCATGTCAGCAAACTCAATTCCTAGTTAGACTGTAAGACAGAATGTAATGTGTAAACAATGTGAATATTTTTGATTATGATGCTTTCTTAGCAGTTTCTCTGAATTATTCTTCCACAAGTGCAGCAGATAGAAAGTGAATTCCTGATACAGTATACTAGTGGTCACCAACCCGTCGATCGCGATTGACTGGTAGATCTTTAAGACTTTCCCAGTAGATCCCGAAAAAATGAAAAATAAACACACAAATACTGTTGAGAGATTGTTTCCGGGTTGCGGTGTTTTAGTTCCGTTCTTTCGGCCCAGTGCACATGTGTGTAGCTCCCCCCGACACGCACTACAGTGTACTTCAGTGGTCCCCAACAACCGGGCCGCGAGGAAACGATATGATTCAGTTGCACCTTTCCTCATTCCCTGTCATGCCCATTGTTGAAATTGAACGCACACAAGGTCATCAGTCACTTAAACGCAGTGATACCCTCACGCCAGGGACCACTGGTGCCTCATGCGGCTGGCGAGAAGTGCTGTTGCTACTGGCCTGGAGCACGGACAGATGGGCACCACCTCTAAAACTGTTTAGCACACCGAATGTTCATGGGGAACCCGGTGCTGAAATATTTGCAGACAATCTAATTCAGGCTCAGGGTTTCGTAAGTAGCAGAGCAGCTACCTTGCTGCGATCTACTGAAAGTCATCCCTTGAGCCAAACTTTTGTCAGCCGATAGGTCCTACAAGGGGGGCAGACACGTGCCCTGTCGCACTCCTCACTCGGTCAGTCACTCTCTCCAGACTGCGACCGCCGTGGCCCTGGAAGGGGACCTCTACCCCTTACCTTGTCCTCTCACCCCACCCATGACCTGCCGCACCTGGCCAAGGCATCTGGCGGTGGGCAGGCGGAAGGCTGGAGTTCGGGCCCGGAGGCTGTCTAATGAGGTAATGAAGCACTCAAAACTGCTTCGGTACCCTGAGTCCAAGCACCCTGCACTTAAAGACAAACCCACTGAGTTTTTTCAGCGGAAAAAAACATGAGCAAGTGGGACAGAAGCTAACTGCTGAGAGCCACGTAAACTAAATTGTGGAATAGATTGGACATAAGGGACCTGCTTCGAGTATTGCTGTATTCTGGTCGTGTTTAACAACCCCCCCCCCCGTCAGCTGGTCTGCAAGAATATTGTCAATATTAAACCAGTTTGCAGTGCAGAAAATGGTGGTGACCCCTGGTGTACATACATTATTTCTACTTTCGGGTTGCGGGGTTTTACTTCCGGTCTTTTCTGCCCCGGTGCGCATGCGTGTAACTAATCGATCTGGGGTCGATCTTGCCTTTCACTAAGGCCGAGGTAAGGGATCTTGAGCTTAAAAAGGTTGGTGACCACTGCAGTATACCGTATTAATTTTGTAGCTCATGACAAGTAAAAGCAGATTTTATTGTGCAATATATTGTACTCCACAGTGAATGTTCCAAGTCACTGTTCCAAGGGTCAGTAAATCAGGTTTGCTTTCAGTATTGTCTACAATTTTATTTTGAACATTATTCAGCCTCAAAATCTCATAAGTACTTGTTACAACACAAGGTCATGTGGGTCATCAGGCCCACACTGGCTTCCAAAACCAACAATTTCACCAGTTGTCTCTTAATTCTGTGCTAGACATAAAACTTAGTCTTCCTTGCCTGTCCAGTAACTCCTGATTCTGGGGCCACATCCTAGCATTTTGGAGTAATCATGGAGCAGCCAATTCACCAACCAGCATATGTGGAAATAAGGGTAAAGCTGAGGGGGTGTAAAGGATCCTACAAGAGGAAGCTGGAGTACAAGGTCCAGCAGAATAACATAAGGGGTGTGTGGTCGGGCATGAAGCAGATCACTGGCTTCAAGGTAATGCAAAGGAAGATCAAGGGTTGTCCGAATGTGGCCAATGAATTGAACTTGTTTTTCCAACAGATTCAGCATGGGACCTCCTGCTGTCACCCTCACCCACTTGTCGACACCACACACTCTCCCTGTCCCCACCCCTCCAGTGAGTGTTAGTGTTCCAAACCCTCCAACTCTGGAGTATCCTGCTTCCACTGGGTTGAGCACCCTCCTCTGCCTGACAGGTCAGGTTAAGAGACAGATGGAGAGACCACATCAAGGCAAGGCTGCTGGACCAGAAGATATCAGCCCCAGGGTCCTGAAGACCCATGTTAGCCAGCTGTCTGGTATTTTGTAGCACCTTTACAATCTGAGTCCGAGTCAGGAAAAGATACTGGTGCTATGGAAGAGGGCCTGCTTGGTTCCTATACCCAAGAAGGTGACTCTATCTGAACTTAATGACTACAGACCAATTACCTTCACATCTCACCTGATGAAGCTGCTGGAGAGGCTGGTCCTGACTTAGATCTTCATTGGGCCCGCTACAGTCTGCCAACCAACCTCATGTGGGAATGGGTGATACCATCATCTACCTGTTACAGAGAGCTCACTCCCACCTGGATGATGCTGGTGGCATTGTGAGAACCATAATTTTTTATATCTCTGGTACCTTCAATACAATCCAGCCACTTCTTCTGAGGATGAAGCTGAAAAGGATGGTCGAAGACAAATCCACTATCTCCTGGATTACTGACTACCTAATAGATAGACCCCAGTTTGTATGGCTGGGTAGTTCTCTGGTTCTCTGTCTGAGATGGTGGTGAGTGGCACGGAGCGCCACAAGGGACTGTCCTGTCTCTGGTTCTGTTCACAATGTACACCTCAGACTTTCAGTAGAATTCTGAGTTTCGTCACTTGCAGACATTCACTGATGACTCTGTGGTGGTTGACTGAATAAGAGATGGGGTACACATCAGAGTACAGAGGATTGGTGGACAAGTTTGTCAGGTGGTGCAGGAGGATCACCTACTCCTGAATGTAGTCAAAACCAGGGAGATGGTGAGTGATTTTAGGAGGAAGAGGACTAAGACAAGTCCTGCATACATTCTGGGAGAAGTTGTGGTGGTGGGTGAAGTACAAATACACCTCGACAACAGACTCGGCTGGAAAACTGACACCAAGGCTGTTACAAGAAGGGGATGAGCAGACTATTTTCTAAGGAAGCTGAGATCCTGTGCAGCAGGATGTTGGAGTCTTTTTACCAGTCTGTTGTAGCAACTGAGCTCTTCTTCGTGGTTTACATTTGGGGGGCAGCATTAGTGCTGGTGATGCAAAAAGGCTAAATAAACTCATCAAAAAGGCTGGATCTGTTCTTGGCTACAACCTGGACTCTTGAGTTAGTGGTGGAGAGGAGGTTACTAAACAAACTGTAATCCATTCGGACACTCAGGCATATCCTCTCCATGAGCTACTGAATAAGCAGCAGAGCCCCCTTTTGAACAGGCTCATTCAGCTCCACTGACACAAGGATCGTTACAGAAAATCTTTTCTCCCAAATGCGAGAAGCATGTACAACAGTTCATCTTTGTGTAACAGGAGTACACACATCATTGTACAATAGTCTGTTTTATTATTTCATACATTATTATTGCACAGTAATGAACACTGGTAAATTATTGTGTATATTATTATTACTCTGCACTTTATTACTAATTGATATTCTCACTATATGTAATTATTATTGCTGTGTTTTAAATGTTGCAGCTGAAACAAAATAATTTCTCACTCAGGATCAATAAAGTACTATTATTATTATTATTATAAACCAGCACCCACAATCAAAGGAGAAACATAAAAACTCCACACAGTCAATACCCAAGGTTGGGATCAAACCAGAGATCCCTGGAGCCACCATGTCACCTCGTTGTTTTGAATCTTTGTATGATGAACATATTTGGCAAGGGTTTTATTTCATGAACAGCCCTACCAAGATTGTAGGATTAACACTACTTAACTGACAAATCTAGATTTTCAGGAAGTTTCTGACAAGATGGGAGACAGGAGATAATTTTGCATGAGCCCCAAGACATGCAAACCACAAGTTTTCAGACAATTTGGGCCACAGTTAGAACATTCAGAGCAAACCTGCCATGATGATATTGATTGCAGGGCAAGGTTGAGGCCCAGGGGGCCACTGCTGCTCTTACATAATGTCCTGGATACAATGGAAAAATGAGTTTTCATCTTGCAGATAGATCTGATGTTATTCACATATGCCATCCAAATAAATGTACAAATGTCTATAACTTAACACTTTTGAACAGGAGAGATGACATGTTAATAAATGAGAATGAAAAAAAAGAGGCTTGTACTGAAAGTAAATTGTGTATTCAAATGTCAACATGGAATTCAGAAATCAAAATGTACTGTGACTCACTCAAAAGTTTGACTGGGGGGGCATATCCAACATTCCTTTTGCATCACACACAAATTGCTGCAGGAACTAAGCAGGCCAGGCACCATCGATGGAAACGAGTAAACAGTCGGCGGGCGTCTCAAGCCAAAACCCTTCATCAGGACTGAGGAAGCAGTACAATGTAGTAGGTGATTGACAAATCTGGGAATGGGGGAGGTGTGAAGTAACAAGCTGGGAAATTGATTGGTGAAAGAGATAAAAGGGCTGGAGAAGGGGGAATCTGGTAGGAGAGGGCAGAAGACCATGAAAGAAAGGGAAGGGGGAGGAGCACCAGAGAGAGTGATGGGTAGGGAAGGAGATAAAGTGAGGGGGGAGAAACGGGAATCGGAATTATATGCTGGTCGTGGAAGATACTGGGGTGGTAGATGAGGACCTTTTGTATGTTTGTTTAAAAAAGACCATGGAAAAAATGCAAAGAAAGCCACAAGATTAATACCTATTTTAATAACCTGTAGTTATCACACAGACAGAAAGAGCAAATGTTCTACTGAGGAAAAGTGATGACTTAAACTACATAGATTGACAATGAGGCTAACTGTTGAGCATGTACACAAAATTATTTGACTGAGATTAGTTAAAACAAGAGGTGGTGTGCTTGCTTTAAGCAAGCATGGACCTGTCGTTAGATGACTGGAACACTTTTCTTTCACAGCAGATCACAAATCTTCGGAATATGTTCTCAAACTTTGAAGATTTACTGGGAAGTTTGAAAAAGCAGCTGGATGAAACATTACTGTCTGTCATGTCCACTATTACTTCCAGGAATTGGTTTCTGACTACCATCAGGATTGTCAAAAAAATTCCACAGCAACGATTAAGTGTTCCCAGTAATGGGACTGGTAAAATGAAGAAGAATTGAGCAATTTTATTTAATAAAATAATAGGACTGAATTTTTCATATAACATTGCAATATTTCACTCAACATTTTTTTTAAAAAGCAAAGAAATGGTTATTGATTTCAGGACATTAAAAAAAGTATGAAGAAGCTCCACTACTCAAACAGTGAAACAGTGGAAAAGGGTCTCCAGCCTTAAGTTCTCGGGAGTGAACACCAACACCTCCTTATTAGCAGGTTAGGCTCAGCAGCACCTATACTATCTCAAGAGTTCAGCGACAGCAAATTAGTCCAAAAAGCTGCTGGTAAATCTTTACCAATGTGTAATTGAGAGCATACTGACCTACTGCATGATAAAATGGTGCACTAGCTACAACAAGATCAACCACAAATCAGTACAGCAAATGATCAGAACTGCATAGAACATCGCTGGGAAACAACTACCAGACATGGAAACCATCTACAACTTGTGATGTCTACGGCATGCTTGCAAAATGGTGATGGGCTCATCCCGTCCAAGTAATCACCTGTTCAATATTTGACCATCCGGCAGAAGTATTAACCACACACCGATCTGTAGAAAAAAAATCTGTAACAGGAATTCAAGTAGCTTTGAACTAGAAATGGGTTTTCAGATTCAGTTTATTGTCATTTAGAAACCACAAATGCAATGCAGTTAAAAAATAAGACAACATTCCTCCAGAATGATATCATAGAAGCACATGACAAAACAGACTACACCAGAAAATCCACATAACGTTTGGCAATCCCCAATCCAGAGTCCGGAGAGAGGCTGCTGCGTATTAATATCGCGCTACCGTCTTAGCGCGTTCCCCGGAAAGGAGCTCCAAATCCACCAGACAAAACAAGACCAAAAACTAAAGCTGCAAGACCTGCACAAAACCACATAGTTACAACATATTGTTACAACAGTGCAAACAATAGCATAATTGATAAAAAAAAACAGACCATGGGCACAGTAAAAATAGTCCAAAGATGTTAAAGGACTGTAAGTTCAAAAGAAATCACCACACAGTTTCCACAAGTCCCCAGGGTCCCGACAGACCCGCCATCCCACACCGGCGGCAGAAGGGAATACCCCCGCTATGGGCTTCCATGGCGCCGCCCAACTCAGCCTTGCAGACGCAGCACACACCGAAAGCGACCTGACTGCAGCGGACTCCGAGTCCGTCGAACCTCTGAGTCGATGACAATCCCCTCTGGCACAGCTTCTCCGAGCACCATCCTCTGCCGAGCGTATTAAGATGGCCCCGCCAACGGCCACCTTCCCAGAGTCCCGGACCTCACAGCAGCAGAAGCAGCAACGAAGAAGGTCTTCCTGGAGATTTCCTGATGTTCCTCCGTGCTCCCACGTCCGTTTTCAATCGATTATGATTGCGCACGGCACCCCACTTCACAAATAACAGATAATCAGCTCCAGAGTGGCCACTGCAAGCTACATCGCACCGCCATCTTGGAAATGTTTTACTGAGAATAAATCTAAAACTTAGCAATTATCTTTAATGATTTTATTATTTCATGCACATCTTTTGGCAAATGTTATCTTCTTTCAAATTAATCTGTTTTCAATTTTAAAAATGTTCAATGAGTCAAACTGGGAAAGAAGGACTTTTGTTCTGCAGTTGTTCCATAACTGTTCAATACACGTTTGATACTTGTTTGATCCTGAGGTGCCAGGCGTCTGCACCGGCGGTGCGTCGCAGGTTTTTGCCAGTCAGTTTACAATTGACACTCGTGCGCTACGGAGTTGTGCTTTGTTCACCCTTTGTGAACATTTGTAGTTTTGTACTTTTTCAAAAATTAAGCCTTGTTTTTACATTCAGTTACCCATCACAGTGCAAAAGAAAATGAGCAAAAGAAAAGTAGAAAGTGATAGTAAGCATGAATTCAATGAACACTGGGAAAATGAGTTCTTATTTATAGCGGGTCTGTCAGGAAAACCATTGTGCATTGTTTGTGAAAACACTTTCTCACACAGTAGAAGACATGATCTTAATAGACACTATAAAACACAACATCAGACTGAAATAGAAGGAAAACTGAAGCTAGTGCTTGGGTCTGAGTTACGGAAAGGATATGTGATTAAGAAAAGGAAGAAATCAAAAGAAGACAAAATATATTTGTTAAAAGTCTCCTTAAGTAGTGTTCATCTTGCTTCTATATTAAATAAATATATCATGTAAAATGCTAAACATATCTTTATTAACATATTATTACAAGAATTGAATGGGGGTATGAGAGTTGTATGTTGCATCTGAACTCATGCGTGGAAAAAATTTACACATGGAATGTAAAAGATTGGCCACCTGTTTTAGACGATAACTTACGAAGACCAATTTTGTCAAGAAGTTAAAACCACAGTTACCCATGGTCCCCTATACAGATTCGCTAAAGTTTAGTAGCACAGGAGGAGTCACAAATGGCTTCAGGGGAGGAAATGTAAAGAACTGTCATAAACAAATGTCATAACTTTGTCTGCATATTAGCCAGCTTGTAACAGTAATTTTCAGAATTATCTTTTTATACATTTCACAATGTTACTATGTAGGTGCAGTTCCACCTTAAATACAGTTGCAAAGTAAATCCCCATTGGATGAAGTATTCTAGCATCATGCACACAAAATTAACAGTATTCAAATTTGTTGCTTTTAATTGACCATGATTTTAAAAAAAAACCAAGGTCACAACTGGAAAGATGTTTCCTTTCCCCACTGATAAAACATAAATTTTTGCAATACACAATCATGACGTTATATTTTCAATCATTTTACTCCATTCAAAAGTGGAGGGGAATGGATTGGAAACAGGCAAATTAAAGCACAAAATTACATTCACAAGAAAAACTACTTTAATTATTTCTTTGACAAATTTAAGTCAAAACTAATCTGTAATTGTCATCACAGCTTTCAATTTAGTAGAATCAACTTTTGTGTTGAGAATTGCAAATTAATTTATTTAAATAACCAACAACATGCTATGTTTTTGATGTGTTTTCATAAAGCACTGAAATGAAATAAAAAATGTTAGTGTTTTTTTTAAAGTCAAGATCAAGAAAATGGCTAAGTAATAAATTAGCAAATTAGTGGTCAACTTTCAGGCCACTGGAACTTGCGTGGCATTCCACTGAAAATGGCATTTGGAGCATTATTTATTTTGATGAGTATGTGCACAGAGCATAATTTCTAAGCCTGCAAGTGGCATAAAACTCAAATATAGCATATAATGTGTAGGGTTGCAATGAATGGCATATGGTCACGGACTGGTTAATGTTACCTCGCAGGTGTGTCTTCTTCACATTGAGAAGGGTGAAATGATATATTTTGTTTGGCAGAATTGGAAGGCAAGATGTACAAAATAGTACAATTTCAAAATGGATATGGAACTTCGAAGCAGAGATGTGAATACACATTGAAAAATATGATATGATTGCCAGGTAAGCCTGCAGATACTCAGCCTTTTTTGTAAAAAAGGTGGTGGAGTACAGACAACAATTATGCCACATCTTTATAAGCTAACAAGTTTCATGTGGAATTGCGCATTCAATTTTGGGCAGAAAAGACTTATTGAAGTGGTGGCCAGGGAAGAATAATTACAGTTATGCAGCTTACTGAACTAGCTTACATAAAGTCATTCTCTTCAAAGCAGATTAAGCCAAGAACTGATTCAAAGTTTAAAATGAATTTATTATTAAAGTGCACATATGTCACCATATACAACCCTGAGATTTATTTCCTTATGGGCATTCACAGTAGATACAAGGTGGAATCAATAAAAAAAACTGCACCCGACAAGACAGGACAAGCAAACAGTGTGCAAGAGACAACAAACTGTGTAAATATAAAAATAAAGAGAAAAATAAATAGTACTATTAATACATAAATAAGCAATAAATGTCAAGAACAGGACGTGAAGAGTCCGTGAAAGTGAGTCCAGAGGCTGTGGGAATATTTCAATGATGGGGCAAATGAAGTTGAATGAAGTAATCCCCACTGGTTCAAGAGTCTAACGGTTGGGTAATAACTGTTCCTGAACTTGGTACTATGGGTCCTGAGGCTCCTGTACCTCCTTCCTGATGGCAGCAGCAAGAAGAGAGCACGGCGTGAATGGTGAGGTCCTTTCAACAGTGCTCGCTGTAAATGTGCTCAGTGGTGGAGAGGGTTTTACCAGTGATAGAATGGACTGTAGGCTTTTCCATTCAACAGCGTGAGTGTTTCCATACCAGGCCAAGATACAACCAGTCAATATACTCTCCATTGCACATCCACAGAAGTTTGTCAAAGTTTTAGATGTCACACTGAGTCTTTGCAAACTTCTGAGGAAATAAAGGTGCTGCCATACTTTCTTCATAATGACACTTCCTTGTTGGATCCAGGACAGATCCTCTGAAATGATAACACCATGGAATTTAAAGTTGCTGACCCTCTCTACCTCTGAAGAGGACTGGTTCACGGACCTCTGGTGTCCTCCTCCTGAAGTCAGAAATCAGCTGCTTGGTCTCGCTGATACTGAGTAAGAGGTTGTTGCTGTAGCATCATTCAGTCAGACTTTCAATCTCCCTCCTTTATGTTGATTTATCACACAACAGTGGTGTCATCGGCAAAGTTGAATATAGCAATGGAGCTGTGATTAGCCTCACAGTCACAAGTATGAAACGAGTAGAGCAGGGGTCGAAACACATAGCCGGTGGTGCACTCGTGCTGATGGTGATTGTGGAGGTGAAGTTATTGCCAATCCAAACTAACAGAGGTCTACAAGTGAGGGAACTGAACATCCAGTTGCACAAGGAGGTATTGAGGCCCAGGTTTTGAAACTTACTGATTAGTTTTAAGGGGGTGATTGAATGCTGAGCAGTGGTCAATGACGGGCATCCTGATGGATACATCCTCACAGTCCAGATACTCCAGGGTTGAGTGAAAAGCCAATGAAGTGGCATTTGCTGTTGACCTGTTGTGACAGTCTGCAAATTGGAGTGGATCCAAGTCGCTTCTCAGGTAGGAGTTGACCAACCTCTCAAAGCACCATCACAATGAATGTAAGTGCTACTGGACGATAGTCATTGAGGCAGGTTCAATCAGATTGTTCAAAAATTAATATGATTGCTTCATTAAGAAGAAACTCTTTTCCAAGGAGAAAAAGTGTTACAGTAAAATTGAAAAAAAATCAGTGGAACTAAATTAGTGCTCTTTCGGGAAATATCAGTCCTGATGGGTTGAATCACCTCCTCTCATATTGTAGCATTCTACAATACCAATGTCCTTTAAGAACAGAAGCTTTCCTGAATGTACAGGTCAAATAACTGACAAAAAAAAGATTATGTAAATACATGATGTAAAGTAGATAAGCGAGTTCCACAAGTTTGGGATGGTTGTAACATTCCGCAAGTTTGAATACTACAATGTACCTCAAGCTTTCATATTTTTACGTTTCTTTCCATAAGTAACAAATTGGAATAAGTTCCTCATCACACCCAAGTATAGAGACTACTGCTTACAACTAACACTTAATTGCCTTTCCATACAATTGCTTCATCATTGTAAAGGAGTCCCAGCAAATATCTATTTGAATGACAGCAAAATGAACCAGTGACAGAGCTCACACTTTGTGACAAGAAACAGAGGAAACTGCTGCAAAATTGGAATGCAATGCCAGAAGAAATTCAATGTTGAAAGGCCAAGACAGAGTAGATGTGGAAAGGATGTTTCTCATGGTCGGAGAGTCTAGTACAAGAGGTCACAGCCTCAGGATAGAGGGATGACCTTAGAAATGCAGATAAATTTCTTTAGCCAAAGGGTGGTGAAGTTGTTGCCACATGCAGCTGTGGAGGCCAGGTCATTGGGTGTACTTAAGGCAGAGATTTATAGGTTCTTGATTGGACATGGCATCAAAGGTTACAGGGCGGAGGCCAGGAACTAGGTTGAGGAGGAAGAAGAAAACAGTGCATCAGCCATGATTGAATGGTGGAGCAAACTCGATGGGCCAGATGGCCTAATTCGGCTCCTGTGTCTTTTGATCTAAATCATACATTAACAGGCGTTTTCAAGGAAAATAGATTCCACCATCTCAGCAACAACTTCTCCCCCTCCATCATCAGGCTTGATTCAGATCTGCAAATTGGATAAACCCATTAATCCTGTACTATGTGTAATGATACATTAAAGTTCGAGGTTATATACAAAAGAACAAACCACTTCAAGTTGGTTAAACTGTAGCTCCAGGATTTCATATTGCATTTGAACTCAACTGCTGAAGAACAATTAAAGGCTTTTAGCTTCTGTCCTCTCTTTCCAATCCTGATGAACGGTCTGGTCCTGAAACACCGACTAATTATTTCCCTCCATAGATGCTGCTTAACTTACTGAGTTCCACCAGCATTTTGTCAGTGTTTATCACAGAACTTGGAACAGTCCACCGTGTTGTGCTGAGCTCTTAACCTACTCAAAGAACAATTTAACTCTCTTCTCTCACATCACCCTCCATTTCTCTTTCATTCATGTGCTTCTCTAACAATCTCTTAAATGTCACTGCCACCATCCCGGTAGTGTGTTCCATGCCCCTACTGCTCTGTGTAAACAAAACCTCTGAATTTCTCCATACTTTCCTCCAAGAACTTCAGCGGCCACTGCACAACCCACGTCTACATCCAAACAACGGCCTGCTACACTATCCACAACACACTAACCTTCGTATCAGCTGCAAACTGACTAACCCACCCTTCTACTTCAAACTTCAAAGTAAATTTTATTATCAAAGTACAAATATGTCACCATATACTACCCTGAGATTCATTTTCCTGTGGGCATACTCAGCAAATCTATAGAATAGTAACTACAACAGGATCAATGAAAGATCAACCAGAGTGCAGAAGACAAAAAACTGTGCAAATGCAAATAGAAATAAATAACACAAACATGAGATAATGAGACAAAGAGTCCTTAAAGTGAGATCACTTGGTTATGGGAACATCTCAATGCATGGGCATGTGAGTGTAGTTATCCCCTTTTGTTCAAGACCCTGATAGTTGAGGGTAGTAACTGTTCTTGCACCTACTGGTGTGAGCCCTGAGACCTCTTGTGCCTTCTACCTGATGGCAGCACCAAGAAAAGAGCTTCAAAGTGGTGGTGATCTCTGATGATGGATGCTGCTTTCCTACAACAGTGTTCCATGTAGATGGGCTCAATGGTTGGGAGGGATTTACCCGTGATGTACTGGGCCAAATCCACTACCTTCTGAAAACACCTGCCAGTGGGTCAGCACGTCTTTAGTATGTGGCCAGGTACCCTGTCTGGTCCGGATGTTTTCCATGGATTCGCCCTCCTGAAGGCAGCCCACACGTCAGCTTCAGAAACTGAGAAAAAAGATTCATCAGGAGACGTGGGGGTTTGCAATTGTTTCTCGATGCTCTGACAGTCAAAGTGAGCATAGAAGGCATTCAGTTCATCTGGAAGCGAGACCCTGATGTCTCCCATATCACTTGATTTAGCTTTGGAGGAGGTGATAGCATTCAATCCCTGCCGCAGCTGTCTAACATTCTCCGTTGACTCAAATTTGGTTTGGAATATCCTTCGCCCATGAGACGGCTTTCAGGAGATTATACCTCATCCAACTAATTTCTAAAAATCACAAACATTGCTTCATAAATTGTTTCACCACCAACTCCTACTGAGATAGCAGGAAAACGAGATTAAAATGTAAATCAAAAGCTCAAATAACAAAACATTGAGGATTTCAAACCTCTTCCATTGCTTGAATTCTGCCAAAACCTTGCTCCTCATAACTTAACTCAAATGAAGTCCCAAACACCAAACATCCTTATCTGGCCAACAAAAACTTTGAAGCTCCTCCATGAAATCCCCTCTTCAATTCCTTAATTTCTTGAAGATTGACAAATCATTTGTTCCCATACACTGTTATAAATATTTGCAGGAATATTTTTTTATCAAGTATTACCAAATCACAATCGTTGAATGCATAATTACTAAAATCAAAACAATTAAATGCAATACATTACATAAAAGTCAAAGATTAACACAGCAAAACACAGGAGCATGTAGCATTCAGTAGGCTTTTTAGGACACAGTATAATATTCATTTGAGATTATCTGCTCTCAGCTATTAATTATGCAAAGACAAATTAGAAACGTTAGCTGTTTGAAATGTAATTTCTTAAAACAAAATTACTTTAAAACAGCATTGATTACATATTAGTATTATTTGTTACATGACCACCTTCACTTCGTAAACTGGGATCATTTGCATCCATAGTGTCTTCAATAAAGAAAGCATGTGATCACTTGTCAAGATCAGTAACAATAATTTTTGATCAGATATCAAGAAATTTCAGGACAGATGTCTAAATGCTGCATGAAAGAGGAAGGTGTTTTTTGAAGAAGAATTTTAAAAAATGGAAGGAGAAGTTTAAGGAGAAAATTCCAGAACAGGGCAAAGATGGCAGAACTGCCAATGGTGAAACAATTAAATAAATTACTCACAAAAGAGAAGACAATTAAATACTTGCATATTGAAGCAGTACAGTATACAGAAGTAGGAAGACTAAACAACTTGGGAAACTTTGAAATCAAAGACTTGTATATCAAAATGGAAGTGTTTTCAGACAAGTACAATTTAACAAATCACAATGCTAAATGATGAACAAGACTTCTACAGTGTACATAGAGCAAAACTTGGATGGATACAACTTTATACAGAATGAAAGACGGCCTCAGAATATTCCAGTCTAGAGACAAAAATGTAAAAGCTGAGGATTTTGCTTTATCCCATTTGCTGCAGTGATGTAGTTGTTGTGATAATAGTGATGAAATAGACACCTGAATGATAGATGGTCATAAGTTCATTTTGGAGTTGAAAGCAACAGCAAGATGTCAAATTACCTGACTCATCACCAGATCACTATCTGGTATAAAACAGTGATCTGAAAGTGGAGTTGATAGTCGGACAATAAATCTTCTTGATGATTTGTATAGAAGTCACTTTTGCTTTCCCAATATTGGATGTCAGAAGCGTGAAATACTTGAGGGGTGGCAGCGAGGGGCAAGCAAGTGCCTAGATGTCTTTTGGGATGGCTTCACCTCAGTAAATGAAAAGTACAAAGGGAACAAAAAGTCACTGAAGGGCTCCAGGGTCTACAAAAGACAAGGCTTTGCAGGTGGTATGCTGATCATGATTCAGTAACAAGGAATAAAATAAAACAAGGGTTGTTCTTCTCAGCTAGAAAATGGCATGAAGGCTACAAAAAAGCAAGGAGAATGTTTAAGAATGGCCATAATTAGTGCAACTTCTGATCTTAATAAACAATTTTTTTCAATAAAGATTTATGGCCAAAAATTGTAAAGCAAGATTGGCATGACTTGAAGAGGTCACAATATAATCTTTTCCTTGAATAAAACTTGTTGATGGCACAAGGTCTAGGACAGGTCCTTTGTGAACAGGGTGGGCAGGGAGCTGTTGGAGGGGCATTGGAAAATTGACTGAGGGAACACTCAGCAATACCAGCTCAAACATCTTAAATGTCTTCCCCCAAATTTAAATTGTCATTGTTACTTCAATTACCCTCTTTCCGACAATTACCGAGCATTGCCCTCATTTCCAGTCTCTCAAAAACAAGGGGCACAGATTTTTATATTTTCAGCAGACTTACAATCATCCACCGACAGATCTAGTTGGGCTACGTATTTGGATTATGCTCTCCGCTGCTCAAAGTGTTGACAATTCAAAAGAGTGGGAAAAATAACTTCTGGCATTTCAGTTCCACAACAAACCATCGCCCACACCAACAAGCACAAGCAGTTTCCGGATTTTAGTCAACAAGATCAAGACTATTTATTCAGATGCCTCAACTGAGCCTACTTCAATGTGCCACATCTCAAATCTCTTTATATTTCCTACTCCATATTCTAACACTTGTCATACCCTCTGAGCTAATTTTCATGAGGCACACATCCAGTTTTTACAATGCTATGCATTCCAACCTATTAGCAGATTACCATACGTGCACTGAACATCACAACAACAAAAGCACAAAAAACACTCATTAGCAATGATTTAAGTCTAGTCTCTCATTGCAAACTTGGGCTTCAAAGTTTAAAAAATACATAACAAGCAACAAAGAATTCCAACATGACACATTGACAGTACAGTGAATTAGACTCCGGCATGTCTTCATGTTAAATCATTACAAAAAAAACATGAAAACAAAACAGAATTAGCATTCTATTTTCCCTTCTCAAGGTTTTCATCTTTCCCATATTTATGAAATGCACTCAGTGGTATCTGGCCAAATACGCTACAAGCAGAGTTCGGTCAATTTTTGCTCTCAGCCAACAGTCATGCACAAAGGATAACAGAATTGGATACAGCCAAAATCTCACGTTACCATTCATCTCCTCGAACCAAACCTCACATCTCTGACGAGTCAATCTGACGAGTCTTTCAACCTTTCATGACTTGTGAATCTGTGTATCTCAATCACACGTCCATTCACCAATTGAGATAGAAGGAACACTGAATCTGTTGATACCAAGCTATCAGAATGATAAATTCCTGTTCCAAACGTCTTCGTAGAGATACAGCACAGTAACAATCCCTTCTGGCCTTCAAACCCACACGTTTCTGGAATGTGGGAAGAAACTGAAGCACCAGAGAAAACCCACGCAGTCATGGAGAGAATGTACAAACTGTTGATATCCTGATCATTGCCACTGAAAAACGTTATGATAACCACTACACTACCATGTCACATCCCCAATTAAGGTTGCTATTTCCAGCAGTTGCATTGTTTTGGGGTTTTGGGATGAAGGGATTATACAGATTGAGATTAAGCAGTTAAGGAGAACAAAAAAAACTAAAACAAGATTCTAATTTGGGGATTAAAAGCAGGCTGACATTGATTTCATAGTTTACTGTCTAATCTCAAAATATATCAGCTATTGATACTGAGGCAAGGAGTTTGACACCCTTGGAATTTACTGCCTTAGAGGACTGTAAAGACTAAATCCCCAAGTGCAATTGAGAAAGAGATCAAAACATTTATGGATATTAAAGGAATCGAGGAATTCAGAGTTAATGCAGGAAAGTGGCACAAAGGTAAAGATCTGTTATAATCTAATTAAATGGCAGAACAGATGCAAGACTCTGAACAACCTATTCCTGTTTCTATATGCTCAGTTCCAGTACACAGAACACACCACACTTTAGTGAATGGAGAAACAGATTTGGTTCTCACTGTTTCAGTTTTGTCGGTAATGCTACAGTCTTAAAAAGTCAAAATTATAAGTATTTTCCAATCAAACTGCTGCAGTAATTTATCATCCATTCCTAGAAACAGAAGAGATAAAGGGCTCAAGCAGGCACTGGCCCTTTGAGCCTATTCTGTAATTCAACACAATCTATCTCAATACCATCTTCCACTCCCTATTTACATTAATACATTTTGTGTCAAGTGATCCATCTTTCTCCTCACACATATTCAGCAATTCTATAGACAAGAATACCATAGGTTCACCACCATGAGTGAAGAAATTTCATCAACTGAGGCCCCTTGACCCTTTGTTCTAGATTGCTCTGCCAGAGAAAACATCCTCCCTGTATCAACCTGCAAAGCATTAACTTTCAAAATTCTGATTCAATATTTCATCTCATTCCCCCAAATTCAAGTGCGACTTGGACCCAACCTCCCAACGTTCAACAGTTCCCCTCATTCCAAGAATCTCTTTGCTGAATCCTCATTGAATTCCCTCAATAGCAAGCAAGGGCACCATAACTGTACACAATACACCAGGTATGATTTTACCAAAAATTTGTATAATTGAATTAATGCATGCCAGTCCCTGTGCTCTTCATATAATGGTCATAATACCATTTGTTCAAACTGTTTGCTGCAACTGTATCATTGCTTTCGGTGACTAGTATACAAGCATTCCATAATCCCTTTGTACATCTGTTAAAACAATACTGTCCTTTTTTCCTACTGTAGTACAGAACTTCATGTTTATCCAACCTATACTGCATTTGCCACTCATTCAGTTTGTCGAAATTGCCTTAGAACGTTTTGCGTTTGTTTCACAAATCACAATCTCAGCCATTGTCTCAATGATAAATTTAGAAAAAAAATTACATTTTGGGTGCCACATCTAAATCATTGATAACTGTGGCTCACAGCAGGGTTTCAAGCACTGCTCCCCATAAGATCCCACCATTCAGCACCTGACATCCTGAAAAGCCCCATTTATTACTTCTCTGTTCCCTATCTGACAATGAATTTTCAATTCTTTCCTATACATTACTCTCATCAATTCATTTTAATTTTGCACGCTAAGCAAAATTATGCATAAGACTTTATAAACATGTTCTGAAAATCCAAGTACACCATGGTTCAACTTTATCCATTTTACCAATTCTATCCTCAGGAAATGCCAGTTCATGGCAATTATGACTACTCATTTTTCAATCCATGTTGAGTATGTCTAATCCCACTAACGTATTACAAGCATTGTCATCACTTTCTTGATAATAGACTGTTGTATTTCCAGTTGTATTGATGCTTGGCTAACTGGTCTGCGGTCCCCAAACTTCTCTCTGTTATCCCATGACATTTACCACCCTCAGATCTGCAGGAATGTTTCATAAACCATAGTATTTGGAAGAGGAGTCACAATATCTATTCCTTTAACCTCTGTAAGGCCCCAACACATTTTACTAAAAAAAGGGAAATATCCATCAAATGTAGGTCATGTATCCTTTCAGAAAACCTATCCCACCTCCCATCAGTGAGCCTATCTCCCCTCCAGAACCTCCCTTCCAGTCAATGACCTCCAGCACCCAAATACCCAGTTCCTCCTCCATTAGTCCAGAATCCTCTGCCCCTACCTGTTGCCCCTTCGCTCCTCTGTGACCACCTCCACCCTTCTCTTGAGACTCTGAAGCCCATTATACTTCTTGCTCCATTGTTCCCTCCACCTTCCATCTATAAAACCTCCACTCTCCCTCCTTCTCCTTTCCTTGACCCCAACACTTTCCTGTCCCTGTACCCAGCTCCTTTCAGCACCCCTCCATGACCCCAGCATCTTCCTGCCCAGCTCTTTGTCCCTACTCCTCATAATCTCTCTCTCTTCCTATCTCTCCACCATCACTGGGACATTCACCCCAAGCTCCTTGTTCCCTCTGTGATCTCCCACCATTCATCTCTCCAACAACCCCTGTCCAAATTTTTATCCCCTCCCCTCCATGATCCCCACACCCCTACCCAGCTCTTTGCCCTCTCTCCACTGCGACTTTCCTCCCTCCCTCCTCCATCACTACCACCACCCTCTATCCCACTCCTTGCCCCCTGTTCTCTCCATAGCTCCCACTACCCCGACCACTTGTACTGCTCCATACACCTCTCCCCTCAATGACCCTCAGCATGGCACTGTCCAACACCTTGACCCCTCTCCCCTCGGTAAACCACTCCCCACACCTCCTTGCTCCCTCTCCACTTCGTGACCTCGGTCCCCCGTCTCTCCTCGGTGACTCCCACCGCCTCCCTGACCTTGTCTCCTGGGTAACCTTGCCCCTCCGGTCACCTCCCTCTGTCCTCAGCGACCCCCGCCCACACTAACCTGCCCGCCTCCTACCTGGACAGGTGTTTGAGAATTTGCTTCTTGATAAGCCCAGCCATACTGCGCCCGTTCCCGACCGCAGATCCGCCAAACCGGTCAGGCCTTCAGCATCTCCCCAAGGCCGCCGGCCACGACGCCCGGACGCCGGTTGTACTCTCCGTTTGCCGAGCAACCATCCCACTGAAATGACCGCCCATTGCCGGCAAGATGGGCTGGGGCGAGCACCGCGGAGACCGGGCCCCCGTTCGCCACCTGGCGGCCAGCGTCGGAACCCCGGCGAGGCGGCCGCCTCAGACCTCCTCCGAGACCCGGGGCTCTCGGTGAGTGCACGCACCAATCTCTAGCGCTCGCTAAATCGAAAGTATTTCATTTTCCATCCTGTATGGAAAATCACGGCTTTCCCCCACATTTAAATCTGAAGACGCTTGCATGTAAAGTCTGTTGTGAAGGACAAAGCCTTCCGACTTTGGGGATTGTGCCTTTGGCCAGTACTGTACCAAGGAAGGGACAGGGTAGTCTGAGAAGATCCTTCGAATAAACTTAACAAACTTGGAGTTCCAGTTGTCACGGTGTTTCTGGATGGTCAACTAGACTTTTCCAGAGGTTATTAAACTCATTTGGATCACTTACTTTGGGGATTGAAAAGAATCTGCCGCCACGTGACAAAGTCGTCGAGGCCCAGAGGTGGCTGCAATGTTTACTTGATAGGGTTGGCCTGAATATCTGCAATCAGTCAAAAATAATTTAACAATAAATTGTGCCAAGTTACTGTTGTTGAATCAGGAATGTGAAAGGCAGTGCAAACAAAACTGGCTGTAGATTTTAAATATACAGTAAACTTGAAGTGGTGAACAATTCAAAATGGAGGCCCAATCCCAGACCAGTTAGATCAGAAACATTGGTGATGCTTTTACTCTATGTAGGAGCTTCTTCAATTTATAAATTTATGGAAGTGTTTTCATACAATAAGATAGATAAAGATAGCAAGGCAAGATCTTGGAATTAAGTTATACATGAACCTAAAAAGATGATTGCTTTAGTCAAAATAGGACTATATTTTTGTGTAATGCTGGAAAACTCAACCAGCTGGTGAATGACACTTTTAATAAAGTAAGAGTTCAGTCCAATGCCATCAGAGATGAGGGAAAACCTTCACCAGAATTTAGGAGAAACAACTATAAAACTGTTCAGAAAATTGCATTTTTTTTCTTGTACTGCCTCGATGTGTGGGGTAATCTTGTATGAAGGACTTGCAAACAAGAGCTGCTCACTGTTTCCCTGTATGTATGACAATGATAAACCAATTAACAATGACATTGTAACTTTAATGAGTTCCTGGTTCATACAGTGGAGACAGATTTGTCAGCTGGAGACACAGGAGGGCAGATGCTACAATCCACTGCAACAAACAGTCTGCTGGAGACACCTCGCAGGAAAGTAAATTTTTTTTTGGTTGGGGGGGAGGGGGGAGAGACTGAAGGAACTGTCAGCACTTTGCATCAAAACCATGCATCAGGTTGGAGTCTTGATGTGGGGTTTTGACCCAAAACGCCAGCAATTTCTTCCTCTCCTCCCCCCCCCCTCCCCCAACAGATGGTGCTCAATTTGCAGTGTTCCTCCAACAGATTATTTGTCCACGAGTGAATGAGCACATCTGGTACGACTCAAGATCTAATATTCAAATAGAGAGGCGAGCTAGCTACACCAAAGGAAATGACCCCTAAAAATAGAAAGGAATTTCAGCAGGCAAAGAACAATTGTGTAAGCATGATATATCGACAGAAAACAGCAACACTGGCTGAAAAATTTGGGTCATGTGAATGTAAGTGATGCAAATAGCCTGTGCCCTGTTTCTGGAGGAACCACGGAGCCCTGGTGTCTCAGTAAAGATCTGCCGGATTTCTGACTGTAGAGAGCAAGGGTGTACAGTTACTATTGGCAAGTCTGAACTGAGTACAGGAGGCTGAGTGCTGTGGGGGCAGTCAAGCTGTATCCCAATGGAAGGAAAGCACCTACATACCAAGCCACAGAAGGGAAGTTTACACAATGGTATTATAAAGAAACAATGTCAGGAGGACATTATATTTTGTATTCTTCTTGCTGGTGTTGGTAAAAATTTAAGTTTTAAGTGAAGATTATTCATCAGGTTGAATAGGTTAGGACTTTATTCCCTGGAACGTAGAAGAATGAGGGGAGATTTGATAGAGGTACAGTATATAAAATTATGATGGGTATAGATGGAGTGAATGCAAACAGGCTTTTTCCACTGAGGTTAGGGGAGAAAAAACCAGAGGATATGGGTTAAGGGTGAAGAGGGAAAAGTTTAAAGAGAACTTTGGGGGGGGGGGAGCTTCTTCACACAGAGTGGTGGGAGTGTGGAATGAGCTGCCAGAAGAAGTTGTAAATGTGGGCTCACTTTTGACACTTAAGAAAAACTTGGACAGGTACATGGATGAGAGGTGTATGGAGGGATATGGTCCAGGTGCAGGTCAGTGGGACGAGGCAGAAAAATGGTTCGGCACAGCCAAGAAGGGCCAGAAGACCTGTTTCTGTGCTGTAATGTTCTATGGTTCTATCAAGTCATCAACTTGAATAGTAACACAGATGCAGAGAATTTCTTTGTGGGAATTCAGAATCAGAATCAGGTTTATTATCACCGGCATGTGACATGAAATTTGTTAACTTAGCAGTAGCAGTTCAATGCAATACATAATCTAGCAGAGAGAGAAAAATAATAATAAATAAAATAAAATATAATAAACAAGTAAATCAATTATGTATATTGAATAAATTTTTTTTGATGTGCAAAAACAGAAATACTGTATATTTAAAAAGTGAGGTAGCGTCCAAAGCTTCAATGTTCATTTAGGAATCAGATGGCAGAGGGGAAGAAGCTGTTCCTGAATTGCTGAATGTGTGCCTTCAGGCTTCTGTCTCTCCAACCTCATGGTAACAGTGAGAAAAGGGCATGCCCTGGGTGCTGGAGGTCCTTAATAATGGACTCTGCCTTTCTGAGACACTGCTCCCTAAAGATATCCTGGGTACTTTGTAGGCTAGAGCCCAAGATGGAGCTGACTAGTTTTACAACCTTCTGCAGCTTTTTTCAGTTCTGTGGAGTAGCCCCTCCATACCAGACAGTGATGTAGCCTGATAGAATGCTCTCCACAGTACAATAGAAGTTTTTGAGTGTATCTGTTGACATGCCAAACCTCTTCAAACTCTAAGCAAAGTATGTTGGGACCAGGTTAGATCCTAAGAGATCTTAACACCCAAGAACTTGAAGCTGTTCACTCTCTCCACTTCTGATCCCTCTATGAAGTTTGGTTTGTGTTCCTTCATCTTATCCTTCCTGAAGTCTACAATCAGCTCTTTCGTCTTACTGACATTGAGTGCCAAGTTGTTGCTTTTCATTGATCTTTATAAATAAAAAGAAATATTCAAGTGCCTTTACCCTGATACAAAATGAGAACATACCCGAGTGAGACCCTGAGAACATTAGAACAAGTGGAATGTGTATCCGAGGCAAAAGACAAGACTACCAATTATTGAGGCAGATCATGTAAACAGACCAACTTTGCTTGGAATGGTTGTGGCTGGAGGGGAATAACATTGTTAGTGTGGATCCACTGTGACATCTAAGGAAGTATCCAAAACAATAATGAGGCATATTGAAGGATTCCTAAATGAGATTGAAGTGCAGAAAGTGTGGTGAACTACATATACCTGTCTGGACACCCCCCCCCCCCCCCCGCCGCTGACTGCTCCTGTGGCTCCTCCCACAGACCCCTGTATAAAGGCGATTGGAGGCACTGCTCCTCCCTCAGTCTCCAGGATGTTGTGTGATGGTCTCTTGCTTCTGATAGTGCTCTCTCTTCCAGCTAATAAAAGCCTATCTCTCACCTCACGTCTCCGAGAGTTATTGATGGTGCATCAGAAAGCTTACATACATATGTAACAAAATGACCTATAGAATTAAACCAGCGCAACAATACACTGAAAGCTCAATTAAATAGGCTAAAGCCATACAGAATATTTGTGGCACAAATTGATTGGACAGTACTCATCAGATCAGATAAGACTGCATGGATGTAATGTTACACTTAACAAAACAGAAGGTGACAAGAAATATCCCCATCCAACTTATCAAGATTAGAACACTGGAATGACACAGCAGTCATCACTATTTCGGTTTTCCCCATGTTTTTTGAAAGGAATCAACATCTCTTAACAATGATCATCCATATGGGATTGTATTCATATACCAAGCTGCTTTGTATAACAAAATTATTGCTTAAAATGTTTCAGACACCAATGGATAAGATGCTGCATGGCATTCAGTGCTACCTGTGTAATCATGACAGTAGTCCAATGTCAACAGCAAAAAGGATGGAGTCCTTAATGCACTTAAGGAAGTGTTGAGAAGACTGCATCAATGTAAAGCAAAACTTAAAAAGGATTAATTGTCAGTTTGTGAAAAAGGAATTTTGTTTGAGAACACATTCGTTAAGTTGTAAGTTGATACCATCAACAGAGGAAGGAAATACGTGAATCAAGTCCATTCATTTTTAGATGTTATTGAAGATCATGCCCAATTTGTCACAATGTTAACCCTGCTTCACCAACCTGCAAAGAGATATGAGCCATGGTCATGGGTAAAACTGACAAAAGGCCAAAAATCTGTTTGGGGAAAAAACGCTGTGCATCAAATTTTGTACTGAAGTATAAGCTTTGTGTGAAAACTTCGTCACAATCTTCCAAACTATTGGGTTTTAATCAACTGTTGCTTAAGCATTGTGAACACTGACTGTAAGTGAGAAAACTACACCCAGACAGAGTTGGAAGTGTGTGCTCATTTTTTACTGTGATGACTTTTCATATTAGATACTAACCACAAGGTTTTGTTGGTTATTAGAACCATAGAACATTACAGCACAGAAACAGGCTTTCTGGCCCTTCTTGGCTGTGCCAAACCATTTTTCTGCCTAGTCCCACTGACCTGCACCTGGCCCATATCCCTCCATACACCTCTCATCCATATACCTGTCCAAGTTTTTCTTAAATGTTAAAAGTGAGCCCACATTTACCACTTCATCTGGCAGCTCATTCTACACTCCCACCATTTGCTGTGTGAAGAAGCCCCCCCCCCATGTTCCCTTTAAACTTTCCCCCCTTCACCCTTAACCCATGACCTCTGGTTTCTTTCTCCCCTAACCTCAGTGGAAAAATCCTGCTTGCATTCACTCTATCTATACCCATCATAATTTTATATACCTCTATCAAATCTCCCCTCATTCTTCTATGTTCCAGGGAATAAAGTCCTTCTAAGACTATTCTGAGACTAGAGTCAGCCATTCCCACAATAGCAGCATCAGAGATTCCTCCTGCCTCAATAAGACTGTGATATTGATTATAGAGCATTCAGACATAATGCTCAGGTGGATACCATGTCATTAAAAGGACACTACATCACATTGAGCACAGATCAGAATAACGTCTACAGAGGTCAAAAGATAATTTACCCCACTATCAAACTACAAATAGACTGAGCTACAGAAAAATATCCTTGGTGTAAGTGTATGAATACAGATTAAGACAGCTGCATAAAACCAGTGTCCCTTTCCCACCTTCATTTATGATAGTTTGATAATTGAATTCCTACCAATTGCACAGATGGTCCTGACCAAGAATTTTAATAACTAAGGCTCTGAATTCTGTATTTTGTGGAGAAATATCTTCACTTGAGATTGAGAGAATTGATGTACAATTCTCCTTTCCTCTCAAGCTGAATGCTATCTCTACATACAAGAGTGTATCGATACAGGTTCAGTATGACTTGACTGTCCTGGCTATTCTTCCTTTTGATCTGAATATCTTTGTTTCTGAGAGATCTTACTTTTCAGATTAAATCTCCATTTGCCAAATTGTTGAAACTGCTGCTTCCTCTCAGAACTTCCAGAAAGTTTTGCGTTCTCACACCCTTCCTGTCTTGAGCAACTGGTGCTGAGTCCACTCCTCTCCTGTCTAGTATCTGTTTCAAAATGTAACAAAGCCACAATTGTAAATTACTGTGCAGGTCTTCAAGTAGAACGTCAGTGGTTACAATGGGTGTATGTTATACATTACACTTCAACAGGATTGAGTGCGGAGTATTTTCAATGGAATTTCGCATTCACATTGCGGATATCTAGGGCAGGTAAAATATTCCCAGCATCTACTCTCTATTTAACCTTTATTTTGATTGAATGTGTTATCAAGCACTGTCAAAGGAGTTAAACAGACCTTCATAACTTATGAAGAAATAATTCGAAAGAGTTCCACACATTCTATGAGTCATAATATGATCATAGTTTTATTGAGCAACAAAAAAAATCTCAGTTTATTAGAGAAGGAAGAAACTTGGCTAAACTATCTCTCCGCGTGTCCTCTCGGCTTGAATGTTTATAAAGCCCGCATTTTTCAAAGAACACAATGGAATGCTACACTTTTGATCACTTTCTGAAAGTGTGGGTCACGAATTTTACTGAGCAGTGGATCAGCCACATTAGTTTGGTACAATTAGCTTCTCTTTTTGCATGTATTGCTTCATTGGACAAATTCTGAATGAAGATATAAAACTGTTTCATCTTGGATGTTGTGTATTGTCAACTAAGATTGTAGAAAGTGGGGACACAAGGTAGTGGCACTGGAAATTTGAAAAAGCGATTATTAGGAGCACTTATTTATCAATTACAGATAGAACATAAATCAGGCCCTTTCACGCCACCCAGCAACCCATTGATTTAACGCACAAGACAATTTACAGTGACTAATTAACCTATTAACTGGTACATACTTTTACTGTGGGAGGAAACCAGAGCAGCCAGGGAAAACACGAACAACTGGAAAAACGTACAAACTTTCTCACAAAGGTTGCTGGAATTGAGCTCCAAGCTCTAGCAGTGCTACTTTGGCACTGAGGCGTCCCATATTTAAATGAAAATAGAGGATCTATCTCCTGGCCTGGCATTTACCAATTTAAAAAAGGAAGTGCAATGGGGAGTGGGAGTAGCAAAAAAGGCCAATCCAGCTGATCTGCGTGGTTAGTACTGAATTAATGGCAGCTAATTGAAATAGAGCTTTCAGGCTTGTGTGCTATCAGAATATACACATCAGAATTGTGATTTATCATGAATTTTATCACAAATATCAGATAATCTACATTTTAGGTCATGATTTGAATGATTTATAAAAGGGCAATAAAATAAAATGTTGTTTTACTTGTCCTTCCCATCCTTTTAACACATGCTAAGAAAGCATCGAAGCACCCTGCACGATGCTTCATCACGGTTGAAGCACGATTGACCCATCACGGTCAATCAAACATTGCTGTGAAATATCTTTCCTAGGCTGCAGGACAGAGCAATTTTCCAAATTTGAGTATAATCCTACTGGATATAATATACAGTTAAATCTCTTCATTAATTTGGAATGGGAAGTGGACAAGAGGTAATTTGCACAGGGAAAGCCTTACACCACATGACTAGGGGAGAAGAATTTCAGTCTGCATCCATGGGGAACAGAAGTAAGAGGGTATTGGAATTATATACATCTGGATAGAAATTCACTAAAATCTGTATTGACAACTTAACCTTAAAGACTGCAAGAGTGATGATGTTTCTTGGGTAAGTCCAGCTGTAGGAGTAGTGCAGCTGGAGTGGCACAATAACACGAGAACTGCTGAGTTCCTGATCTCAGTGCAGTAAATTTCCCCTGGTAAGCAGCTGAGTGGTAAAAGTCTGTGAAAAAGCGGTGGAAATATGGGGAGAATGAATGGGATTTGTGTTAATGGGTTGACACAGACTTGTTGCCTGTTCCTGTGCTGTGTGACTTTATGATTCTGATGGTACTGTTCAGGAGTAACCAGCCTGATTATTGTCAAGGTGAGAAGATAGTGTGGAGATCGATTGTACTGCATTATGACTTCAGCTCACATGACACCAATGATTCCAAATCTGCTGACTTAGATAAATATGATGGATCGTTTCAGGTCTATTTTCAGAGGAAGTTGAGTCATTTGTGAAATATTGCTTTCAGGTTGTCATCCTTTAAAAGATTATGTCATGTAGTCTGCAGTAATGTACGCTGGAAATTCTTGAGGCATTTTGTAAAGAAGCTTTGAATAAATTAGATGCAGTGAACTCCTTGTGACTCATGAGTACTATTTAGTCTGTAAACCTGGCTTTGTTAAAGATTAAAAACTGAGTCCACATATTTTACAGCACTAGCTCCCCCAAGTGTCTCAAGCAGCAGATTTCAATGTGTGACCTTAGACCTAACAGTAGTCTGTTCAGCTGCCTGGAAGATGAAGCTTAACCATAGCCTAACTGATAATCACAAGTCTGAATTTCTGAAGTTGAAATCAGAAGCAGGGACTGAATTTTCTCGTTATCTTGGGAAAGCAGTCCACTTATAGAGAATAGAAATCAATAGAATGGAAACCAACTGCCTGAGTTCACTCTCGCTGTGGTGGTGTTCCTGAACTTTTGTGTTATGGTAATAAGGGAGGCAGGAGCAGGAGCTCATGTTTAAATGAAGCAAGAAAAACGGAGGGAAAAAATCACATTTTTATTCTTTAATAAAATGTTGACAACACAGTCACAGTCAGAATTTATGGTCCACTGCAAAGAAGCCTTGATGGTGGTGAGCTGCCTTCTCATGTGAATAAAATCCCACAGAGTTGGTAGGGAGAGATTTTCAACATTTAGAGCAATGGTGCACAATATTTAGATTGAGAGCACCAGGCTGATATTCTGAATCATCCTTGAGGCCATTCTTGTGAAACCCATTTTAATTTAGCCATATGTAACAAGATACAGATATTTTTAGTCAAGTACTGAAGAGATAAATGCCAGGGTTTCAACAGCCGAGTTTCAGTTCAGACTGCAGCCAAACAACAAGTAGCTAACTATGCCCCAACCCATGTGACAGACTACCGTACCTCTAATAAACTCGCAACACGAAATACAATACAGACAGACAAAAAATAGATACATGGCTTCTACATCCCAGCCCCTGATTATTACACTATAATAATTACAACTACATAATACTTCAAATAGGATGTATGAAATCTTCGAGGGCAAACGTCTTAACATTCATGCAGATATCCTCTTTCTTCTTCCAGACAAGTTGTGCAACAGTCATCTGGGCCAGAGGTTGTCAGCGCGTAGCCCTGTACACACACATCTTTGGACTATTTTTACTGTGCCCATGGTCTGTTTTTTTTTTATCAATTATGCTATTGTTTGCACTGTTGTAACAATGTGGTTTTGTGCAGGTCTTGCAGCTTTAGTTTTTGGTCTTGTTTTGTCTGGTGGATATGGAGCTCCTTTCCGGAGAACGCGCTAAGACGGTAGCACGATATTAATACACAGCAGCCTCTCCGGACTCTGGATTGGGGATTGCCAAACATTATGTGGATTTTCTGGTGTAGTCTGTTTTGTCATATGCTTTTGTGATATCATTCTGGAGAAACGTTGTCTCATTTTTTAACTGCATTGCATTTGTGGTTTCTAAATGACAATAAACTGAATCTGAATCTGATCTTTACCACCATTCTCTATCAAGTCAAAGTCATGAAGTTTTTAGAGCTGTAACTCCTCAAATGTCTGTCTCCTGTGGAAGACCAAACTTGGTTATAGGCCTGTCTAGGTCTTGGTCTTGATGCACACCTGTTGCACAAATCGTCTTCTGTCTGAAAAGACTTGGATGACTCTACTCATGATCCATGAGTTTTGAGGTGCTGTGTTGTCAACTATAAGTACAGTGTCTCCTGGGAGGATATTGCATTTTATACCTGACCATTTCTGGTGTTCCTGTAGCTGTGGTAAATACTCCTTGGAATATACCTTTTCCAAAGCAAGTTTGACATGTATTGGACCTGCTTCCATTAATGATGAGCATAAATGTCTTCCTTTTAGAACTCTCCTGGTGCTAGGGAATGTGAGGTCTTCAGAAGCAACAGATGGTTAGATGTTAATGCTTCCAAATCATTGGGGTTAGAGGATGCTTTAGTAATTGGCCAACCATTGATAATCATCTCTACTTCACAGGGAACTGTGAACCATCTTTGTCAACATTCTGTACCTTCATGGTGGAATTGAGGACCTTTCACACAGACCTGATCAATCTCTCCCATGTTCCTGCATGATGTGAGAATTCATCTGGAAAACTCTTTCTTTGCTAAAAACCAATAATCCTTCTTTGGAAAAAAACAATGATTCAGTCTTTCGAAGATCCTCCACTGTGAGACAATCTCAGCTGATCTGACCTTTGGCCTTCTTTATCTACTTCTCCAAAGAATACCCTTGTTCTTCATCCAAGTCAAACAAAGTAAGAACAATGTTCAATTGCTTCCTCTTCCGACTAAGAAACGAGCAGATTCTTAAATGTAAGAATCCAGGCCATTGCCTTCCTCAAACAAGTCCAAAACGAGAAGTGATGGAATATACATATTAATGCACCCAGCTCCTCTTCAGTCTGCATGGCATTCTTTATAACAATCCTCTTGACTTCCAGATCATCTCACAGAAGTTCTCCAGAACAGTCAGGATTCACAGGCCACTTGCCTTCAGGCAGAAGAAGATACTGAGGCCCTAACACCCATGTCTCATTCTTCGGGAAAGCCTTTACCTTCAACCTTCTAGAGGGCACATTTGCTGGATTGTTTGAAGTGTTTATATACCTCTATTGAGATTCTTGTGAGATCTAAAAAATGTTTGAAACTCTGTTAGCAACAAAAGTACGGAACCTTGAAGTTTCATTCTTGATATACTTAAGTCCCAGACACAGAGGTCCTGGAGTGGGCTAGCGCCCACAGCGTCTACACCCTCCTACAGAAAGCCCAAGCCAGATGGGCTGGCCATGTCATCAGGATGTCTGACAGTCGACTACCAAAACAGCTGCTGAGCTGAGCCAGGGCAAGCGCTCAGTTGGAGGGCAGAAGAAACATTTCAAAGACTGCCTCAAAGACCTCAATCCCAGTAGCTGGGAATCGATTGCTCTGGACCGCCCAACTTGATGGAACAGGACCACTAAAGGAGCGTATGCAGCAGAAATCAGACACACCACATAGGCTCAGAGGAAACGCGCCACACGCATGGCTCGAGCTACCTCCACTTCCACTGCAGCACCTACCCTCCTGTGTCCCACATGTGGGCGAGCTTTCAGGGCCCGAATTGGCCTCACAGTCACAAACCCTCCACCTGACAGAAGTCGTGATCGTCTTCGACTCTGAAGGACGAACGACAACAACAACACTTAAGCACAGAAGTACTATTAATCCAAAACACTGAGTCCTGAAGTTGCACGTGAAACTCCTTCCTCCACAATGTGTCCCTATGGCTTGCCATTGTTGCAATGATCAGGTCCATACAAGGGATGGAAACTGACTACAATGGAGCTACCCTAGATTTTCCCATGATAAAAAAACTGTGTATCTGACAGCACACAGGTAGGCCAGTCCTCCATAGCCATTTTCACTTGCATCTGTAAAGTGGTGCAACTGTACAGCAGTAACTTTTCCAAAATCCAAGGGTTTCAAACATCTCACAACTTTGAAGTCTTTAAGACAGCGATTCCCCTTTAAGACAGTGGAAGAGAGGATGCTGTGCTAGATTAAAAGCTTTTTTAAGGAGAAGAGAATTCCAACTACCTCTACTGACTATTCTGCTCCAAACCTACAGTCTCTGGTAAATAAAATCAAAGATCTCATTGCTGTACCAGAGGACATTATGGACTCCCATGTTTTTTGTTTCGTGGAGACATGGTAATCCCCCGCCATTCTGGAAGCAACAATATGGCTTGCTGGCTTCACAATTCACTGCCAAGATGGGATTGCTGAGTCTTTTAAAGGCAGAGAAGGTGGAGTATGCTTTATGATTAACTCCTTGTGGTGTACAAGCGTGGTAGTTCTGTCCCAGTCCTGCTCACCCGACCTGGTACATCTCATGATCAAGTGTCATCCATTTTATCTGCCATGGGAATTTTCAGTGATCATCTTGCTAGCAGTGCACATCCCACCTCAGGCCAGTGTCAAACAGGCTCTGAATGAACTGAGCAACATAATCAACAGGCATGAAACAGCCCACCCAATACTTTCCCCATCATTTTGGGGGATTTTAGCCAGGCTGGCTTGAAGGAGTCTCTAAATAATTATTAACAGCATATCACTTGTAGAACCAGAGGATCCAACACACTGAACTGCTGTTATACTACCATCAAGAGCGTTTACTGTGCCATCCCACGCCCGTTCTTTGGAAAGTTTAATCAGCTGGCTGTACTTCTACTCCCTGAATATAGATAGAGACTGAAGACTGCAGCACCAGTAAAGAGGACCAAGAAAGTACTGGGAGATGCAGTAACGCTTACAGGACTGCTTTGAGTCGGTGGACTGGACCATATCGAGGGATCCACTTTCAAGTCTGAATGAGTATGTCGCAGTTCTTATTGACTTCATTGAAACCTGTGTGCATGAGCATGTATCTACAAGAAAATACTGTACATACTCAAATCAAAATCTGGATGAACCAGGAAATTCATAGTCTGCTGAGGGATAGGTCTGATTCATTCAGGTCTGGTGACCCAGGACTATACGTGAAGGACAGGTACAATTTACAGAGGGCTATCTCAAGAGCAAAACAACAATTCCAGTGGAGGTTAGAGGCAGAAGTGGATGCATGTCAACTCTGATAGGGATTGTAGGCCATTACTTCCTACAATGCAAAACCAAACAGCATGAATGGCAGTGATGCTTCTCTCCCAGATGAGCTTAACGCCTTTTATACATGCTTTGAAAGGGAGAATAAAACTACAGCTATGAGGATTCTTATAGCACCCAGTGACCCAGTAACCTCTGTCTCGAAAGCCAACATTAGAATGTCTTTCAAGAGGATGAACCTTTCCAAGGTGACAGGCCCAGATGGTGTCCCTGGTCAGGCTCTGAGAACCTGTGCCAAGCAACTAGTGGGTGTGTTCAAAGACATGCTTAATCTCTCATCGCTACAGCTGGAAGTTCCACCTGCTTTAAAAGAGCAACAATTATACCAGTTCCCAACAAGAGCAGGGTGAGCTGCCTTAATGACTTTTGTCCAGTAGCACTCACATCTATGGTGATGAAATGCTTTGAGAGATTCGTTATGGCTGGAATCAACTCCTGCCTCAGCTGGGCCCACTGCAATTTGCCTTTCATCAGAATAGGTCTGTAGTGGATGCAACCTCATTGACTCTTCATGCGGCCTTGGGTCACCTGGACAATACCAATACTTATGTCAGGCTACTGTCTGTTGACGACAGCTCAGCCTTTAACACAATTATTCCTACAGATCTGATCAAAAAGCTCCAAAACCTGAGCCTCTGTACCCCCCTCTGCAACTGGATCCTCCACTTTCCAACCGGAAGACCAGTCTGTATGGATTCGAAATAACATCTCCACTTTACTGATAATCAACACTGACACACCTCAAGGATGTGTGATAAGCCCACTGCTCTACTTTCTCTATGCTCATGACTATGTGGCTAGGCACAGCTCAAATGCCACCTATAAATTTGCTAATAACACAACGGTTGTTGACAGAATTTCAGATGGTGATGAGAAGCTGTACAGGAGTGAGATATATCAGCTGGTTGAGTGGTGTCACAGCAACAACCTGGCATTCAATGTCAGTCAGATTTGATTGTGGACTTCAGAAAGGGTAAGACAAAGGAACATGTACCAGTCCTCATAGAGGGATCAGAAGTGGAAAGAATGAGCAGTTTCAAGTTCTTCGGTGTCAACATTTATGAGGATCTTCCCTGGGCCCAACATATTGATGCAGTTACAAAGAAACTCGCAAATTTCTACAGTTAGAGCATTCTCAATGGCTGCATCACCATCTGGTTTTTTGGTGGGAGAGGGGGGTAGATGCACACTGCACAGGATCAAAATAAGCTGCAAAAAATTGTAAACTTGATTAGTTCCATTAGGAGCACTAGCCTCCCCAGCATCCAGGATATCTTCAAGGAGTGATGCATCAAAAAGCTGGCATCCATCATTAAGGACATGCCCTCTTCTCATTGCCACCATCAGGGAGGAGGTACAGGAGCTTGAAGGCACACAGCCGACAATTCAGGAACAGCTTCTGCCCCTCTGCCACCAGATTTCTGAATGGACATTGAATCCATGAACACAACCTCACTACTTTTTTCTCTTTTTGCATTACTTGTTTAATTCAACATTATCTATTTCTTAACATAATTTTCAGTTTCATTATGATACATTGCAATGTACTGCTGCTGCATTACAACAATAAATTTCATGACATATACTATGAATTCCCCCTACTGGTATTTGGTCTATCTTGGATCATGATCTGAAACTTGAAAGTATCAGACTAAATGCACCATTTCACACCCAGTACTTTCTCCACCAAAGGTATATCCTGATCCAAATCTAAATTATAAGATTATTAGGGATTGGACACGCTGGAGGCAGGAAGTATGTTCCCGCTGATGGGTGAGTCCAGAACTAGAGGCCACAGTTTAAGAATAAGGGGTAGGCCATTTAGAACTGAGATGTGGAAAAACTTTTTCACCCAGAGAGTGGTGGATATGTGGAATGCTCTGCCCCAGAAGGCAGTAGAGGCCAAGTCTCTGGATGCATTCAAGAGAGAGTTAGATAGAGCTCTTATAGATAGCGGGGTCAAGGGATATGGGGAGAGGGCAGGAACGGGGTACTGATTGTGTATGATCAGCCATGATCACAGTGAATGGCGGTGCTGGTGAAAAGGGCCGAATGGCCTACTCCTGCACCTATTGTCTATTGTCTAAATCCTTCGTGTCTTTTGCTCTTTGCTCTTCTGGTATCACAGATAGTATGCTATGTCTTTCTTACCCACTTGGTGAATGGAAAACCGCCTTTAGCACAAATGGATACAAGATCATGAAAGAGCGACACTGCTTCTTCCTCAGAGGACACTGACACAGTCATCAATACAGAAACTTTATACTCCATCTTGCAGCTGAAATGTTCTCATTGTCTCTGCGCATTTCCTAAGAGTGAAGTTGGCACAGCTCAGTGATGAAATTGCTCCAAAGAGAGGTACCACCATTCTAAAGTTCACCATATGTTGGCCGAGGTCACCATCAGGCCACCAGAGAAACCTCAGCAGAACTGCATCTTCTGCTGTTATATTAACCTGATGAAACATTGTTTCGGTATCCACCAGGATCACCACTGGTTCTTCTCTGAATCTGGTTCTAACTCCAATCAGTGAGCTAGTAAGATCTGGTCCCTGTAAAAGCTGAGCGTTATGATATTCCCCGAAAAGTTGCTCCACAGTCAAACACAACACAAAGTTTTCCCTTTTCTGGGGTGATAAACACCATGATGTGGAATATACCAAACTTTCCCATAACTGTGTTCCAGATCCTCCACTGGCTCTCTTTGGGTATAACATTTGGAGATGACATCCTTCATCAAGGCTGTGTCATCAGTGGTCTGATATCCACTCTCGCCTATCTTTTACACTTTATATATCTGAAGAAACTTTTGGTATCTTTAATTTTATTGGCCATCTTACTTTCATATTCCATCTTTACCTTCTTAATGACTTTTTAGTTGCTTTCTGTTGGTATTTGAAACCTTCCCTATCCTTTAACGTTCCACTAATTATTATGTGCCCTCTCTTTGGCTTTAATGTTGGCTTTGACTTCTCTTTTAACCTCAGTTGTGTCATCTTACCTTTAGAATACTTCATCAACAGAGTAATGCCACCCCCTCTGGCTTCCTGCCTGTCCTTTTGATACAATGTGTATCATTGGACGTTAAGCTTACAGCTATAATCCTCTTCTAGCCAGGAATCAGTGATGCCTATAACATCATACCTGCCAATCTATAACTGTGCTACAAGTTTATCTGCCTGTACACATTCCATTTACAGAGCACTTCAAATATGACACCTTAAGTTCTTTATTATCCTTTTTGATTTTTTCCACCTATAATATCCTGTTGACTGCAATTTTGCCCAATCAACAGCCTCTCCTTGCTTGGAGTTTCACTACACATTGTCCGTTTGTTAACCAACTACCTCATCCTCAGCACTATCACTCCAGTTCCTATCCCCCTGCCAAATTAGTTTAAACCCACCCGAACCACTCTAGTCAACCTGTCTGCAAGGCTATTGGACCCTAGGGTTCAGGTATAATCCACCCCTTTTGTACAGGTCATATCTTCCCCAGAAGAGATCCTAATGATCCAGAAATTTGAACCCTTGCCTTTTGTACTAGTTCCTCAGCCATGCTCTCACCTCCGAATCATCCTATTCTTACCCTCACAGGCAGCCATCCAGGTATTATTACTCTGGAGGTCCTGTTTCTCAGCTTTCTACTTAGCCCTTTAAAACCTCCTTTCAGGTCCTCCTCACCTTGTCTGCCAATGTCATTGGTGCCAATATGCACCAACACTTCTGGCTGCTCACCCTCACCCTTGAAAATGCCATGGACTCAATCCAAAACATCTGAAGAGCATCTGCAGATTTCCTCTTATTTGTCATTGAAACAGGCTGATTGAACTGCTTTAATTACATGGCAATTATTAAAGGACAAACATCCTCCGGAAGTGCAAGAGAAACAGCTTTGGAGAAGGAAGAAATTGCTGCACAGATAACCAAAGTTAATGTGCCAAGGACTTCAAGTAAGGTGAGTGTTAAAAGTGCTCAAGCAGAACAGTCCTGTGGTGTGAGTTCCTATATTGAGAAGGCACAGAGGAAGCCCAACATGCTCAATGTCAATATTGATTCACTTGTTCCTCAAACTTCTGTGAAACATAACTTCAACCCCCAAGAGGTAGTTCAGTGTGTTCACTGTCGGCCTGCACCAAGGGGGCACTCTGAACCTATGTAATACCTAACAGTTCAAAGGGCTCATGGGGACATTAACTTACAGCATGGAAACACTCTTGTTTTAGGTAATCGAGGTCAAAATAGGACTATTGATATGAGGAAGCAAAATGAAATAACAAGCCTATTGGTTCAACAATGCATTTCATGTTTGCCTGAAAGATTCAAATCTTTGATGGAGATCTGTCATTTATGGACAATCTGGCATATGCTCTCCATGACCTACTGAATAAGCAGTGGAGCACCTTTACAAACAGACTCATTCAGCTCCACTGACACAAGGATCGTTACAAAAAATCTTTCCTATCAAATACAATAAGCATATACAACAGTTCATCTCTGTGTGACCGGAGAATACACTTCATCAAACAATAGTCTCTGTTTTATTATTTAGTACCTTATTGTGTGTATTATTATTCTGTACATTATTATTCATTAAGTCTGCACACTGCTAAGTTGTGTTTTAAATTGTTGCTGCTGTAACAAAAGAAATTCCTACTCGGAATCAATAAAGCATTATTACAATAAATGAGGGCTTTGAAAATAGTGTTGAAGGCAAGACTGATAGCTATGCCTCTATTTTGTTGAACAGTACACTGGAGGTCACCCCAGAGAACTTGTCAGGAGTTGCCAGCTGGAAAACGACGCTGGAGAGTTAGCAATTAGGGACAAGGAAATGGTGGATGAACTAAGTATTCCCCATGGAAGACACCAGCAGTACGGAGGTAGTTCTAGATGTTAGGTGCCATGAAGTGTGTGAAGTTACCATAACTAGAGAGAGGGTGCTGATGAAACTGAATGGCCTGAAGGTAGATAGGTCACCTGGACCAGATGGTGTTTAGCTCAGGGTTCTGAACAAGGTGGCTGAAGAGATTGTGGAGGCATCAGTAATGATTTTTCAAGAATCACTAAATTCTAGAATGGTTTTGGAAGACTGGAAAGTTGCAAAAGTCATTCCATTCTTCATGAGGGGAAAGAGGCAGAAGAAAAGAAATTATAGACCAGTTAGTCTGACCTCAGTGGTTGGGAAGATGTTTGCCTCGATTGATAAAGGTGTAGTTTTGAGGTCTTGGAGGCACATGATAATAGGCCACAGTCAGCATGGTTTCCTTAAGGGAAAATCTTGCCTGACAAATCTGTTGAAATTCTTTAAAGAATTAACAAGGAGGATACACAAAGGAGAATCAGTTGATGTTGTGTATTTGGATTTTCAGAAGGCCTTTGACAAGGTGTCACACATGAGGCTGCTTAACAAACTATAATACATGGTATTATAGGAAAGATGCCAGCATGGATAAAGCAGTGGCTGACTGGTAGGAGGCAAAGAGAGGGAATAAAAGGAGACTTCTCTGGTTGGCTGCCAGTGACTAGTGGTGTCGGTGTTGGGACCGATTCTTTTTACTTTATAAGTCAATGATTTGGATGATGGAATTGACAGCTTTGTTGCAAAGTTTGCAGACGATATGAAGAAAGGTGGAGGGCTAAGTAGTTTTATGGAAGTAGAGAGGCTACAGAAGAACTTAGACAGATTAGGAGAATGGGCAAAGAAGTGGCGGATGGACTACAGTGTGGGGAAGTGTATGGTCATGCACTTTGGTAGAAGAAATGAAAGGGTTAACTTTTTCTGAAATGGAGAGAAAATACAAAAAAAAGACTTGGCAGTCTTTGTACAGGATTCCCTAAAGATTAATTTGCAGGTTGAGTGTGTGTGAGGAAGGCAAATGGGATGTTGGCATTCATTTCAAGAGGACTAGAAAATAAAAGCAAGGATGCCACGTTGAGACCTTATAAAGCATTGGTAGGCCGCACTTGGAGTATTGTGAGCACTTTTGGGCCCCTTTTCTTAGGAAAGATGTACTGAAAGAGGAAAGGGTTCAAAGGAGGTTCACAATCATGATTCCACGATTGAATGGCTTGTCATATTAAGAACATTTGATAGCTCTGGGCTTGTATTCTCTAGAATTCAGAAAAATGAGGGGTGACCTCATTGAAACCTATCAAATGCTTAAAGAACTTGATAGAGTGAATGTGGAGAGGAAGTTTCCTTTGGTGGAAGAGTCTAAGACCAAAGGACACAGCCTCAGAATAGAGGGGTGTTCTTTTAGAGTGGAGATGAGAAGGAATTTCTTTAGCCAGTGAGTGGTGAATCTGTGGAATTCTTTGCCACAGGCAGCTGTGGAGGCCAAGTCTTCATATATATTTAAGGCAGGGGTTGATAGATTCTTGATTGGTTAGGTCATGAAGGGATACTGCATGAAGATAGATATAATTCAGTGACTTAAAGAGATCATTAGGCACATCAGAGGTGAGTTTTGTAAATATCAAATACTCCATAAAGTGTCACTCATCTCAGAGTGGTAGGGAGCAACAGAAGTTCCACAAAAAAGCGGCTGAGCTCAGCCTCTGAGAAATCCATCATGCATTCAAAAGGTTAAAAAATTTGCAGAGGAAAGCTACAGAAAGGAGTTGATTATGCACAACACAACAGAGCAAGAGATGAAACACCAGAAACAAAACAAACCCTCAATCAAATTGGTGCAATGGTTTCGATGGTTTGTACAATTACACTTCTTCTGGAGAGAGGCAATCATCTGAAATTTCAGAGAGACATCCGTACACCATACTTTGTAATTCTGACAGTATATCTCTGTGCTTGACCTAGAGTATGATAACATTTTGAAACAACCTCCACTAGTACCTGGAAGCTAGATTTCACCCAGTTTCACTGCACACCGTGCTATCTTCCAATTGAGTCCCCAGAAAGAATTGCAAAATTGATCTAAACTTTATTATTAAGACAACCTGCAATCAGAATTATGCATTATGTCTTTGTTCCCCTGCTCTTCCTGCTAACACTCTAATTTTTCTCTTGTTGCATCTTCAAGTCAGATTGCATCATACTCACTTGTGTCTGCCAATGTTAACCCATCAGCATCTCACCAAGGGAATACCCAGCGATTGAGAGTGGAATAGAAATGTAAGAATCAGAAACGAGAATAGCCATTAAATACACTCAGTAGCCACTTTATTAGGCACCCCCTGCACCTTATAAAGTGGCTACTGTGTGTATGTTAATGGTCTCCTGCTGCTATAGCTCATCCACTTCAAGTTTGTGCGTTCAGAGATGCTCGTCTGCATACAATAGTTGTAACATGGTTATTTGAGTTACTGTTGATCTCCTGTCAGCTTGAATCATTCTGGCGAATTTCCTCTGACCTCTCTCATGAACACAGCATTTTTGCTGACAGATCTGCCACTCACAGGATGTTTTTTGTTTCTTGCTCCATTCTCTGTAAACTCTGGAGACTGTTGTGCACTGAAATCTCAGGAGATAAGCAGTTTTTGAGATACTCAAAATACCCTGACTGGCACCAACAATCATTTCATGTTCAAAGTCACTTATATTACATTACTTCTCCATTCTGATGTTTGGTTTGACCATGTCTGTGTGCTTTTATGCTTTGAGTTGCTGCTACATACAGTGCCTATAAAAAGTATTCACCCCACTTGGAAGTTTTCATGTTTTATTGTTTTACAACATTGAATCACAGTGGATTTAATTTGGATTCTTTGAAACTGAGCAACAGAAAAAGATTATTGCATGTCAAAGTGAAAACAGATCTCCACAAAGTGATCTAAATTAATTAAACACAGAATAATTGATTGTATAAGAATTCACCTCCTTCAGGTCAGTATTTAGTGCATGGACCTTTGACAGCAGTTATAGCCTTGAGTCTGTGTGGATAGGTCTCCATCAGCTTTGCACATCACACTGCATACTGCAATTTTTACCCATTCTTTACAAAACTGCTCAAGCCTGTCAGATTGCATGAGTCAACAGCCTTTTTCAAGTCCAGTCACAAATTCTCAATTGGATTGAGGTCTGCACTCTGACTTGGCCACTCAAGTTTGTTGTTTTTAAGCTATTCTTATGTAGTTTTGTCTTTATTCTTGGGGTCATTGTCTAGCTGGAAAACAAATTTTCTCCCAAGTCACAGCTCTCTTGCAGACTGCATCAGGTTTTCCTCCAGGATTACCCTGCATTTTGCTGCATTAATTTTACCCTTTACCTTCACAAGCCTTCTAGGGCCTACTGCTATGAAGCATCCCCACAGTATGATGCAGCCACCACCATGATTCATGGTAGGGGTGTGATGCACCATCAATAACTCACGCTGAGACGTAGGAAGCGAGATATCGGCTTTTATTGACTGGAAGAATAAACAACACTACATCCTAGGGAAAATGAGGAAGAGCAGCAGCCCACAGTCGCCTTTATACAGGAGTCTGTGGGAGGAGCCACGGGAGCAGTCAGACAGGTATATCTAGTTCACCACATTCACCCCCCCTTTGTTTTAAAAGAGTCCCCAAGTATATTTACAGGTTAAGTCTATCAGGTGGTCGAATCGTTCGCTGCGATCTACGTAGCTCCGGCTGCAATTGCACAGGTGCCGGAGGTGGTGATGGCACAGGTGCCGGAGGTGGTGTTTGCACCGGAGGCGGAGAGTGGGTTGGTTCTGTCCCAACTGGAGGTGTCAGGGATCCCTCGCGTGTGTGCGAGGCCCCCGGAATAGACGCGTACGAGATGCCCGGTACATGAGCGTCGTGAGGAGTCTGGGTGTGGCACGGTGCGTGCGGTGTCACCTCGGGTACAGGGTTCATAGTTACCGTGGAGTGTACGGGGTGGTGGTCTGCTGCTCCGGCGGGTGCCAGGTCGCGGACAGAGACCGTGTCCTCCCGCCCATCAGGCAAGACCACGTAGGCATACTGGGGATTAGCATGCAGGAGGTGAACCCTCTCGACCAGCGGGGAGTACTTATTACTCCTCGCATGTTTACGTAGCAGCACTGGCCCCGGGGACGTCAGCCAAACCGGTAGGGTGGTCCCAGTGACAGACTTCCTGGGAAAAGAGAATAGGCGTTCGTGAGGGGTGGCATTAGTGGACGTACACAACAGGGAGCGGATAGAGTGGAGTTCCTCAGGGAGGACCTCCTGCCATCGGGAGACCGGCAACCCTTTTGACTTAAGGGCTAAAAGTGTGGCCTTCCACACTGTGGCATTCTCCCTCTCCACCTGGCCATTCCCCCGGGGATTATAACTCGTGGTTCGACTAGTAGCAATGCCCCTAGCCAGCAGGAACCGGCGCAACTCGTCACTCATAAAGGAGGACCCTCTATCACTGTGGATATAGCAGGGATATCCGAACAGAGTGAAGAGCTGGCGCAGGGCTTTTATGACAGACGTGGTAGTAGTGTCGGGGCAGGGAATGGCAAAGGGGAATCGCGAGTACTCGTCAATAATACTGAGAAAATAGACATTGCGGTCGGTGGAGGGAAGGGGGCCCTTAAAGTCAACACTCAGTCGCTCAAAAGGGCGGGTGGCCTTGACAAGCTGCGCAGTGTCAGGACGGTAGAAGTGCGGTTTGCACTCAGCGCAGATCTGGCAGTCCCTGGTCATCGCCCTGATGTCCTCCAGGGAGTACGGCAGGTTCCGGGCTTTAATGAAATGGTAAAATCGGGTGACCCCCGGATGGCAAAGATGGGCATGAAGGGCATACAGCTGGTCGAGCTGTGCGCTAGCACACGTTCCCCGGGATAGGGCATCAGAGGGTTCATTGAGTCTGCCAGGCCAGTACAGGATATCATAATTGTAGGTGGAGAGTTCTATTCTCCACCGCAAAATTTTATCATTTTTGATTTTGCCCCGCTGCTGGTTGCTGAACATGAACACAACCGAGCACTGGTCGGTCAGCAAGGTGAACCTTTTGCCGGCGAGATAGTGCCTCCAGTGCCTAATAGCTTCCACTATGGCCAGGGCTTCTTTCTCCACCGCGGAGTGCCGAAGTTCAGAGCCTTGAAGGGTACAAGAAAAAAACGCCACTGGTCTGCCTTCCTGATTGAGGGTAGCAGCCAGCGCAAAGTCAGAGGCGTCACTCTCTACTTGGAAGGGAATGGTCTCGTCCACCGCATGCATCGTTGCTTTGGCAATGTCCCCTTTAATGCGGCTGAAGGCCGCGCAGGCCTCAGCAGAGAGGGGAAAGGTGGTAGACTTGACCAGGGGGCGGGCCTTGTCTGCGTAATGGGGGACCCATTGGGCGTAATAGGAAAAAAAACCCAGGCACCGCCGGAGGGCCTTGAGAGTGGTGGGAAGAGGGAGTTCTAACAGGGGGCGCATACGGTCGGGGTCAGGGCCAATGACCCCGTTCTCCACGACATACCCAAGGATAGGGAGTCGTGTGGTTCTGAACACACACTTGTCCCTGTTATAAGTAAGGTTCAAAGCTTCGGCCACTTGGAAAAATCGTTGTAGGTTGGCGTCGTGATCCGACCAGTCGCGACCACAGATGGTGATGTTATCTAGATAGGGAAATGTGGCCTTCAGTTTGTACTGGTCCACCATCCGGTCCATCTCCCTCTGGCCGCTCACATCCGGGCATGCAAGATGGCGGCTCCCAGGTCGCACACGGGTAGGTAGGGGCGGGGCATGGTGACGCTGGCAAAGATGGTTGTTCACATCCGGGCATGCAAAATGGCAGCCCCCAGGTCTCAGACGCAGCGCTGCTCGACCCCGGGCGCGGTTTAGACTTACAGACCTTGGCGAAATGGCCCTTTTTCCCGCAGCTGGAACAAGTCGCTTCGCGAGCCGGGCAGCTGTTTCTGGAATGTTTCCGAAGCCCACAAAAGTAACAAAGTTTTATGCCTGACGAGGTCGGGGAGTTCGTGATACCGCGACTGGCAGCGGCGTTGGTGAATTCGCTCGCAGGAACCGGTGGCGGCGGGGAATCGCGTGGCTGGACCGCCTCGGCGTACAGCTGTGCAGCCTCCAACGTATCAGCCGTCTCTATCGCTGAGCGTAAGGTCAGATCAGCTTTTTCCAGCAGCCGCTGGCGCAAATACACTGACCGGATTCCGGTCACAAAGGCGTCTCGGACCAAGAGTTCCGCATGCTGTTCCGCTGTGAGCGTTTTGCAGTCACAAGTCCGCGCGAGTGCCTGTAGAGCTCGGAGAAATTCAGCAGTCGACTCCGTAGGCCGCTGTTTTCGGGTAGCCAAGCGATGCCGGGCATAGACTGCGCTCACCGGCCGCAGGCACTGTCTTTTGAGGGCGTCAAGCGCCCCTTCGTAGGTCGAGAGGTCCCTGATGAATGAATAAACTTTTGGGGCGACCCTCGAGAGGAGAAGTCTGTGCCTAACAGCTGGGTCGGTTGCACGAACCTCCTCCAAGTATGAGTGGAAGCATACAAGCCAGTGTTCAAAGGCAAGAGCTGCGTCAGGGTCCTGGGGGTCCAAATCTAAACATTCTGGGCGTAAAATGGTTTCCATGTTTTAACTTCCAGTCAATAAAATTGATGCACCATCAATAACTCACGCTGAGACGTAGGAAGCGAGATATCGGCTTTTATTGACTGGAAGAATAAACAACACTACATCCTGGGGAAAATGAGGAAGAGCAGCAGCCCACGGTCGCCTTTATACAGAGGTCTGTGGGAGGAGCCACAGGAGCAGTCAGCAGGGTCTGTGGGAGGAGCCACAGGAGCAGTCAGACAGGTATATCTAGTTCACCACAGGGTGATATGTTTTTGATGATGTGTGGTGTGTGGCTTCTTCTGGCTGAATTCAAAGTCTCCCACTTGTTTTCTGGCGAACTCTAGCTGAGATTTCATGTGAGTTTTTTTTCAACAGTGGCTTTCTCTTTGTCACTCTCCCATGAAGCTGCGACTGGTGAGGCAATTGGGCAACAGTTGTTTATGCGTAGTCTCTCCCATCTCAGCCACAGAAGCTTGTAACTCCTCCAGAGTTGTCAAAGGTCTCTTGATGGCCTCTCTCACTAGCCCCTTCTTGCACAGTCACTCACTTTTTGAGGATGGTCTGCTCTAGGTGTACATACAGCTGTACCATATTCTTTCCATTTCTTGATTGACTGAACTGTATTCCAAGGGATATTCAGACACTTGGAAATTTTCTTGTACCCATCTCCTGACTTGTGGTTTTCAAAAACCTTTTTGTTGATTTGCTTGGAGTATTCTGTTGTCTTCATGGTGTAGTTCTTGCCAGGATACTGACTCACCAGCAGTTGGACCTTCCAGATACAGGTGTGTTTTTTTCACAATCAATTGAAATGCTTTGTCAGCACACAGGTCTCCAAAAACAGATCTCCATTTATCTAAATATGTAACTTCTAAAAGCAATTGACTGCACCAATATTGATTTGGTGTGTCATATTAAATGGGGGTTGAATACTTATGCAATCAATTATTTTGTGTTTTATATTTGTAATTAATTTAGATCATTTTGTAGAGATCTGTTTTCACTTTGACATGAAAAAGTCAAATTAAATCCACTGTGATTCAATGTCATAAAACAACAAAACATGGAGACTTCTTGGGGGGGGGTGGTAAATACTCTTTATAGGCAGTGTCATTGGCTGATTAGATGTTTGCATGAACAAGCAGGTGTACACGTGTACCTAATAAAGTGGCCACTAAGTGTATGTTACAGAAATAAATTTTATTTTATGTTGATTACTATGGAAGTCAGAGAATTTTGCCCTGAAATGTATGGCACCCATGAATCTGTATAAAATTGGTTAGATGCATGTCAAAGCACTTTTCAGCTTCTCAAAGCTATTTTTACTTATCACTGAACAGTTGAATTTCTGATTGTTTCACGCATCAACTACTCGAGACAGTGAAAGAATTGATATGAGTCACTCATGCTAGTGACAATATAGCAAAATGAACAGGCCAGTTCACCATGAGAGCTGGGTTGGGACACACTCAGAAGCACGAGAGTTTCCCCATCCTACTCTGAAATTTGAGATGAACTAACTCTCCAAGGGGAATTTATAGTTCATCAGCAGCAATTTGTGGTGTCAGCAGTACTAAATAAAGAATCAGTGTTGCTAGTTTATTGAATTTACATCATTACAGAAGGCTGTATCTTGGAATCTATGGTTCTCATTGGCGTTGAATTTATTTTTGTTTATAACTTGATATATTTATCCTGAATTCTGTTAAATACATAGCTTCTCTGGTTATTCCTATTCATTATCTGCCAATACTGTATCGTTATTCATGTTTATGTTCTCATATCTATTTTCATCCATTGACATTGGCTTTCTCCATTCTATTGTCCTGTATTTTTTGAACAAAGGCTTTCCACCATTATTGCATTCAGCTCATTGTATTTTGGCCACTATTTCTTACCGGTTCCTGTATTTTTGTTCTTTTTGACTCTGGTTTATATCCATTTTCAGACCCATTACCAAATTCTGTCTTGTTTGGCTTTTTAAACACTGGGTTTGAAATGGATCCTCTCTGCATGAAAATAATTCCACTCTTCTGTCAATTTACACACTTCTCTCCAATTAACATCAGAGTAGTTAAAATTCCCATTATCTATGGTTTGGATTTTCTTTGATCATGTTTGTGCTCACAAATTTATTTGCCGGGATGCAAAACAAAAATGCAGAAATCTCTTTTTCCTCGTTTTGCCAAAAGGACCTTGACTAAAATCATTAACTCTGGTTCTCTGCTCAAATGCTACCAGATGCTATTGATGTTTCATGCTCTGTTTTTATATGTTCTTGGAGTGAGTCCTCACTGTAAAGTTCATCAGTAAAGCATTCTCTGTGGTGATTTATAAGGCTCATTGCATAAAAGGGCTTACAATTATCCTTAAAAGAACCTTATCCACAAAATTGCATGAACATCAAGTTAAGCCAGATCCCTGAGTCTACCCAGGTAACAAGGCTGGTGAAGACTTTCTCTGAATCACAAATATTTGAAAATGTAAAGATGTTTAATTTCTGGCAATGATTAAAATAGCATACTTTCCTTTCCAGTCAAATGAATACAGGATAAGAGGAATGTTCACCAATGCCTTCAAGAATCTAACTTGGTAAATTTGTAAGTTGGTATGGCAACCCAGGTTCCCTGGTCTAGGTCCTGGAAATTTGTGAAGTTCAAAATATGCTTCCAAACATCCACCATTGTCCCTGTACCTAAAAAGACCAAGGTAACATGTCTGAACAACATTATTGAGGTGAGTGCAACATGGCATCCTGTGTATAATAATAAGCAAATGCTTTGAGACTGGCTGGTCAAGGACTACAGCTGCAGCGTGCTACCACCCACAGTGGACCCTCTGTAAGTCGCCTACTGACGCAACCGATCAACAGATGACACAATAGCCACAGCTCCACATACAGTCCTTACACATCTGGAGAAGAAGGATGCTTATTTGAGAATGCTGTTCTTAGACTACAGTTCAGCATTCAACACCATAATTCCTTCCAGGCTTGACAAGAAGCTCAGAGACCTTGGCCACCTTGCATTGTGTAGCTGGGTCCTAGACTTCCTGTCAGATTGCTGGCAGGTAGTAGGAGTGGGCTCCCTCACCTCTGCCCCTCTGACCCTCAATACTGTACAGATGCCCCTCAGGGCTGTGTACTAAGTCCCCTCCTTTACTCTCTGTATACCCATGACTGTGTTTCCACCCACAGCTCCAATCTGCTAATTAACTTTGATGATGATAATACTTGATTGGCCTAATCTCAAATAACATTGGACAACAAAGATTTTGCTTCCTGAATACCTTCAGGTGTCTCTTACGAATTATGGGCTACTGATCATGAAAATCATCATGAAATTTCCCCACCACACACCATTTTTTGAAATGACTTATGTTTATTATTTCAATTCATAATTCAAGTCTATTAAAATATTGCCTACAATGTAAGCTGGAAACAAGACGTACAAACAAGCTGGATGAACGTCAGACTAAGGGTCTCGGCCCGAAATATTGACTGCTCCTTTCCACGGATGCTGCCTGACCTGCTGAGTTCATCCAGCTTGTTTGTACATCTTGATTTGACCACAGTATCTGCAGTATACTTAACGTAGGCTGGAAAGTTTCCTATCTTGTCCAGGTGTGCTTGGGCATGCTTAGGCAGTGTGGCTGCTGCATGGCAGGACAGGTTTTAGTAATAATTATTGGGTTCAGGACTATAAGGATAGAATTTGCTATCACCAGGCACAAAATTTTCTATGAAGGATTTTGATATTTGAGACAGATGCTTCCCAGAATAACTGATGCCAAGATTAAGGAAAGCATTTTTGTTGGTCCACAAAGCAAACAGGTCATCAATGACAGGCAATTTGAAGGATTTCTAGTGGGACCAGAGAAAATCACATGGAAGGTATTCAAGGAAGTTGAAATTTTTCTCAACATCTACAGAGCACCAAGCTACATGCAGCTGTTTGAAAGCATGCTTCAAGCACATAAAACCATGAAATGCAACATGTCACTAAAGATTCATTTTCTGCATTCCCATTTAGACTTCTTCCCTGCAAATCTTGGTGCTGTTAGTGACGAGATGGTGAAAGGTTTCACCAGGACATTGCGGTCATGGAGAAAAGATACCAGGGCAACTGGAATCCATCAATGCTGGCGAATTATTGTTGGACACTTAAGCGAGAAGCCTCAGACACTGAGTACAAATGAAAATCATTAACAAAATATTTTAACTTAGTTGAACTACTGCAAAGCTTCAGCACCATTATGCAATTAAACACATTATATTCAATAAAAGTTAATTTGTTGTTTCTCCAAATTCCTACATGATACAAGTAGTCTGAAATTATATGTGTTCATCTTCAAGCGGTCTATAATAAACAAAAAAAATTCTGAGGAAGCAACACTTTTGAAAAAATTTGTTGTCCAGTGTAATAATATTACAGAGAAGAAATCACCTTAACACAATAGTGTCAGGACAATAACCTCTCCCTCAATGTCGCAAAAACAAAGGAGCTGGTTATGGACCATAGGAAGAATGGAGGTAGGCTAACCTGGATTGACATTAATGGATCTGGGGTTGAGAGGGTGAACAGCTTTACGTTCCTCGGCATAAACATCACCGAGGATCTCACGTGGTCAGTACATACCGGCAGTGTGGCGAGAAAAGAACAACAGTGCCACTTTCACCTCAGACGGTTGAAGAAGTTTGGTAGGGGTTCCCAAATCTTAAGAACTTTCTACAGGGGCACAATTGAGAGCATCCTGACTGGTTGCATCACTGCCTGGTTTGGGAACTGTCGTTCCCTCAATCACAGGACTCTGCAGAGAGTGGTGCAGACAGCCCGGCGTGTCTGTAGATGTGAACTTTCCACTATTCAGAACATTTTCAAAGACGGATGTGTAAAAAGGGTCTGAAGAATCATTGGAGACGCAAGTCATCCCAACCACAAACTGTTCCAGCTGCTACCAGGAAACAGTACCACAGCATAAAAGCCAGAACCAACAGGCTCCAGGACAGTTTCTTCCACCAGTCCATCAGACTGATTAATTCACGCTGATACAATTGTATTTCAATGCAATACTGACTGTCCTGTTGTACATATTATTTATTACAAATGACCATAAATTGCACATTGCACATTTAGACAGAGACATAACGTAAAGATTTTTATTTCATGTGTATATGAAGGATGTAAGTAATAAAGTCAATTTAATTCAATTCAATAAATATGTTATCAAAGTACATATCTGTTATCATAGACTACATTAACATTCATTTTCTCGCAGGAATTTATAGAAAAAAAAGAAATACAATAAAATTTATGAAAACTTTTGCTAAAACAAAGCCTGCCAAACAGCAATATGCAAAAGAAGACAAACTGTGCAAATAAAAAAATAGTAGAGCACTTAAGTTGTAAAGAGTCCTTGAAAGTGAGTCTGTGGGTCACAGAATCGGTTTACATAGTGGTGAATGAAGTTATCCATGCCAGAGCAGGATTCTTAGTGGTTGTAAAATAATAACTGTTCCTGAACTTGATGGTATGGGACCTGAGGCTTTGTAGCTCCTGCTTGGTCACGACTTAGCTGGTATCCATCTTTGATGATGGATACTGTTTTCTTGTGGTAGTGCTCCATGTAAGTATACGCAATGGCGGGGATGGTTTTACCTGTGATGGACTGGGTTGGATCCACCACATTCTGTAGTCTTTTCCATTCCTGGGCATTGCTGTTTGTCAAAGTTTTAGATGACATGCTGAGTCTATGCAAACTTCTAAGAAAGCAGAGTTTCTGTTGTGCCTTCTTTGTGATGACACTTCGGTGCTGGTTCCAGGACAGATGCCCTGATAAGTTAATGCCAAGGAATTTAAAGCTACTGACCCTCTCCATCTCCAGTCCCCTCATGAGCACTGGCTCTTAGGAGATGTCAACAGCTGGCTTCTTCCTTCTGTACTTGATCATCATTTCTTTGGTTTTACAGAAATTGAGCCAGTGGTTGTAGTGGCACAACTCAACCTGATTTTCAGCCTCCTTCCTATATGCCGATACATCACTAATGAAAGCTTGCACTTTGTTGTTGGACTCCATGTGGAGTCCAGTGTCAGAGAACAATCAAAAAATCTTCAATTATCAATTCTGTAGGAGTTTAGGACTTGTGCATTTGCCCGAGAATCCTAAACTTTTGTCTGGTAATAGAGGAAGTGATGACAGTTCTGTCAGGACTGTTGGCATTTCTGCAGTTTACTTATGTCTCTTGTGTTCCTTTCCGTGCCTTGCGGCACGTTGGGTGGCAACCTTACTGCTTCTTCAGCAATTGTCTGTTTTTTATCAGCCTGAGTTGCTGGTTTGACGCTCAACCCAGTGCAGATGGAAAACGTGCAAGGAGCCGGGCAGATTCGAACCCAGAACCATTTGCCTACAGGTCCATTGCAGACGCTGCTCTACCACCGTTCAGCTATTCATGTCTCTAATTTGTTCGAATATTTTTCTGTCACTTTCCTTTCATTATCAGACTATTTTATTGATGTCATTAAAGTTTTATTATTTGACTTTCACAATTTTTTTTCCTGCCCCTCTTTTATCAACTTCCATAGAAAGTATTGCTCCGGTGACCCATACTAAGTGTGTGTTTCAGTTTAACTCATACTTATTTGCAGTTTCTCCCCACGAATAAATAATATTTTAAACTCTCTCTTTTTATACTCTAGTTCTGTGATTTTGTATGTACCCTGACTTTTAGCAGCCTCCTTTAGTTAAGTTTGTATGTAGTTATCTTCTGTTTATTTATATTCAGACTAGTTTCATTCCTTACAGATCTTTGTCTCATTAATTTGGTAGGGTAAATGTAAACAAGATGTTTCAACTTATGAAAGGAATTTGAACTAAGGTGCATCATTATTAAAACTAATGATGCCAATAGGGAATTTAGAGTGCAATTAGAATGTGGAAGTCACTTTCACCAAGTGCTTCCATCTTCTCAAGAAATATTCACGAAATTTCTCTCCAAATGAGTACTTGCTCTCAGCCTATCCCACTGCAGGTAAACAAAGATGTGCTAAGTAAGCTGCAAAGTTACCATTAATTAGCACTCCTGATCTGACATTGAAAAATGCTGGTGGTCTAATTCCTAAACAGATCCCAAAGGAAGAGTGGAGACCACGATTTTGTTGAATGAGTGTGAGTCCCAAACTTTCCGAGGGACAAGAGTCAGAAATTAGCCCATCAAACCTGCCACTGAATAAAACTGTGGCTGAACTTTTCCATTATCTTTTACTTCCCTTTCCATGCCAAACATCTTCTGCTTTTTGGAAATCCTACCCCAAAACCTTTGGTGTTATCCTGTTTACATTAGTGGACTCTGTTTCTTGGTTTTGCTTTTCTGTTGTCTCTTGCTTGTTTTAGAAGTTTTCTCGCTCTCAGGAATTTATTCTCATACTCACACTTTAATCCAAAGCCTATGGTAACAAAGCAATACATTAAACACAATCTTCTGTTTTTCAACAGGATTTGTGCTACACAGACAGTGCTGCACTCGTTCTGACTCTGATTTGTAATGGTTGTGTTTAAAATCACAAGTTCTTGCATTTGTTGGCTTGTTACCAGATGCTGCTGCCACTCAGCAAAGAATTATGTCTTTATCCTCAATATTTAATGTTCTGTGTGAGAAGGCCTTGTTCTGGAAATATAAACATGACAGAAAGACGATATGAAATAGACAGATATTTAATCCCAAACACATTAGGCAGCTTTTAGCCTATTCATTATTTTATCTGTTCCTTTCAATAATACGTGGCTTCATATGTCAGTGGCCTGCTGCAAGAATTTCAACAGCATGCAAATACAACAACTCAGTAAACTGGAATTCAAGAAGCAAACAGGACAGGATCTGTGTTTGGCCAGCATGAACACGAGGGTCCTGGGAACAACCCAGACGGCTGTTGTGGCAAAACACAAGCAATTTGCTATTTTGTTAATCATAGGCCACTGAATAAATTCATTGCTGGATTACAAGTCCGACTTTTCGTTGCTGCTGACATGTGAGTTGATACTCATCGAGTTACTGATTGTACTGGATGGCCATCTGTAGTGCGGTGCAGTTTGCATCGTCTTCATAAAACTCCAATCTCTAACAGAAATTCAACACTTGGATATTTTACAATAAGGTTTGGAGTCAAAGCAATCAGCAACAATTTCCTAAGTGAAATATCAGTCATTTCATTGACTTTATCTAATTTGAATAGTGATAAATGATGACTTCAGACAGAAATGGAGCTTTCAATGTAATTATCATGGTGACGGTGCTGCCGGAGCAAAACAGCTAGGAGGCTGTTTACCACCTTCACTGTACAAACCAGGCAGTTATTTGGTGCAGTGCTTGAATGATGTTGGAACTACTGTAAGTGGAAAAACACTAAACTTTGCATATCCCATGTTCTTCTAAGCTCATATAACTATACTCTATTTTTCATCTTACGTATTTGAGAATTTGAGCAGCAGGGTGGAGATGGTCTCCACCAAAGGAGGTATAAGGTGTTTCTGCAGGTCACCCTCGGGCAAAGTGTAGCAACTGCTTAGCTTCCCCACCCCCCCCAACTCCGATTGGGGTCATGTGAAGCCATGGGAGCAAATGGGGGGTGGTCGTATGAGCAGCTGATGCATATCACAAGTCCTGGTTATGTGACCACTGAAGCCAGGCAGACAACCTCTGAAGAGTATTGATAATGTATGGGGTCACCCGTCTTGTAAAGACACTGCCCAGAAGAAGGCAATGGCAAACCACTTCTGTGGAAAAAATTGCCAAAAACAATCTTGGTCATGGAAAGACAATGATTGTCTACATCATATGACATGGCACATAATGAACAAACTAACAATACGAGAATTGGGCAATGCCCAATCCTGAAGTAATTATCTCCCCCTAAAGATGATTAAGGATAATAATGACTTTTTAAATTACTGCAAACAAATTGCCGCAAAATAAAATATTTTAATAACTGTTGGGTGGAAAATGTTTATTTTCGAAGCAAATTGGACAGCTCAATATCCATTGACTGTGCTTGGCATTAATATAGAGGCTGAAGTTAATCCAGAAGATGCAGATCTCTTTTAACATTTGATGTGAAATGTAGTTGTTATTGCAAAATCAGCATAACATTGATACTGTGGCTTGCCTGTCAAAACTGCTTGTTGATTAAACTGATGCGTATGTTCTAAACCCGAGAGTGCATATTGACTACACTGACCTTAAATACAAGGATTATTTGTTGCCTGCAGATCACATAGCCAAAAGGAATTAACATCTGGGGCTCCTTTGGTCAATGTCTTCTGGATAGATCAAGAAACCATCTTTTTCAGTTTTTTTATGTCTTTTAGTCCATAAGTCATAGGAGCAGATTTGGGCCACTTGGCCATGGAGTCTGCTCTGCCATTTAATCAGGGCTGATTCTTTTCTGCCCTCCTCAGTCCCACTCCTTAGCCTTCTCCCCATAGCCTTTGATGTGGTGTCCAATCAAGAACCAATTAAGCTCTGCTTGAAATACACCCAATGACCTGGCCTCCAAAGCTGCCTGTGGTAACAAATTCACCACTCTTTGGCTAAAGAAATTTCCCCACATCTCTGTTTTAAATGGATGCTCCGCTATCCTAAGACATTTTGGATGTGTTTTACATTTGTTTCTTATCTTGAAGGTGATTCTGGAACTGTTGGAGCCTGTATTTTGCTGTTTGGAGACTGTTTAGGTGTTCCAATGTTCTGCAGTCTCCAAAAGGATTCCAGAAGGCAAGGGCAGCGTGCACGAACCTCATGGTGCGAAACTGCAGGATGTTGTGTAAACCAACGTTTGATCCCGTATCACCGATTATAGCCTCTGTAGTTCGCCGGTTAGAGCGAGTGCAGCAATTGAAATATCAAGGTGAGTGGGGAGACTGGGTGTTCAGCGCTCTGCAGTCTCCATTTCGCCGATTAAAGCGAGCGCAGCGATTGAAACATCAAGGTGAGTGGGGAGACTGGGTGTTCAGCGCTCTGCAGTCTCCGTTTCGCCGATTAAAGTGAGCGCAGCGATTGAAACATCAAGGTGAGTGTGGAGACTGGGTGTTCAGCGCTCTGCAGTCTCTGAAAGGATTCCGGAGGCAGAGGCTGCATGCATGGTCCTTGTAACAGGCAAACTGCCAGAAGTGGTGCAAGCTGATGTTTGGCTCCATTTCACTGATTAAAGCTTCCATAGTTCGTCAATAAATGTGACAATGGAGAAGCAAGTGCAGAAGGTGAGTGCCAGCTGTTTGCCTTTTGATTGGTTATTCTGAACCAGAGAGAGAAGAGCTTGCCACTGCACCCAGGCAGTGTTGCCAGGTTTTTTCTGCATTTTGGATGTGGACTTGGACTATAGACTTTTTTTTCAATCTTTTAGTTTTTATCTTCTGTGTTTTCTCAGTTTTTTTTGTTTAAGGAGGGGGATTTGGGGGTTGAAATGCCTTATCTGTTTTGTTCAGTTTTTTTGTGCGGAAGTAGGAATTTGGGGGTTGATATGTCTGATCCATTTTGTTCGTATTTCTTTTTTGTGTGGAAAGAGGGATTTGGGGGATGATGTGTCTGATCTGTTTTGCTTGGTTTTTGTGTGGGAGGGGGGATTTGGCGGTTGTTGATCGTGCTGTCTTTCTTTTCTTGCCTGGTTTCATGGCTACCCGAAAGAGAGGAATTTCAGAGTTGTGTACTTTAATAATAAGTGTGTGTGTGTGTGTGTGTGTGTGTGTGTGTGTGTGTGTGTGTGTGTGTGTGTGTGTGTGTGTGTGTGTGTGTGTGTGTGTGTGTGTGTGTGTGTGTGTGTGTGTGTGTGTGTGTGTTGGGGGGGGAGTTGTGTGCAGATCGGGGAACTCAATATCAACAAGTGGCATTTAAGCATAACTCCTTGCAACAACGATTTTTTTAAAGTTATAGGATCAAGGAACGACTGCACAAGTGCGGGGACATCAGCAAGTTTGACCGGCAGGAAGAGTTTAAAAAGAGGTCAGTTTTTCTTTGGCGGTTTGATTGAGGCATGACCGTGCAGGCACCTGGACATCAGCAAGTTAGACTGGTGGGAAGAATTTTTTTTAAAAAAACATCCTTACAGAAAGAGTGGAGGGAGTCAGAGTAGGAGGGCTTTGGCTCAACGGGGCTTTGGTGATAACGGGTTGAGGCGAGCTAAGTTACTTGTGAAGAATAGGAATAGGAAGTATGTCTGTGATGCCGGTGTTCTGTACTGGATGTCAGATGTGGGAAGTCCTAGAGAATCCCAGCCTCTTGGACGGCCACATCTGTGCGAGGTGCATCGAGCTGCAGCTCCTTACTGTGTTAGGGAACTGAAGATGCAGCTAGATGACCTTCATCTGGTCAGGGAGAGTGAGGAGGTGATAGAGAGGAGCTATAGGCAGGGTCGCACCAGGGCCTCGGGAGACAGATAAGTGGGTAACAGTCAGGAGAGGGAAGGGCAAGAGTCAAGTACTAGAGAGTACCCCAGTAGCTGTCCCCTTAACAATAAGTACTCCTGTTTGAGTTCTGTTGGGAGGGATGGCCTACCTGGGGAAACAACAGTGGCCGTGCCTCTGGCATAGAGTCTGGCCCTGTGGCTCAGAAGGGTTGGGAAAGGAAGAGGATGGCAGCAGTGATAGGGGACTCTATAGTTGGGGTTCAGACAGGCGATTCTGTGGACACAGGAAAGAAACATGGATGGTAGTTTGCCTCCCAGGTGTCAGAGTCCAGGATGTTTCTGATCACGTCCACGATATCCTGCAGTGGGAGGGAGAACAGGCAGAGGTTGTGGTACATATTGGTACTGTTACATTCCCCAGTAACCGGGTAATTTTCCAGCAAAGATAGATGGATCCACCGAAGCCTGATGCTACTATTTTCAAACATTTTTATTTATAAAGGGGCACAAACGTATGGTTAATACCAAACATTCAGATCATATACATCGACACAACTCAATCTAAAGCACAGGTATAGTAATAATCAATCAGAAATAAGCTCTACAGTTGTCTAGGGGTAATGTAGATATATATCGTTTGCTGGATATCTAAAAGTCTTTTAGATCACTGCAGTTCCACCAGCCGCCGTTGGTTGTGGTGTCGCGTTGGTGCACTTTTGTTAGAAAGAGAGAGAGAGGGGGGATGAAAGAGTTACCCGACAGGTTTTCCAACCTGGAGGAGTTCGGTTTGTCGGAGCCTCGTTGGGGGAATGAACGCTCATCTGTGGCCTCCCCTGTAGCAAAGCCGTTCTTCCATTGTGGGGTCGCCAATCCCAGGCAAGGAAAAGACGCACACGAACCCCACCACCGGCTGTCACTCTCTAAACGCTGTCACAGGATCTCAAGTGCGTCTTTTGGTGCGTCTGGCGCCCCGCCTCGGCAGCCCACCTTTTATCTGGACTGGCAGGGTTGTAGATGTCCATCAGGGTAGGATCCTTCCCCCATCACCCATCTCACATTGCCCTGAGATTTTGCACGTAGGCCAATTCCTTATCCCACAAAAGTGTCTCCCAAGACAATGGCTATGTCCGAGGCTTTTGTCTTGTTGAGCGACCAGCCCACTTTGCCCGAGGGCTTTACACGTGGTTTTCATGAGACAATAGTCAAAGAGTCGCTTTATTCTGCTTCCCTGGGGAACATGGTCTTCAGCACGTCTCCCTCTCTCTTTTGGGTCATTTGACCCCCCCTTCACTAGGGCTCTTGCAAATCTCACAAAGGAGGGGGCTGGGGTCATAACACCTCCCCTCTTAAAAGTTTTTTACCAGCGGTTAAAAACAAGTTGGTACAGAGTCTTATAGGATTTTTTTTCTAACACAATACACAAGCTCCTCTCTTCACAGAGTACTACCGTTATACATTCAAGTCAGTATCTAAACAGGTAACAATTACAGTGTCCCTTTCTTTAAATTCTTAACATCGCTTACCGTACTAAAGTCTGGTAGCATCAAACTTCAGCTCAATAACCACCTATTTATTTATTTTCTTCAGCAACAAAACTAAGGAGGTGTGATCTTAGCTTAGGTGCATCTACAAAAGTTTATACAAATACTAATCATTTCGGTCATGTTATTTTACCGGCAGGTCTCCAAAGGGGTTGTCTTTATTAGTCACAGGCTTTGGCGCAAACCCGTACAACTGGCGTTGCTGTTTAAAAATGGCATTTTCTATTAACCATCGCCTCTTTTCCGGAGAGTCTCCCTGTGGGGAACTTGAGTAATTTGGCGAGGTACTCTCCCGCCTTTCCTTTCCACAAGGGTTATTCTCTTAACTCCGTGTCCCCAACCTAGTCCATCATGGGAATTTCCACCCAATTCTTTAATGCTATACAGGTAGTTAACCCTTTTGTCAAGACCATGCAGGCTGATGTGTTTCAGTTCGAACCTTTTTCTCCGGCCACATTTAAATTTTGGCTTCCTCACAGCGCTTTCTTGAATAACAATAGCATGTGAGGCACCCTTACATTCCAAATCAACCTGTAATCGATGTGCAGGCATCAATCTAGACTTTAACTTTTTTTCATTCGATTTGGGAACTACAGATTTACCATTCTCCTCCACAACAACAGTTATCTCCCCATTCGTAAACTCCACATTATCTCTGAACACCCCCTTCAGCACAACCATCTGGGAACTCGCACTCCCCAAGGTTAACCCTTTCTTTCCCGAACCAAGTCTATCTGCTCCAAAAGGACGACCGTCTCGTCCAGCTGAGTCAAATACCTCAGACTTTTTCTGAGCTCCGTGACTAGGTTCAGGACTACGTGCATCCCCATCTTGGACACACTCAAACGGGGCATTGGCCTCTTCCAGGCTTTCAATACCCGTACCCCTTTCAAATTCTAAATTCCCCTGATCCTCCCAGTTACTCTCTGGGCAACCCACTTCCGGAGTAAACTCAACCCCGCGGGCTGAAACAACCCCATCTGCCAACCCAGCAGACTTCTTCAAGGTAATGGCATCCTTTTCATCTAGGCCTGCCCTCATTTCATTATCGGGAACACCTTTAGAATTTTCAACTTCTTCAAACAGTCCTGCCAAACCAGACAGATCATCCATGTCCAACCCTGGACATTTTAACAGCTTTATCTGTTTCTCATCTTTATTTCCTACCTCTAGGATCTTTCTCTTCACTAAGGGAGGATCTACCTTCTCTCCCTTACCCCCTTTTACGTTACTATTCCTCATTCTACCGCTCTCGAAACCCTCGTGGCACAGGGTCGGTAAAAATGTCTGAGCCAATTTTAAACTGCTCGCTTTCTCAGCTGCCGTTCTCGACAGGCTGCGAGTGTCCGCGCATGCGGGATAGCTTGGGGACTCTAGGGGCGGGGCCTCAACATGCACCGGTCGGCGGGTCATAGTCATGGCCGACCAAACTTTTCCTCCTGCTAAATTGTTTCCAAGGAGGACATCCACATCAGTTCTCGGGAATTCTGATGGCACCCCCATTTCAACTGATCCATACACAAGCTCACAATCCAAAATGACCCTATGCAAAGACACCCTTTCTGTCCCTTTTCCTATTCCTCTCAGGGCTACCTCACCCGTCGGAGGTCCGAATTGTAATACGTTACGGCTAATTAATGATAGCTCCGCCCCCATGTCTCTCCAAATCCGTACGGGAATTGGCGGGTCCCCCTTCCTCACAGACACGGTTCCGTGTGACATATAAATCTCCGACCCCTCGCGCTCTCTGCTCCCCTGGGACCCTCTTGCCGATTTTCTGATTACCACTGCACACCCGATAGGGATCGCTGCTTTCCCTCTCTCTGGCTCCTTTCTCGGAGCAAAGCATTTAGATGCAATATGTCCCACCTTTCCACAATTAAAACAGGTCAAGCCAGGACCTCTCCTGCCGTCTTGCCTCTCCTCCTCAATTTTACCACTAGCTCCCAGCGGGATCTCCGCCTCAGCCGGCGGACTTTCTCTACCGTTCCCACGGTCTCTCTGGTAACTTTATGGCGAGGAAAACTTTGTCTTGTGGGTTAGGGCATATTCATCTGCGAACCTAGCCATCTCTGAGATGGACTGATTCGTCCTCTCATTTAAATACATTCGGATCTCTTCCGGAACACAACCTTTAAATTCCTCAATCAAAAATAACTCCCTGAGGCGCCCATAATTCTCGGCCACCTTTTCCGCGGTGCACCAACGATCCAAGAGCACACCCTTCTCGTGGACTAGCTCGGTATATGTTTGATTCCATCCTTTTCTTCTATTTCGGAACCTTTGTCTATACGCCTCAGGTACTAACTCGTAACCTCGGAGAATGGCCTCCTTTACTTGATCATAATTCCCTTCCCCTCCTGGGGGCAACGCGGCATATGCCCGCTGTGCTTTCCCTCGTAACACACTTTGTAACAACGCCACCCACTGCTCTCTGGTCCACTTTTGATTCACTGCCACCTTTTCAAAAAGCAAGAAATAACTATCAACATCCGTCTCCTCGAACGGGGGGACCAACCTCAACGCCCGACTAACATCAAACCCCTCCTCTCTCTCTTGCCCTTGAGCTCTTCGCTCTTGCTTTCACCTGTCCAGCTCCAATTCATGGCTCCTTTGTTTCTCTTTCTCTTCTGCTTCTGCTTCTAGCTGCTTTAGCTGGAGTTCATGACCCCGTTTCATCTCTAATTCCTTTAGTTTGAACACCTGCTCCCTTTCCTCAGCCTTTTCCTTTTCCTTTGCAGCTGCTTCTAGCTGCTTTACTTTAAGATCATGGTCCAACCTTATTTTCTCCAACTCTACCTGATCTATCCCACTCGCTAATCTCTTTTCGGGGATATTTTCCAAATCCTCAGCTGTAAACACCTCCTTTTCAATGTAATACTGATTTATGACCCCTCGCACTTCCTGCTTTTTCATTGATGACCTCACCTCTGCGAGGCCTAACCCCTTTGCCAGATTTACCAAGTCTGATTTGGTAGCCGCCCCTAGCGCCTCTACAGTCGGGTTTCTCATAAATTCACCCACATCCATCTTTGCTGGTTTCCTGTCTGGCTACCTGCGTAACCAGATTTAAGTTTGGACTTACAGCCCGATTCACTGACCCTCCCCTTTGGTTTCAAATCCAGGACGAGCACCCCACTTGTTACGTTCCCCAGTAACCGGGTAAATTTCCAGCAAAGATAGATGGATCCACCGAAGCCTGATGCTACTATTTTCAAACATTTTTATTTATAAAGGGGCACAAACGTATGGTTAATACCAAACATTCAGATCATATACGTCGACACAACTCAATCTAAAGCACAGGTATAGTAATAATCAATCAGAAATAAGCTCTACAGTTGTCTAGGGGTAATGTAGATATATATCGTTTGCTGGATATCTAAAAGTCTTTTAGATCACTGCAGTTCCACCAGCCGCCGTTGGTTGTGGTGTCGCGTTGGTGCACTTTTGTTAGAAAGAGAGAGAGAGGGGGGATGAAAGAGTTACCCGACAGGTTTTCCAACCTGGAGGAGTTCGGTTTGTCGGAGCCTCGTTGGGGGAATGAACGCTCATCTGTGGCCTCCCCTGTAGCAAAGCCATTCTTCCGTTGTGGGGTCGCCAATCCCAGGCAAGGAAAAGACGCACACGAACCCCACCACCGGCTGTCACTCTCTAAACGCTGTCACAGGATCTCAAGTGCGTCTTCTGGTGCGTCTGGCGCCCTGCCTTGGCAGCCCACCTTTTATCTGGACTGGCAGGGTTGTAGATGTCCATCAGGGTAGGGGGGCAAGGCAATCCTTCCCCCATCACCCATCTCACATTGCCCTGAGATTTTGCACGTAGGCCAATTCCTTATCCCACAAAAGTGTCTCCCAAGACAATGGCTATGTCCGAGGCTTTTGTCTTGTTGAGCGACCAGCCCACTTTGCCCGAGGGCTTTACACATGGTTTTTTTTTAAAAACTTTTTTTTATTGTTTTCAAATAGTTACAGAATAAATATGTATAAAAAAATGTGTTACCCAGCCCCCCATCCCCTTAACCCCTCCCCCCTAACATCCCTATTAAAAAAATAAGAAAAAAAAAAAAAGGAATGCCTGGATATTGGAGGATCCCCACATGCTCCATGGAGTTCGTAATAACTTTAGTATATATATTTATTTCTTTCCCCAAGTAACCAATTATTTCATCTTCGGAGCACCTATATATTTAATCCTGTCTTTTGTAAATAAGGGTGCCAAATTTTCAAAAATGTTTCATATTTATCTCTTAAATTATAAGTAATTTTTTCAAGTGGAATACAGCCATAAATTTCGTTCTTCCAACGATCTATACTTAGATATGTATCCGATTTCCAAGTCACTGCAATAGCTTTTTTGGCTACTGCCAATGCAATTTTTATAAATTCTTTCTGATATTTATTCAATTTGGATATCGGTTTTATCCCTTCAATATCACCTAGTAAAAGTAATATTTGGTTGTGTGGAAGTTGTATTCCAATAATTTGTTCCAGTAAAACTCTTAAATTTGTCCAAAAAGTTTGAATTTTAGAGCAAGACCAAGTAGAATGTAAAAAAGTACCAATTTCTTGGTTACATCGGAAACACTGATCAGATAAATTTGGGTTTAATTAATTTATTTTTTGTGGTGTAATATATAGTTGATGTAAAAAATTGTATTGCACTAATCTTAATCGAACGTTTAGATAGATAGATAGATACTTTATTCATCCCCATGGGGAAATTCAACTTTTTTCCAATGTCCCATACACTTGTTGTAGCAAAACTAATTACATACAATACTTAACTCAGTAAAAAATATGATATGCATCTAAATCACTATCTCAAAAAGCATTAATAATAGCTTTTAAAAAGTTCTTAAGTCCTGGCGGTAGAATTGTAAAGCCTAATGGCATTGTGGAGTATTGACCTCTTCATCCTGTCTGAGGAGCATTGCATCTGTCATACTCTCAAGACATAGTCTTGACCAGTTTTTTTCTTCAATTTTGATATTCAAATCACTTTCCCATTTTTGTCTTGACTTATGGACTCCTTGTTTAATTGCCTGTTTTTGAATCAAATTATACATACAAGAGATAAATTTTTTAATCTTTCCTTTTTGAATTAAAGTTTCTATTTCATTGGACACGTGGTTTTCATGAGACAATAGTCAAAGAGTCGCTTTATTCTGCTTCCCTGGGGAACATGGTCTTCAGCACATCTCCCTCTCTCTCTTGGGTCATTTGACCCCCCCTTGACTAGGGCTCTTGCGAATCTCACAAAGGAGGGGGCTGGGGTCATAACAGTACCAACAACATAGGTAGGAAAAGGGAGGAGGTCCTGAAATCAGACTACAGGGAGTTAGGAAGAAAGTTGAGAAGCAGGACCTCAAAGGTAGTAATCTCGGGATTACTGCCTGTGCCATGCAACAGTGAGTATAGGAATAGAATGAGGTGGAGGATAAGGTGAGATGCGTGACTGAGGGACTGGAGCAGGGGGCAGGGATTCTGATTTCTGGATCATTGGGACCTCTTTTGGGGCAGGAGTGACCTGTGTAAAAAGGACGGGTTGCACTTGAATCCCAGGGGGACCAATATCCTGGCGAGGACTATTGGGGAGAGTTTAAACTAGAATTGCTGGGGGTTGGGAACCAAACTGAAAGAAATGGAGGAAGGGGTGGTTGGCTCACAAATAGAGAAAGCTTGTAGGCAGTGTGAAAGGGAGAATAGGTAGGTGATAGAGAAGGGATGTGCTCAGACTGATGGTTTGAGATGTGTCTATTTTAATGCAAGGAATATCATAAACAAAGCAGATGAGCTTAGAATGTGGATCAGTACTTGGAGCTACGATGTTGTGGCCATTACAGAGACTTAGATGGCTCAGGGGCAGGAATGACTACTTAGAGAGCCAGGCTTTAAATGTTTCAGATAGGACAAGAAGGGAGACAAAAGAGGTGGGGGCAAGGCACTGTTGATCAGAGATAGTGTCACGGCTGCAGAAAAGGAGGAAATCATGGAGGGATTGTCTACCGAGTCTCTGTGGGTGGAAGTTAGGAACAGAAAGGGGTCAATAACTCTACTACGTGATTTTATAGACCACCCAATAGTAACAGGGACATGGAGGAGCAGATCGGAAGACAGATTCTGGAAAGGTGCAATAATAACAGGGTTGTCATGGTGGGAGATTTTAATTTCCCCAATATTGATTGGCATCTCCCTAGAGCGAGGAGTTTAGATGGGGTGGAGTTTGTTAGGTGTATTCAGGAAGGTTTCCTGACACAATATGTAGATAAGCCTACAAGAGGAGAGGCTGTACTTGATCTGGTATTGGGAAATAAACCTAGTCAGGTGTCAGATCTCTCAGTGTGAGAGCATTTTGGAGATAACAATTCTATCTCCTTTACTATAGCATTGAAGAGGGATAGGAACAGACAAGTTAGGGAAATGTTTAATTGGAATAAGGGGAAATATAAAGCTATTGGGCAGGGTATTTGCACGAGGTTCTGCATAGGTACGTTCCAATGAGACAGGGAATGGATGGTAGGGTACAGGAACCATGGTGTACAAAGGCTGTTCAAAATCTAGTCAAGCAGAAGTGAAAACCTTGCAAAAGATTCAAAAAACTAGGTAATGATAGAGATCTAGAAGATTATAATGCTAGTAGGAAGGAGTTTAAGAATGAAGTTAGGAGAGCCAGAATGGGCCATGAGAAGGCCTTGGTGAGCAGGATTAAGGAAAACCCCAAGGCATTCTACAAGTATGTGAAGAGCAAGAGGATAAAATGTGAGAGAATAAGACCGATCAATTGTGACAGTGGAAAAGTGTGTATGGAACTGGAGGAGATAGTGGAGGTATTAATGAATACTTTGCTTCAGTATTAACTATGGAATAGGACCTTGGTGATTGTAGAGATGACGTACAGTGGACTGAAAAGCTTGAGCTTATAGACACAAAGAAAGAGGATGTGCTGGAGCTTTTGGAAAGCATCAAGTTAGATAACTCTCCAAGACTGGATGAGATGTACTCCAAGCTACTGTGGAAGGCAAGAGAGGAGATTGCTGAGCCTCGGGCAATGATCTTTGCATCATCAATGGGAACAAGAGAGGTTCCCGAGGATTAGAGCGTTGCAGATGTTGTTCCCTTATACAAGAAAGGGAGTAGAGATAGCCCAGAAAATTATTGACCAGTGAGTCCATAAGACCATAAGACAAAGGAACAGAAGTTGGCCATTCGGCCCATTGAGTCTGCTCTGCCATTTCATCATGAGCTGATCCAATCTCCCCATTAGTCCCATTCCCCCGCCTTCTCACCATAACCTTCGATGCCCTGACTACTCAGATACCTATCAATCTCTGCCTTAAATACACCCAATGACTTGGTCTCCACTGCTGCCCATGGCAACAAATTCCATAGATTCACCACCCTCTGGCTAAAAATTTTTTTTCGCATCTCTGTTCTGAATGGGCGCCCTGCAATCCTCAAGTCATGTCCTCTCATACTGGACTCCCCCACCATGGGAAACAACTTTGCCACATCCACTCTGTCCATGCCTTTCAACATTCAAAATGTTTCTATGAGGTTCCCCCTCATTCCTCGAAACTCCAAGGAGTACAGTCCAAGAGTGGTCAAACTTTCCTCATATGTTAACCCTCTCATTCCCAGAATCATTCTAGTGAATCTTCTCTGAACCCTCTCCAATGTCAGCACATCCTTTCTTAAATAAGGAGCCAAAAAAAGGAATCTTACTTCAGTAGTTGTTAAGCTGATGGAGAAGATACTGAAAGGCAGGATTTATGAACATTTAGAGAGGCATAATATGATTAAGAATTGTCAGCAAGGCTTTGCCAAAGGCAGATCGTGACTATTGAATTTTTTGAGGATGTGATTAAACACATTGATGAAGGAAGAGCAGTAGATGTAGTGTATTAATGGAGAATGTGTGGAGCAGGTTAAGACCTACAAGTATCTGGGAGTACAGTTAGACGAGAAGCTAGACTGGACTGCCAACACAGATGCCTTGTGCAGGAAGGCACAGAGTCGACTGTACTTCCTAAGAAGGTTGGCGTCATTCAATGTCTGTAGTGAGATGCTGAAGATGTTCTATAGGTCAGTTGTGGAGAGCGCCCTCTTCTTTGTGGTGGCGTGTTGGGGAGGAAGCATTAAGAAGAGGGACGCCTCACGTCTTAATAAGCTGGTAAGGAAGGCAGGCTCTGTCGTGGGCAAAGTACTGGAGAGTTTAACATCGGTAGCTGAGCGAAGGGCGCTGAGTAGGCTACGGTCAATTATGGATAACTCTGAACATCCTCTACATAGCACCATCCAGAGACAGAGAAGCAGTTTCAGCGACAGGTTACTATCGATGCAATGCTCCTCAGACAGGATGAAGAGGTCAATACTCCCCAATGCCATTAGGCTTTACAATTCTACCACCAGGACTTAAGAACTTTTTAAAAGCTATTATTAATGCTTTTTGAGATAGTGATTGAGATGCATATCATATTTTTACTGAGTTAAGTATTGTATGTAATTAGTTTTGCTACAACAAGTGTATGGGACATTGGAAAAAAGTTGAATTTCCCCATGGGGATGAATAAAGTATCTATCTATCTATCTATCTATCTATATGGATTTCAGGAAGGCATTTGATAGGGTACCCCATGCTAGGCTTACTGAGAAAGTAAGGAGGGATGGGAACCAAGGGGACCTTGTTTTGTGGATCCAGAATTGGTTTGCCCACAGAAGGCAAAGAGTGGTTGTAGACGGGTCATATTCTGCATGGAGGTTGGTGACCAGTGGTGCTGTGCAGGGATCGGTTCTGGAACCCCATCTCTTCATGATTTTTATAAATGACCTAGATAAGGAAGTGGAGGAATGGGTTAGTAAATTTGCTGATGACACAAAGGTTGGGGGTGTTGTGGATAGTGTGGAGGTTACAGCAGGACATCGATAGGATGCAAAACTGGGCTGAGAAGTGGCAGATGGAGTTCAACCCAGATAAATGTGAGGTGGTTCAATTTGGTAGGTCAAATATGATGGCAGAATATAGTATTACTGGTAAGACTCTTGGCAGTGTGGAGGATCAGAGGAATCTTGGGGATGCTCCATAGGATGCTCAAAGCAGCTGTGCAGGTTGACTGTGTGGGTAAGGAGGCATAAGGAGCATTGGCCTTCATCAACCGTGGGATTGAGTTCAAGAGGTAACGTTACTGCTGTATCGGACCCTGGTCAGACCCCACTTGGAGTACGGTGCTCAGTTCTGGTCACCTCACTACAGGAAGGATGTGGAAACCATAGAAAGGGTGCAGAGGAGATTTACAAGGATGTTGCCTTGATTGGGGAGCATAGCTCATGAGAATATATTGAGTGAACTTGTTCTTTCTCCTTGGAGCGACGGAGGATGAGAGGTGACTTGATAAAGGTGTAGAAGATGATGAGAGCAATTGATCGTGTGGATAGTCAGGCTTTTTCCCAGGGTTGAAATGGCTAGCACAAGAGGGCACAGTTTAAAGGTGCTTGGAAGTAGCTACAGAGGGTATGTCAGGGGTAAGTTCTTTACACAGAGAGTGGTGAGTGCGTGAAACGGACCACCGGCAACGGTGGTGGAGGCGGATATATTTGGGTCTTTTAAGAGACTCCTGGATCGGTACATAGAGCTTAGAAAAATAGAGGGCTATGGGTAATTCAAGGTAATTTCTAAAGTAGGTACATGTTTGGCACAGCTTTGTGGGCCGAAAGACCTGTATCGTGCTGTAGGTTTTCTATGTTTCTATAGGATTGAACTGACTTTTTAATCTCAGTTTTACAAGATGTAATTGATTACATTCTTCATTAATTTATTCAATAGTATTCTTCAGTATTTGGATTTATTCTTTAATCAATTTCTGTTGAAATGTCTTAATTTATGTCATATCTCCTCAGCTTTCCCAGCAGAAACCCACAGTCATTGCAGTCAAGTATTCCATTCAGGTCGGTTGTACTTTTATTTGAAGGATCAAATTAAGCCTTTATGGCTTAAGGCTGTTCACAGGAATCTCCGTCATTGGAATACATAGAACACTTCCATCAACTTTATAAAACAGCCTGACCTAAAACTTTTGTATGTTATCATCTTTTTCAATGCTGCATGTATGGAACATGGTTGCTTCGATTTCCAGGTTGAATCATCCACCAAACAGCAAATCTGAAATCACGGAACAACACCTGACCAAGTCCTGACAACCTTAGACTCCTTACCAATGCTTAGACAGAGTCCTACAAAATGCTCAAACCCAGCTGCTGCCCGATCTATCTGACATTTTCCTTTGCAGTGCCTGCAATAATTGAAAATCTACACAAAATGTGCAAGGGCATTCAATAAATACTGATGCCATCAGCCTTGAGTGCTGAAACCAAAGAAAACATTGACTTCCTGAGCAACAAGCTTTAGCTTCCCTCCCTGAGTGCCATGGCAATGAATTTCTGAACTCTTGTTTCCAATGCTAATGGATTTCTGCTGAGCTGTAGAACGCTACAGCAGAGAAAAAGGCCCCGTGGCCCATTTATTCCATGCCAAACTGTTATCCTGCAAAGTTCCATCAACCTGCACCTGGACCATAGTCCTGCTTAGCCCTTTCATCTGTACTCCTTGTCCAAACTTCTCTTAGAAATTGCAATTGAACCTGCATTCACCAGTTCCACTGTCAACTTGTTCCATGTTCGCACCACCCTCTGAGCGAAGAAGTTCTCTCTCAGGTTCCCCTGAAATATTTCACCTTTCACCCTTAACCCATGACCTCAGTGGGAAAAACCTGCTTACGTTTACCCTTTCTATATCCTTCATAATTTTGTACAGCTCTTTTAGATCTCCCGTCATTCTCTAAAACACCAGGGAATGAAGTCCTAATTTATTCAACCTTTTCCTATAACTTAGGTCCTCAGGTCCTAGCACCATGGTTGTAAATTTTCTGTGTACTCTTTCAATCTTACTGATACCTTTTGCTGTAGGTATATGACTAGAACCACCCACAGTACTCCAAATTTGGCCTCACCAATGACTCAAACAGCTTTACCGTAACATCCCAATTCCTGTACTCTGATTTGTAAAGGCCATTCTGCCAACAAGGTCTGAACGACCTTATCTACCTTTGATACCACTTTCAAAGGATGATGGATCTGTCTTCCCAGATCCCTCTGTTCGACCACACTCATCAGTACCCTGCCGCTCACTGTGTAAGTCCTACCTGGTTTGTCCTCCCAATGTGCAACAGCTCACATTTGTCTGCATTAAATTCCATCTGCCATTTTTCAGCCCACTTTTCCAGCTGGTCCAGATCCCACAGCAAGCTTTGACTTGATATCCTTCCTTGCTGTCCACTGTACCTCCAATCTTGGTGTCATCTGCAAATCTGCTCATTCAGTTTACCACTCTATCATAAAAGTAGTTGACAAACAACAATGCACGCAGCACTAATCTCTGTGGCACAGACCTCCAGAAATATACAACCACGCATTACCACTCTTTGGCTTCTCCCGCTCAGCTAATGTTGAATCCAATTTACTACTTCATCCTGAATGCCAAATGGCTGAACCTTCTGGGCTAGCCTCACACATGGGATTTTGTCAAAGGCCTTGCTAAGGTCCATGTGGACAATATACATTGCCTCTCCTTTCTCAACCTTCCTTGAAAAACTGTATAAAATTGGTTAGATACAGACTACCAGACACAAAGATACTCTGACTATCCCTAATCAGAACTTGTCCATCCAAATATTATATCCTGTCCCTTAGAATACCTTCAAAAATTTACCCTCTACTCCTGTCAGTTTTACTAGCCCATAATTTCCCACTTAATTTCCCATAATTAATTTCAGTAATTGAAAAATAATTACTGCTGAGTTCTCCATTTTAGCAATGAACATTAATTACTGAGGCCCAAGGTTTTTACTCAACGTATAATTATCCTATGTGAAAAGATAGTGGACCATCACAAACCTAATCCTGGTGCTAAAAGAGAAGGAATATAGTTAATCTTAAACTCAAAAGCTAAGGAGCTGATGATTGACTTCAGGAGGAGGAAACCAGAGGTCCATGAGTTGATCCTGATCAGAGGATCAGAGATTGAGAGGGGCAGTAACTTAAAATTCCTTGGTGTTATTATTTCTGAGGATCTGTCCTGGGCCCAGCATGTATGTGCAATTTATGAAGAAAGCCGACAGTACCTCTACTTCCTTAGAAGTTTGTGAAGATGTGGCATGACATCTAAAACTTTGACAAACTTCTGTAGGAGTGTTGGAGAGTATATTGTCTGGCTGCATCACAGTCTGGTATGAAAACATCAATGCCCTTGAATGAAAAATCCTACAAAAAATAATGGATACAGCCCAGTTTATCACAGGTAAAGCTGTCATGTCCTACATGAAGCAGGAAAGCAGCATCCCTCATCGGGGACCCTCACAACCCAGGACAAATTATTTTGTTGCTGCTGCCAATAGGAAGAGGTACAGGAGCATTGAGACTCAGAGCACCAGGGTCTGGAACAGTTATTACCCCTCAACTATTAGGCTCTTAAACCAATAAGGATAACTTCACTTGCACCATCATTGAAATATTCCCACAACCTTTGGACTCACTTTCAAGGACTCTTCCATTTCATATTCTTGATATTTATATATTATTAATATTTCTTTCTATTTGCACAGTTTGTTGTCTTTTGTACATTGGTTGAAAGCCCAAGTTGATGCAGTCTTTCATTGATTCTATTATAGTTATTATCGTATTATGGATTTATTGAGTATGCCTGCAAGAAAATAAATGCCAGATTTGAAGATGGTGGCAAATATGTACTTTAATAATAAATTTACTTTGAACTTTGAAGGGTTTTCAGAGATGTGATAATTAGGATACCCACCTACAGTCTTCTGAAAACTCACAATATTTATCAGGTAGACATGTAGACTCTCAATCAGTCACGAAACATCAGGATAGAGGCAGAGTGTAGAGCTGATGTAAAGTATCATCAATATCATGATGGAATGGCAGAATTCTCATGGAATGGCAGAAGAAGCTTGTTATGTTTGGTATGTCCTAGAGTAATAGAGGCATCGAGCGCAGCAGCACAGAAACAATCCCGTAAGACATCAGAGCAGAATTAAGCCAATTGGTCAGTCAAGTCTGCTCCACTATTCAATCATGGCTGATCCTTTTTTCCCCTCCCCAGCCTTTTCCCCATAACCTTTGATGCCATGTCCAATCAAGAACCGATCAAGCTCTGACTTAAATACACCCAACGACCTGGCCTCCATACTGCCTGTGGTAATAAATTCTACAAATTCACCATCCTCTGGGTAAAGAAATTTCTCCACATCTCTGTTTTAAATGGATGCCCCTCTATCCCGAGGCTGTGCCCTCTTGTCCTAGTCTTCCCCACCATGGGAAACATCCTTGCCACACCTACTCTGTCTAGCCCTTTCAACATTCAAAAGGTTTCAATGAGATCCCCCCTGATCTTTCTAAACTCCAGTGAGTGCAGACCCAGAGCCATCAAACATTCCTCATATGATAACCCTTTTATTCCCAGAATCATCCTTGTGAACCTCCTCTGAACCCTCTCTAATGCCAGCACATCTTTTCTTAGATGAGGAGCCCAAAACTGTTCACAATACTCAAGGTGAGGCCTCACCAATATTTTGTAAAGCCTCAGCATCACATCTCTGCTCTTGTATTCAAGACCTCTTGAAATGAATGCTAACATTGCATTTGCCTTCCTCACCACTGACTCTACCTGTAAGGTAACCTTTAGGGTGTTCTGCACAAACACTCCCAAGTCCCTTTGCATCTCAGATTTTTGGATTTTCTCCCTATCTATAAAATAGTCTGCTCATTTATTTCTACTACCAAAGTGCATGATCATACATTTTCCAACATTGTATTTAATTTGCCCCTCCCTTGCCCATTCCCCTAATCTGTCTAAGTCCTTCTGCAGCCTACCTGTTTCCTCAACACTACCTGCCCCTCCACCAATCTTGGTATTGTCTGCAAATTTGGCAATAAAGACATCTATTCCATTATCTAAATCATTGATATACAGCATAAGAAGACGCAGTCCCAAAACTGACCCCTGCAGAACACCACTTGTCACTGGCAGCCAACTAGAAAAGCCTCCTTTTATTCCTACTTGCTGTCTCCTACCAATCATCCAAAACTCTAACTATCCCAGTAACTTTCCTATAATACCGTGGGCTCTTCACTTGGTAAGCAGCCACTTTGTCAGAGACCTTCTGAAAGTCCAAATATAAAACATTCACTGCATCTCCTTTATCTATCCTACTTGTAAACTCCTCAATGGATTCCAATAGGTTTGTCAGGCAGGATTTTCCCTTAAGGAAACCATGCTGACTTTATCCCATCTTGTCCTGTGTCTCCAAATACTCTATAACCTGATCCTTAGCAATTGACTCCAACATCTTCCCAACTACTGAGGTCAGGCTAATTGGTCTATAATTTCCTTTCTGCTGCCCTCCTTTCTTAAAGAGTGGAGAGACATTTGCAATTTTGCAGTCATCTGGCACCATGCTACAGTCCAATGATTTTTGAAAGGTCATTACTCATGCCTCCACAATCTCTAATGCTACATCTTTCAGAACCCTAGGGTGCAGTTCATCTGGTCCGGGAGACTTATGTACCTTCAGGTCTTTCAACTTTTTGAGCACTTTCTCCCTTGTAATAGTAACTTCTCTTCCCTCACACCCTTCAACACTTGGCACACTGCTAGTGTCTTCCACATTGAAGACTGACACAAAATACTCATTTAGTTCATCTGCTGTCTCCTTGGACCCTATTATTATTTCTTCGCCCTCATTTTCTAGCGGTTTTATATCCACTCTCATCTCTTTTTTTTACATTCTTGGTAAAACTTTTACTGTCCACTTTAGTATTGTTTGCTAGCTTGCTTTCATAGTTCATCTTCCCCCCCCCCCCCACCATGATTCTTTTAGTTGTTCTCTGTAGGTTTTTAAAAGCTTCCCAATCCCTGCAGCCCATCTAGTCCATGTCGAACTATTAATCTCCCTGGTCTATAACCGTCCATGCTCCCTCTCATCCGTGTACCTATCCAAACTTCTCTTAAATTTTGAAATCAAACTTGCATCCGCCACGTCCAATGGCAGCTTGTTCCACACTCTCACCACCCTCTGAGTGAAGAAGCTTAAGCTTTTCATCTTTCACCCTTAACCTATGACCTCTAGTTCTAGTCTCACCCAACCTCATGCTCTTAAAGTTTAAACTAAATATCTTTCAATCAAGCTTCAGGTGAATATTTATAAGCATGGCCTTCGTCGGTCTGAGCTGACCATGGATATTGCAGCCTAGCTGTTTAGATACGCAAGCCTGGGCAGTGAGATATGGAGAGCAAGCTGCTGCCCGTGGAGCCAGCTCCCCCTCTCCATGCATTTAATGAACCCAAAGGAACAGAAGAGACTGATACAGTTTGGTACCAGCAGCGTCGCAGAAGTTGTCTGTCTGCATTGAACTCAACGTAGGACTACCTTTGGGACTCCAGCTCCAGATTTTTCCTCAGGATTTACTCGCAGAGCCTTCCCTGTGAGTGAGTATAGCTGCAAGGCAGTGGAGGTTTGAGATCAGAGTTTTCCTTCTTCGAGAAGAGCTGTCAACCATGGCTAATGAATCCCATTTGCCTGAAGTGACTGGTTTTAAGGTGCCAGTAACTCACCTTTGCCACTTCTGCTCTCGTTAGAAACGGTTCCTTAAGATTGTTAGAGCCGGGGGGTGGGAATGGGGACTAGCAGCCATTGCCTATTAAATGTTCCCATTGGCATGCGCCTCAAACAGCCTCTGACAACCAAGTCCAGTTCCTGGCCTTCATGCGTGTCTTAGCTACTCAGCCCAGTGGAACTATTTCTACTGACGTGAAAACCATGGTTACAAACATGGCCCCAAAATGGTATTTTGTTTGAAGTTTAAAGAAGTACAAATATTACAGAAGAGCACATCTCATTTTGAGTGCTCTCATGTCGGAATTTTCCTGCAAAATGGAAGGCAGATTTGTCTTTGCATCATTTTTATTTTCCTCTCTTTTATGGAGCTTCAGTCTTTTCAGAATGTAATTTACCATCAGTGACGATGTATTTCCATACAATTATAACAAAAGATATAACAAAATAAAACATTATTCAACTGTGAACAAAATTCTGCAGATACCGGACATCCAAGACAATATCAGAGAATGTTGGAATTCTTCCAGCACATCAAGTCCGCCCCTCTCTCCCTGAAGCTGCAGAGCATTTCCTGCATTCTCTGTTTTTAAGTTACAGCTAAATGATATTGAATAACTCAAAAGATTATTCATTGTTATACCTCTTAATTACCTGAAATCATGGAGTGTGTTTGCTTTGAAAACCGAAGAAACTAAAGAGCCAACAACCTCACTGAAATGAAAAAGGGAAAACATTTCAACACTGTTTTTTGGTTACATCTAATAAAATTAAATGTTCTTGCAGTTTACATATCAACTTTAGAAGAATATGTTCAGTTGTCTATTTACATGTGATGGTGGCATCCGTTAGTCTCGCGACACCATGGATCTGCATCCTCTCCAGGGCGCAGGCCTGGGCAAGGTTGTATGGAAGACCGGCAGTTGCCCATTCCGCAAGTCTCCCTTCTCCACGACACCAATGTTGTCCAGGGGAAGGGCAAGGGCCGATACAGCTCGGCACCAGTGTCGTCGCAGGAGTTGCCAGAATGAGATTGAAGGCAACGTCGGACTGCCTTAGGGACTCCAGCTCCGGATTTGTCCTCAGGGTTTACTCCCAAAGCCTTTCCCATGGCCGCAAGGCAGTGGAGGTTTGAAATCAGAAAATTTTGAAATCAGGAAAAAAAAATTCCCTCTCTAAGATGGACTGCATTCCTAGGCAGACGAACTCCATCTACCCGAAATGACCTGTTCAATATCTTTTTACATGTATGTGTTCAATATCTTTTTATATGTATGTGAGTAGAAATGTCCTGTTCAATATCTTTTGTAGAATTTTCCATGTTTGCACAATCCTTGTTTTAATGTCACATTATTCATTTTTATCCCCCCAGTACATACTGCTTGCTTCAAAGAAATGAATTCATAATTCATGTACTGCCTTCCATTTTGTAAGAATCCCTGAGGCTCACAACACCCAATAAATTGTATCAGAGAGCAACTGGCATTTTTTCTGTAGGCACCCTGTGGGGCCAAATGTCTTGATTGTTTGTTTTGTTCCACATGGATGATCACACCGGTGAGTAATGTTTGTGCTAACTCACTCAGTTTTTGTTTCAATGTTAACATTAAATGTTAACCTGATAACCCAGCTTTTGATGTGTTTGTTTGCTCAGGTTTTTTGTTCAGAGCATGACAGTGACCTCAATTTGCTGGATGTACAGTCTGTGAGCCCAGTTCTGTGTCCAGTGACAGCTTGGCTCAGCGGTTGCATTTTCACCTCAGAGACAGAAGATAAAGGCTTCAGGCGAAGCACTGGAACAAATACTCATGGCTGAGATTTTGTAAGGTCTGAAGTGCTATGCTTTTGATAAAAATTAAACCAACATCCCTGTTTAGGTGGAATCCTGTAACATGTTGTGAAATAGAGCAGGAGATGTGTCAATATTCAACCCCAAACAAAATCAAATTAACAGTTTGATTTGTGTGACATACAGTATGTATAAAAATAGCGAATCCCCATGAAAACAATCCACTGGTTGTAAATATGATGTGATATTCTATTGAGTAATTACAAGTTCTTCTTCTGAAACGGTATCTGAGAATGTGTGATTTCTCAGAGAGCCCGGGCCTTTCTTTTGAGCTAAGTCTGTTTCCTGATTTATAATTTAATATAAACACTGGTAGAACCTACCACATTGATAAAGCAGTTGATGGTAGAACTACTTGCTGTGGTATACCTCAGCTGAATTTTCTTCTTATTCGTAGGAATCAGGGAATCACAGGAGGCCAGTTTATTACCTGTAGTAGGTGTGATGGATACTCACTTTGCGAGTCCCTCAGCTTTCTGGCAGTGCAGCATGTCCTTTTCAAACGGTCAGAGTTGTTTTTGACAAAGTTAAATTTCTAACCAATATTCTTTGCTCAGCTTCTTGTAAACAAGTAAACAGTGAGATCTTGTAGGCCCATGTTTTATCAACAAAAGATAATGGGTTTATGTTAATTGGCCTGTATCAACGAGACAACACTGGGTAGGTTATTTGAAACATAGTGACTGAATTCAAGGAAGCTTGGAGACCAGACTGGTTTTGTCACTTAGCACATCAACCATGATCACAGGTACAGTTGATCAATCAATATTCAGGATACTTGTGTACCCAGAGAATCAGACCCAACAGCATTAATTTTGGCTGTCTGGAATCTCTGACTCCAGAGCTTTTAAACCATTTGTGTGAGTTACTTTGTCCCAGCAAAGGTATCTGAAAAACAAGACATGTGGATGGTGTCAACTTGCAGCAAAACAGTATAAATGTTTGTTTGAAGCATTCGAGCTCTCACAACCAGACCAGACCAGACTATGTAACAGCTTCTTCCCCCAAGCTATCAGACTCCTCAATACCCGAAGCCTGGACTGACACTTCGCCCTATTGTCCTGTTTATTATTTATTGTAATGCCTGCACTGTTTTTGTGCACTTTATGCAGTCCTGTGTAGGTCTGTAGTCTAGTGTAGCTTTCTCTGTGTTTTTTTTTTATGTAGTTCAGTCTAGGTTTTGTACTGTGTCATGTAACACCATGGTCCTGAAAAAAATTGTCTCATTTTTACTATGTACTGTACCAGCAGTTATGGTCGAAATGACAATAAAAGTGATTTGACTTGACTTGAATGACAAAAGAAATGGAGTGACAGTAAACAGAACTGGAATTCATTCCTCATCATTCAGTTTCAGTGCTGGATGACTTGTTCATCTGCCTCTCGTTGGTATGTTCTTTTAGTTTGTTTGGAAATCCTTAGTAGTTAATAATTTTTTTTAAAATTTGTAAATCTTTTGTAAATCAGAAGTCCTCTGTGGGTGTTAAATATGTGTAAAAGATTATTTGCCTGTACATAAATGTGTATCAATCAAAATAAAATGAACTGTGTTTAGACGGCTTTGTTCGCTGGAAGTATCTCTTCCTTGGCAGGGAACCGGAACTGAAAGAGCCTTTCAGGAGCTGCAGTGGAAATGACATCGGGAAGTGGGCCAGTTGTTTTTTTTTTGTAACTCCAAAACATAAAATGAGTTGAAAGGAAACACAGCGTCAGGAATGCAGGTCTCATTTTGTTTTGCTTTTAATTGAGCAATACACACACAGATGACATGGTGACATGATGACGTATGCCATTCATGTACTTCTACATATAACCCATTATGAATTGCTGAAATGAACAAAGAATGCTTAATCAACCAATATATTTACAATATTACTGAAATATTAAATAGAAGCTTGGTACTGTGTAACCTCTCTCTAGGAAGAATAACCATAGATAACTGTATCGTTTAGGGCTTCGAATCTCCTTTTGAATTTAGGGCTTTGCAGGCAGTAACCTCAATACCATCACGTAGGAAGCTCTGACTAACATGTCTTTCTTGGACATCAGAGTCAATCCAACTTTTTTGCACATATTATGGGGAGTTTTCTATTGTGTGATTTTTATTTTTAATTCATTTTTCATCCCTCCCTACATTACTGCAGAACTTATTTGCCAAAATGTAACATTTGATAGTATTTGTAAATGCATTGCTCTCTGCAGACAAGAAATGTTTACTCTGCAGGAACATGTTAGAATGTCTTCCAAAAAGGGGACTACATTACTGAATATTTGAAATGGTTGAAAACTTTCTTTTCAAATCTTTTAATGAAAGTGGTTGAAAACTGATGCCAGAAAGCCCAAAGTAATGAATACATTTCCAAATTTATAATTAGGTATAGCCAGATTAGGAAAGTAGGAAATAAAATTTAAATTATGGAAAATGAATCTCAACAAATGGACATTCAGGATTAAAAGATAGCAAGAAAATGAAAGACAGCAAAGTGATAAAAGTATATTTTACACAAAATTAAAGAATTACATAAAATTTAAAGAAAAATGTACCTGTTAGGAAAGGGAAATTGAATAGCAAAGTACATGGTGTGTGAAAGAGCATTTTCTAGTATCAACTGTGTTCAGAGGAGAAAGACAATGTAAAGAACATCAAGGGATAATTAAAAAAAAATATTTGTGAAATTGTGTTTTTTATGTCTACCTGTGAGAACATATTAAACATTTGATTAATGTCCCACATGAGAGACAGCACTTCCTGTCTGTTGCATGCACTGGGTGGGGGAAGTAGCACAAGGTGTTGATGTCAAAGAAATTTCCCTTTCTCAGCAGTAAATCCACAACAAAACCATGGATGACCAGGGACTTGTTCATGTGTGAATGGACAAGCTGGCAGGTCATGATAAATTATCAATGGCACATTCCATTCTCACGGTGGATGCTTGGGAAGAGAAGGAAGCCTAAATATGTGCCTACTCACTTTCATTAGAACTCATATTCGTCTCTTTAATTATTGACACCAAGAATCAATTTTATGATTTTTCATCGTACTGCCACTAAACCACAAATATCTAATTTACTTCTCAGTGCTTAGAGCTCAAATGCTGTTTGACCTGAGTATGGTCTAAAATGTGTTAGATTTACGTCCAATGAGTAGACTCTGAGTCAGAATATGTTGAAACCACTCGAGCACAAAATCCAGCTGGGGTGTTATATTTCACAACTGAATAAAATACCTTCTGGAACACAAATGGAAGAAGACGTGGAAATATATTTGCAAAACACTGTAAGTTAACCACAGAAAAATAGGTGCAGTGTATTTCAATTACCCTCATGATAGGTTTGAGGGATAAAGTGATGAGGTTCCTCCACTTTTCAACTCAGTATATGAGAAGCTTGACCAGGGATATACATAGTAATAAGGAATAAACCAGAGGAGGTATGGGAATATCCAGGTGTTAGGGAACATAAAATAACGTATGTTATGATGATCACAGAAATGACCACATGCATAACAAAAAGCAGGATAAAAGATTGGAGCTAGATAATATTTATGGGCTGAAAATAAATCAGTGGAAAAGCACCTAAGGACAGTATTAACAAATGATGATGGAAATGTAAATAGTTTTAAATATGCCCAATAGAGCCTAAGAAAAATATATTTTCATAAAAAAGTAACAATGTAGTTATGGATCATAAAACACAATTGAAGGAAAGAGACTCAAAGTGCAGGACAGAAGAGAAAAGTATAAGATTGAAAATGAGAAGATGAGGAGAGGATTCAAAAACAGTTTTATGGGTAAAAGTTAAGATGCTTAAAACAAAATAATAATGTATGTCAGCAGGTATGTTAATCAAAATGGAAGGTTTGGAGGGACTTAGTGCAACCAAGGACTGGATTGGATAAGTGGCGGGAAATGAAAGTGAAATGCCCAAAATTAAACAACTGCCAGGGAGATGGGCCAGGTAGGTTTGACATCAGAATTTGGGATTGGAAATATAGTCACCATAAAAGTCAAATAGGAAGAGCTGAAAAAGTAAACTTATTAAACAAAGTGAAACATAGAACTGGTCCAGATGGATCTGGTTTGATTTAAAAGAATTCAGAAAAGAATATGATGAGACACTTTAACAATATTTGTGAATACTTTGTACCAGAGGATTGGCAGATATTTCTAAAAAGAATGTTATGCTCAGGAAATAATAGCTGAACAAGCTTTCTGCAGTGGCCAGAAAGAAAAGGGAATCTGTACCAAAGGAAAACAAATGGAAATGCATTTAGAAACTTGAAATATAATCGTGAATTTTCCTCTCTGGATGGTTGTGGAGACTCATTTGTTGTGTTCCTTCAAATAGAGATGGATAGATCCTGATTAATGAAGGAAATAAGAGATGGAGGGATAGATCAGGAAAATAGCACATAGCCAAGAGCAACCGCAATTTCAGTGACTGACAGGCAGGTTCAAAGGCTTATTCCGGGTCCTCTTTCTGATGTTCTTAGGAATAGTCGGAATCAATTTCAGAAGACTAGGATCTGCTTGACTGATCTGATTGATTTCTTTGAAGGACAGACCACATCAAAAGGGGATCTGCATGTAATTTATCTAGATTTCTAAAACTCAAGATACACATGATGGACTAAAGATATCAGAGGATGCAAGATCATGAGACAAGTTGCAAAATGCTTCAGGACAGAAGGTAATGAGAAAGTAATGAAAAGTTTATAAAGTTGGAAAGTGGGGTCCTGCAAAGGTCAGAGCCAGGACTAGAGGTGAAAGTAAGCCAGGGTAGGCCGGAACAGTGTACCATTCAGAATGAGGCTAGTGCAATGAGTATTAAATATTTAAAATTGGCAATGTTAGTGATAATCCCCAGATGGGATCTTTGTTGTTCAGAATTTATGTGTTGTAGCCCGGGGAAAAGTACACACTCAGGACAACAAACACTTTTTCAGGTTTTAATTCCTTCATCTGTTTTAGATGTTTAAGTGCCAGAAGAGGGTCTGAAAACAAAATGAACAACTTTCAATCAGGTCCTGCCGTTCACATTACGCGGTTACATGTACAATCAGTCATGATACAATAAAGTTAGGCAAAAGGTACGCTTTGGCACAACTTTTACACGATATTGCCTGATAGTTAAATTACAGGAAGACTAACCTGCTTGGCTGGTAAGGAACTTTGCAAGCCATGCTATCCAGCGTCGAGACCTTTACTCGTGAAAATCTAAAGCATCCACATGTAAACCATGTCAAACTACTGATGTTCTCGATTCGCCAACAAGCATAAATGAATTCACATGGATATTGTAAATTAATGCTCACCTTTCCTCACCATGCCTAGCACCTCTGGGGGACCTGGATTCCAACAGCTTCGGCAGCAGAAAACAAAATGGTCTCCCCACTGTCCCGCATGTGCATAATGACGTCACCATCTCCACTTAAAGGCACAGACAACTATTCTAGCATTACCTGGATGAATGCCTAAGTAGACTTTTAACGATACTGAATAGCATTCGATAGTCACCCGGTTACATATATGTAACTTTGTAAAAAAAACTTTGGAACGTATAATTTCTAAATTTGTGGATGGAAGCAGATAGCAGATGGCTGGGGGAGGAACTGTCAGTATTCAGAAGAACTGCAACAAATTTCAAGATTTTAATACATTTGCAGAAAGAACATATAACTGATAGATGGCCGAAATAGATAATTGTGTCAAATTGAGGGAAATAAGGCAGTCATTTATCACTTGGCATGTAAGAATCAAAATATGTTAAGGAAAAATCTTACCATGAATGACAAATATACAATGTAACACCAGTAGTTAATAAAGCCACATGATAGCTAAATTAGTAACCATTGATTTTAAGAGGAAAAGATAAAATAGAATAGAATATGAATATTATCATAGAATATGATAAAATGGAAAAGTACTGCTGAACTTATGTCAACCTTGGTTCAGGTAAAAGTAGTTGTTTTATTTTAAAAAGTGGTGTAGGCACACTGAAGAAATATAAAGAAATATAAAGCTTTTTCTATCAAGAAAGAATGAATAGGCTTGATATTTTGGTTTGTTCAGAGAAGTCTGAGGGTTTGATCTGAAAGAGTATTTAAAGTTTTCTAGAGATTGTCTTGACTTGTGACTTGCCTGCCAGATTATAAATTACATCTGGTAGTTTTAACGACATGTATATTCCAAATACAGAGTTGGTTGTGTGAGTTAACAGAAAAATTAAAACTTCTATAAAATTATATTCTGAACAGTAAAGAAATTGCAATGTAGTTGGGAAGCTCCAACCAAACATGCAAATGATTGTGCATCCTGATTTCGTGCACAAAATCCTCCTTTTTTTTTAGTATGTCTGACATTTATTGCACATTTCTAATTTCCCTTGACTGATGTAGAATCGCCTTTTCAAATTGCTGCTTTCTTTTGCATTGCTGTTATGCTGTTAGGTCAGGAGATTTGGAATTTGTACTCATCAGCACTGAAGGAAGTTTCATATTTCCAAAGCAATGCACAAAAATGAGGAAGAAACTCAGCAGGCCAGGCAGCATCTATGGAAATAAATAAACAGTCCACATTTCAGGCTGAGACCCTTCATCAGGACTGGGAAGGAATGGGAAGATGCCAGAATAAGAAAGTGGGAGGAGGGGAAGGTGATCGGTGATGCCAGGAGGGTGGGGGAGTGGGGATGAAGTAGGAAGATGGAGGTGATTAGGGGAAAAGGCAAAGGGCTGGAGAAGAAGGAACCTGAGAGGAAAGTAAAGTGGTTCATGGGAGAACGGGAAGGAGGAGGGCACCAGGGGGAGGTGATAGGCAAGTGAGGAGAAGAAATAAGAGGCCAGAGTGGAGAAATGAAGAAAGGTAGAGGGGAAAAATTACTGGAAGCTGGAGAAATCGATGTTCATGCCATCAGGTTGGAGGATCCCAAGACGGAATATGAGACGATGATCAAAGTTCTCTGCTGCTCTCCCACAGTGAGAGCACTTTTCAGTTCATCTCGGAATCCATGGTGATATAGAATGACCAAGGCCTCCCTCTGCCAGCTACTCTCCTTGCCCAATGTCTGAAATTCAATTGTATTGTCAGCTGCTGACTGTCCCCCCCAGGCTTGGCTGGCTCCAGCTGGATGACGAAACACCTGAGCAAATCTCAGACCTTTTTCCCAATGCTCGGTGTCCCAGGCCAGGGCTCTTCCAGTCAGAAGGGAGATAATGAGGGCCACCTTTCTGCACTCTGAAGGGAACTGGGATGGCTGAAGTTTGAACACTAATGAGCATTGGACGACGAAGCCGTGCCAAGAACCTGGGTCACCATTGAATCTCTCCGGGGCTGGAAGATGGACTGGCTCTGCAGAGCGGCCGACAGCCTCACCAGAGCAACTTTGGCCTCCTCCCTGCAATGGTTGACACATGGTGGCCCTGTCTTCATATTTTCTTGCTGTGGCTGGCCACAGTTGATAAAAGGCTCCAAAACTCAGATGTGTCTATGTTGGCTCAATCATACTGTGACGAGAGTCCTTGACAATGATGGTTTGGACTCAGATGCTGGAGTTTCCAAAGCAAGGATCGAGACGTGATATCAAACTGGATCAAGAACTAAGCATAAAACAAATGTCAGATGATATCACTAGTAGGCTTACAATTGAGCACTGATTGAGATGGCACACCCAAAACATGATTGCCCATTAACCAGACCTTCTTGAACTCTTAAAGGGGTCACGCTAGCTATCCATATTCTGGATAATTTAGGCATCTAAATCCAGGAAGCTGGCACAGTTGGGAATGTCCCATAACACATCTCTGATGCCCTGGAAAGGAATCCTCATCCTGGGAACAGATGCAGCGGAGACAAAGGAACTGAGAAAATAGGGATGGCTTATGTCTAAGTCAGGATAGTACGTAGACTTGGAAAAAAATGTGAGGCCGTGGTATTTTTGCCTTTCTGCTGAATGGTGAGTAGCTGAGTTGGTAATTAAAGTTCATGTTGCATTAGCACACACGCTGGTGAGGAAGGATGCCTTCAGCAAGAATGCTTAACTCACCATGAATCAAAACTGGACATCAATTTCTCTCCCAAGGTTATGTGGGGATTCAATGTCAGTACTGAACTTTTCAAGCAAGCAGTAAGGTGGAAAGGAAACCCTTTGTTTACGCAAAGAAAATCTTGGCTTTTAAGCCCCAACTTTGTGACATTGTCAACAAAGAAACAAGTCATTGCCTAAAAAACAAGGTGACCATGAGGTCAGAAAACAGGAAGAAGTACAAGACTGCAATGACAGGTTGCAGGACAAGCATATCAGAACGAGAATAAGGTGTATTATCACTGACGGAAGGATTTCATCTTTTTGTTTTGTGGTAGCAGTACAGGGCAATGCATAAAACATTACTTTAAGTTGTAATAAGAAATATAAATAGAGAGCAAAAAGTGAGGTAGTGTTCATGGTTCATGGTTCATTCAACAATCTGATGGCAGAGAGGAAAATGCTGTTCCTAAGATGTTAACTTTATGTCTCCTGTAGCTCCTCTCTGATGCTAACAATTAGGTTTCAATAGGTATATTTAATGTCAGAGAAATGTATACAATATACATCCTGAAATTCTTTTTCTTCGCAGACATCCACGAAAACAGAGGAGAGCCCCAAAGAATGAATGACAGTTAAATGTTAGAACTCCAAAGCCCCCCCCCCTCCAGCTCCCCCTCCCATGCACAGGCAGCAGCAAGACAACAACACCCCCCCAGCAGAAAAGCATCGGCACCTTCCACCGTGCAGCAAAGCATCAATAAAGACACAGACCTGCTGTACCCCAAGAACTACTCATTCACAGGATAATTTGACATACCACAGGCTCTCTCTCTCACTCCCTAATAAGGGAAAAAGAGGTATCCCTGTTTCATAGTGAGGGGGAGAGATAACAAACAACTCGCTGATTTATTATGTTAGAAGTCTGTTGTGCCACTTTTTCTGAGCTCTATGACGGGAGAGTTGGCCCCAGAACGGCGCAGCTGTCTGGTCACACAACCCCTGGCGGCTAACCCACTGCTCCTGGTTTTCCGTGTTCTCCCACAATGCTTCAGTCAAGGGCGCTGGCCTAGAATTAGCACATACCCAGCGTCACAAAATCCCAGAACCCTGAAGGTGTGCTAGTCTTCCCGGCCGCATCCCTGGGATATCAAAAAGCAGCTGGTCGTGAGACCCTGAGAGCAGGTCCCATTCCTGCAAAGAACTGAAGTCAGAGTGTAACTCCAGGTCAGGGTCTTCAGAAGAACCTGAAAAGGAAAAGAAGATAGAAATAAAAGTAATTTCCTGGTTGGTGAGTATGGATGCAAACTCCAAATGAAATCTAGCTGCAAGCTTTGTAATTACATCAGTGTGTTGGGTCCAGGATAGACCTTCAGAGATGTTGACACTCAGACACCTGAAGCTGCTCACCCTTTCCATTACTCACTGCTCTCTGGGGGCAGGGGTTTCTTCTGACTTCCTCTTTCTGAATACGCTATCAGTAAGACTGATGGAAAGAAAGTGGAGAGTGGATACAGCCCAGTCCATCACAGGAAAAGCCTTCCCCACCACTGAGCTCATCCACAAGGAGTGCTGCCACAAGGAAGTGACATCCACCATCAAAGCCAAGCTGCCACCTTACCACTGCCATTGGATGGAGGTACAGTAGCCTTAGATCCTGCACCATGAGCTTCAGGAACAGTTATTACCCTTTAACTATCAGGCTCCTGAACTCAACAGTAACTCCACAACCTATGGACCCACTTTCAAGGACTCTCCAACTCATGTTATATATTATTACCATTTTTTTCTGTATTTGTACAATATGTCTTGCTTTGCACATCGGTTATTTGTTCATCTTTGTTTATGTTTAGCTTTTAGTTGATTCTTTGTGTTTGTTTGTATCTGCTATGAATGCCTGCAAGAAAATGAATCTCGGGGTAGTATAGGGTGACATATAGGTACTTTGATAATAAATTTACTTTGAACTTTGATAAAAGGGGAGAAGGTAATGAGGTATTTAAGGAGGGCAATGATTTAAAAATGGCCTTTGGGTGCTGCAAGAGCAGAAAAGGAATTTGGAGCATGTGCTGATCTTTCAGAGTATGATGAGAGATTGAACAGCTGCAGAAGTTTCAGTCGTAGAAGTGTGTTTGAGTTATGTGAAGGAAATGTTGAGACAACATAATAGACAGAAGCAAGAGAAGAAAGCTGTGGAAGGTGAAAGAAAAATAGCAGAGCAAAACAGGGAGTTAGGTACACAAAAACAACTTCTATTAAAGAGGGAGACCCGATGAAGCCAGCTTACGACCAAGCGTGTGCTCCCTCACAATTAACGATAACTGAGTAAATTCATGTGGGCAGGTGACCTTTTGCATTAGTTGTAATACAGGGTTCTGTTGAGGATGGGGAGACAATATATCTTGCTTTCATTTTAATGGGACAATATTGGCTGGAATACTAAGTGTAAATGACCGGAAACAACTTGTCTCTGAATGTGAATAAAACAAAAGAGATGGTTATTGACTTCAGGAGAGCACGGAGTGACCACTTTCTGCTGAACGTTGATGGCTCCTCCGTTAAGAGCACCAAATTTCTTGGTGTTCACCTGGCGGAGAATCTCACCTGGTTCCTCAACACCAGCTCCATAGCAAAGAAAGCCCAGCAGTGTCTCTCCTTTCTGCGAAGGCTGAGAAAAGTCCATCTCCCACCCCCCATCCTCACCACATTCTACAGGGGTTGTATTGAGAGCATCCTGAGCAGCTGCATTACTGCCTGGTTTGGAATCTGCACCATCTCGGATCACAAGACCCCGCAGCAGATAGTGAGGTCAGCTGAGAAGATCATCGGGGTCTCTCTCCCTGCTATTACAGACATTTACACTACACTCTGCATCTCCAAAGCTAACAGCATTATGAAGGACCCTATGCACCCTTCATACAAACTCTTCTTCCTCCTACCATCTGGCAAAAGGTACCGAAGCATTCAGGCTGTCATGACCAGACTGTGCAACAGTTTCTTCCCCCAAGCCATCAGACTCCTCAATACCCAGAGTCTAGACTGACATCTACATCATTCATTATTATATTGAAATTGTCCTCTACTGTGCCTATTGTCTTGTTTATTATTAATTAATTATTGTACTGCCCTGCACCATTTTGTGCACTTAATGTAGTCCTGTGCAGGTCTGTTGTCTAGTGTAGTTTTTGTGTTGTTTTACGTAGTCTAGTGTAGCCTTGTGCTGTCTCACATAGTCTAGTGTAGTTTTGTGTTGTTTCATGTAGCACCATGGTCCTGGAGGAATGTTGTTTCATTTTTACTGTGTACTGTACCAGCAGTTTATGGTTGAAATGACAATAAAAAGCGACTTGAATTGAAATAATTTGAGAGCATATTAAATGACACGAGGTATGCATGTGGATAAGGGAAAGACGATTCTCTGAATTTCATTGTACAAATTGTGCTGCACCAAGAAGTATTTAAAATACAGGGAGGAGTAATAGACCTGAGACCAACTGACTGTGAAAATGTCCACAATGGTTAGGAACCCTACTTGTTCATGCAGAGCCTGTTACTAATGCAGCAATGTCAGGATTTCATCTGGGAAATCCAGGAATAAGTGAAGTTTGAATGTTACAGAATGTGATTATGCCATTGGATGAACAGTCAATTAGATTTTGGACAAATGGGGGAAATAGAAGGAAATACAGGAATTGAAACAAAACTTTATACTCAACAGGATCAGAAAAAGTGGTGATATAGAGTTGGAGAACAGGAGTATATATAAAACTTGCATTTGTGGACATTTGGCCCTTAACTTTCAAAACCTTTCCAATCCACATACCTGTCTAACTGCCTTTTAAAAATTGTTATTGTACCTGCCTTAATGACTTCCTCTGGTCAATCATTCTACAGAGTGCAACAAATAAAGTGGCCCTCTTAAAACTTTCTGCTCTCACCTTAAACCTATGCCCTCGAATTCTTGATACCACAACTGGAAAAAAGACTGAATGCATTCACTCTGTCTGTATACACCTCAAAAAGATTATTTCTCAGCCTTCTCTGCTCTAAGGAAACAAAAGTCTTCACCTATACAACCTCACCTTTTAACTCAGTCCCTCAAGTGCTGGCAGCATATTGTAAGTGTTTTCTGCCCTCTTTTCAGTTTGATAAGATTTTGCCTATGACAGGGAGACCTAATATTCCAAGTGCACACTCACCAGTGTCTGTACAACTTCACCATGACCTCACAACTTTTATTCTCGATGCCCTGACTTTAGTATCTTTAGTGAACCGTATACTTTTTCCGCGGTTATTCTGTTCTACACCACTTTCCAGGGCTCTGCCATTCATTGTGAAAGTCCAACCTGGATTTGACTTCCCACAATGCAATGACTCACTCTTACCTAAATTAAACTCCATTGTTCAGAATGCCACCTATTTGCATGCCTACTAACCATGCTCTGTACCTCCTTATCCACCACATTGATATGGGTGACAAACAGCAAAGGGAACTGCTCTGATCTCTGAGGCACACCACGACTCACAAGCCTCCGGTCTGAAAAACAAACTTTCACCATTACCTTCTGGTTTCTACCATAAGCCAAATGTGTATCCAGTTAGTATTGGATAATGATAATCTAATGATTTCATGCAATCTAACTTTCTAGTGTAGCTGATCACATGGATCCTTATCAAAAGTTGATATAAACCATGTATATTAAGGGAAAAGGAGTAATTGTAGAGAAAAAAAGGACACCTCAGAGACCAAAGGGGACATATTTGTGCAGAACCGCAGGAAACAGGCAAGGTCCTTAATGAATATTTCTCCTCTAATTTTAGCGTGGAAAAAGAAACGAAAACTTCAGAACTAGGAAATATAAATGGGGAGATCTTGTAAATAGACTGCATGACAGGGGAAGTGTTGGATGACGGATTACCAGGACCTGACCAGGTATATTCAAGACATAGTGGGAGGCTAGAGAAGAATTACAGGAGCTCTAGCTGAGATATTTCTATTGTCCATAGTCATGAGTGATGTTTCAATAGACTGGAGGGTAGCAAATATTGTGCCTTAATTTAAGAAGGGCAGTAAGGAAAAACCTAAGCACAATAGACCAATAAATCTAACATCTGTTGCAAGGAGCTTACTGGAGAGGGTGCTGAGGGACAAGATAAGCATACATCTGGAAAGACAGTGGTTGGTTAGGGGTAGTCAGTTATTCTTTTCCCCTTAATGAACTTAATTAATCTCCTTGGATTTACTTTAATCTTCTCTGCCAAAGATTCAAGATTCAGCAGTGTTTAACATCATTTCTGGTGTACATGCCCTTTCTTTTGCCTTCCTGATTTCTTCTTGACTACATTTCTGCACTCTCATACTCCTCCAGCAGCCGATTCCTGATCTGGTGCCTCAATATCCCTCATCATCCATACTCCATACTCCTAATAGTCTTGCCCTTCACTCTACCGAGATCATTCAGGCCTTGGGCTCTCACCATCTCACCTTTAAAGGTTTCCCACTTACCTGTGGTGCTTTTGCCTGCAAATAACCTACTCCAATCAACTCTAACAAGCTCCTGATTCATACCGTGGAAACCACCCTATACCTGTGGCCAGTCCCGTCCCTTTCCATTACTATTTTAAGACTATGGTCACTGGTCCCAAAGTACTTCACCACTGTCAATTCAGGCACTGGACCTGCTCTGCCCTCTCCCTCGAAGGACAATATAAAAATGTACAACAACAACAATGTGGTCATCGCCTTCTTATATCTCCGCTCACCCATAACACCTCTCTGGATGAGCCATCAGTAATCTTATTTTGGACCACACTACGAGGTTCCTCTTAATCAAATAATCTCCCTCCCCTCTTTCCTCTGCCTCTCTCTCACCTACAGTACTTGTACTATGGAACATTAAGCTGCCATTCTGGCCTTTTACTGAGCACACTCAAACCAAACAGCTTTGTCGTAAAATTAGAAATCATTGCTTGCGGAAGAACATTGAAAAACAGTGTGTTCCACAGGATAAGCAAGAAAAATCGTGTCTTCTCTGGGGAAAGGAATGTATGACTGGGGTTCATTCACGCAAAGTGGACTTGATGCAGGCCTCTGCCCAACACAAACACAACTGAGGGAGAATATCAGGAGTAGAGATAAAAAAGTGGTCCAGTAGAAGTCTGAAAATGCCACAGGGACAAGGGGTTTTAACACCTCTTGAAACATACTTAAACTACTGATTTGGCCCAATAAGAACCATATGGATCATGGACAAACCAACTGATTTAAAGGTATGAAGACCATAAGACATAGGAGCAGAATTAGGCCATTCGGTCTACCACGTCTGCTCAACCATTCCATCATCGCTGATTTATAATCCCTCTCAATCCCATTCTCCTGTCTTCTCTCCTGTCTTTGATGCCCTGACTAACCAAGAAACTATCAACATCCGCTTTAAATTTACTCAGTGACTTGTCCTCCAAAGCCATCAGTGGCAAGGAATTCCATAGGTTCATCACCCTCTGGCTAAAGAAATTCCTTCTCATTTCTGTTCTAAATGGACGTCCCTCTAGTCATAGACTCCCCAACTGTAGGAAGCATCCTCTCCACATCCACTCTGTCTAGGCCTTTCAATATTTGATAGCTTTCAATGAGATCTCCCCTCATTCTTCTAACTTTGTACAAGCACAGAGCTCCTCGTACATTGATCCTTTCATTCCTGGAACCATTCTCATGAACCACCTTCAATGCCAGCAGATAACTGGCTTTCTCAGACAACTGGCCCAAAACTGCTCACAATACTCCAAGTGTGCCTTATAAAGACTCAGCATCACATCTTTGCACTTATATTCTGGTCCTCTCAAAATGAATGCAGATATTGTACTTGCTTTCCTCACCACCAACTCAATCTGCAAGCTAATCTTTAGGGAATCCTGCACAAGGACTCCCAAGTCCCAGTGCAACTCAGATTTTTACATTCCTTCTACCAAAGTACATGACCATACACTTACCAAAACTATCTTCCATCTGCCACTTCTTTGCTCATTCTCCCAATCTGTCAAGTCCTTCTATAGACAACCCTCTTCTCAACATGACCTGCTCCTTCACCTCTCATTGTATCATCTGCAAACTTTGCCACAAAGCCATCAATTTCATTGTCCAAATCATTGACATCTAACGTGAAAACAAGAAGTCCCAATACCGACCCCTGCAAACACCACTTGTCACTAGCAGTCAACTAGAATAGGCCCCCATTGTTCCAACTGTTTGCCTCCTGCCAATCAGCTAATCTTATCCATGCTAGTATGTTTCCTGTGATGCCATGTGTTGTTGTCTTGTTAAGTAGTCTCACATGTGGCATCTTGTCAAAGGCCTTCTGAAAATCCAAGTAAACAACACCCATTGACTCACCTTTGTCTACCTTGCCTGTTATTTCCTCAAAGAACTCCAACTGATTTGTCAGGCAAAATTTCCCATAAGGAAACCATGCTGACTTCGGTCTATTTTATCACGCGCCTCCAAGTCCCCCTAAACCTCATCCTTAATAGTGGATTCCAACATCTTCCCAACCACTGAGGCTAGGTGAACTGGCTTATAATTTCCTTTCTTATACCTTCCTCTGTTCTTTTTCTTGTAATTTATGTTTTTTATTGAAGTTCATCATCAAACAAACATTTCTATAAGATGTATTTCAGACATTGTACATATATATCATAAACATATATGTTACAAATCTCCACAAAGTATTTATCTGAGGTGTCCACTTATAGAAAAGAGTGGAGAAAAAAAACAAGCAAAAGGAAAAAAACTATGTACAAGTAAGGAGTGATCTTTTTTTTACAACATATTCGTTGATTTGTGAGAATAAAATCAGGCCTATGAGGCATTACGTAGTTAAACTATTTTTCTCAGTATGAATCAAATTGTTCCAGCTTATGATTAACAGATGCTGTTATCTTCTCCATTTGTAAATGTCCATTGTAATTTCCATCCATGCATTTAAAGTTGGGCTCCCCTGTGATAACCATTTCCTAGCCACCAACAGTATATTCATTATATATTTATTTCTTTTCAACCATTCTTGAGGTATATATCCAAAATATATGGTCTTACTTTCTAAGGGTATTTCACATTTAAAGATGTCTTGTCGGGCATTGTGTATCCCCCTCCAATAGTCTTTGATAACAGGGCAGTCCCAAAAAATATGATAATGATTTTCATTTTGATTTCCACAATTTCTCCAGCAAACTGGGAGGTTATTATCATAATGGGATTTCTGAGAGGGTGTAATAAAATATCTTATCAAGTTTTTCCATCCAAACTCCCTCCATTTCTGTGAACTGGTACGCTTCCATTGATACCTCCATATTATTGTCCATTCTTCCTCAGATATAATTATCCCACCTTCCTTCTCCCATTTTCTTTTAATGTATGAAGTCGAATGTGTTTTAAGATTTGACAACCCCTTATACATGCTTGAAATGATTCTACTACCGTTATCTGAATTATATGCTTTTCTAAATAGCTCGATCAAGCACATACTTGCCTTGGTTATATTTTTAAGCATCTTATTAACATATTGTCGCATCTGTAAATATCGATAAAAATCTTGTTTTTCTAATAAGTGTTTCTCTTTAAGCATTTCAAAACTGAACAGTGTTCCTTCTTTCATTATGCACAAAGAACTGTTATTCCTTTAGCTGTCTTGTCCTTAAATCTAGCTTCCAATTTATTTGGTGTAAAATCCAAGTCATATGCACACCATTTAAGAATTGCAATATCTCCCTCTAGGTTATATTCTTTTATAGTAGTTTTCCATATTTTAAGAGTCAATTTCACCCATGAGTTATCAATAGTATTTATGTACCTTTGCAGGTTGTTATCAGCCAAAATTGCTTGTCTGGGGATGGGAAGTACCCGCTCCTCAATGTTTTTCCATTGAGCGTCATATGATGGGTTGCACCAACATATCACAGCTCTCAACTGTGCTGCAAAATAATAATCTCTAAGAGAAGGTAGGTCCCATCCCCCCTTTTCCTTTGCTAATTGCAAAGTTTTGGGACGAACTCTAGGCCTTTTACCCTGCCAAATATACCTTGATAACATCTTGTTCCGTTCATTAAAATGATTTTGATTAATCTCTATTGGTAGGGTCTGAAAGAGATATAACATCCTGGGCAGTATATTCATTTTAACAGACTCAATCCTTGAACTGAGACTGAAAAAAGGAATCAGGTTCCATCTTGCCATATCTTCCTTAATTTTTTTATATAAAGGCTGATAATTACATTCTGATAATTTTGCCAAATCTTTTGGTATAATGATGTACAAATATTTGAAAGACTCTGTTTGCCATGCCCAGGGATATCTACTTTCAATTTTTCTTGGTGGGCTATAGTAATATGAAAGTAATTGGGTTTTATCTATGTTGTTCTTGTATCCTGATAATTGACCATATTGTTCAAAGGATTGCATCAATTTAGGTAAAGTGTTTGTTGGTTGCCCTAGATAGATCAAAATGTCATCCGCGTAACAAGCCAATTTATGCTCTGTCCCTTTAATGGTAATTCCCCTGATATCTTCATTTTGTCTGATGTATTGAGCTAATGGTTCCAGATATAACGTGAAGAGTAGCAGTGATCATGCACAACCCTGTCTCGTGCCCCTTTCTAAGGTAAGACTATTTGATAAATATCCATTGATTTTAATCCTAGCAGCAGGGTTGTCATATAGTGTCTGTATAATTTTAATAATTGTGTCTTGGAAACCAAATCTATGTAAAACTCTGCAAAGAAAATTCCAGTTAACCGAATCAAATTCCTTTTCAGCATCCACGCTAATCACTATTGCTTCAATTTTATTTTTTTGTATATGATCCATAATGTGAAGTGTCCTTCGTATATTGTCTTGTGTTTGGCATTGTCGTATAAAACCTGTCTGATCATTACGTATCAGTATGGGTAGAAACTCCTCTAATCGTTTGGCCATGATGGCGGTAAATAATCTATAATCTACGTTAAGAACAGATATTGGTCTAAATGACTCGCATTCCATTTTGTCCTTGCCTTCTTTCGGTATAGCTGAGATTATCGCTTCCTTCCAACTGGGTGGCATTTGTGCCTTTTTTAGAGCCCAGTTCAGTGTGGGGAGTAAAACAGGAATTAACTCATTTTTAAATTCTTTGTACCACTCTGCCGTATACCCATCTGATCCTGGAGACTTGCTTAAGTTAAGCCTACTAATTGCAGCTTTTAATTCAACTTCAGTTATGTCAGCATTCATCGTTCTATTTTGTTCTTCACCTAAAGTGGGTAACTCTAGAGAATTCAAGAAGGTGTCAGTTTGGGTAATGCTTCCCCCCTGGACCTTTGGAATATAGAGTTTTGTAAAACACTTCAAAAGCTTCTTGAATTTCACTTAGCTTATTTTTTATCATTTTCGTTCTTGGGTCCCTAATTCTATGAATTGTATTTTCTGCTATCTTTTTTTTCAGTTTCCATGCCAGTATTTTCATAGACTTTGATCCACTTTCATAATGTCTCTGTTTCAGAAACATTAAATTTTTCCTGATTGCTTGTGTAGCCAAACTATTAATTTCATTCCTAATTTTTTAAATTTCCCCTAATGTATCCTGTGCTAAATTCAATTTGAGTTTTTTCTCTAGTTCCTTCAGCCTATTTTGTAATTCCTCTAATGTTTTATTCCTTACTTTTTTCTCATATGAAGATATCGCTATAATTTTCCCTCTTAAGACAGCCTTCAGAGTATCCCATAAAATGAGAGGTGAAACCTCTCCATTATCATTAAATTCTAAGTAGAGACCAATTTCTTTTTTTATTTGTTCCTTAAAGTATGGATCATTGAGCAGGCTTGAATTTAGTTTCCAAATAGTATTCTTTGGTTGTAGGTCAAAATCAACAGATAAATATATAGGTGCATGGTCACTTACATCAATTGTCCCAATTCCACATGTGTTTATTTTGTCTTTGTCTTTTCCAAATGCTATGAAATAGTCTATTCTTGTATATACAGAATGAGGAGCAGAATAATGAGTGTAATCCCTTCTGTCGGGGAAAAGGTCCCTCCATATATCAATTAAACCAACATTCTCAAATAGTGTATTAACTTTCTTATGTAAGGATTTTGTTTCATAGGTTTTTCATTGGGAAGAGTCTAAGTTTGGTTGTAATTGTAAATTACATATCAGGACACATTCTGTTTCCGCTACCATAATATCAGTAATTTTCTGAAAGAAACCAACATCACTTCCCAGGGGTACGTATATATTCAATAGAGTAACTGAATTTCTGTCTATATTCCCCCTTACCAGAATATATCTGCCCTCTTTATCTCCCATTTCAAATACTTTTTCAAAATTTAGCTTACTTGAGATCAGAATAGCAACTCCTCTCCTACGTCCTGATTTATATGAGGAGAAAAACAAGTTAGTGAAGCCCATTCACTTTAGTTTTCTATGCTCATTATCACTTAACCATATAACCATATAACAATTACAGCACAGAAACAGGCCATCTCGGTCCTTCTAGACCATGCTGAACGCTTACTCTCACCTAATCCCACTGACCTGCACTCAGCCCATAACCCTCCATCCCTTTCCTGTCCATATACCTATCCAATTTTGCTTTAAATGGCAATACCGAACCTGCATCTACCACTTCTACTGGAAGCTCGTTCCACACAGCTACCACTCTCTGAGTAAAGAAGTTCTTCCGCGTGTTACCCCTAAACTTTTGCCCCCTAACTTTCAACTCATGTCCTCTTGTTTGAATCTCCCCTACTCTCAATGGAGAAAGCCTATCCACGTCAACTCTATCTATCCCCCTCATAATTTTAAATATCTCTATCAAGTCCCCCCTGAACCTTCTATGCTCCAAAGAATAAAGACCTAACTTGTTCAATCTTTCCCTGTAACTCAGGTGCTGAAACCCAGGTAACAGTCTAGTAAATCTCCTCTGTACTCTCTCTATTTTGTTGACATCTTTCCTATAATGAGTTTCCTGTAAATATACTATATGGGCTTGTTCTTTTTTCATTTTGGATAAAATTCTATTCCGTTTGATTGGATTTAATAGCCATTAGCATTAAAAGAAATGAATTTTACTTTGTCCTTAGCCATCTGTATTTATCTGTCAATGTATCATTGAAATTAGCAGAATAAAACTTAATCGATCTTCTCCCTGAACAAATAAGAACCAAAAAGCACAAATAAAAACAGAAATAGCAACGAATGTGTGATTCCAAGGCTGAGGTCTCTAGTAGATGATCCTGCTTTGAGCTAGAGGAAATGTCTAGCTGTGGGGGATAACCCCTCCTACTTGTGAGTTGAGGGCCCCCATTGCAGCATTCATAAAAGTCAGTGAACAAAACCATTACACAGAAAAGATTTCCCTGTGTACTCCTCCTATATATATATGCACACACACCCACACATACACAAATATATATATATACACACATACACATATATGTACACACACACACACACACACACACACACACACACACACACACACACGTATATATATATATATATATATTCTCATTTTGGTGGAGAAAAAGGAGTAAGTGAGCGAATAAAGAATAACAACTAAGTAATATAAAATCCACATCATAATAAGTATTTCTTGAGATAGGTATATCACAGTCTACTTTTACTTCTGTTTAGCTTCTCAACATTCTTAAAGTTAGCCAAACCTTATGGCTCTTCTGAAGGGGGTGAGGACTGTCTTTGGAAAACTCCCGGTCTCTTTCTGATATACTTCTCTCAGCATCCTCCCGTCTCCTGCCTTCTCATTTCTCACACTATTTCCCAAGCGGAGTGGGATAATTCCTCTGCCAGGCTTTCCCTCGGTTTGATCATGCTCACGGGCAACCCTCTGGCCTTCATGTCTGTAGTCGCCTCTTCCACTGTCTGGTACAACTGTGACCCATCTTCATAAAACACTCCAGGTTTAGCAGGGTATGAAGTTTGAAATCTAATCTTTCCTTGCTTTAATATTCGCTTTACTTCAAAGTATTCTTTACGTTTCTGTAGGACCACGGTGGTGGTGGGGGGGGTAATCTTGGTCGAAATATATTAATTTATCGTCTAAACACACCCTCTTCTTACGAGCCCTCTGCTCCTTCGGGAAAGATGTATGTTCTGACATTTTTCCGCCATGATCTTCCGTCCAGGTCAAGCAGTTTACCTTCTTGTTGATTTAATATTTTTATCATCTTGCTTAGTATCCATTCCACGTTTTGAACGCGAGCTTCCACCTTCTGAATTCGAGTCTCTGCCACCGCTGTTTTTTGATTGACGGCGAGCTCTGACTTAATATCATGTAGCTGCTGTTTTATATCTTTCTGGAACTTCCTTATCTCTTTCAAAATTTCGATCATATTCGCTGCTTCACCTGAATGAGGCCCAGCGTCCGCCTCACTAGCACGCGGTCGGGTAGGAGAGCTGCTCGCTGCACTCCTCTCGGCCGCAGGCTCCACAGTGTCACTTTTTAAATTTCCATTCTTTTTCCCCATTCTTGCCCCTCTTATTAGTTCAGATACTTTCGAAAAATACTATACTTGATGGGTTAACGGGGCTTAATACGCGTTTTTCCGGAGGAGCTAGTGACAAGCTGTCATTCTCGATGATGACATCACCGGAACCCCCTCCCTCTGTTCTTAAGGAGTGGAGTGACATTTACAATTTTCCATTCCTCCAGAACCCTTCTAGAATCTACTGATTATAGATAGATAGATAGATAGATAGATAGATAGATAGATAGATAGATAGATAGATAGATACTTTATTCATCCCCATGGGGAAATTCAACTTTTTTCCAATGTCCCATACACTTGTTGTAGCAAAACTAATTACATACAATACTTAACTCAGTAAAAAATATGATATGCATCTAAATCACTATCTCAAAAAGCATTAATAATAGCTTTTAAAAAGTTCTTAAGTCCTGGCGGTAGAATTGTAAAGCCTAATGGCATTGGGGAGTATTGACCTCTTCATCCTGTCTGAGGAGCATTGCATCGATAGTAACCTGTCGCTGAAACTGCTTCTCTGTCTCTGGATGGTGCTATGTAGAGGATGTTCAGAGTTATCCATAATTGACCGTAGCCTACTCAGCGCCCTTCGCTCAGCTACCGATGTTAAACTCTCCAGTACTTTGCCCACGACAGAGCCCGCCTTCCTTACCAGCTTATTAAGACGTGAGGCGTCCCTCTTCTTAATGCTTCCTCCCCAACACGCCACCACAAAGAAGAGAGCGCTCTCCACAACTGACCTATAGAACATCTTCAGCATCTCACTACAGACATTGAATGACGCCAACCTTCTAAGGAAGTACAGTCGACTCTGTGCCTTCCTGCACAAGGCATCTGTGTTGGCAGTCCAGTCTAGCTTCTCGTCTAACTGTACTCCCAGATACTTGTAGGTCTTAACCTGCTCCACACATTCTCCATTAATGATCACTGGCTCCATATGAGGCCTAGATCTCCTAAAGTCCACCACCATCTCGTTGGTCTTGGTGATATTGAGACGCAGGTAGTTTGAGTTGCACCATATCACAAAGTCCTGTATCAGTTTCCTATACTCCTCCTCCTGTCCATTCCTGACACACCCCACTATGGCCGTGTCATCAGCGAACTTCTGCACATGGCAGGACTCCGAGTTATATTGGAAGTCTGATGTGTACAGGGTGAACAGGACCGGAGAGACATTGCCAATGCCTCCACAATGTCTTCAGATACCTCTTTCAGAACCCCAGCGTGTAGTTAATGTGGTCCAGGTGACTTTATCTATCTTCAGACATTTCAGCTTCCCAAGCACCTTCTCCTTCGTAATACCATCTGCACTCACATTTTCCCCCGACACTCTTGAACTTCCGGCATACACTTGTATCTTCCACAGTGAAGTCTGATGCAAAATACTTATTCAGTTCATCTGCCATTTCGTTGTCCCCAATTACTATTCTCCAGAGTTATTTTCCATTGGTCCAATTGTCACTCTTGCCTCTCTTTTACTCTTCGTATAATTAAAAAAAATTTTGGTATCCTCTTTGATATTATTGGCTAGCTTACCTTCATATGTCATTTTTTCTCTCACAGTTTTTTTAGTTACTTTCTGTTGATTTTTGTAAGCTTCCCAGTCCTCTGACTTCCCACTAATTTTTGCTATATTATTTGCCTTCTCTTTTGCTTTTATGCTGTCTTTGACTTCCTTTGTCGGCCATGGTTGCCTCACCCTCCCTTTAGAATACCTCTTCATCTTTTGGATCCTGTACTTTCTGAATTGCCCCCAGAAACTCCGGCCATTGCTGTTCTGCTGTCATCCCTGCTCGTGTCCCCTTCCAATCAATTTTGGTTAGCTCCTCGCTCATGCCTTTGTCATTCCCTTTATTCCACTGTGACACTGATTATTTCTGACTTTATCTTCTCCCTCTCAAATTGCAGAGTGTATTTTATCATATTATGATCACTGTCTCCAAACGATTCCTTTACCTTAAGTTCCCTAATCAAATCTGGTTCTGTACACACACCCAGTCCTGACACCCGTAAAATGCTGGTGGAACGCAGCAGGCCAGGCAGCATCTATAGGAAGAAGTACAGTCGATGTTCTAGGCCGAGACCCTTCGTCAGGACTAACTGAAATAATAGATAGTAAGAGATTTGAAACTGGGAGGGGGAAATCTGAAACGATAGGAGAAGACAGGAGGGGGAGGGATAAAGCTAAGAGCTGGAAAGTTGATTGGCAAAAGGGATATGGAGCTGGAGAATGGAAAAGATCATGGACCTGAGGCCTAGGGAGAAAGGGGGAGGGGAGCACCAGAGGGAGATGGAGAACAGGCAAGGAGTGATTGTGAAAGGGGTAGAGAGAGAAAAAAAAGGAGAGAGAGAGAGAGAGAGAAAAGGGGGGGGGGCGCGCGCGCGCGTGGAATAAATAAATAAATAAGGGATTGGGTAAGAAGGGAGGGGGGCATTAATGGAGTGATCATTAATGGAGAATGTGTGGAGCAGGTTAAGACCTACAAGTATCTGGGAGTACAGTTAGACGAGAAGCTAGACTGGACTGCCAACACAGATGCCATGTGCAGGAAGGCACAGAGTCGACTGTACTTCCTAAGAAGGTTGGCGTCATTCAATGTCTGTAGTGAGATGCTGAAGATGTTCTATAGGTCAGTTGTGGAGAGCGCCCTCTTCTTTGTGGTGGCGTGTTGGGGAGGAAGCATTAAGAAGAGGGACGCCTCACATCTTAATAAGCTGGTAAGGAAGGCGGGCTCTGTCGTGGGCAAAGTACTGGAGAGTTTAACATCGGTAGCTGAGCGAAGGGCGCTGAGTAGGCTACGGTCAATTATGGATAACTCTGAACATCCTCTACATAGCACCATCCAGAGACAGAGAAGCAGTTTCAGCGACAGGTTACTATCGATGCAATGCTCCTCAGACAGGATGAAGAGGTCAATACTCCCCAATGCCATTAGGCTTTACAATTCTACCGCCAGGACTTAAGAACTTTTTAAAAGCTATTATTAATGCTTTTTGAGATAGTGATTTAGATGCATATCATATTTTTTTTACTGAGTTAAGTATTGTATGTAATCAGTTTTGCTACAACAAGTGTATGGGACATTGGAAAAAAGTTGAATTTCCCCATGGGGATGAATAAAGTATCTATCTATCTATCTATCTAATGGAAGTTAGAGAAGTCAATATTCATGCTATCAGGTTGGAGGCTATCCAGACGGAATATAAGGTGTTGTTCCTCCAACCTGAGTGTGGCTTCATCTTGACAGTAGAGGAGGCCATGGATAGACATACCAGAATGAGAATGGGACGTGGAATTAAAATGTGTGGCAACTGGGAGATCCTGCTTTCTCTGGCAGATAAATGCAGGTGTTCAGCAAAACAGTCTCCCAGTCTGCATTGCGTCTCACCAATATATAAAAGGCCACACCGGGAGCACCGGACGCAGTATACCACACCAGCCGACTCACAGGTGAAGTGTCGCCTCACCTGGAAGGACTGTCTGGGGCCCTGAACGGTGGTGAGGGAGGAAGTGTAAGGGCAGGTGTAGTACTTGTTCCGCTTACAAGGATAAGTGCCAGGAGGGAGATCGGTGGGAAAGGATGGGGGTGACGAATAGAGGGAAAGATGTGCTTGGTGGTGGGATCCCATTGGAGGTGGTGGAAGTTACGGAGAATTATATGTTAGACCCAGAGGCTGGTGGGTGGTAGGTGACGACAAGTGGAACTCTATCCCAAGTGGGGTGATGGGATGATGGGTGAGAGCAGACTGCCTTTCCCTTCATGGGCTCAACCACAAGCTGCTCTAAAAAGCCATCTCGTTGGCATTCTACAAATTCCCTCTCTTGCAACCCAGCACAAAGATGACTTTACCAATCTACCTGCATATTGAAATCTCCCATGACTATCACAACATTGCCCTTATACATATGTTCCATTTCCATTGAAATTTACATCCCACATCCCACTCCCAGCAGGGCCGTTTCAACCTTGCAGTTTCTTAACTCTTCCTGCAAGGATTCTATATCTTCTGATCTTATGTCACCTCTTTCTAAGGATTTGTTTTCATTTTTTTTTAATCAACAGAAGCACTTAACACCTTCTGGCTCCCTGCCTGTCATTTTGATACAAGGTGTATCCTCAGATGTTCAACTCTAACTACGATCTTCCTTTCACCACATCTTAGTGATGCCCACAATGTCATATCTGCCAAGTTATTCTATCTTATTCTGTTCACTTCAGTCCTTTTGCCCCTTGTTACACTTCACCTCATCTCACTGACAGCAATTTTACCCCTTTATCTGCATGTCCTCCTGCAGTCTCACTGCACACTGCATTACTTGTGTAGCAACTGCCCCATTCTCAGCTCCCACCAGCTCAGTTAAAACCCTCCCCACCAGCTCCAGCAAAACCTTTTCAGCATCTTCCCCAAAAGTTGCTGCATTGGTAGATTTAATCAGCAGCAAAGCAGATTGTGACATCGTGCAGATGATGCTCAGAATCAGGTTTATTATTACTGACGTACACTCAGTGGCCACTTTGTTAGGTACACTCGTACAACCGCTCATTAATGCAAATACCTAATCAACCAACAACGTGGCAGCAACTCAAGACTAAAAGAATGCAGACATGGTCAAGAGTTTGAGTTATTGTGCAGACCAAACACCAGAATGGAGAAGAAATGTGATCTAAGTGACTTTGATTGTGGAATGACTTTTGGTCCCAGGTGGGATGGTTTGAGTATCTCAGAAGCTGATCATCTTCTGGGAAGTTCACACACACCATATACAGAGAATGGTGTGCAAAACAAATAGATCCAGTGCATGGCAGTTCTGTAGGTGAAAGCATCTTGTTAACGAGAGAGATCAGAGGAGAATGGTAGGAGTGCTTCCAGCTGACAAGAAGGCGATGGTATCTCCAGTAACCATGTGTTATAACAGCAGTGTGCAGAAGAGTACCTCTGAATACATACTATGTCAAATCTTGAAGTGAATGGGCTACAACTGCAAAAGACCATGAACATGCACTCAGTGGCAAGATTATTCTCCATCATCAAGGTTCCCCACACCCAGGTCATGTTGTCTGCTTGCTGCTGCCATCAGGAAGAAGGTACAGGAGCCACAGGGCTCACACCAGTAGGTTCAGGACCATTTAACACCCCTCTACCTTCAGTCTCCTGATCTAGAAGGGACAACTCCACTTGCCCCATCACTGAACAGTTCCCACAACCTATGGACTCACTTTCAAGAATTCTTCCTATCTTGTTCTCGATATTTATTGCTTATTTATTTATTTATTTATTTTCATATTTGTGCAGTTTGTTGTCTTTAGCACACTGGTTGTCTGCCCTGTTCTGTGGTCTTTATTGATTCTATTATGGTTTATATTATTCTATTCTAATTGTTCTATTGTGATTTATTGAGTATGCCTGCAAGAAAGTTAATCTCAGGGTTGTGTATGGTGACGTGTGTGTACTTTGATAATAAATTTGCTTTGAACGTTTTAACTTTGTTGTTGTTTTATGGCAGCAGTGTAGTGCAATAGATAAAACATACCATAAACTTTAATATGAAAATATTAAATTATATCTGGAAAAAATCAACATATCTGAAATTTATATATTATATTTTTATATATTAGTGCAGAAAAGAGGCCAAAATAGTGAAGTGGTGTCTATTCAGAAATCTGTTGGCAGAAGGGAAGAAGCTGAGATGTTGAGTGTGAGTCCTGACACTCCTGTACTTCCTCTCTGATATTAGTAATGTCCGGGTGCTGAGGCTCCTTCATGACAGATGCCATGTTTTAAGGCATTGCCTTTTGAATTTATCCCCAATGATGGGGAGGTAGAGACAATGACAGAGCTGGCTGAGTTTCCAACCCTCTGCAACTATTTTCCCATTCTTTGCAGTGGAGGCTCCATACCAGATGGTGATGCAACGAGCTAGAATGATCTCCACGGTACATCTGTGGAAATTTGACAGACCAAATCTCCTCAAACTCCTCATGAAATATGGTATACCTTCTTTGTAATTGCATCAGTGTGTTGGGACCAGGATAGATCTACAGTGACATTGGACTCCCGGAACTTGAAACTACTCAGCCTTTCCACTGCTGACCCCTCAATCTCCACTTTCTGAAGTCCACGATCAATTCCTCAGTCTTACTGATCTTGAATGCAAGCTTATTGTTGTGACACCACTTAACTTGCCGAGCTATCTCACTCTTGCGCACATCCTTGTCACCACCTGAGATCCTGCGGACAACAGTTCTGGCACTGGCAAATCGATAGATGGGTTGGCGCTGTGCCTAGCCACATACTTATGGGTGTAGAGAGGGTAGAGCAGTGGTCTAAGCACACATCCTTGAGGTGAACTAGAGTTGATTGTAAGTGAGGAACAGATGTTATTTCTGATCTGTACTGTGGGTCCCCTGATGAGAAGGTCAGGATCCAGTTGTAGAGGAAGCAACAAAGGCCCAGGTTTTGAAGCTTATTGATCAGTACTGAGGGAATGATTGCATTGTAATCAATAAACAGCACCCTGACATAGATATTGCTGTTGTCCAATGGAGAGCCAGTGAGATTGCATCCAATGTAAACTATTGTGGTGGTGACAAAATATAACGGCTCCAGGTCCTTGCTTGGGTAGGAGTTAATTCTAGCTATAATCAACCTCTCAAAACATGTTGGTTATCTCCATTATGTTTTGATCTGTTTCAATGAGATAAGAAGCAAATTTTGTATTTTCCTTTACTCTTAAGAGGCAGCAGTACAGCTTGGAAAATTATCGACTAGAAAAGATTGTCTGTATCCATCAGCTGATGACTGAACTGTTGATTAAGTATGCCATATTCAGTGTGTTATTTACAGATAGGGTTGAGAAAAGCTGAGTGTTGCCTGAAGCATGGTTACTGCTCCTAGAACAATCGCCAACCCGAGAGAGGCTCAGACTTGCCAAAGTGAAGTACTATTTTCTGGGACTCAAGTTTTTGAGCACCAGTAGTTTAATTGGAATGTGGATGAACACAATGAAAGTACTGTCAGAGTTTCTGAAATGGAAGGTTGTTATGTTTCATTGCCCGCTGTATGCTATCCCAGGGCAATCATTTCGAATCTCATTAACAAAGGAAATAAACGTAAAATTGTCAGCTGTTTTTCCTTTTGTATATGGCAGATAAAACAACTATATGAAGCTGTGAAAGTTTTATAGTCTGTGACTAGGTGTGGCTGAGGCAATCTACATGGAATATTGGGACAATATAATCACCCACATATGAAGTGTACTCATGGTGGACTAACAAGTACCCCTGACATTAGCAATTTTGTTTTACCCAAGGAAGTTGGAAATACCTGGGCATGGTTCTTGTGATAGCATGATTAGAGGCATTAAATGAACAAATTTTTCGTGAGAAATGGAAAATGGTTAAATCTTTTGCCTGTGGAAGTAATCTGACATGTGCAGTTATGTTTCTTTTCTGATTTAACTGTTTTGTATTTCATCCAGGTACTTTGAGGCCACTTTCCCCCCCCTCTGACTGGCAGTCTTGCCCATTTCCTGTGTACTAGAATCCCACAGCATTCTTTCTCCTGTCTCTGATGAACACTCCAGTCAACCCTTTCTTTGCTTCAAGACTTCAGTGAAGTTTACCTCTCTGAAGCAGGACATTGAAATGCTGTACATTTCCACAATGAAAACATAAAAATGTGGGGAAAAATCAGCACGTGAAGTTGCATTTGTGGAAAGAGCTGCAGTCAACATTATGGCCCTACTACCATTCATTGGAATATTGACTGTTTCTCTTTCCACAGATGCGGCTTGATCTACTGAGTGTTTCTGGCACTATTGTTTTTTTCCTGATTTTCAGCAACTACACTATTTTATATTTCAGTACATTTTGACATTCCTTTCACGTTTCAGTGATAATTTTTCAAAACTCCTTAGATTCTGGATTAGTTCCTGAGGATTGGAGGGTGGCTAATGTAACCCCACTTTTTAAAAAAGGAGGGAGAGAGAAACCGGGGAATTATAGACTGGTGAGTCTGACATCGGTGGTGGGGAAAATGCTAGAGTCGGTTATCAAAGATGTGATAACAGCACATTTGGAAAGAGGTGAAATCATCGGACAAAGTCAGCATGGATTTGTGAAAGGAAAATCATGTCTGACGAATCTTATATAATTTTTTGAAGATGTAACTAGTAGAGTGGATAGGGGAGAGTCAGTGGATGTGGTATATTTAGATTTTCAAAAGGCTTTTGACAAGGTCCCACACAGGAGATTAGTGTGCAAACTTAAAGCACACGATATTGGGAGTGTGGTATTGATGTGGCTAGAGAATTGGTTGGCAGACAGGAAGCAAAGAGTGGGAGTAAACGGGACCTTTTCAGAATGGCAGGCAGTGACTAGTGGGGTACTGCAAGGCTCAGTGCTGGGACCCCAGTTGTTTACAATATATATTAATGATTTAGACGAGGGAATTAAATGCAGCATCTCCAAGTTTGCGGATGACACGAAGCTGGGCGGCGGTGTTAGCTGTGAGGAGGATGCTAAGAGGATGCAGGGTGACTTGGATAGGTTAGGTGAGTGGGCAAATTCATGGCAGATGCAATTTAATGTGGATAAATGTGAGGTTATCCACTTTGGTTGCAAGAACAGGAAAACAGATTATTATCTGAACGGTGGCCGATTAGGAAAAGGGGAGGTGCAACGAGACCTGGCTGTCATTATACACCAGTTATTGAAGGTGGGCATGCAGGTACAGCAGGCGGTGAAAAAGGCAAATGGTATGTTAGCATTCGTAGCAAAAGGATTTGAGTACAGGAGCAGGGAGGTTCTACTGCAATTGTACAAGGCCTTGGTGAGACCGCACCCAGAGTATTGTGTGCAGTTTTAGTCCCCTAATCTGAGGAAAGACATTCTTGCCATAGAGGGAGTACAAAGAAAGTTCACCAGATTGATTCCTGGGATGGCAGGACTTTCATATGAAGAAAGACTGGTTTGACTAGGCTTATACTCACTGGAATTTGGAAGATTGAGGGGAGATCTTATTGAAATGTATAAAATTCTAAAGGGATTGGACAGGCTAGATGCAGGAAGATTGTTTCCGATGTTGGGGAAGTCCAGAACGAGGGGTCACAGTTTAAGGATAAAGGGGAAGCCTTTTAGGACTGAGATGAGGAAGAACTTCTTCACACAGAGAATGGTGAGTCTGTGGGATTCTCTGCCACAGGAAACAGTTGAGGCTGGTTCATTAGCTATATTTAAGAGGAAGTTAGATATGGCCCTTGTGGCTAAAGGGATCAGGGGGTATGGAGAGAAAGCAGGTACAGGGTTCTGAGTTGGATGATCAGCCATGATCATACTGAATGGTGGTGCAGCCTCGAAGAGCCGAATGGCCTACTCCTGCACCTATTTTCTATGTTTCTACGTTCTTTTAAAAAAGACACCACTGAATATAATATCCACTAAGTTTCAATTGACCTCATCTAAATCTTTATTCTCTGCACAGATGATGCTTCACATTTGCCATGAATTGCTGTTTTGCTTTTAATTTGCACATACAACAATCCTTAACCTATAGAAGCCTTCTTGGAGTTTTGAACCACGCACCGACGAACAATTCATTGCCCCTTTCTGTAATCTCTTCCCCACACTATTATTTGTTCAGAGATGGGGCCAGGCCGCCACCAGTGACGCCATGGGCGAGTGTGACGTCAGAGTAAGGTGACGCGCGGCGAGTGAGTGTGACTGGTGGGGAGGGCCGGGTGCGCATGCGTATGGCCGGCCAGAGGGGGACGGGACGGGACGGGACGGTGTTATTGCAGCGGACGCCTCCGGAACGCGGCAGCGACAATGTTTGAGGGGTAGGCCTTGGTCGAGAGGGACACGTCACTGCGCACCCGTTTACAGCGAGCTGAGCGGGGGGGCCCCCACCGGCGGCACTTTCAGGGGCGAGAGCAGAGAGACCGATAAAGAAACGCAATGGACGTGGATATGGACTTAGATCAGGACCTGATGCAGAAATTCAGCTGCATGGGAACCACAGATAAGGATGTGCTGATCTCCGAGTTCCAGAGGCTACTGGGTTTCCAGCTCAACCCCGCCGGCTGCGCGTTCTTCCTGGACATGACCAATTGGTAAGTCACAGGCCTCTCCAGGCCCTTCCTGCCTCCTCCCCTTGCCTTTGATAGGCCAGAAGCGCTGATTCCGGGCCTAATGTTGTGCGTCTTTCCGCGGATTACATAAGCGGTATCAGGAGGAGGGATGACGCTCTCATCCACTCCTACCTCCGTTACCTTAGCGGTGATTCCTAGAGGTTCGGGGAAGGGCCTCTGTCCCGACCTTCTGCAATTGTGCGCTGAGCGGCTTGGTAAACTGGCTGATCTGTCTATTCGAGTCGAGTCATTTTGCAGCTTCACCAAAGTTGTCTGCTTCGGTGATGCGATCACTTTCGAGCAATTCATTTGCTGTTTCTAAAAGGTGTTCCTGTAGGAAACCTATATTTCCGCGTTTAGTCATGGCTATGAAATTTAGGAGACGTAAGCAATTTCTTTGAACGTTACAATTAGTTTTTTTTCCCCAAAAAATTTGAGGTGAGTCGTATCTTGTAACTATTAATTTTTCAAAAAATAATCGTAGTAGAATTCTAGAAATCTGTTTAGGTTAGATAAAGGTAATGAACTGATAGGGCAACAACATCACCTTCCTCGTTTTTGAGCTGTGATTACATTACAGTTGAGTTGTACATTGTAAGTTTATTTGACATATTCTGAATTTTCTTTAGTAGTTTATATGTACTTATACGTACAGTAGTTTTTGTGTACTTTCATTTCAGTAGTTTTTGAGAGTTTTTGTATTTGTGCAGAAATACCATGACAGTTGATTCTGTTTGCATTTCCATTAGGTGTGTGTGATTTCTATACAAAACAAAAACTGCAAAAGGTCTATTAATGATACCATCTACTTCATTTCTTAACTACAATATTATACAAAATTATAATACAATTATTAATGTTCTCAAGAAATAGTTTGTGATGCTTTAAGGATGATGTAGAAATGCATGCACCATTTTGTAGGTAAGTCTTTGCATGATGGAGAAACTTGAAATGGGTGTGTTACTTCTAAAGTACAGAATTCATTTCATCTAGTCATTTAAGGTTTAATTCTTGCTTTACACGTTAATTTCACAATTGACCTCTGAATAAGATTCTATAAATATAATTGAGGAATGTAGGCATTTATATTTTTAAATGCGTTAATGATTTAAGTGATCATATTGGACCAAATGAACTGTTCTTCTATTTCAAAAATGGATCAGTGTGCAATTACATTTGGAAAAATGAGGATTCCTAGAATATACCTGGCAATAAAAATTGTAATGAAGGCTTGAAATAGTTACTGTGAACCAGGAAATGGCTGAATTTATAAGTACTGTCTGTGTAATTTCAGTTCATCATGACTCTCCCAACACCTCACTTCCTGACATTACATGCACTAGGTTACCAACTTCAAGGACCAGTCAAGCAGCATTTCAGTTACGGAAATATGGGATGCTAGGTTACCAAAAAAACTTTGGGCATTGTGGACATGTGCAATCACTAAATGCAGTTCATGCTTTGAAACAGATTGAGTTGAAGTTACAAGCTGAGCTGCAGTGGTGCTGTGGTATGAGTTTTTCCAGATTACTGCAATGGTTACAGGTCTAAACTGAGCAGTTTGAAGTTAGGGTCAAGATGTTGTTCTCAAAGATCACAGTAACAGTCCAGTGACCAGAGATTCAGGTCAACCAGCAATGATAAATACTAATATTTAACTTCAGTATTTATTTATTTATTTATTTATTCATTCATTCATAGAAAGTCGCTGTCAGTGGCCAAATCAAATGTTCAGTGATTTCCCCCATTTGATTTGAGGGTTTGTGGTGAGTCATCTTACTTGAAATATTGTGAAGACATTCCACACTTAGGGTATTGAAAGCGGAGCGGCAGTACAGTAATTTTATAAGGGAATCTTATTGGTGGAGCACTTGAAGATTATAATTGGAATCTGGTGCAGTTTGTGCTGTAGACGGGCACTTGTGCCAATGGCAAGGAATTAATAAATTTCATTCATTGGGATTTAGATTACTTAAAATGCTTTGTTTTAAATTGTATTGACTGGTGTAGGACCACAGGCTGTGCAGATGTGTGCATTTCTAACTTGTAATGAGCTCAGTTTTAAGATTACAATCATAAGGGGAGGATATTGTCATTGTTCACTGCAATGATTTCAGAAATCGTGTATTTCTAAAATGTGGGTTTTAAAACTACTTGTGTAAACTTGGGTCAGGCTTTTGGTCTTGCTACCAAGTGTGATTGCTTTATTCATCAAAGTATAGTTCTGCGTAAACATACAACAACTGTGCATCAGAATGAGCATTCTTCACATGCAGCAATGTGGTAATGCATGTTTCTGAACTGTCCCAGTTTCGGTTTCACTTTTACACTTTCTCATTCAGAACATTGAGGTAATTGTACTGTCATTTTACCACGAAATACGTTTTTAATGTTTGCCTTTTCAAATTTGATGGACCTGTGCATCCAGAAACATGCTGCTGGTACTTCATTTGTTGGAGTGGGACAATCTAATACAGTCACTTGTTGAGTGTACATTTGTCTTTTAATAATTGTGCTGTATTTTCAACACCCTGATCTTTTTGCCGTTAGGAATATTTGGAGCTATATTTGACCACAGATCATGGTTCCGACTTTTCTACACTGAGCGAAATGGGATGTGAGGCTGGGGGCAGTTATGAGCAGCAAGCTTAAAACAAAACATACCAGCAAGCTTCTTTAGTTCAAAAAAATTAACATTAAAATAATATACATTAAAATACATGACACAACAATGGCACACTTAAACACTTGCTTATTTGTGGATCACACCACTTTTTCTGCTAATTTCTGGGCAAAGGACTGACTCCCTTTCCAGTGATTTGGATTCTGATCCCACATTTGGTGTATGCATTGCTGACATTGGATTGGAGAGGTGGATTTCTTTGCAAAACTTGAAAACAGCACCAGAAAACAAGCAAAAAGAAACACCAAACAACAAACAAACTTCTGGTGGAACTCAGCGAGCATTGACAATTCTTTTTTTCCTACTCAACCAGTTAGACTTGTGAATTCATTGAGCATTTTGTGTAGTTTCAGATTGTGGCGTCTGTAGTCAGTATGGCTCTTCCTTTGGATCCCGTTGGGATTCCAGAAACGGAGCAGAGTAACAAATTATTACATCTGCCATTCATTGTTTTAGACCTTGATCAAATCTGAGGATTTCACATTGGTGGAGCTTTGAATGTAAATTAGTATAGCATCACGCAGAGAAACTTTAATATTCTTAAAATCTGAGATCCCAAATTCATTACAAGTTTTCTACTTACAGAACAGTAGATGGGAAAATATCTTCTGATGAAGTCTTCATGTTTAGGCTATTGTGGATTGCCCTCAAATTACTTTGTTTTAATTGGATAGATTGATTTTTGCTCAAACTGATGGCCCCGACCCCTCTCGTTCAATTGTTTTAGATTTTAGTATTGTTGGATTCCGGATTTTAAATCCAAGATTCTTTTAGAAGTCAGGAACAAGACATAAAACCTGTTGCTTCATACAACACACGCAAAATGCTGGTGGAACACAGCAGGCCAGGCAGCAACTATAGGGAGAAGCACTGTTGACGTTTCGGGCCGAGACCCTTCGTCAGGACTAACTGAAAGGAAAGATAGTAAGAGATTTGAAAGTAGGAGGGGGAGGGGGAAATGCAAAATGATAGAAGACCAGAGGGGGTGGGATGAAGCTAAGAGCTGGAAAGGTGATTGGCAAAAGTGATACAGAGCTGGAGAAGGGAAAGGATCATGGGACAGGAGGCCGAGGGAGAAAGAAAGGGGGAGGGGAGCACCAGAGGGAGATGGAGAACAGGCAGTGTGATGGGCAGAGAGAGAAAAAAAACAAACAACTAAATATGTCAGGGATGGGGTAAGACGGGGAGGAGGGGCATTAACAGAAGTTAGAGAAGTCAATGTTCATGCCATCAGGTTGGAGGCTACCCAGCCGGTATATAAGGTGTTGTTCCTCCAACCTGAGTGTGGCTTCATCTTGACAGTAGAGGAGGCCGTAGATAGACATATCAGAATGGGAATGGGACGAGGAATTAAAATGTGTGGCAACTGGGAGATCCTGCTTTCTCTGGCGGACAGAGCGTAGGTGTTCGGTGAAACGGTCTCCCAGTCTGCGTCGGGTCTCACCAATATATAAAAGGCCACACCGGGAGTACCAGACGCAGTATACCACACCACCCGACTCACCTGGAAGGATTGTCTGGGGCCCTGAATGGTGTTGAGGGAGGAAGTGTAAGGGCAGGTGTAGCACTTGTTCCGTTTACAAGGGTAAGTGCCAGGAGGGAGATCGGTGGGAAGGGATGGGGGGGATGAGTGGACAAGGGAGTTGCTTAGGGAGTGATCCCTGCGGAAGGCAGAAAGGGGGGTGAGGGAAAGATGTGCTTGGTAGTGGAATCCCGTTGGAGGTGGTGGAAGTTACGGAGAATTATACGTTGGACTGGGAGGCTGGTGGAGTGGTAGGTGAGGACAAGGGGAACCCTATCCCGAGTGGGGTGGCGGGCGGATGGGGTGAGGGCAGATGTGTGGGAAATTGGAGAGATGCGTTTGAGAGCAGAGTTGGTGGAAGAAGGGAAGCCCCTTCTGTTAAAAAAGGAAGACATCTCCTTTGTCCTGGAATGAAAAGCCTCATCCTGAGAGCAGATGCGGCGGAGACGGAGGAATTGTGAGAAGGGGATAGCATTTTTGCAAGAGACAAGGTGGGAAGAGGAATAGTCCAGGTAGCTTTGAGAGTCTGTAGGCTTATAGTAGATACCAGTGGATAGGCCGTCTCCAGAGATGGAGACAGAAAGATCAAGAAAGGGGAGGGAGGTGTCAGAAATGGACCATGTAAATTTGAGGGCAGGGTGAAAGTTGGAGGCAAAGTTAATGAAGTCAACGAGCTCAGCATGCGTTCAGGAGGCAGCGCCAATGCAGTCGTCGATGTAGTGAAGGAAAAGAGGGGGACAGATACCCGTATAGAGTTGGAACATGGACTGTTCCACAAAGCCAACAAAAAGGCAGGCATAACTAGGACCCATGCGGGTACCCATGGCTACACCCTTGGTTTGGAGGAAGTGGGAGGAACCAAAGGAGAAATTATTGAGAGTAAGAATTAATTCTGCTATACTGAGGAGAGTGGTGGTAGAGGGGAATTGATTAGGTCTGGAATCCAAAAAGAAGTGAAGAGCTTTGAGACCTTCCTGGTGGGGGATGGAGATATATAGGGACTGGACATCTGTGGTGAAAATAAGGCGGTGGGGATCAGGGAACTTAAAATCATTGAAAAAATTCAAAGCGTGAGAAGTGTCACGAACATAGGTGGGAAGAGATTGGACAAGGGGGGATAAAACAGTGTCGAGGTATGCAGAAATGAGTTCAGTGGGGCAGGAGCAAGCTGAGACAATGGGTCTACCTGGACAGGCAGGTTTGTGGATCTTGGGTAGGAGGTAGAAACGGGAAGTGCAGGGTGTGGGAACTATGAGGTTGGTGGCAGTGGATGGGAGATCCCCAGAGCTAATAAGGTTGGTGATGGTATTGGAGACAATGGCCTGGTGCTCCTTAGTGGGGTCATGATCAAGGGGTAAATAAGAGGAGGTATCAGAGAGTTGTTGCTGTGCCTTGGCCAGGTAGAGGTCAGTACGCCAGACTACAACAGCTCCCCCCTTATCAGCGGGTTTTATAGTGAGGTTGGGATTGGTGCGGAGGGAGCGGAGAGCAGAGCGTTCGGAAGGAGTGAGGTTGGAATTGGAACAGGGTGTGGTGAAGTCAAGACGGTTGATGTCCCGTCGGCAATTAGCAATAAAGAGATCCAGAGCAGGCAGAAGACCAGAGTGGAGTGTCCATGAAGAGGAGGAAGGTTGAAGACGGGAGAAGGAGTCATCGGTGGGGGTAGGAGAGTCCTTGTCAAAGAAGTAAGCTCGGAGACAGAGCCAGCAGAAGATGAGTTCAGCGTCATGGCATACGCGGAACTTGCTGAAGTGTGGGCGAAGGAGGACAAAGGTGAGGCTCTTACTGAGGACAGAGCGCTCTGCCTCAGAGAATTGAAGGTCGAGGGAATGGTAAAGACCCGGCACAGATGAGAGATGGGATCGGGGTGGGGGGGGGGGGGTGGAGGGAGTCTGGTAGTATCAGTGGAGAGGGAAGGGTTGGGGTGAGAGGAAGATGGAGCCTCTGAGGGCCCAGGAGCTGACGATGGAATCCGAGGTAGAGGGGATTGCAGATTGGTGGGGGAAACGGGAGATGTTTTTTCTCTCTCTCTCTGCCCATCACTCTGCCTGTTCTCCATCTCCCTCTGGTGCTCCCATCCCACTTTCTTTCTTCCTAGGCCTCCCTTCCCATGATCCTTTTCCTTCTCCAGCTCTGTATCTCTTTAGCCAATCACCTTTCCAGCTCTTAGCTTCATCCCACCCCCTCTGGTCTTCTATCATTTCGCATTTCCCTTTCCCCCTCCTACTTTCAAATCTCTTACTATCTTTCCTTTCAGTTAGTCCTGACGAAGGGTCTCGGCCCGAAATGTCAACAGTGCTTCTCCCTATAGATGCTGCCTAGCCTGCTGTGTTTCACCAGCATTTTGTGTGTGTTGTTTGAATTTCCAGCATCTGCAGATTTCCTTGTGAGTGACCTGTTGCTTCATGATCATTTTATTAAGAGTTGATAGAATAAAGAGAATAGAATAGTGACAGGGGTCACTGCTGCTTGAAGAGAAGAAACTAAAGATGGTGCTGAGAGTAAAGCAGTTGCTTTATACTCGGGTATGAGAAATGCCATTCAAATCTGCAGATGAGACAAACAATTATAAAATACTTATTCAATACTGCAGTTAAAATTAACCAATAAAAAAACACTTATTCACTTAATTACAGAGAAGCTATCAGAATTATATTCTGTATAGTCACCATAGGCGTATTAAACTGCTATGCATACAAAGTCTACTTAAAATACAAGCAGATAATTGTTAAACTGCAAAGGAAGTGCCAATTCAAATTAAACAGTCAGATCCAACAATCCCTCCTTTGATTCTAAATCACACGTTTAGAATAAATACGTCTGAATTAAGTAATCAAAAAACATACTTGGGTTGTGAAATAACAAAGAGTGCATGTATCCTTCAAAATATTCATAATAGTATCATGGCTAGGCAGATTAGTAGGCACATTTCCATGGGTTTGAACTATTCTGTCCATAAGACCATAAGATGTAGGAGCAGAAGTAGGCCATTCAGCCCATCGAGACTGAATCCAATGGGCTTCATGGGCTGATCCAATTTTTCCAGTCATCTCCACTCCCTTGCCTTCACACCATACCCTTTGATGCTCTGGCTAATCAGAACCTATCTATCTCTGCCTTAAATACACCCAATGGCTTGGTCTCCACAGTCGCTGGTGGCAACAAATTCCACTGATTTACCACCCTCTGACTAAAGTAATTTCTCTGCATTTCTGTTCTAAATAAACATACTTCAATCCTGAAATCGTGCCTTATTCTAGAATCCCCTACCATGGGAAATAACTTCGCCATATCTAATCTGTTCAGGCCTTTTAACATTCAGAATCTTTCTGTGAGATCCCCCCTCATTCTCCTGAATTCCAGGGAATACAACCCAAGAGCTGCCAGACATTCCTCATACGGTAATCCTTTCATTCCTGGAATCATTCTTGTGAATCTTCTCTGAACCCTCTCCAATGTCATTTTAGAAAGGATATACTAAGGAGCCCAAGACTGCACACAATACTTCCAAGTGTGGTCTCACGAGTGTCTTACTGAGCCTCAACATCGCATCCCTGCTATTATTCCCTCTAGAAATGAATGCCAACATTGCATTCACCTTCTTCACAACCGACTCAACCTTTAGGGTATCTTGCACAAGGACTCCCAAATCTCTTTGCATCTCTGCACTTTGAATTCTCTCACTATCTAAATAATAGTCTGCCCATTTATTTCTTCCAGCAGAGTGCATGACCATACATTTTTCCAATATTGTATTTCATTTGCCACTTCTTTGCCCATTCCCCTAAACTATCTAAGTCTCTCTGCAGGGTCTCAGTTTCCTCAACACTACCCCCTTTTTTTTCTATCTTTTTATCATTGGCAAATTTAGCCACAAATCCATTAATACCCTAGTCCAAATCATTGACGTACATGGTAAAAAGCAGCGGTCCCAACACCGACCCCTGTGGAACTCTTTAAACAAGAAAAAATGTAAATTATGATGAGGCATATTAGTGTGAATAGTATGACACATAATATTCAGTAACTTTGGCTTCTGAGACTTAATGAATTCAACCAAAGAAATCATGTCCATCAATTGATGTATTTTAGCTGCTGTTTTACAAATATGATCAGCTAAATTGGTTCTGTCTTCAGATTCTTAAGGTATTTACGTACTTGCCTATAACTGCATATGTTGCCCCGTCAACTGCTAAGAGAAGATCTAATGCTATATGATTTTGAAGAACCATCTTGTGCCTGGCGACTATTTTGGTGTTCCTTTCTCCGAGGCATCAGCTAAGTCAGTGCTTACCCTTTCTAAAGCTGCAGCAACATTTTTAATCGCTTATGCTCTTTGCAACTTCAATAAAATGGGAATAATGCTCCTCCTGAAATGTTAAATTCTTGACTCTGGATGTAAAGCTAAAGTCTGTGTAAGTCTCATAGCAGGAAAGACATACCCTAATCACAAGATCCTATCTTGTTTTGTAGAAGATAAGCCCCATTCAGTCACATCCAGTATATCTTGCTGTGCAAGTGACAGTGGCCTTCGTTCCTGGACTAGGTTCCACCCACCCATCTTGAAAACTTGTCTATGATTACCAGCATGTCTGAGTATTCTTGACACTTCAGTAAAGAAATGCCTATTTGTAGATGTAAAAGTAGACCAGGTAGGGTGGGAGCACTTAATTGCAGTAGCTCCAGATTTGTTTTCTTCCATGTCTTGTATCTTTATAAACTTGAAAATATCGTGGGTTGTCAGCTTGAAGTTTCGATTGACTTTTAACACCTTTATTGTGAATGATAGATAGATAGATACTTTATTCATCCCCATGGGGAAATTCAACTTTTTTTTCCAATGTCCCATACACTTGTTGTAGCAAAACTAATGGTGATTCATTTTGCAAAGAAAGAACTTAAAAATGTACATTTTACCAAATGGTCAATATCTGTAACTGATAAGCTAATTCTGTATAAAAATAGCAGCTTTCTGTCCTGGCTTCAGAACTGTGTGGGTGACAGGGGCCATGCTGTTCTCCTTCTGCACAAGCAAAATGAAAAGAATGCTTGAGTCACAAGAGTGCATGTGTTCTGGGTCAGTTATTTTAGTTATTTTATTATTATTTCATTATCGGTGATGACAAGTCGCCCCGGTTACTTGTCAGTGTTGCTAATTGCTGAATGAGTCTTGACTGTGTTGCATGGAATATGTGACAAATGAATTTCACTCTGGGTAGACGATGTAAGACAATGAAAAACTAGTTATGTTTGCCTTCAGCTGATCAACCCATGCGAAAAATTACTTGGTCTTTTGTATTTGAGTGAAGGGAATGCAAACTGAATCTATGGAAAATGTTACTGGAATTCGAGATTGAAGTGTTTGAAAATGTCTGTGAAAACATCACTTTGAATGGAACATGGAATAGTTTTTGAAGAATTAATTTGACTAATCCTGCATCGTCACCTTAATTCAACAGTAGCTGAATTGATTTCCATTTTAGAAGATCTTTACTTCATAGTAAATGCTTTTTTCTTAGTGATGTGAAGACCTAATTTTAGTATTTTTATTTTGGGGAGTGAGTAAATGTCAAGGCCATTGTTGGAAGTGTAGCAGTTAGTGCTTTGCTCTACAGCACTAGCAAGCAGCAGCAGGATTCAATTCCTGTTGGGGTCTCTGAGGAGCTTGTGTTCTCCTTGTTGCTGTGTGAGATTCCTCCTGGTGTTCTGGTTGCCTCCCATATTCCAAAGATGTATGCGCTAAGATCAGTTAGTAAAGTGAAATACGTTGTTTGCATTAAATCAAATCAACTTTTGCTGATACAACTTGATGCAAACAATGCATTTCACTACATCTTTCGATATACATTTGACAAAGAATCTTTATGAAGGTCTGTATCTTTACTTGTATCGTTACTTGCTGGTGAGAAAAAATTGGTGATCCAGCTGTTTTTTTATTTATTGTTGGTAGATGGGGAGTTCCTGTTATTGTCAGTGCTGCTGAAGAAGACTTGGTGAGCTGTCACAGTGTGTATTAGAGATGATGTTAAGAAGGTGTATGGTGTGTTGGCATTCATCAACAGTGGGATTGAGTTCAAGAACCGTGAGGTAATGTGATAAAAGACCTTGGTCAGACCCCACTTGGAGTGCAGTCGGCCCTCCTTATCTGCTGATTCTGTATGCGCGAATTCAACCAACCGCGGATCGGGAAAACCCAGAAGTTCTCTCTCCAGCACTCGTTATTTGAGCATGTACAGACTTTTTTCTTGTCATTATTCCCTAAACAATACAGTATAACAACTATTTACATAGCATTTACGTTGTATTAGGTATTATAAGTAATCTAGAAATGACTTAAAAGTACAGGCGGTCCCCGGGTTATGAATGAGTTCCATTCCTGAGTCCGTCTTTAAGTCGGATTTGAAGTCAAGAACAGGTACATCCGGTATTATTTAGCGTCAGTTAGTCAAATGTTTTTCTTAGTATATCGTACATTTTTTACCTAATTTAACCACTGCGTTGCTTAGTAATAATTGTAGCTCTCATTGGGGCAGGGCCTTTCACATGCTCCATTAAAATTGTTCCGATCGTTGACTGACTGTAGCCTAATGCTTTTCCAATGACCGGTGGTGCTTCACTTCTTTCCGATCGCTTTATTACTTCCACCTTATTTTCAATCACGATCGTGATTATTTTCGTGAACAGAAACACTGCGGATTCAGAGCTGCGCTGCCAGGTCCTAATGTCCACTGCACGGAGACGTTAAAGTCCGGGGTTCCACTGGGTCCTAAAGACCTGAAGACCTAAAGTCCTAAAGACATTGATACATGTTAAATAAGGGACTTGAGCATCCGTGAATTTTGGTATCTGCGGGGTGTCCCAGAACCAATCTGCTGCGGATAAGGAGGGCTGACTGTACTGTGTTCAGTTCTGGTATCCTCATTACAGGGAGGATATGGATACTATAGAGATAGAGTGGAGATTTACAAGGATGTTGCCTGGATTGCAGGGTGTACTAATAAAGTATGTAAAAGGATTAACACTTCGTTAAACAATAGCAGCCTGTTTTTTCTGATGACCAACAGATGTGCTGAGCCATATTTCTTCTTGAAGATGGGTGGTTAGCTCGGGTTTCAGGATGCTTATCTCCTTCTGCACTCATGCGTAGAGATAGAACCACTCAAGCCTGTTTCTGTATGTTCTGTCCATTATGCTTATTTTGTAATTTGACTTTTGGGACTGTCACGTAGTGGATAACATGGATAACAGCCTATCTTGTATCTGAACAAATATGTGTTGTAAGGGGAATTGTTACTTTGGAGGATGGGACAGGAACAGTTACAGACAGACTTTTCCTGTTTGAGTGACTAACTAAGCCCCGGGTGCTTTGAATAATGAGTTTGTACTTATACGGTCTGTGAGTGACTTTATCTGGATTCGACTTCCACATTTGGCGCTTGCGAGCAGAGTACCAACATAGGGACTATGACATGGAGGCAGGCTGAGTAAGCAACAGACTGAACATCCTATCTATGGGGACTGATCGGGCCCGCAAAACAAATTGTCTCTGTCGTTCCCTACGATACTGCTGTGTGTCTCTGCCTCTCGCCTGGACCTCAGCACAGGACCTTGACGGGACCTGGATCGAATCTGCCGAGAGACTCGTATAAGGTAGGACAATTATTTGAAAATTGGACAGCTGACACAGTGTCTGCTTAAAAAAAAATAGAAAGGATAAAATTGGATAGGTGGCATGGATCAGGTAAAATTTGAAGTCATCTAAGAATTAAAGTTGGATAACAAATCAGGAAGATTGAACAGTGGACACTGTGCAGGTATCGGGTAAAAATTAAAGTCAGTTAAGAATCAACAAGAGTCAGCGGGAGACGCTCATGGAGTGAGTACTGTTTCAGATCCGCTCCATAATCTTTACTTATTTTAACCTTTGATCACCCTTATTCAACTTATTGTTACCTACACCAAAAGACTTTTGCTACTTTCTCGGGCTTATTGTTAAGATTTTATCGTGAATTTTGGAAGATATGCAAACAGAAATGGCTCTTAGATCCAAAGGACGAGAACCGGGGCGAAACCCGAACGGTAATGGAAAGAAGCCAGCTCAACCGCAACGCACTGAGTTAACTTATGAACTGCTTATGGAGCTTTTGGATAAAAAATTTGAGGAACAACGTCAGGCTTTTCAACGAGACATAAAGGTTTTTCAAGATTATATGGTTAAGACGGATTCAGTAATTAACCAACAGCAAGCGCTTATCACATTGCTGCAAGAGGAAGCGCGGAAACGAGATTTGACAATTGAAAAATTGCAACAGGATTTAATTTCGACTATTAAATTGGTGGAGACACTTAAAGCCAAGAGTGTCGATTTGGAGAATCGGTCCAGAAGACAGAACCTACGCATACTTGGTCTCCCAGACGGCATAGAACAAGGCGATCCTTCGAAATACTTTGCTCAATTTCTAAAAGATGCGTTTCCGTCGGTTTTTCCAGTAAACCCTCCGCTACTTGACCGAGCACATAGAATTTGGAGTCGATCACCGACGGTTTCAGATAAGCCCCCGGTGGTAATCGTCCGATTTCATTACGTACACGATAAAGAACAACTCATTCGTGAAGCTCGAAGGGCTGGGATGATTAAATTTCGTGATTATTGTTTTCGTTTGGTCCAGGATTTCAGCCCAGAAGTCATGAAAAAAAGGTTGCTTTTTAAACCTCTGATGTCTGAATGTTATGAGAAAAATCTAAAACCTGCGCTCTTATACCCGGCGAAGCTCAGGATCTCCCCCCCGAATGCTCCGCGTAAAGTATTTTTGTCTACCTTTGAAGCGAAAAAGTATTTGGAAGAGAACTTCCCTACTGATACAGTTACTACTCTCCAGTAAATGAGTGATTCTGATCGTGAAAGATGGTTTTTGATTATTTAAACCAGGGTTAGTCTCTGGTTATTGGTGTAGGTTTATCCTATACTTCATATTTAAGTTAAAGTGTGTTTTCGTTATATTAATCGCTCTGTCTTATACACTTTAACTACTATACTATATTTTTGTCTATTATTTTTGTTCTCTTGAAGGTATATTTTTAACCTTTCGAAGTGAATTTTTTGTTTAATATCAAGATAATGGTTTTTTGTAAAGTATTGGTTTAGTTTAAGATGGCGTTATTGTTTCTTTTTTCGTCTTCTTCCTATAATGCATCGCTTATCATAGTTTAAATACTTCTTGATTTGTTTGGGTTATAACCCGATTTATAAACTTTTAATGATTTTATTCCCTTTTTCTTTACAACTCAGCATATTAAGAAGCGCAGTTTTTAGTATTGCGATCATAATTCTTAAAGTTCGGGTGGTTTTTTATATATATCCGTTAAACACGGAGTGGTCTGCCGCTGATATGGGGGTAGAGTTAGTTTCATTTTTTCTTTTTTCTAGCCATATTTTGGCTTTTTTTCTTTTTCATACGGGGGTGGGGGTTGGTCTGTTTTCTTTTTTAATTTTTTTCTTATCAATTTGTTTTAGTTTTTTTACTTGGGCTGTTCATGAACTACAAATATGTCTACGATGTCGTCACTTCCGGGTCCGCTCTTTATTTTTGTCCCTCTTCCGGATGCATGAGTTTATAACATGGTTAACCCTTTATATACCAAAGGGATGACTTTAGAAACATGGTTCAAACCATTAACTTTGTGTCTTGGAATACTAATGGATTAAACCATCCGATTAAACGAAAGAAGATTTTCAAAGTATTCCAAAGACTTAATGCTCATATTATTTTTGTACAAGAAACTCATGTGAGGAAGGAGGACAAATATCGCTTTTTTAGGTCTTGGCGGGGTCAACAGTATCATTCGAATTCGAATGCCAAAGTTAAGGGAGTTTCAATTTTTATTGACTCCTCTATTGCATTTGTTCAACACGATATCCTTTCGGATCCGAATGGTAGATTTTTGTTAATTACGGGTTTACTCGGTAATAAAAAGGTTGCTATGGTTAATGTTTATGCCCCGAATGTGGATTGCCCTGACTTTTTTAAGTCCTTATTTACTTCTTTACCTAATTTAAATGAATATAAGTTAATAATGGGTGGTGACTTTAATTGTTGTTTAATTCCTTTGATGGACAAATCTACACCTATTCAGACTCTACCCAATAAGTCGGCCACTTGTATTAACTCCTTTTTGACTGATAATGGAGTTTTTGATATTTGGAGATTTCGTCATCCTAATGACAAAGAGTTTTCTTTTTTCTCACATGTTTATCACTCCTATTCGAGAATTGATTATTTTTTTATTGACTCTTGTTTTATTCCATCGGTAATTGGTTGTAATTATGATATTATAGCTATTTCTGACCATGCTCCATTAAAACTTTCTATTAATTTTACGGATACAGCTTTAAATGCTAGACAATGGCGATTTGACTCTACCTTATTGCAAGAACCAGACTTTATTAAATTTATGAAGGAACAGATTGATTTCTTCTTTTCAACTAATTCCACGGAGGATATCACATGCGGAACACTTTGGGACACTTTAAAAGCGTATATACGTGGACAGATTATCTCGTATTCTGCTGGTCTGAGAAAACGCATTAAGAAGGAAACTTTTTTACTGGTTGATAAAATTAAAGAGATTGACAAGAAATATTCGACTACTCCTAGCATGGAACTTTATAAACAAAGGGTTGAACTTCAAATGGAACATAGTTTATTACTTACATCTCCGATAGAAAATCAATTAATGAAAACCAGATCTGATTTCTATATACATAGTGATAAATCAGGAAAACTGTTAGCTAGTCAGCTGAAGAATGTTTCAGTTAAACGCCAGATTACTAAGGTTCGACAGCAGAATGGGGATTTGACAGTTAACCATGATGACATAAATAAGTCTTTTCAAGACTTTTATACCTCCCTGTATAAATCTGAATTCCCTCAGGATCATAATACCATGTGTGATTTTCTCGGGAAATTGAATTTTCCAAAACTATCATCTGATGATATTTCAGTAATAGATACTCCGTTTACGGATGCGGAAATTAAAGGGGTTATTTCCTCAATGAATTCTGGGAAAGCACCAGGTCCAGATGGGTATACAGTAGAATTTTTTTAAATGTTTTTCTGATACTCTATCTCCTTGGCTATGCAAGGTGTTTGAAGAAGCAATTAGATTGGGGAAGTTGCCACAATCTTTTTATAGAGCTTCCATTTCTTTAATACTGAAGAAAGATAAAGACCCTACTGATTGTGCATCCTACAGACCAATATCTTTATTGAATGTGGATTCTAAGATTTTTTCCAAGTTGCTGGCTTCTAGGTTGGAGAAGGTATTACCCCAAATTATTTCGGAAGACCAAACCGGTTTTATTAAAAATCGCTATTCTTTTTTCAATGTTAGGAGATTATTGAATATTGTTTATACTCCTTCACATAATACTTCAGAATGTGTTATATCATTAGATGCGGAAAAAGCATTTGATAGAGTTGAATGGCCCTACTTATTTTATGTGTTGGAGAAGTTTAATTTTAGTCCGACCTTCATTTCTTGGATTAAACTGATATATCAAACTCCAGTAGCCTCGGTGTTTACTAATAATCAAAGATCTCCATTTTTTCGTTTATTTCGGGGCACTAGACAAGGTTGTCCTCTTAGTCCATTACTATTTAACATCGCTTTAGAACCTTTGGCAATTGCCATCAGAGAATCACAGGATATTTTGGGTATTAATCGTGGAACAGATATTCATAAGGTATCTTTATATGCAGACGATTTATTATTATTCATCTCTAATCCTGAGAAATCTATTCCAGCAGTCTTATCATTGTTGGCTCAATTTAGTGAGTTTTCTGGGTATAAGTTAAATCTTAATAAGAGTGAATTGTTTCCTTTGAATAGACAGGTCCCAAATTATGGTATTTTACCTTTTAAATTAGCTAATGATTCTTTTACTTATTTAGGGATTAAAATTACCAAAAACCATAAAGAATTATTTCGGTTTAATTTTTTACCCTTAATTGATCAGATTAAAGGTTTGTTTACTAAGTGGTCACCATTATCTTTATCTCTGATAGGTAGGATTAATGCTATTAAGATGGTTATTTTACCTAAATTTTTATATGTTTTTCAAGCGGTACCAATTTTTATTCCGAAATCCTTTTTTACTAATGTTGATTCAAAAATTTCTTCATATATATGGCAGAATAAAAATCCCAGGTTAGGTAAAATATACTTACAGAAGACAAAGAAGGATGGTGGGTTGGCATTACCCAATTTCAGATTTTATTATTGGGCAGTTAATATTAGATATTTGATATGTTGGTTGAAAGAATGGGATGGTCCTTTTGGCCCTCATTGGGTGAGTTTGGAAACCAAATCGGTTTCTGCTTATGCTCTGGGTTCTATCTTAGGGACATCTCTCCCTTTTGCTCTTTCTAAATTGCCGAAGCGAATTGACAACCCGATAGTTAAATATACCTTACGTATATGGTTTCAATTTCGGAAATTTTTCGGGTTGACTCAATTCGTGTTAAATAGTCCTATTGTATCTAATTGTTTTTTCCATCCCTCAATTATAGATCATGCTTTTTTGGCTTGGAAAACTAAGGGATTATTAAGATTTTCCGACTTATTTTTGGACAACTGTTTTATGTCCTTTGAGCAACTAGCTAATAAATATAATTTGCCTAGATTTCATTTTTTTAGATACTTACAGGTTAGGCATTTTTTAAGTACGGTACTTCCTTCGTTCCCAAATTCTCTGTCTTCAGATACTTTGGAAAGTTTGTTTGAATTAAACCCTTTTCAAAAAGGGCTTATATCAAAACTTTATAATATAATTATGAAGATACGTTCAGTGCCCTTTGATAAGACCAAAAATGATTGGAAAAGAGAACTTAATCTTATTATTCCTATTGAGAATTGGGATAGAATTCTTAAATTAGTTAATACATCATCTATATGTGCCAAACATTCATTATTACAATTTAAGGTTGTACATAGGGCCCATATGTCCAAGGATAAATTAGCTCATTTTTATTCTCATATAAACCCTATTTGTGACAGATGTCATTTAGAAATCGCTTCTTTAACTCATATGTTCTGGTCATGTCCACTTTTGAGAAAATATTGGAAAGATATTTTTGATATTATTTCGGCGGTATTGAACATTGATTTACAACCCCATCCTATTACCGCAATTTTTGGTTTACCGATGATGGACTTACTTCACTTATCTCCTTCCGCCTGTCGAATGATTGCTTTTCTCACTTTGATGGCTAGAAGATCTATTTTGTTGAATTGGAAGGAAATTAATCCTCCCACGGTATTTCATTGGCTTTCTCAAACTATGTTATGTCTAAATTTAGAAAAAATTAGAAGTGCTGTATTTGATACTTCTATTAAATTTGAAAAGATATGGAGACCATTTATTCAATATTTTCATATGATGTAATGGCCCTGTGCCGGGCTTATTGGTTTTTTTTTCAGCTTTAATCGTATGTATGTTGAGAGGATCGGAGTTGACGTCATTGATGTTTATGTATACTCGTGAGATACTATGAACAGCCCTTTTTTTTTCTCTTTTTAAAAGTTTTTTTTAATTTTTTTTTCTTCTTTGTTTTTTTTTCTTTTTCTTGATACTAGATTAGTAGATTAGCTAACTTAGATAGATTTTTTTTTCTCTTTTTTATACTATATATTATGGAATATCTAAACTTACCTTGTTCATATATATACTATATGGTTTATGTTTTGGGAAACTTACTTATGCTGTATTCATTGTTTATGTATTTCTTTATGTATAATGGGAGTCTATATATTTGTAATCCCTTACCATTATTTGAATTGTATCTCATTCATAATATTCTAAATATTAATAAAAAGATTGAAAGAGAGAGTTAAGAATCAACAGGAGAATTGAGCAGCAGACACCATGCTTGGTAAAAAGACAAACGCGGGACAAGATCTGTTGTGTGATTTAAAAAGGTACAGGAACTTCACTAGGTAAAAAGTATGAGTTGTTTCATGATAGAGAAATTTACATATTTGAAGTATTATTTTACTGAAGAAATTGGGGGATGAAGTGTGGCCATGCGGAGGGACTTGGGATGTGACAAGCTGTGAACAAGCCATAAAAATGGTCCGGAAAAAGATCAGTCATAATAAATGCAAAACCTCAATCAAGGAATAAAACCCCGGGGACAAATAGGGAATGAAATGCAGGATCCCAGGAGCATGTCTGGCTTATCGACCCTGTTTGATGTGTTACAAATGAGGAGCAACTCTGATGGGCAGAAGGGTACAGAATCGCAAAGTCACCCCCCCCTTTTGAGAATCGCAAAATCATTATTATTTCGGGTCTGATACCCAGGAAATGAGAGAGCTACACAGCATGTCAGTAATGAGAGAGAGACAATGCAGGGATACACAAAGGTGGAATGTCTCCTATTGACAAAGAGAGAGATTACTGCTATTGTCTCTTGGAGAAGGAATTGTGTATTGAGTACTGTTCTATTCATTGAAACCCCTCAGGGGGCAACCAGAGTGGTCTGGTTGATGTGTTGCATCATCCCAGCCTGATTGACATCTGAGACCCCGTGAGTGGGGATAAAAGTAGGGTCTGGGGAACACCCCTCAGACGCACCAGGAGAGACGCTACGAGACTGGTGGGGGCTTGTGTGTGTGTGTCCACCCTTGCCTGGGTGACGAGTCCTCCACGGAACAGTCCAGCTAAAGGACGGAGACGGATGAAGATTGTAAAAGGAAAGTCGGCAAGTTAATAGCTGTTATTCTCTCTCTCTTTCTCTCTCTCACAAAATTGCAACACCGCGAACAACAACGACTACAGCCTGTATGAACTGAACTGAACTTTATATTTTCATCGAACAATTCATTATCCCCTAGACAACGATAGAGCTTATTTCTTATTGATTATTATTATACCCGCACTTTTAGGTTTGGTATTGATGACGTATATTATCTGTATATTTGCATTGATACCATTTTTGTGTATTTTTACTAATAAATGCTGTTAAAAATAGTATCATCAGACTTCAATGGATACTCCTATCTTTGCTGGTAAGACACCCAGTTACGGGGTTCGTAACAACTTGGGGCCTCGTCTCAAGATTTGATACCAAATTGGAGGGCCAGTAAATCGGACTTTTAAGTCCAGACTTGGATCTGGTTGCGCGGGTAACCAGACGGGAAACCAACAAAGATGGACGTAGACGAATTTACACAAAACCCGACTTTGAAGGCGCTAGAGGGGGCCACAAAGACGGACTTGGTAAATATTGCGAAAGGACTAAATCTTGCAGAGGTGAGGTTGTCAATGAAAAACTGGGAGATGCGGAGGGCCATAACTCAGTATTATATTGATACAAATGTGTTTTCGGCTGAGGTATTGGACAATATCACTGAAAAGGTACCAGCTATTGGGACAGCTCAGTTAGAGTTGGAAAAATTGAAGCTGGATGCGGAACAGAGGAAAAGGGAGTATGAGCTCCAGCTAAAGGAGTTAGAGGTGAAAAGGGAGAAGGAAAGAGCTGAAAAGGGAGAAGGAAAGAACTGAAAAGGAGAATGAAAGAGCTGGAAAACAGAGGGAGTATGAGGAGAAGGAGAAACAGAGGCAGCATGAGCTGGACATGGAGAAGTTAAGGCAAGAGCGAAGAGCTCAAGGGGCAGACCGAGAGGAGAGGTTTAATGTTAGTAGGGAGTTTAGGTTAGTACCTCCGTTCGATGAGACGGATGCTGATAGTTATTTCTTGCATTTTGAAAAAGGTGGCAGTGAATCAGAAGTGGCCCAGAGATCAGTGGGTGGCGTTGTTACAAAGTGTGTTAAAAGGGAAGGCACAACGGGCATATGCGGCCTTGTCTGTGGAGGAGGAGGAGTATGAGAATTACGAGGAAGTAAAACAGGCCATTCTTCGGGCCTACGAATTGGTACCTGAGGCCTATAGACAAAAGTTCAGAGATTTAAAGAAAGTGTGGAATCAGACATAAGCAGAGTTTGCCTATGAGAAGGGTGTGCTCTTGGATCGCTGGTGTGTGGCAGAAAGGGTGGAAGAGGATTTTCGGCATTTCAGGGAGTTAATTCTGATTGAGGAATTTAAAGGTTGTGTTTTGGATGATATCCGGATGTATTTGAACGAGAAGCCGAATAAGTCCATATCAGAATTTGCCAGGTTTGCAGATGAATATGCCCTAACCCACAAGACAAAGTTTTCCTCGAATAAGACCGTAGGAACGGTAGAGAAAGCCTGCCGGCTGAGGCAGAAATTCAGCCGGGAGCTAGTGGTAAAAGTAAGGAGGAAGAAAGGCAAGATGGCAGGAGGGTTCCTGGCTTGACCTGTTTTAATTGTGGAAAGGTGGGTCATATTGCATCTAAGTGCTTTGCTCTGAGGAAGGAGACAGGAAAAGGGAAAGCAGCAGTCCCTACAGGATGTATTGTGTCGATCAGCAAATCGACGAGAAAGCCCCAGGTAGATAGAATACGAGAGGGGCGTGAGAAATTTATTTCAGAAGGGACCGTGTCTGTGAAAGAGGGAGAAACATCAGTTCCAGTGTGGATCTGGAGAGATACTGGAGCTGAGCAGTCATTGATTCTCAGTAAGGTACTAGATTTTGGTCCTGAGATGGGAGAGGTAGTTTTGAGAGGTATAGGAAAAGGGACAGAAGCTGTACCTTTGCATAGGATCATTATAAATTGTGATCTGGTATCTGGACCAGTTGAAATAGGGGTGCGATCAGAATTCCTGAGAGAAGGCGTGGATGTCCTTCTTGGTAACGATTTAGCCGGTGGTGAGGTTTGGTCAGCAATGAAGCTGACGAGCCAGCCTGTAAATGTTGAGGACCCGCCCCTAGGTTCCAAGATCTATCCCGCATGTGCGATCACTCGCAGCAAGTCGAGAAAGGCAGCTGAGAAAGAGACCAGTTTAAATGAATCCTGTGTTGGTTTGGCTGAGACGTTCTTACGACCCTGTACCAAGAGGGGTTAGAGGGTGGTAAAACGGAGAATAGGGAGGTGAAAGAGAGTAAAGGAGAGGAGGTAGACCTACCGTAAGCCAGGAGGAAATGTATAGAGGCACAGAGTAAAAATGAGAAACAGATAAGGCTGTTAGAAGGTCCAGGTTTGGACATGGAGGATCTGTCTGGCTTGACAGAACTGTTTGAGGAAGTTGAAGAATTTAAAGATGTTCCCGATAATGAAATAAGGGCAGTCCTAGATGAAAAGGATGCCATTACCTTGAAGGAGTCTGCTGGGTTGGCAGATGAGGTTGTTTTAGCCCGCAGGGTTGAGTTTACTCCGGAAGGGAGTTGCCCAGAGAGTAGCTGGGAGGATCAGGGGAACTTAGAATTTGAAAAGGGGACGGGTATTGAAAGCCTGGAAGAGGCAAATGTCCCGTTTGAGTGTGTTCAAGATGTCGATGCACGTGGTACTGAACCTAATAATGAAACTCGGGAAAAGTCTGAGGTATCTGATTCAGTTAAAAAAGGAATGCTGTCCTTGTGGGTCAGATGGACTTGGTTCAGTGAAGAAAGGGTTAACCTTGGTACTAGTGGGAAATGAGAATTCCCAGTTGTTTGTGTACGAAGGTGTGTTAAAAGTTAGTGAGGAGATAAAAGGTGGTGATGTGGATATTATTATTGAAGGAGAAGGGAAAAGTGTAGTTCCTAAATTGAATGAAGAAAATTTAAAGTCTGGATTGGTGTCAGAAGCAGTAACCAGGCTGAAGGAACAATGGCTTGTTAACAAGGTGCCTGCGAATCAATTACAGTTTGATTTGGAATGTAAAGGTACCCCACTCGCTAATGTTATTCAAGGGTGTGCTGTGAAGAGGCAGAATTTGAAATGTTGTTTGGACAAAGAGGGATCGCTTGCAGATATTAAACTGAAAACTAATAGAATGAAAGGTCCTGAAGATAAAACTAACAACTTGCTTAAAAATAAAGAATTGTGTGGAAGTTCAGAAGATGGGCTAAGTTTGGAAAACATTGTTGATAAAATAACTCCTATGAAAGGAGTATGCAAAAGCCTATTCCACACTGGTGAGCAAGCTAACCACGTGAGAGTTAAGTGGAAAAGGGGCGAAGGTTGAAAAATGCCACTTTAAATAACAGGATCTGGTTTTGAGGGATTTCGACAAAGCATGTAAATAATAAAGACAACACCATGGAAGATTGACTGTTAAGTTTGAAAGTAAAATAAAGATTAGTATTTGCATAAACTTTTGTAATATACACGTAAGCTAAGATCACAACTCTTTTGTTTTGCTGAAGAAAAGGAATAAAAATAGGTGGTTATTAAATTGGAGTCTGATGCTACAGGAATTTATTAAGGTACAAGGTATTAAGATATTAAAGGAAGTGACAATGTAATTGCTAAATGTTTAGATGCTAAATTGAATGTATAACTATTACTCTGTAGTGAAAAACTCTTTTGTATTGTGTTAGATTCTGAAATTCTGTAAGACTCTGTATTAGTTAATTTTTCCCTGTGGTAAAAATTCTTAGAAGGATGGGGTGTTACGAATGAGGAGCAACTCTGATGGGCAGAAGGGTACAGAATCGCAAAGTCGACCCGCCCCCCCCTTTTTGAGAATCGCAAAATCGCTATTATTTCGGGTCTGATACCCAGGAAATGAGAGAGATACACAGCATGTCAGTAATGAGAGAGAGACAATGCAGGGATACACAAATGTGGAATGTCTCCTATTGACAAAGAGAGAGACTACTGCTATTGTCTCTCGGAGAAGGAATTGTGTATTGAGTACTGTTCTATTCATTGAAACCCCTCAGGGGGCAACCAGAGTGGTCTGGTTGATGTGTTGCATCATCCCAGCCTGATTGACATCTGAGACCCCGTGAGTGGGGATAAAAGTAGGGTCTGGGGAACACCCCTCAGACGCACCAGGAGAGACGCTACGAGACTGGTGGGGGCTTGTGTGTGTGTGTCCACCCTTGCCTGGGTGACGAGTCCTCCACGGAACAGTCCAGCTAAAGGACGGAGACGGATGAAGATTGTAAAAGGAAAGTCGGCAAGTTAATAGCTGTTATTCTCTCTCTCTTTCTCTCTCTCACAAAATTGCAACACCGCGAACAACAACGACTACAGCCTGTATGAACTGAACTGAACTTTATATTTCCATCGGACAATTCATTATCCCCTAGACAACGATAGAGCTTATTTCTTATTGATTATTATTATACCCGCACTTTTAGGTTTGGTATTGATGACGTATATTATCTGTATATTTGCATTGATACCATTTTTGTGTATTTTTACTAATAAATGCTGTTAAAAATAGTATCATCAGACTTCAATGGATACTCCTATCTTTGCTGTTAAGACACCCAGTTACAGGGTTCGTAATAGATGATAGTGATCGCGATGAAGACTGGCTGGTGACAAGACCCCCACCACCATATTGGGAGCTGTTACTAGCCATGGGACCGGAAAATTCTCTAGGGTTCTGTAACACCGTGGGAGGAAGGGTGAAACAAAGGGAGAGGGGGAAGACAGAGCCCCTATATCCAACTATCCCACGAGATGATATTGAAGAACTGATAAGCTCAGTCCCCCAGAGAAGACCCTCGCCCCAACCTCAGAGACAGTTACCTACCCGAATGATGCAAAATCCCAGGGCGGGGGAGCAAGATCAGCTGGCGGTTATCCCTGTCGATGCCCCAAGGAAGCCACAAGAAATGATCATGATGAAGAAGCAGACCCCTGACAGAAAGGAGAAACCGGCACTTTTTGCACAATTCAAGACAAGTCACTTTTTATTGTCATTTTGACCATAATTGCTGGTACAGTACACAGTAAAAACGAGACAGTGTTTTTCAGGACCATGGTGCTACATGAAGCAGTACAAAAACTACACTGAACTACGTAAAAACAACACAGAAAAAGCTACACTAGAATACTGACCTACCCAGGATTGCATAAAGTGCACAAAACAGTGCAGGCATTACAATAAATAATAGAGAAGGCAATAGACACAGTAGAGGGCAGTAAATTGGTGTCAGTCCAGTATCTGGGTATTGAGGAGTCTGATGGCTTGGGGGAAGAAACTGTTACATAGTCTGGTCATGTGAGCCTGAATGCTTCGGAGCCTTTTCCCAGATGGCAGGAGGAAGAAGAGTTTGTATGAGGGGTGCGTGGGGTCCTTCATAATGCTGTTTGCTTTGGAGATGCAGCGTGTAGTGTAAATGTCTGTAATGGCGGGAAGAGAGACCCTGATGATCTTAGCTGACCTCACTATCCGCTGCAGGGTCTTGCGATTCGAGATGGTGCAATTTCTGAACCAGGCAGTGATGCAGCTGCTCAGGATGCTCTCAATACAACCCCTGTAGAATGTGATGAGGATGGAGGATGGGAGATGGACTTTCCTGAGCCTTTGCAGAAAGTAGAGCCTGCTGTTCAGTGTTATTCAGATGTATAACACTACCCCTCAGGATCTTTTCAGACTTTGTTGCATGATATTATCTGTGGATGAGGGATGGAAATGGAAGGCAGAACTGGGATACCAGATTTGCCAAGAACTGAGAGTGGGTTTGCCAAACGGTGAGGAGCAGACCAACCAGATAATTCAGGGCTTGGAAAAAGCACTCCAGCAGCCTGTTAACATCCCCAAGGTATTAGAATGTAAACCAAAACCCGGGGAATCAGGGTTGGATGACTGGGAGCACTTGATATCATGCTACCAGACCTATGTGGGGGACCAGATCTTCAATAATGGGAATACTTCCCCTCAATTTAATGCGCTGCTGTTTCAATGTCTCCCTTTTCAGTTAGCCACAATGATTAAGACCAATGATAATGTACTGGCCAGATAATGACCGTAATCGGATGCGACGGGCTGTAGTTTACTACTGGGATACCAACACAGAATCCAGAACCGCCTCAAAGGGAGTTGCAACTAAGCATGAATTTGTCCAGCAGGGTGAGGGACACCGGGGGGGCAGATAATGCCTGGTATCATAACCATACGCCAAAACCGGGATTGGGATCAATTCCCTGATTGGCCTTACCCCTCCCCCCCCCCCCCCCCCCCCATGATGGTCCATATGCCCCAGGAGCTGGCCATGTGATGACAAAAAGGGGATGACCCCAACGACCTTATCCCCTTGAGCAGAGAAATGGGCCACTCCAGCAAATGCCCATACCCGGGGGAGCTTAGCCTGGACTGTGTTTTAACTGTGGCCGACCAGATCACTGGAAGGCAAGATGCCCCTGGGGACAGCAGAGATGCCCAGTTTCAAACTGGACTGTCACCCCATTCTCCATGATCAATCCTTTTGCTAACTGACTCGAAAATGTTGCCCGTTGTAAGTCGCGACCCACAGGAGGAACCAGCATAATCCACCATTGCCCTCTTAGGGTTCGAGGTGTCTGAACAAATATACCAATGGACACGATTCCTATGGGAGGAGTTTCAGGGAAGGCAGTATATATCCTGGCAACAGCGGCTTCTGATATTACTTTACATCAGCCTGTAAATAATGCTCTCTTTCCACTCGGCGGTGGAGCTTCTGACCTCTCGACAGACACAGCACCTCACTCAGGCACGACAAAATCGCTAGGAGACAGCCTTACTGAGCAACCAGCTGCTGACATTTTTTCTATGCTGCACTTTAAACCCAGCCATTTTCCTAATGTTGCCACCCCACGTTACAAACGATTCTGAACAGGATTGCGTGCTACAAAATCAACTCCTCACTACAGCCATGAGGACCTCATGGACCAACTCCTACAGGACCCCGACGTAACTTTGTATGGCGATGGTAGTTCTTTCACGGGCCCTCAAGGCCAGAGATGTTCCGGCTATGCTGTGGTCACAGATGACATGGTACTTGAGCAGGCATCCTTTCAACCAGCCGTGTCAGCACAAAAAGCTGAGTTATTTGCCCTCACTCGTGCCTGCATCCTCGCCACCAGCAAACATACAAGCATCTACACCGATTCTCGATACGCCTTTAGAGTAGCTCATGACTATGGAGCGCTTTGGGAATGCTGGGTTTCCTCACCTTCTCAGGACATCCTGAGCAATGCTACGTTCGTACAGTCTCCTCACTGCGTTGCAGCTTCCAAAAAGATTGGCCATTATCAAATGCTCTGCTCATACTGATTAAAATCTCCAGTGGTAACGCCATGGCTGATGAGGCTGCCAAAGACACAGCCCACACACTGGAAATTACAGTCCCACCAGGCCCGCCAAAGCCCCCTGCACCTCTCAGCACGGGTATGCCAGACATGCAAGTCGTACATATGTTTCCGGGGGACACCCCTGAGGAGGAACGCAGACTATGGTCACAGATGAGCTATAATGTGGGTCCCGTGACGGGCCTCTGGTACACCCCTGCGGGACAGGTCTGCGTCCCTACCCAATTCCTACCAATCCTCCTTGATTATATTCATACTTGTACTCCCCTCAGAAAGGAGGGAAGGGTAAATAGTTTGCTGCAAACATAGTGGCATCCAAAATTGCAGCAAGCAGCAACAAAGAGGATAAAAGCATGTTTAATGTGCCGTAAGAATAATGTGGGAAAGGGGGCACCCTGTGTTGGACACCACTCCCTTACCTGGAGACCCCTTTTCATGTTTACAAATTGATTCTATTGAACAATAGAGTGCATTGTTACAAATACTGCTTAGTGATCATAGTGTTTAGTTGATGGATCGAGTCAATCCCTGCCGTGAATAATCGGAATCAGAATCAGGTTAATTTGTTAACTTGATTAACAACATGAAATTTGTTAACTTAGCAGCAGCAGTTCAATGCAATACATAATCTAGCAGAGAGATAAAATTATAATAATTAAAAATAATAAATAAACAAGTAAATCAATTAAGTATATTTAATAGATTTAAAATAATGTGCAAAAATAGAAATAATGTATATTAAAAAAAGAGAGGTAGTGTCCAAAGCTTCAATGTCCATTTAGGAATCAGATGACAGAAGGGAAGAAGCTGTTCCTGAATCACTGAGTGTGTGCCTTCAGGCTTCTGTACCTCCTACCTGATGGTAACAGTGAGAAACGGGCATGCACTGGGTGCTGGAGGTCCTTGGTGATGGACACTGCCTTTCTGAGACACTGCTCCCTGAGGATGTCCTGGGTACTTTGTAGATTAGTGCCCAAGATGGAGCTGACTAGATTTACAATCTTCTGCAGCTTCTTTTGGTCCTGTAGCCCCCCCCCCCCCCCCCACCCCATACCAGACAGTGATGCAGCCTGTCAGAATGCTCTCCGTGGTACAACTATAGAAGTTTTGGAGTGTGTTTGTTGACATACCAAATCTCTTCAAGCACCTAATAAGCCCTGACAGCAGCTAAAATACTGTTGTGAGAAGTAATCCCTCAGTATGGGCTACCAGAAATGTTGAGTTCAGATAATGGTTCCCACTTTGTAGCAAAGTTACATGAGGAAATCTGCAATGCCTTATCCAATCAACAACAATTCTATTGCTTTCACCATCCCCAGGCTGCAGGTATAGTGGAAAGGCAAATGGTACCCTAAGAACTAAATTGGCAAAACTTTTGGAGGAAACAGGGCTCAATTGGTTAAAGGTATTGCCCTTAGCATTTTCCATGTGAGGGCCACCCACAAGGAAGAAAAACGGGAGTGTCACCAGCTGAAATCGTCTTTGGAAAGCTCCCAAGGATTCCATGGGGTTCTGTGTGGCCTCCCACTCTGGATATAAACGGGCTACCTGACTAAGATTCTCTGTGCCTTACACTCACAGGTGAGTCAGGCATACGAGGACGAAGACGATACAAGAGAAGGTGACTACCCTAAAATGGAACCCAAGAGCTATGTACTAATTAAGAACTGGTGCCGTGGCAAATTAGAACAACGGAGGAAGGGACCATTCCAAGTACTGCTCACCATGCCCACGACAGTCAAGTTCAGCTTCACCATGTACTGGGCCATTGTCTTTTCCCTTTTTATGGGCTCCCAGTCAACTGGAGTCACACATGAGGGAGCAGTGGCCACCGAAGACATGGCAGCTCCCCACAGGTTAGAGCCATCTTTTCCGCAAGGCCCACACAGGGAGTAGTTCCCCAAGTGCCATGGCCAAAACATCTCCTACCGTCTGATTTTGCCCATAATACTCTCCTGTCCCTTTGCTACAACTATGCCAAACACTAAGAAACAGGCTGCTATTGTTTAACAAAGTGTTAACCCTTTTACATACTTTATCAGTACCTTATGAGAATAGGTTGAGTGAACTTGGCCTTTCCTCCTTGGAGCGACAGAGGATGAGAGGTGATCTGATAGAGGTGTATAAGATGATGAGGGGCATTGATAGTGTGGATAGCCAGAGGCTTTTTCCCAAAGCTGAAATGGCAAACACAAGGGGGCAGTTTTCAGGTGCTTGGAAATAGGTACAGAGGGGATGCCAGGGGTAGATCTTTCACACAGAGTGGTGGGTGTGTGGAAGTGGATACAATAGGGCCTTGTAAGAGACTCTTTGATAGGTACATGGAGCTTCAAAATAATAGAGGTCTATGCGCTAGGGAAATTCTAGGCAGTTTCTAGAGTAGGTTACATGGTTGGCACAACATTGTGGGCAGAAGGGTTGTAATGTGCTGTAGAATTCTATGTTCTATTATGTGTAATGCAACTTTGGATATATAATGGATTGAATGAACAATTTGAGTACACATTGCATTGCAAGTCAATTGGGGAATTGTTGAAAGATAGTATTTCTAAAGAATCTGAGGATTTTTTCAACAGTGTCCTGCATCACGTTTTTGTCTGAAATATGTATATAAGGGCTCCCTGGGTTGTAGGGAGTCACATAACTTGTAGCAGTCTGATTTTATGTAATCTTTCCCATGGACTTTTAACAAAATATATGGAAAATACTGTGGACAGGACAGGTGCTTATTTGGGTCAAATAATGAATAAAAACCAATAGAGAAAATAGCCAGGATTCTCCTAATTTATCTGCGACTCAATGCAGCGTAATTGGAGACTGTTGCTGGACGGTTTCTCAGTAGTGTCAGCTATATATGGCCGTTAGACAGTTCTTAGGAACAGAACTTGGGGACTGCCTGCATATATATTTGAAATATTTAAGGTCATTATCAGAACATAAGAACATGAGAAATAAGAGCCATCTGGCCTGTTGAGCTCGCTGCACCATTCAGTAAGATCATAGCTGATCTGACCATGGACTCATCTCCATCTACCTGCCTTTTCCCCAGAACCCTTACTATTTCCTTACTATGCAAAAATCTATTCAACCTCATCTTAAAGTATATTTACTAAGGTAGCCTCCACTGCTTCATTGGGCAGAGAATCCACCAGAGAATTCATCACTCTGGGAAAAGCAGTTCCTCCTCTTCTGCGTCCTAAATCTGCTCCCTCAAATTTTGAGGCTATGTCCCCTAGTTCCAGTCTCACCTACCAGTGGAAACAACTTTATCCCTTTCATAATGTTGTTTCTATAAGATCTAATTAGCTTTCTATCTGATTTTTAGTTTTACCTTTTTAAATTGTTTGTAACCATGCTAAAATCTCTTATAATTCCAAAAATTGACAAGATTGTATCTTTTTTTTAGAAAAATAAAATGGCATTCAGATTGACAGTGCGCAAGTAAAGTATGATGTTTTTAACGTCAGATCGGTGCTTCCTGATGAACATTTGGCAAAACCATAGTCAGTTTTCTATCTTTGATTATGTGTGGTTCATGGAATGGCTTTCATGTCTCTTGCCCAGGGATGGAGTTGATTTCCTGTGATCACATTGTCCAGTTTGGCTTGTTGCCTCTGATGTTGCTGTGGTTGGCAGTTTCTCAGGATTACTTCAAATTTTATTTTTGGCTGGAAACCATGTTCCTGCATTGGTGTACCTTCTGGATCTGTGGTTCTCAATCTTTTTCTATCAGTGGATCAGTTGTGACTTTCATTTACCTCTTCTGCCCCCACTGTCTGTAATCTGTGTTGGTTTCCAAAGATTTTGCATCAACTGTGCAACTTATCCTAACATATGAGGGGTGATTGATAAATTTGTGGCCTAAGGTAGGAGTCAATTTTAGAAAACCTAGCACATTTATTTTTCAACATAGTACCCTCCTACATTTACACACTTAGTCCAACGGTTGTGGAGCATACAGATCTTGGACCTCCAGAAAGTGTCCACAGATGATTGATAAGTTTGTGGCCTAAGGTAGAAAATGAGTTATACAGTTCTCGTTACATGCAAGTCAACTCTGAGTGATTATGCAGAAAGTTTGAAGTTAATAACTCATCTACATTAGGCCATGAACTTGTCAATCACCCCTGCTGTGGACACTTTCTGGAGGTTCCAAGATCCATATGCTCCAAGACTGCTGGACTAAGTGTGTAAATGTGTAGTTATAATGGGTGACTTCAATCTACATATCGATTGGGTGAACCAAATTGGTAAGGGTGCTGAGGAAGAGGATTTCTTGGAATGTATGCGGCATGGTTTTCTGAACCAACATGTTGAGGAACCAACTAGAGAGCAGGCCATTCTAGATTGGGTATTGAGCAATGAGGAAGAGTTAGTTAGCAATCTTGTCGTGTGAGGCCCCTTGGGTAAGAGTGACCATAATATGGTGGAATTCTTCATTAAGATGGAGAGTGACATAGTTAATTTAGAAACAAAGGTTCTGAACTTAAAGAAGGGTAACTTTGAAGGTATGAGACGTGAATTAGCTAAGATAGACTGGCAAATGATACTTAAAGGGTTGACGGTGGATATGCAATGGCAAACATTTAAAGATCGCATGGATGAACTACAACAATTGTTCATCCCAGTTTGGCAAAAGAATAAACCAGGGAAGGTAGTGCACCTGTGGCTGACAAGGGAAATTAGGGATAGTATCAAGTCCAAAGAAGAAACATATAAATTAGCAAAAAAAAAAGCGGCACACCTGAGGACTGGGAGAAATTCAGAGACCAGCAGAGGAGGACAAAGGGCTTAATTAGGAAAGGGAAAAAAGATTATGAGAGAAAGCTGGCAGGGAACATAAAAACTGACTGTAAAAGCTTTTATAGATACGTGAAATGAAAAAGATTGGTCAAGACAAATGTAGGTCCTTTACAGTCAGAAACAGGTGAATTGATCATAAGGAACAAAGACATGGCAGACCAATTGAATAACTACTTTGGTTCTGTCTTCACTAAGGAGGACATAAATAACCTTTCGGAAATAGTAAGAGACCGAGGGTTAGTAGGGAAGTGGTGTTAGGTAAATTGAAGGGATCAAAGGCAGATAAATCCCCAGGGCCAGATGGTCTGCATCCTAGAGTACTTAAGGAAGTAGCCCAAGAAATAGTGGATGCACTAGTGATAATTTTTCAAAACTCCTTAGATTCTGGATTAGTTCCTGAGGATTGGAGGGTGGCTAATGTAACCCCACTTTTTAAAAAAGGAGGGAGAGAGAAACCGGGGAATTATAGACCGGTTAGTCTGACATCGGTGGTGGGGAAAATGCTAGAGTCGGTTATCAAAGATGTGATAACAGCACATTTGGAAAGAGGTGAAATCATCGGACAAAGTCAGCATGGATTTGTGGAAGGAAAATCATGTCTGACGAATCTTATATAATTTTTTGAAGATGTAACTAGTAGAGTGGATAGGGGAGAGTCAGTGGATGTGGTATATTTAGATTTTCAAAAGGCTTTTGACAAGGTCCCACACAGGAGATTAGTGTGCAAACTTAAAGCACATGGTATTGGGGGTGTGGTATTGATGTGGCTAGAGAATTGGTTGGCAGACAGGAAGCAAAGAGTGGGAGTAAATGGGACCTTTTCAGAATGGCAGGCAGTGACTAGTGGGGTACCGCAAGGCTCAGTGCTGGGACCCCAGTTGTTTACAATATATATTAATGATTTAGACGAGGGAATTAAATGCAGCATCTCCAAGTTTGCGGATGACACGAAGCTGGGCGGCGGTGTTAGCTGTGAGGAGGATGCTAAGAGGATGCAAGGTGACTTGGATAGGTTAGGTGAGTGGGCAAATTCATGGCAGATGCAATTTAATGTGGATAAATGTGAGGTTATCCACTTTGGTTGCAAGAACAGGAAAACAGATTATTATCTGAACGGTGGCCGATTAGGAAAAGGGGAGGTGCAACGAGACCTGGCTGTCATTGTACACCAGTTATTGAAGGTGGGCATGCAGGTACAGCAGGCGGTGAAAAAGGCAAATGGTATGTTGGCATTCATAGCAACAGGATTTGAGTACAGGAGCAGGGAGGTTCTACTGCAATTGTACAAGGCCTTGGTGAGACCGCACCCAGAGTATTGTGTGCAGTTTTAGTCCCCTAATCTGAGGAAAGACATTCTTGCCATAGAGGGAGTACAAAGAAGGTTCACCAGATTGATTCCTGGGATGGCAGGACTTTCATATGAAGAAAGACTGGTTTGACTAGGCTTATACTCACTGGAATTTGGAAGATTGACGGGGGATCTTATTGAAACGTATAAAATTCTAAAGGGATTGGACAGGCTAGATGCAGGAAGATTGTTTCCGATGTTGGGGAAGTCCAGAACGAGGGGTCACAGTTTAAGGATAAAGGGGAAGCCTTTTAGGACCGAGATGAGGAAAAACTTCTTCACACAGAGAGTGGTGAATCTGTGGAATTCTCTGCCACAGGAAACAGTTGAGGCCGGTTCATTGGCTTTATTTAAGAGGAAGTTAGATATGGCCCTTGTGGCTAAAGGGATCAGGGGGTATGGAGAGAAAGCAGGTACAGGGTTCTGAGTTGGATGATCAGCCATGATCATACTGAATGGCGGTGCAGGCTCGAAGGGCCGAATGGCCTACTCCTGCACCTATTTTCTATGTTTCTATGTAAACATAGGAGGGGACTATGTTGAAAAATAAATGTGCTAGGTTTTCTAAAATTGACTCCTCCTACCTTAGGCCACGAACTTATCAATCACCCCATGTAGTCAATATTTGCGTTTAAACAGCTTTAAGTATTACATGTTAAGTATAATGTTACAGGTGTTTATGAATAATAAAACAGTTTCGAAGCTCTGAATAGGGTATTTTTATTTATAATGTAATATCCCCAACCAGCAATGAGAAAAACAATTGAGTTACTTTGTATTTGGTGAGATCTTTGTGACTGATGCAAACTAGTGACTTTTTAAATATCTGGTTGCCACTTAGTTAAAGATAATCAAAGATCACCTCTTCACGACATCAAGATGGTTACGAGCTTTTGAAAGCAGGTGAAGAGCTTGACTGAAACCACGTTCAACTGGATGATGGGAAATCCAATTAAAAACAACTTTGTTTTCTCCCAGAGCTGTAGAAACTTGTATTGAATGTCTTTGGTTATCCAGAAATTTTGCTTGCTGCTTTTGCATTTTACTTGAGCTGTTAAATAGACAGCTCAATAAGATGTTCTTGCAATGTGGTGTTAACATAATTCACATTCACCCCAGATGGATCCACCACCCAATCTGGAATATTCATCTCCAGAAGGTTTGTGAACAAAATTCCATATCAGTATGCATCTGTATCAAATGATCAAGACATACAATCGAATCATGAGCTTGCAATTCTATTCTGAGTGGCCAATGAAGTAAATTGCATAAACTCACAACGTTCACTATTTCTGCTGAAAAGTTAGTTTTTCAAGAAAAGCAGATTGCTGTTTCCTTGCAACTGTTCAAATGTATCTGATGGATGAAATATGTCAGACTTGGCAGCAACACTTTGTTCTCCAAGCTGCCCATCAATCAACAATGCTACATTACTATCCCAGAGTGCAATCGGACCTCTGTATGCATTAGTAGCTACTGAAAATCATTACTTTTCTCAGAGTAACATTAACAACAATACAATTGTGTGAATAGGCTCAATAGAAAATTAGTAAATATCAAAGAATTATATTTGTATCATCTCACATGGAGAAGTTCAAGTTTAATTATCATTCAACTATGCATGAATAGCCATGAATACAGCCAAACAAAGCAGCATTCCTCCAAGCACCAAGATGTAAATCACTGTACCAACAGCCATACACAGCACAAGGCTCATTTCACATACAAAAATGGCAAGTAAGCATATAGTCACTCCAGGAAAAAAATATGTAGTCCATGTCCCTGAGTGACTGTAAATTGATAGTGCCTGGGTGTTACTGGAATGGAAAAGCAGTTCGCAGCAGTCCTCAGATGAACGTACGCACACACACACACAATCCAGCTTGTCATTTCACCGACTGAATACTGGAGGATAGCCCTGACTGGAGAGGGGTCACTCTCTAACGCTGCGCTTCCCCACCTCCGGTGTCTGTGCTGTAACAGGGAAGCCTGTGGCTTGAGGCCATGTCCTCGCTCCAACCGAGGCCATTCAGCTCCCCACCATCTGTCTCATCAATAAATAATCTAAATGGACATTACCAGTGGCCAGCAGAGTCTTAGGATAGTAAGACAGACATCCAAGACAATCACTCGCTTTTACACTGCCTTGGTGCACTGACGTAGATGCCTTCCTGTAGCAGGCAAAAACACATTCCACACCAAGACCAGCCTCTCTTCCTATGAGCAGCTTACTAATGGTGTAGATTTGCAATATGTGAAGTTCTCAATATCCAGAATTGTCTTCCAATCATAAAACAGATGTTTAAAAAAGACAAAAACCCTTTGGCCCCCAAGAGGCTGCTGTGTCTGAACACGTAGCCATTTTACCAGAAGGTTTCGCATTCACACCCTGAAGGGCGGCCCACTGAGCCCCCCTCCACATCCACTTCCAAATCAGTCCGTTTCGAAAGTATCAGTATGGAATGTATAAAACTAACTTTTTAGGCAGTATGTTTTAAAAATAATTTTTTTAGGCAAAACATTTTGAAGTGCTATTTATGCAAATTCTAATTGACAATAAAGAGCATGTGCTCAAAGAATTGAACTTTCTTTCAAAACATGATTCAGTCTCAGATTTGTGGTGGATGGCGTAACCACGTGTTTTTGCCTGTTGCAGTTTAGCCATTTCTGGCAGATGACTCCTGCAGCCTCTGTGTTACATTTTTTAAGTACTATAACATATCACTGTAAGGCAAGCAGAACCAGCCTCCTGCGTACTCGTTGACTGGACTTGCAATAGACTGACCTGCCTATTCTGCACTTTGTGATGTGGGGCTGGATGTGGAGCAGTCCTCGGTGGGCGTCCTGCAGGGAGTGAATGGTGATTTGTGTGTCGTCAATCAAGTGATTGATGTGCCACTCCCCCCACCCCCATGTGCTCACGGACACGCTGAGCTGTTTTGCTGTCTCATTTGCATCGTGTAGCATAGTTTCTTGACCATTTAGTTCAGCGTTCCAATTATATTACATACATTCATTCCTTTTTATTTATGTATTTTAGTAATAGTTCATCTAAACAGTAAACTTATGGCTCATTCAGAAACTATTGTTTTTTCCCTTGTGCAAAAACCGGCACTGGCCCCTGGAGGACCATATGGCCCATGTTGAGAACCACTGTTCTGGATGATTGATTAACAATAAATGTCAATGATTTGTAATACATGACCTATTTTAACTTTGTTATATTTGTCATAAGATAGTAACAACTTCCACCACATTAGAGTTAAATGTGCTTTGCTATGTGTTATTTAACAAGGTTTGTGTAGGAGCATGTGATTTTTGGAAGTATAGTTCAGAGGTGTTTTGGAAAGATGGAAGGTGAAGTTTAGCTGTGGAAAGATGGATACTAACTATGAAAGTTGGAATGAAAAAACTCATTTTCCAATAATTTGAGGTCTGGGAAGCACTAGAAGTTTGTTGGTGTGTTTGTGTGGGCTGAGACTCATGGCATTGAAAAAGTGTTACAATTTTGGATGTGCACAAGTAGGCCATTCATTTATTGAAACCTGTTGGACAGTCCAATGAAACTGTGGCTTATTTGTGTTTATCTTGCCTTGTTTTCCCATTGCACCAAATTCCTCCATTGTAAATAAAAATCTGAAAATTAATTGTCTGCTTTTAAGCAATTGCTGTATGCACAGATGTTCTAAGTTCCTGTCAGGATCTAATTGTAGAACTGTTTTTCAACTTTACTCTTGAAATGCCTGGTTCCAGTTTTTAGATCATGCCTGTTCAAGAAGTAGCTTCTTGTGGGTACAGAATTGTAGCAGTGAATATGATATTTTTGTGGTTAAGATTGATCAATCTAGTAGAGTTATCATTCAGCTGGAGAATTTAATATATAATTAAATACTATTTGAAAAGACCTACCAAGCAAAGTGATCCAGGTACGGTTTGTTTTTCCCTTGTGCAAAAACCGGCACACAGCCTCAGCATAACTTCTGTCGTCTTGTACATCAGCCCTGCAGGAGTAAATGCAAGTCTTTCATTAACATTTAAAAATATTTTGACCTGTCCAATCATGTTTTAATGGTTTGTGTAAGTTAAGTTTTGTAATTCCAAAACATAAAACTACCGTAATCAAAGAAAAACATGGAGCCTGGTTTCATTTTTACTTTTGTGACATGGGCACGTATGATGTGGTGGCGTGATGATATGCCACTCATGTACTTTTACATATCACCTGTAATGAATTAGTTAAACAAATGCTGCTTTATCAGACAACATATTTACAATATCACTCAAATATTAAATACACAACACTCCTCCCTGCTTAGCTATAAAGAAATAATGCAAAACATATATAGGTCAAGAAGTGTGTGGATGAGGTGAGGGCCTTCATCTGTCAGAGCTGACCATGGATATTATGTCCTAGCTATCTAGGTGCGCAAGCCTGGGCAGTTAGATGTGGAGAGCAAGCTATTGCCCATGCAGCAAGCTCCCTTTCGGTTCTAATGAACCCAAAGGAACGGCAGAGACTGATACAGTTTGGTACCAGAACTGTTCCCAGAGTTGGCAGTCAGCATTGAACTCAATGTTGGTCTCCCTTAAGGATTCCAGCTCTGGATTTTTCCCTCTGAGTTTATTCCTGACACTTTCCCCGTGATTGGGTACAGCTGCAAGTCAGCGGAGGTTTGAGATCAGAGTTTTCCTTCTTGATGGGCTGCCAACCATGGCTGACAAGCCCCGTCTGCCCAAAGCTACTGGTTTTAAGGCACCAGTTACCTGCCTTTGCCCCTTCTTCCGTCAGTAGTTCTCTGGGCTTACTAGGTAAGCCACACATGAAAGCCAGGAGCTAAACTTAGTTGCCAGAGGCTATTGCGAGCATTTAATAGGTGGGAGAGCTTGTCCCCATTACCACCCTTGGCTATAACAACTGTCACGCAGGTGAGAAACTGCTAGAAAATTCAGCAGTCTAATGAACAAGGAGGCAATTAAAAGAGAGAGAGGACTCTGACTTGGTTTTGATAACACTTTTATTTGTGACCTTGAGAGAGAGAGAGTACGGCGCCAGCTGAGACACGAGCTGGGAAGTCACCATGGTAACAGCTCAGAGCGGTTGAGCTAATGGACGGCTGGAATTTCGAATGGATTATAAAAAGTTGAGGCTTTTGGTCTGATAACGGCAGAGGAGACACGACATGTGAGAATTGCGGAAGCTACCCAAGAAACCACTGGTGGAGTTTAAGATCACCACGAGGGTGGAGGCCACGGACCGATTAATTTCGACCCGTGATTACCAGTGTGGGTAAGAGCTTGCCTGTGGTGGTCTGCTGGTGGTGAACCCGTGCCGTGGGTTAGTAGACCGTTTCCTGGAAGGGGCTTTGTCCGTCTGGGGTTCACACGAAGTGACTCTGAAGACTTCGGAAGCAAGAACAACTAAAGCTGCCAATGTGAACATCAACTCAATTAACTCTCTCTCTCTCTCCATCAATTCAACTCGACAAAACATAAAGTGAACTGAACTGCTTAAACTTACCTGACACCTTAAGACTGATATCTACCTCCGGGACTGTTATCTTTGTATCCACACACACATATTTACGGAGATATATATATGTATATAATAGTTTATAACCTGTATCGTATTATCTGGTTTTAATGATATTAATTCGTAGTAGTAATAAATATAGTCTTAATTCACGTAAAACTATGAAAAATGCACGCAGTTGGTTTTTGACCAGCGAGTGTTTCCATATAGTAAACCAGACTCCAGGTGTGTTCCGTTTCTGCTGGTCCTTTTCAACTTGTCACGGGATTCGTGACACAACTTTTAAGGAACTGCAACTACTAAAAAGACATCCACAGCATATTAAATTTTACATGATCCCATTCACGCTGTGGAGGCTTTCTTTTTCATGTGGGATAATGTGTTTCTTGACAAGGGATGCCACTCTGCTTGGCAGGAGAGACTTGTGGCTGTGAAACAATCTTAGGTTCTGGGGCCTCCTCTGTGGAGGCAGTAGAGTTGACTCTGGGACTGCAGGAAGTTGTACTGACAGCTATGGACACCTATTATCTCTAACAATTGACTCTGCTGTCCTCAACTGATCGATGTGTCTTCAGATGACATCAGACACAATCCCCACTCTGTTGGAGAGTAGTCCAGTTCTGTCTTTAAGATCCCTGTGTATCCACTTTTGATCACCTCTGTGGTCGCTTGCTTGGACTGCTTGTCCAGGACTGAAACATCAAAACTCCTTGTTTAAGGAGCCCTCACTTTGTCTCAGCTGTTTGTTCTGCATACTCCTCCTGAGATTAGGTTTGAGGAGATCCAGGCCTGAACGCAAGGGACGACCCAGGAGTAGCATAGCTGGTGAGATGTTGGTTGTGGAGTGTACGGCATTGTGATATTATGCAAGGAGGAAATTGACAAGCTGCTGATTTAGTGTCAGTGTAGTATGTTCTGATATTACTTACAGCGCTTTCTTTCGACCCTGGATAAACCTTTCCACCAAGCCATTCGCAGTCTTGTTCCATTCATTTTTCGGGAATGACTAAAACCGTTCCACAGTTTTCAGTGTTCTAGAAAACCAGTCTTTGAGAAGAGGCTTCTCAACACATCAACAATGTGCAGGAACAGTTGGTCATTTTGTAGCTGCATCCACCACTGCGAAGAAATTTGTGCCCATGAATTGCCTGGCAAAATTCCCATGAGTCCTCTACTAGGGCAAAGCAGACCGTTCCCAGAGACGAAGAGGAATTTCTTTTGGCATCTTCTGGACATCTTGGTATCCTGAATGTTGTACAGCAAACTGCTCGATCTGCTGATCTATCAATTCAAGCCACCGGACAAAGCTTCGAGCCAACGTTTTCATTTTGGCCATGCCTTGACGACCAGCATGTACCTCCTCCAACACTTCAGCTCACAGCTTGGGTGGGAAAACAATGCTCAATCCCCACATAAGTCAATTCCTGTCGAGGGCAAGTTCATCGTGGCACTGGTTAAAATGGGGGATCTGGAATTTCTGATGCACCTTGGAGTCATTTTGGGTTGCCATGAGAGAGTGTTGGGTCTGTTCTGGGTTCCCTTTGGATCATCTTTGTTGTAATATGGAGACTTTTGATTTGCGATAGGGAGAATACTTAAACTGGAGTGTGCTCTTCTGTAAATATTTCAGTTATTTCCCTTTCCAAGAGTAAATGGGACAATCCATAAGCATTTCCATGATCAGTTATCCTCTTGAATTGAAGTTTGCACGAAACAGAGCCCATCTCTGCATTCATGTTGCTACTGTTAGTGGAACACCCTTCTGTGGATTGAAATTGGTAACTACTGGTTGATGAGTAATGAGGGTAAAATCTCTCCCATGTTTGTATTGATTGAAGCATTTTATACACCAAATTAGAGGGGAAACTTCACTCAGAAGGTCGTAAGAGTGTGGAATGAGCTGCCAATGCAAGTGGTGCATGCGAGCTTGATTTCAAAGCTCAGGAGAAGTTTGGATAGGTACATGGACGGTAGGGGTATGGAGGGCGATGGTCCTGGACCAGGTCAGTGAAAGTAGGCAGTTGGAATGGTTCAGTATGGACGAGATGAGCTGAAGAGCCTGTGTCCATGCTGTATTTTTCTATGACTCTGTGACTTGAAACTCTGTTCTTCTACTGTTAAACTTGGCAACACTGGCACTTGCATCTCACTGGCTATATGAGTCACTTCAAAATGCTGCTCAATTTGTTCAGTATGTAACAGCCCGTTATCTCTTACGCCATTGAATGCATCTGTCTTTCTGATGTAGCCAGCCATTTCTGCATTTTTAAAAAAATCTATGATTAATATCACTTGGTACTACTCACTGTTCATGTACCTGTGAATTTCATCTTGTTTTCTGTCCCTTCCTGAATAAACACATGCTACGTATTTGTAAAACTATTAACATTCACTGTGCTTCAACAGGTAGGTAGCCATCTTGGGTTCATTTAAACTAGTGGTCGCCAACCTTTTTAAGCCCAAGATCCCCTACCTTGGCCTCAGTGAAAGGCACGATCGACCTACTAAATCGTTTAGACACATGCATGTGCACCGGGCAGAAGGGACCGGAAGTGGAGCGCCGCAGCCCCGGAAGCAAGCCGTCTTTTGCAGGTGGCTTTCTGTAGCGGGAGTGTTGCTATGTTACCATTATCTTAATTGATATTACTTATTTTTATAATGCTCACATTACAACACCTTTAATTCTATGGTTCATTATTTAATTTTATTTCAACATGAAAAATAAATGAATAAAAATTGACTGTTGCACTCAGTGTGATGGCTGAGGCTGAATACTTTTTGCTAGTTCCCTGAAATTTGGCTCATAATTACAGACAGTCAGTCTGAGACAGTCTGTGAGCTGTCTGTCAGTAAGACAGTTCCTGTACTTAGATTTAATAATTTTCATCTGTTGCAGCACAGAGCCCTCACAAACCTCCTGACAGACTGAATATTTGAATGGACAGTTTCCTTTATTAGACTGAATGTTGAATCTGCCATGTTTTTCAGGTGTTTTGTATTGGTAAACTATTATTGAGACACTAGTACACCCTATCTTCGCTGTATACGGGGGATATATTCCTTGTAGTTAATACAAAATGTGAAAACGCATAATGTGAATAATTATTTAAATAGAGAAAATAGGGATGTGTTCTGGAGGGCTTCCTAAATATGTTTTATCTGTAATTTATTCACATTTTCATACCAATATGACACAAAAGCAGTACCACAAGGCAACATTCATATTATATTTAATCAATTTAAGGTAATATTCAACATAATAAATCATAGAAAGTTAACATTCTAGGGTGTACAGTACTCACTAACAGTGGCAGGTGTGCTGGCACCGGGAGATGAGTAGTTGTGCAGTGGTGTCGGGCAGCTTTACATGGATGAGGTGGATGGTTGTGGGTCGTCAGGGTCATCAAGGACAGCAAGGAGTGAAGAAAGACTCACAGAACTCTCAGTACTGCAGGCAGCAGGAGATGACACAGGTTTGAAGAAAGTGGTGAGGGTTGTTTGCTTGGCAGCTTTCTGTTTTTCAGTATAAATTTGCTTGTGGGGGAAGAAGGATTGACTGCAGGGAATGACTGAAATGCTGACTTTGTTCTAAACTTGGGTCGATGTACATCGCCATTTGTGCCAAGTGTTCTGCAACCTTAAAAAAATTCTGCCAGTAAATCCTTCACCGTAAAATCCTTTACCTGCAACTCGACACTTTCCTCTTCATCGTTGTCATCTTCAGTCTGAGTTGAACGCAGAAGATCAACCGCACTTAATTCTTCATCCTGAGAATCCAGGAGTTCTACCACGTCGGCAGTCTCGAGATCTGAGAATCCTTCCCCACCAATTTTACAGCTCAGGGCCACGCAATCCTGGACAGCTGCACTAAAGGCAGGAAACCCCTTGAGGGTGTGCACACACTCCACCCAAATTGATTTCCACGCTCCATTGAGAGTGGAAGACCTGACCTCTTTCCAGGATTCATCAGTGTTGTTGATGGCATGTCTGATGTTGAAGGACTTCCACCATTCCCTCACCATTGGTAAACTCCTGGGATTTTCAAAATCATCTGTTGCTTGCAGTATCTGAGAGACAGTTTGCCGTAAAAAAAATACGCCTTGAATGTGGATATCACACCTTGGTTGAGTGGTTGAATCAGCGATGTCGTGTTAGGCAGCAGGAAACGCACTGGTATGTTAGGATGAATGCTGTCCAAATATTTAGGATGGGCTGGCGCATTGTCAAGCAACAAAAGAACTTTAAAGGCAAGATTCTGTTCCTGGCTGTAGCGTTCAGCCTCAACAGCAAAATGATTAGCAAACCAATCTTCAAAGATTTGATCAGTGACCCATGCTTTCTTGTTAGCTGTCCAGTGGACAGGAAGCATATTCTTACTCAAACCCTTATGAGCACCGGGGTTTAGGTGAATGATAAACTAAGAGAGGCTTCATCTTACAGTCTCCTTCCGCATTGGAACACAAGCAAAGTATATCTATCCTTTGCTGCCTTGAAACCTGATGCAATTTTTTCATCTTTACTTATGTAAGTGTGTTTCAGCAGACGCTTCCAATAAAGCCCGGTCTCGTCTGCATTAAACACCTGCTTTGGTGTGATGCCTAACTCAGCTATCATTGCCCGCAACTGCACAGGGTAGCGTTCAGCAGCTTCGTGGTCAGCACTAGCTTGCTCACCACGCGCAGTTAAGTTGTGAAGCCTGTGACAATTAACACCTTAGAAAACCATCCCCTACTTGCATTAAAGCTAAAAAATATCACTTGACACTTCCTCACTAGCCTCTGAATAAAGACGACCATAAATTTCCAAAGCTTTCACACGAAGATGATCGGAACCAAGTGTTCTTCTTTGTTTCATACTCAATGTACAAACTCAACATTTTCTCTATTTTTGTCATTATTGGGTTACGCACTTTGGTAACAATCTTTGAAGACGTTTGTGATGAATCAATCACTGCACTTTATTTTCTCAGCGTTTTTCTTTGTTTCTGATCGTGGACTCACCCAGGCCGAAGTTGCATCCAAGAGCTGTGTTACATTCATCTGACGCCACCCTGTTTATAATTTCCAACTTTTTTCCAAGTGTTAAAGCGGTTCTCTGCTGCTTGGCTGATGGCCCAGGACTTTGCATCGGATGCTTAGGAGGCATAGTTAAATATTTCAAGCACAAAATCAGTGCACCGTAGGTAAAAACAACCAAAGTTAAAAAGCGCACATTGCCAAAGCCAATGTGAGACTGGCGGGAGTGAGTCTGAGGTGTGCGCACGTGACTTGTATTGGCGGGAAAGCTGTGCTCCTCGCATAACTTGAGTTTTGGACGCATATAAGGAGAAGTTGGTAGAAATATGTTCCTTGCATAACTGAATCCGCATTGACTGAAGACGCATATAACAAGAATAGGGTGTATAAGTTTCAGAGGTACGCAAGCTAATGACACCACTGTTTTTTGTTTCCCAGTTCTTTTACATTTGAGGAATGTTGGAATTTAAAGGGGGAGAAGTGTTGTAATGTGAGTATTATAAAGATAGGTTGACGCCAATTAGGATAATGGTGATGTTGTGGTGCTCCTGCTGCGGAGAGCTGTTTGTGGGGAGAGGTGGTTTCTGGGTTGTGGGGTTTTGCTTCCGATCTTTTCTGCCCGGTGCACATTTTTCATTTTTTTTCGGGATCTACTGGGAAAGTCTTAAAGATCGACCAGTTGATTACGATGGACTGGTTGGCGACCACTAGTTTAAACCTTCCTTGTTGCTGCTGTTATGTTTTGTAACTTCAAAGCATGAAAGTAATGTGGTGCTGGCAATAATATATCTACTTAGTTTTGTTTTTACTTCAGTGAGGTGGATGCCCATATGATGTGGTGGTATGATAGTGTATGCCAATTATGTGCTTTACATGTAAACTAATGAATTATTTAGTCAAACAAAGAATGCTTAAACAATATATTTACAAATTTCAAATATGACTGAAATATTACATGCACAACATTGTACGTCCAAATTCCTTTGCACGTGAGATGAAATCTGTAATGAAATATTTTCATCATCATTTGCATTGCTATCTATTAATATGCCATTGGTAAACTTGCATACATAGCTTTCTTTTCCATTGTTAATGGATATAGTGAGTAAGAGAAAGTGACTTGGTAAGCATTTGATTGGCCAATTGAACTTGCTGTTTGCTTCTCAGTCTTGACCAATTTCCTTGCCAGTTAACAATTTGCTGTCAATCATTTGCTTTTGGAATTCTGGTTAAGACTCCAAGGATGAACTTGATCAGGTAGCTACTGGAGATATCCACTAAGGTTACTCATATACACTTTTTGCGAAGGCATTTCAAAAAGTCATCTGTTGGATTGCACCTACCCTGTATCAATTGATATTGGCTGATTTTAATCAGCTGAAACTTTTCCATGAGTTTTAACACTGATTTAATTGTGCAAGTTTTCAGCAGCTGTTTGGCAAGTTTGGTCTTTAATTCCATCTGTAGGCCTTTCTTAAATAGTGTAATCTAGAGTAGACGGAATTGTGGAGTTATGTCCTTCAAACAAAATTTTGGGATGGGCTTGGTTAAGGTACTTGTCACATATTAGATAATTTTATTCATCTTTCAATTAAAAGTGCTTGCATTATTTTGACTTGTGTCTCTGGTTTTAATAGTGGTTTCTTTGCAAACTATTATTTTTCTTTATTAAAAATATTGATGCAGCATCATTATTCAATACCTGTGCTATTTACTTAATCTAGAATATTTTATGATTCATTTTTGTCATGTTATGTGACTTTTGATTGAAGTTGAAAAAATTGCAGTCTGTGCTAAATTTTGTTTTCTTGCTTTCATTTTCCATTATACAGCTAATGTTTCAACTTGCCATCTACAAAATTGGATCTTTTAAAGATTTTTAATTTACAGTGATCCTCCCTTCCAGCGCTGGTGTATTGGGATGAAGGTTATGTGGAGCAGTCACATTAAGTACAGCATGTCACGAAGCTGTGTTATAATTAATATTCACAATTGGTTACCATTGCACCTTCTGCTTGAGTGAATGAGGGTCGCTGCCCCTCTGTTTGGTTTCCCTGTCTGCTTGAAGCTGAACTTGATCCACTTGATGTGGAAAGGGTCAGCAGCAGAAAGGGACAGAGGTCTCTGTATCTCAGACAGCTCTGAGAAATGATCTCATGTATGCAGTGAACAGAAATTAATGTAAAGTATAAAAACACTTCATCACATCAGATGCACAGCAACTCTGGCAGGGTTTGCAAAACATTACTTCCTGCAACGTGAAACCCAATAGCACTACGCGGATGAACTCAACACCTTCTATGCCCACTTTGAAAGGGAGAATATAACTTCAGCTGTGAAGATCCCTGCTGCACCTGATAACCCTGTGATCTGTCTCAGAGGCTGATGTTAGGCTGTCTTTAAAGAAAGTGAATCCTTGCAAGGTGGAAGGTTCTGATGGAGTACCTGGTAAGGCTCTGAAAACCTGTGCCAGCCGAATAGCAGGAGTATTCAAAGACATTTTCAACCTCTCACTGCTATGGGCGTAAGTTCCTACTTACTTCAAAAAGGCAGCAATTATACCAGTGCAAAAGAAGAATTATGTGGGCTGCCGGTAGCAGTCACATTGACAGTGATGAAATTGGTCATGACTAGACTTGAACTCCTGCCTCAGCAAGGACCTGGACCCATTGCAATTTGCCTATTGTCACAATAGGTCAATGGCAGATGCAATCTCAATGGCTTTTCAGATGGTTTTAGACCACCTGGACAACACAAACACCTATGTCAGCATGCTGTTCATCAACTATAGCTCAGCATTTAATACCATCATTCCCACAATCCTGATTGAGAAGTTGCAGAACCTGGGCCTCTGTACCTCCCTCTGCAAATGGATGCTTGACTTCCTAACCAGAAGACCACAATCTGTGCGGATTGGTGATTATATGTCCTCCTCGCTGACGATCAACACTGGCGCACATCGGGTGTGTGCTTAGCCCACTGCTCTACCCTTGACTGTTTGGCTAGTCATAGCTCAAATGCCATCTTTAACCCTTGGGCACGACCTCACTTTTTTAATATATTTATGTTTTTTGCATGTTTTTAATCTTTTCTATGTATGTATACTGTAATTGATTTAATTATTTATTATAATTTAATTTTTTTGCTTCTATAATATGTATTGCATTGAACTGTTGCTAAGTTAACAAATTTCATGACACATGCCAGTGATAATAAATCTGATTGAGTTTGATAAAGCAAAGAATGAAGATCTCGATCATGTATCATCAACGTTGGAGTGAACATATGCTTTTAAAAAGTATGCATATCACAAACCAAAAATGTATCACGGTGAATTGAAAATAGAAGATATTTGTGAATACTTGCCAGGCTGGTTGCAGAAATTTAATAAAAGGCAGGGCAAAGAATTTAAGGATTTACAAACTTCTCAAAATAAGTGCCTGCTGATCATGAAGCAGCAGAGAAATTCATTGAGTTTGCAAAGATTATAGCTGATGAATATCGAAGACCAGGACAAGTCTACAATGCTGATTGGTTTTTATGCATAAAATCCTAAAAAAGAGTAAAATACAAATAAAGTCCACTGTAACTTTTTGATCAAAAGGTGGAGACTGAAAACCTGCTATTATTTGTTATTGTTCAGCTGATTTATAAGACCATGAGGAAAAAGAGCAGAATTAGGCCATTTGGCCCATCAAGTCTGCTCCGCCATTTCATCTTGGCTGATCCATTTTCCCTCTCAGCCCCAATTTCCTGCCTTCCCACTCATGTTCCTTCATGCCCTAACCAATCAAGAATCTTACCAACCTTTGCCTTAAAAATACATAAAGGCTTGGTCTCCACAGCTGCCCATGGCAACAAATTACACACATTCACCACTCTCTGGCTAAAGAAATTCCTCCTCCTCTCTGTTCCAAAAGGGTGCTGTAGGAAACATGCTTTCAAAATCCACTCAATCAAAGCCTTTCACCATTCAATCGGTTTCAATTCAGTCACCCCTTCTAAATTAAAGTGAATGCAAGCCTAAAGCAATCAAATGCTCTTCATACGACAAGCTGTTCAATCCTGGAATCATTCATGAACCGCCTTTAAACCCTTTCCAGTTTCAGCACATACTTTATGAGGAGCCCAAAACTGCTGACAATTCTCCCAAGTGAGGCCTCACCAGAGTTTTCAAGGTCTGAACACTACATGCTTGTTTTTATATTCCAGTCCTTCTGAAGTGAATGTTAATGTTGCCTGCCTCACCACAGACTCAACCTGAAAATTGACCTTTAGAGAATCCTGCACAAAGGCTCCCGTCCCTTTGCCCCTCAGATTTTTGTATTTTTTTCCTCTATTTAGAAAGTAGCCAACACTTCGACTTCTTCCACCAAAGTGCACGATCAGACACTTCCTGACTCTGTTCCAACTGCTACTTCTTTGCCCGTTCTCTTAATCTGTCTTTCTATAGCTTCTTCCTCAAAGCTACCTACCTTTTCACCTACCTTCATACAATCTGCAAACTTTGCAACAAAGCCATCACTTCCATCATCCAAATCATTGACATATCACATTAAAGAATCAGTCTCAACACAGACCCCTGTGCAATCATCGGCAGCCAACCAGAAAAGGCTCACTTGATTCCCACTCTTTGCTTCCTGCCAGTCAGCCACTGCTTTATCCATGCTAGAATCTTTTCTGTCATACCATCGTCTTTTAGCCTATTATGCAGCCTTGTGGGTCACCTTGTCAAAGGCCTTCTGAAAATCCAACTACAGTTGGCCCTCCTCCTCTGCGAGGGATTGGTTCCAGGACCCCTCGCAGATACCAAAAAATGTGGATGCTTAAGTCGCTTATTTAACCTGGCTCAGAGCGGTGGTCTTTAGGACCCAGCAGAGCTCTGAATCCGCAGTGTTTCTGTTCACGAAAGTAATCGTGATCATGATTGAAAATAAAGGGGAAATAATCAAGCGATTGGAAAGAGGTGAAATGCCATCGGTCATTGGAAAAGTGTTAGGCTACAGTCGGTCAACGATCGGAACAATTTTAAAGGATAAAGTGAGAAAGGCCCTGCCCTGATGAAATCTACAACTATTACTAAGCAATGCAGTGGTTTAATTATTGAAATACATACATTTCTTAAGTGTTTTATATGCATAGAAAGGTAAAATATATACTATTTTCTAAGACAAACATTTAACTAACTGATGCTAAATAATACTGGATGTAGTTATTCCAACTTAGTAAGAGAACTTCTAATTTTTTTTCGATTCCGATCCACGATAACCTACGCACATCCTCCTGTATACTTTAAATCATCTTTACATTGCTTATACAGTCAGCCCTCCTTATCCGCGGATTCAGCATTCGCGGATTCAACCATCCGCGGATCGGGAAAACCTGAAAGTTATCTCTCCAGCACTTGTTGTTTGAGCATGTACAGACTATTTTTTCTTGTCATTATTCCCTAAACAATACAGTATAACAACTATTTACATAGAATTTACATTGTATTAGATATTATAAGTAATCTAGAGATTATTTAAAAGTAGAGGCAGTCCCCGGGTTATGAACAAGTTCCGTTCCTGAGTCCGTCTTTAAGTCGGATTTGAAGTCGGAACAGGTACATCCGGTATTATTTAGCGTTAGTTAGTAAAATGTTTTTCTTAGTATATAGTACATATTTTACCTTTCTATGCATATAAAACTTAAGAAACATATGTATTTCAATAATTAAACCACTGCGTAGCTTAGTAATACTTGTAGCTTTCATTGGGGCAGGGCCTTTCACATGCTCCATTAAAATTGTTCCGATCGTTGACCCGACTGTAGCCTAACGCTTTTCCGATGACAGATGGTGTTTCACCTCTTTCCAATTGCTTTATTACTATCACTTTATTTTCAATCGTGATTATTTTCGTGAACAGAAACATTGTGGATTCAGAGCTGCACCAGGTCCTAATGTCCACTGCACTGAGACAGGTAAAATAAAGTCCAGGATTCCGCTGGGTCCTAAAGACCACCGCACTGAGACAGGTTAAATAAGAGACTTAAGCATCCGCGATTTTTGGTATCCGCGGGGCGGTCCTGGAACCAATCCCCCGCGGATAAGGAGGGACGACTGTAATACCTAATACAATGTAAATGCTATGTAAATAGTTGTTATACTGCATTGTTTAGGGAATAATGACAGGAAAAGAAGTCTGTACATGCTCGAATGAGTGCTGGAAGAGCACTTCCGGGTTTTCTTGATTCACGGTTGGTTGAATTCGCGCACGCGGAACTCGCGGATAAGGAGGGTCAACTGTACACAACATCCACGGATTCCCTTTAGTCTAGCCTTCTTGTTGCTACTTCAAAGAATTCCAACAGATTCTTGAAAGATCATAATGTAAGCCTCCACAATCTCTTCAGCCACCTCTTTCAAAACTTTGGGGTGTACACCATCTGCTCCAGGCACTTAACTACCTTCAGATCTTTCAATTTCCCAAGAACCTTCTCCCTAGTTATAGTAAATTCACATACTTCCTGACCCCTGACACATGGATCTTTTACCGTACTGTTAGTGTCTTCCACAGTGAAGACTGGTGCAAAATACTTATTCGGGTTTGCCTGCTATTTTTGTTCCCCATTATGATATTGTCCCCCCAGCATTGTTTTCCAGCAGTTAGATATCCACTCTCACCTCTTTTACATTTTATGTATCTGAAGGAACTTTTAGTATCTTCTTTAATGTTATTGACTAGCTTACTTTCGTATTTCATATCCACCTTAATGACTTTTTTTAGTTGCTTTCTGTTGGTTTTTAAAAGCTTCCCAATCCTCTAACTTCCCACTAGTCTTTGCTCAGTTATATGCCCTCTTTTTGGCTTTTGTGTTGACTTTGAGGTCCGTTGTTAGCCATGGTTGTGTCAGCTTTCCTTTAAGATACTACTTCACCTTCGGGATATACAGTGGAATGCAAAAATTTGGGCACCCCTGGTCAAAATTTCTGTTACTGTGAATAGCTAACCAGGTAAAAAATGTCCTGACTTCCAAAAGGCTTAAAGTTAAAGATGACACATTTCTTTAATATTTTAAGCAAGATTGCTATTTTATTTCCATCTTTTACAGTTTCAAAATAACAAAAAAGGAAAAGGGCCTGAAGCAAAAGTTTGGGCACCCTGCATGGTCAGTACTTAGTAACACCCCCTTTGGCAAGTATCACAGCTTGTAAACACTTTCTCAAGCCAGCTCAGAGTCTTTCAATTCTTGTTTGGGGGATTTTCACCCATTCTTCCTTGCAAAAGGCTTCTAGTTCTGTGAGATTCTTGGGCTGTCTTGCATGCACTGCTCTTTTGAGATCTATTGAGAGATTTTCGATGATGTTTAGGTCGGAGGCCTGTGATGGCCATGGCAAAACCTTCAGCTTGTGCCTCTTGAGGTAGTCCATTGTGGATTTTGAGGTGTGTTTAGGATCATCATCCTGTTGTGGAAGCTATCCTCTTTTCATCTTCAGCTTTTTTTTTTACAGACAGTGTGATGTTTGCTTCCAGAATTTGCTGGTATTTAATTGAATTAATTCTTCCTTCTACCAGTGAAATGTTCCCCGTGCCACTGGCTGCAACACAAGCCCAAAGCACCCTTTTTCTCCAAACATACCTTTGCTCATTGCGGCCAAAAAGTTCTATTTTAACTTCATCAGGCCACAGGACTTGTTTCCAAAGTGCATCAGGATTGTTTAGATGTTACAATCGAAGATCCATGATTTGAACGAATTCTCTGTAAATACTGCCCATACTCTGTTATTGGTTGCCCAGAAATGACAGGTCATACACCAACATAAAATTATAAGGAAAATATATTCACCTTATTTACAGTTACAGAGAAAAGAAAAATAAAAGGGCCCAATGCAGTTAAATCAATCCAATGTGCACATAAACGTTGGAACTCCTTTCTGGAGCAGTTGGGGGTGTATCGCTTTTCTCACATGCTGGACCCATGGTCTGTGTAAAAACACGCACTACTGTCTGAATTTCTCTCAAAAGACCATCTCAAGTGAACTGGCTGTCTCAGGAGTATTGGCCGTTCTTCCTTAGAGCACTTCATGCAATGGGGACTCTCCTTTCAATGGCATTCTGCAGGATTTTCCGTTGTGCCCTGCTCCGTAGCTCCCACCAAATGGATCCCAAACTTGACTACTGTCCTTCAGAAATCTTCCCAGCCCCCCCAGCTCCCTGGAACCTTCTTATCCATCCCACAATCCTCATGACCAGCTCAACATTCCTCAGTTGGACAACGTGGCTTCTTTTGCCAAAACCAAAGCACTCTTACCAGCAGGACACACTGCTTTTACAGAAACGGCAAAAATAAAATACCTCATGGCATAGCAGAGAAAATCTTAACCAGGGTACTGCATTCTCCCCCCACCGAAAGTAGTCATGTCCTCATGACTTTGGAACTCCATCTCACCATGGGGATGGACATAACACTGTTTGCCAGGTGCATCATATGCCAGCCAGTCTGTCACTTTCTGGCTCGAAGGCCGCCCTATCTCATCTTCAGCTTCTTCAGTCTCAGGCACTCCCTGTTACTGTTTCTGTTTACTTGGGGATGCCTCCTCCTATCTGTCACTCACAACTTCTGGCAACTCAGTTCCCTCTGCTCCCTGACTGAAATCTGTTTCCTTTAGTTTTAGCAGGTGCTGCCACACATCTTCAACCTTTGCTGGTGCTAACCGGCGAGACGTCTCTCAGAAAGCGCTGTTCTTTCACTGTCGCTACTCCTCCAGGGCGTAACGTGACAGGTTTAGACTGTGTACCACACAGTTCTTCGTTTATGTTCATCATTCTGCTTAGGAAAGATCTTGCACCTTATCAAAAGGAGCTCTGAACACCAGGTGAATGGACAAGGTTTTTTTAAAACGGTGTTCCATTTCTCTCCTTCTAACAATGGGAGTATTTGTTTGCACAAGAATGGAAGTTCAAACTTTTTCAACTGGATCAATAATCTCCATTACACCAACATCTGCTTCCAAAAACTCCAGTTTCAATGACAAGTAACCATTGTATGGGTACTCATCAGTACCTAAGACCCCAAATCTCAAAGGCACTGAGTGTCATCAATGTTAAATGTCTCAAATACCTGTTGTGAAAGGATCTGTAAAGTAACATGAGAACCTGTGTCAAGTATGGCTTTGGGATAGATACCTTCAATCCATATGGATACATCAGAGCTTGATCCCACTGAACCTTCAGGAATATTGTTTGCACTTTAGTATTTCCCTTGATACACTGATTGGAATGTGTTCTCTCCAAAATGCCAGACCATTCTTTTACTGGGTTCCTCTGTAGTTTTGCTGCTTTTCTTAACAGCTGATTTTTCGAAGATCTTCTTGTCCTCGCAGTCTCACTTAAAATATCCATCTTTGTCCACAGTTGTAACAGAAAATACCGGCTGCCCTGTAGTCAAGAAACTCTTTTCAGCAACATTCCTCTGCTTAGCAAGTCTTCCAGCTGGGTCGAGTTTCCCAATGGACGTCTCACGTTTAACTGGAACATTAGCAAATAACCACTGAGTCAATTCAGCTCAAAGATTCTTCACCTATTCCTCAAAAGCTCTATCTCTGTGACATCAGGGGTCACCTTAGTAGCCAAGGTTATTGTTCAGCGTGCTGCTTGGCTTTTGGAAATTTTTTACTTCTCAGTCCTGTTCTTTTCTAATTCCTCTCTGGGGAGGGCACATCTTGTGGGTCATTCCAATATGTAGATCAATCATGTCATGTGACATTGTGCCCTTCACTACTTGCTCCACCCTCAAGCAATTTCTCTCAGGCAATTGAATGTGCCCTTTGTGGCACAAACAATGCAGTGGTTTTTCCAACCTGAAAAGGTTGGCAGACAACTTCCCTCCTTCTTCCTGGAATGTTTCCTCCTGAAACTTCACCTTAAGATCAGCTGCTCTTTCTGCAGTGCTAAACGCATCTTCCAGAGTTTGTAGGTAATTAGCTGACATGTCTGATGGGTCTGCTGGGCCCTTTAAACTTCTTACCAGTCTCTGCCTTTTCATATTATTTGGGCATTGCCATTAATCCAGTGACTGAGATGTCTGCTCAGCTCAAGCCTCATATTCTTCTTCCCATGATTTGTGGGCTTGACTCCAGAGAACACTCCCAGCATATGACAACTTTGGCTCTCTGCAGGTACACTTTGGCATTTGTCAACCAGTGATGTAATAGCCGAAACCAGCTCAGAACTTAAATCAGCAGTTGAAGGACTTCTCACATCAGAGAACTCCTTTATCTCACTTTGCAGAGATGAGAACAATTTGTCTTGAAAGTCTTCACCCTCAGCTAATTTCCCTCCCTTCTCTAAAAATATGAACTGCTCATGTCCCCACTTCTGTTTCCTCAATCTGATCAGGCAGTGCAACTTCTGTCATGTCATTGGTAGCCTGGCCTAACACGGCATCCTTACCAGCTGACATTACTCAGCGTAACTTTCCCCAATACTTTTATGGAACTCTGCACTCAAAGTAACAGTTCATTGGGGATTTGAATATCCACCCCGCTCAGTACCTAAGCATTACTTCTGGATAATCTCTGAATTGCACCAAACCTTAATCCCCATGGCATGCATAGTAAAGTACCTTAATTATGCCTCAGCTCACTTTCCCCACAGCTCACTTTCCCCAAACACCAGTTCAACACTGGTTTAAATGCATAAATAATCAGCGTAATCAATACTAAACAGCAGTCACACAACACAGCGTACGAAATCCTGGACTAGCAATATTGGAACCCTCTCCAATATAAGCACATCCATTTTTAGATAAAAGATCTAAAATTGCTCGCAATACTCCAAATGAGGTCTCACCAATCCCTTGTAAAGCCTGAAGATTACATCCTTTAACTTCTAATCCTCTTTAAATAAATGCTGACATTGCATTTGTCTTCCTGACCACCAACTCAACCTGCAAATTAACCTTCAGGGAATCCTGCATAAGGTCTCCCAAGTCCTGTTGCACCTCAGATTTTTTGAATTTTCTCTCTATTTAGAAAATAGTCTACCCTTTATTTCTTGTACCAAAATGCATGACCATGCACTTCCTGACACTGTATTCCATCTGCCACTTCTTTGCCTATTTTCCTCATGTGTCTAAGTCCTTCTTCAGCCTCTCTGCTTCCTCAACACTACCTTCCTCTCCACTTATCTTTGTATCATCAGCAAACCTGGCCACAAAGCCATGAATTCCTTCATCCAAATCATTGACATTTCATATACCTGTAAAAAGAAATGGTCCCAACACACATCCCTGTGGAACACCACAAGTCACAGCAGCCAACCAGAAAAGGCTGTCAATTCCCACTGTTTGCCTGCTGCCAATCGCCCAATGCTTTATCCATTCTAGTATCTTTCCTGTAATACCATGGGCTCTTAAAGTGTTGAGCAGCCTCATGTATTGCACTTTTTCAAATGCCTTCTGACAATCCAAGTACACAACATCCACCAATTCTCCTTTGTTTATCCTACTAGTTATTTCTTCAAAAAATTCCAACAGATTTGTCAGGCAAGATTTTCCCTTGAGGAAACCATGGTGACTTTGGCTTATTTTATCATGTACCTCCAAGTACACCAAAACCACATCCTTAACAAGCAATTCCCAAACCACTGAACTCAGACTAAACTGGCCTATAATTTCTTCTGTGTCTCCCTTCTTGAAGAATGGAATGATAATTGTAATTTTCCATTCCTCCGGAACCATGCCAAAATCCTTTGATTCATGAAAGAACATGACTAATACCTCAACGATCTATTCAGATGCTTCCTTCAGAACCCTGGGGTGCAGGCCATCTGGTCCAGTTGACTTATCGACCTTCAGATCTTTCAGTTTCTCAAGCACCTTCTCCCTCATAATGGCAACTTCATTCACTTCTGCTCCCTGACATTTGTACACTCCAGCATATTGCTGGTGTCTATCACTGTGAAGACTGATGCATAATACTTACTCAGTTTGTTATCATTTCCTTGTCCCCCATTACTACCTTTCCATAATTTTTCCACGTTCCAGCATCTAATCTCGCCTCTTTTTTAACACTTTATATATCTGAAGAAACTTTTGGTATCTGCTTTCATATTCCATTCTCACTTCCCAAACTTCTCATTTCCCACTAATTTATGCTCTTGTATTTCACCTCTTTTGCTTTTATGTTGGCTTTGACTTTCCTTGTCAGCCACTGTTGCATCATCCTGCTTTTGGAATACGACTACTTTGGGATGTAGTGATCCTGTACCATCCGAATTGCTTTCAAAAATTCTAGCCGTTGTTGCTCTGCTGTTTCCCTGGTGGTGTTTTCTTCCAGTCAATTATGTCCAACTTGCCTCCGTAATTCCCTTTACTACACTGTAATAACGGATTCATCTGACTTCAGCTTCCTTTTCTCAATTTGCAGGGGAATTCTATCATGACATGATCACTGTCTGCGAAGGGCTCCTTTACCTTAAGCTCTCTGATCAATTCCTGTTCTTCGTACAACATACAGTCTAGAATAGCTAACCCTCTAGTAGGCTCAACCACAAGCTGCTCTTAAAAAGCCACCTCAAAGCTATTCTACAAAGTCCCCCTCTTGGAATCCAGCTCCAACCTGATTTTCCCAATCTATCTACACATTGAAATCTCCCGTGACTATTGTAATCTTACTATTTTGACATGCATTTTCTATCTCCCATTGTAATTTGTAAACCACAATTTTGCTACTGTTTGAAGGTCTGTGTATGATACCCATCAGGGTCTTTTCACCTTTGCAGTTTCTTAGCCTGACCCACAATGATTCTACACCTTCTGCTCTGATGTCACTCGATAAGAATTTGAATTATTTTTTTTTATCAACAGAGCCATCTTATCCCTCTGTCTACCTACCTGTCCTTTTGATATAATGTGTATCCTTAGATGTAAAACTCCAACTATATTTTTTTTCAGCCACAACTCTGTGATGCCCACATCACACATGCCAATCTGTAACTGTGCAACAAGTTCACATACCTTATTTTGTCTACTGTATGCATTCAAATATAATAGCATCAGTCCTGTATTCAGCCCCCTTTGGATTTTGTCTCCCCCCCCCCTTGGATTCTGTCTCCCTCCCCCCTTGGATTCTGTCTCCCTCCCTCCCTTCCCTTTGGATTTTGTCTCCCTCCCTCCCCCCCCTTTGGATTTTGTCTGTCTCCCCCCCACTTTGGAGTTTGTCTGTCTCCCCCCCCTTTGGAGTTTGTCTCCCCCCCTTTGGATTTTGTCTGTCTCCCCCCCCCCCCCTTGGATTCTGTCTCCCTCCCTCCCTTCCCTTTGGATTTTGTCTCCCTCCCTCCCCCCCCTTTGGATTTTGTCTGTCTCCCCCCACTTTGGAGTTTGTCTGTCTCCCCCCACCTTTGGAGTTTGTCTCCCCCCCCCCTTTGGATTTTGTCTGTCTCCCCCCCCTTGGATTTTGTCTTCTCCTCCCCCTTTGGGTTTTGTCTCTTCCCCCCCCATGGATATTCGTCTCTTCACCCCACTTTGTATTTTCCTCTCTTCCCCTCTCCCCCCCACTTTGAGTTTTGTTCCCCCTCTCTTCCCCCCTTGGGTTTTGTCTTCCACCTTTAACATTGCAGCTCATCTTGTTAACTACAGTTATGCCCCATCATCATCAGTCTGTCTTTGCTAGCAGTCTCACTACACACTGCCTCTGCTACTCCATCCTCAGCCCTATCACTCCAATTCTCATCCCCTTGTCAAATTAGTTTAAAACCCCGGAACAGTTCTTGCAAACCTACTTGCAAGGATATTGGTCCCTTTGGGTTCATGTGTAATATTCCCATGTTTAGAAAGTTGAAAGAGTGACGTGTTTGTTTAGTGGTATGAAGATTGTCCAAGGCAAGCAACTGAAATGGAAGATCATCAGTGGTTGAATGAATGGAAGGGATAAAAAGCCAGCTCCCAGTCAAGTGTTAAGCCGTACATCTCATCTTTTTGTGTTACAAGAAAATATAGTTGTGCTTAACACCTCAAATCCTGTTTGCTTGTTTGCTTCAATACCATCTCTTGTTTGTCATTATTTATTTAATCATTACTAGAGCATCCTTCCGATTTGCTCCTGATCATCTTCTATGAAAAGCAGGCTGAAAACACATTTTCATCAAATTTTCAGTCACCAATGCTAACTTTCAAAAGAAGATCACCTACTCATTGTTAATTGTTTTGTGTTTTCACGTTAAGTGCCATATATAAATAGTTATCAACAGGTTTGTTTACTATTCTTCTATTATTTAGGTGTTAATTGGTCTTTAACTAAAATTCCGCCTTTAGCTTGCATTTTTGTGATGCTTTTGAATATATCTTTTAGGGAATTACCTACATGCATGTCTTTGGGTATATTTATTCCCTCAATTTTTTTTCATATAATTGAAATGTTTTCTGTTACAGGAATTTGCAAGCTGCCATTGGTGCTTACTACGACTTTGAGAGTCCAAATATAAATGCACCTTCTATGTCATTTGTAGAAGATGTTACAATAGGAGAAGGGGAATCAGTACCACCTGACACTCAGTTCACCAAAACATGGAGGATACAGAATACAGGTAATTATTTAGTTCAGATAATGTTGAACATTGTTGCAGAGCAGACTGAATGGATTGAATGGCCCAATTCTGCTCTTGTCTTATGGTCTAAAATCTACAGACTTACAAGTTTACATATGTTTACCATATAGAATGTTGTGCAAGTCGTAACCAATCCACTGCTTTTCATTAATATTTTTTGTTTATTTTACATTGTGATTTTCTTATTGAAGTCTTTTGGGTAAGAGGTGAAGAAGTGATGGATAAGATTACAGAATATTATACATGTAAACAGAGCAAAATAAAGAAGACTACTTGAAAATTACAACATTGGATTTATCTTACAAGTATTCGGATCCAAACATAAGACAATAAGCTATTGAAAGTAGTTTGTTCTAGCACAAACTTAAACAACAATCATAAAACTCCTGTTATGAGAAACACTGTGTGATTGCTGCAAGAAATGCTTTTGCTTACTCTAAAACTGTTAAATATTCCCACGTAATTTTATGCAGCTGCAGTCACAATATACTCAGTTGTATACTTGCTAGAAAAAGTTTGTGAACCATTTGCATTTATCTGGTTTTCTGCATTAGTTACTCATAAAATGTGGTCCGATCTTCATCAAAGTCACAATAATAGACAAACACAATCTGCCTAATCTAATAACATACAAAAAGTTGTACTACTTGTGAATACATTTAAACATTAGCAGTCCAGGTTCAAAAAAGTATGAGAACCTCTGGGGTGATGCCTTCTACAAAAGCTATTTGGAGTCAGATGTTCCATGAGATGAGATTGGAGGTGTGGGTTGTAGCGTTTGTAAAGGCACAAAGTCAGGTTACTGACAGAGCCTATTCTTCTAAAAAAAAACTTGTTTATGTGCACCATGCCTCGATCATTTCAACTTTTGGAGGACCTTAAAAGAAGAATTACAGAGATGCATGAAACTGGAAAAGGCTACAAAAGCATTTCCAAGGACCTGAGTGTTCATTAGTCCACTGTACGGGAAATTGTCCACAAATGGAGAAAATTCAGTACTGTTGCTTCTCTCCCTAGGAGTGGGCATCCTGCAAAGATCACACCAAGAGCACGACGTGCAATGCTGAAGGAGGTGAAAAAGGATCCTTGGTAACAGCAAAAGACCTGCAGAAATATCTAGAACTTGCTGAAATCTCTGTTCGTGTCTACTATAAGAGAAACACTGAACAAGAATGGTGTTCAGGGAAGGAAGAAACCATTGCTCTCCAAAATGAACATTGCACGTCTCAAGTTTGCAGAAATCCACCTGGATGTTACGACAATGCTTCTGGGACAAAGTTCTGTGGACAGATGAGACAAAAGTTGAACATTTTGGCAGAAATACATGACAGCTATGTTTGGAGGAAAAAGGGCACTGCACACCAACACCAAAACTGCATCCCAATTGTGAAGTCTATGGAAGGAGCATCATAGTTTAGGGCTGCTTTGCTGCCTCAGGGCCTGGACAGCTTGGAAGCATTGAGGGAACAGTAAATTCAAAGTTGTATGAAGACATTTGACAGGAGAATGTCAGAGTAGTGGTTTGTCACCTGAAGCTTAATAGAAGTTGGATGATGCAACAAGACAATGATCCAAAACATGAGTAAATCAACAACAGAATGGTTTAAAAAGAAGAAAATTTGTGTTATGGAATGGTTAAGTCCAGTCCAGACCTCAACCCAACTGAGATGCTGTGGCATGAACTGGAGCAGTTCTGCATGCAGGAATGGTCTAAAATTGCTCCTTGCCGTTTTGGAAGTCTGATCAGCAGCCACAGGAAACATTTGATGGAGGTTATTGCTGCTAAAGGAAGCTCGACAAGTTATTAAATACAAGGGTTCACATACTTTCCAGCCTGGACTGTGAATGATTCAACAATGTGTTCAATAAAGACATGAAAAGTACGATTGTTTGTGTGTTATTAGTTTAGGCACATTTTTTGTCAATTACTGTGACTTGGATAAAGATCAGACAACATTTTATGAGTAATTAATGCAGAAAACCAGGTAATTGCAAAGGGTTCACACACTTTTTTGCAACTACGTTGTGTTGTCCCATACTGTATTTTTTTTTGACATCACAGGTGATTGATGACAATAAGAGATTTGTTGTCAAGTCTTTTTTTCATTAACAGTCTCCACTAAAAGGAAATGTTTTGGATTCAGGTGTCATGCCTTAAATACTTCTATGTGGAGTGTTTCAGGTATTAATTGTGCATCACATTCTCATTTACCTTTTTGGAGACTACAGTTTATTAAATATAGATTTCTCCCGCTATCTGAAGGTAGAGCGTTCCTATGAAACGGTTCGTAAGCCGCAATGTCGTAAAGTGATCAAGCAATTACCACTTACTAATATGGGAAATTTTTGTGAGCGTTCCCAGACCCAAAAAGTAACCGACAAAATCATGTCAAATAACACACAAAACCTAAAATAACAGTAACAAGTAGTAAAAGCAGGAATGATATGATAAATACACGGCCTATATAAAGTAGAAATACTTTTCTGTAATCATTGCAGCACTGTTTAGCATAGCGAAAATCTCACTACGTAGCGGAATCAGTCTCAGTGGAAGCACTCTCTCCAGTAATCTTTAAGCTATGAAGCTGCCAAATCATACCAAATATACATTAAAATACACAGCCTATATAAAGTAGAAATAATGTACGTACAGTGTAGTTTCACTTACCGGAATCGGGCAGAGAGTGAGCACACTGATAATGGTGTGTTAGGCTGAGTTGTCGGAGGTCAGGGTGGTGGGAGGTACAGGAGACTGGGGTGTCATGTCATCGTCGTCTGTTTCCATCAGGGCAGGCAGGTCACTAATGTCTTCTGTATATGCCTGCCTGAAGGTTGAGGTTCGTCGTCTGCTGTGGCTGATGTGGAAGGTTTGAAAAACGACAGTGTGCTTGACTGCTTAGCCTCGCGCATATTTCTAACATCCAGTTTAAGCACTCTTCATAAGCACTCAAACCATTCTGCAAACCTGCCCTAAACCTACGTACCCTTTCAAAATTAAAGTCGTACTTTTCTGCAGTCATTGCAGCGTTGTCAATTGCAGTGAAAATTTCACGCAATTGCTTCACGTTCAGTTCCTGGACGACTTCACTTTCGCTACTGTGTTAGTTTCGATTGTTATCCTTTCCCCTTGCAATTGCTTCAGTTTTTCATCTGTCAGTTCTTGGTCATGGGATGCCAAAACCTCTTCAACATCATCATCATCAACTTCCACAAACCCAGCCTCCTTAGCAAAACTCACTATTGCCATATTTATTGTTGATGGTTCGAAGCCTTTAAAACCATTCACTGCTTCAGGACATAGTTTCCTCCAAATGCCATTTCTCATTGAGACTGTTAGTCTATGGAGAGCATCTCCAATGTTGGCGATTGCCAGTTTTATATTGCACTCTTACCAGATCTCGCAAAGATGCTTTGGAGTTGCCCTCTCTGTCAATGGCACTTAGAATAAAATGCATCACATTTTGCGTATAGTAAGCCTTAATTGTGGCTGTTAGGCCTTGGTCACACGGCTGCAGCAATGATGTCGTATTCGGCGGTAAGAACGCAACACGAATGTTACCACCGTACTCGGTAATGCCAGGTGGATGATCAGCACAATTATCGACAATCACAAGACACCTATTATCGAGGTTATTTTCTGTACAGTATTTTTCAACAAAAGGACAAATGTATCCACTCATGTACTCAGAAAAGTGCACTTGGGTATTCCAACCACTTGGACGTGAACGGAACACAACGGGAAGTGTTTTCTTATCAACACCTTTAAGTGCCCTCGGATTTTCTGAATGGTACACTAGTAGAGGCTTAAGGACAGCATCACCAGTAGTGTTAATAATAGGCATTAGGGTAAACCTGTCCTTCGATGCCTTGTGTCCCCTAGCCTGCTTTTCTTCTATCGAAATAAATGTCTTGCTCGGCAAATTGCAGTTTCTTCACAGTTAAAACACTTGCTTATATGAATAACCACCTTCTGTAATTATTTTCTTCAGTTCTGCTGGGAAGTTTTCGGTGGTTTCAGTATCAGCCGAAGCATTCTCTCCAGTAAATGTTAAGCTATGAAGCTGCCCTCGCCTCAGAAACCGATCAAAACACCCATGACTACCTTTAAATTCCACTTTCGCAACACTTCCATCACCATCGTCCAGTGCGTTCTGTTTCAGCTTATTAAAAAGACTGACTGATTTCTCAAGTATAAGATAACTTAATGAAACACCACGCTTTGTACACCCATCAAGCCACTCAAACAATAGAGCTTCTATTTTATCCATTATTGGATGCTGACTAAGAGAGACCACTTTGCTATGAGCAGAGCCAACAGTAACATCGGATTCTTTCTCTCTGTGTATAAATAGTGTGAAAGGTGCACACAGGCAAGTTCAATGCGCTGACAGTGTCCTTACTTCGTTCACCATGATCAAAACGCTTAATTATGTCCAGTTTTGTGCTCAGTGTAACACCCTTACGAGCTCTTTTTGGCTTTTCTGATACCTTAGAACTCATCTTGCTAACAGATGCACAAAATAAGTCGAGATAAACCACAGATGCTCACAGGCACGTGTTTAAGCATGGCGGCAAGAATGCAGTTCCGGGGGAGAAGCCTGGCTGCTCGGGGTGCACGCTGCCTTTTTTCGTAACAGTGAAAAGACCTTCTATTAGTGAAAACAGGTAGCTAATGTAGGTCCTTTATAACAGAGAGGTGTAGTAAAATGAACTTTCGAAAATGGGGGCCACCTGTACTGGACTGCAATTTATTAAATAGTGGAGATCTGAGTCTGTAATTTGGTTAGTTTATTTCAGAAATGTCATAATGTTGGCCTGTGCCTGCAAGGAGGGAAATCAGTTTGTAATTGTATTGAATTCATGAGATTCAGTAGGAAATTTCAGATGCATGACAAAGAAATTACTTTTGGGGGTGGGGGAGGACTCAGCAGATCAGGCAGCATATGTGGAAAGAGACACAGTCAATGGTTTGGGTCTATCTCAGAACTGAGAAAAGTGAGATAAAGTTCAGAAAAGGAAGAAGGTGGGGTAGAGATATGTAGACAGAAGAGACTGCAGATGTTGGAATCTGGAACAGCAAACAAGATGCTGCAGAAACTCAGTGAGACTGGCAGGAAATGGAGAGTCAGCATCTGAGATTGAGACCGTTCATTTGGATTTGATCTGGACAGGTCATGTAGAGGAAAAATGAATATCTGAATTTGCTTCAGGGACTTGTTTATCTGCATCTTAAGTTTGTCCGTCTGTGTAATGCATTGTTAATGGGAAGGTAGACTTGTCCATACATATAGGATAAGAAAAACTGAGGCAGAAGTATGGGAATGCAGCAAAAACTGAGCAAGTCAGGCACCATCTGTGAACAGTGTTAGTTATTCTGCCCAGCACAGCAAACTATACATGAGAAAAATTTAATAGGACATAAATGCTGCTCGTATTGGCAAGGAGGAGTTTGTTATCTAAGTATCCTCCTGATGTTATCAGTATTACAATGGAGTAGAGGGAATTAGAGGCATGAGAGGATTTCGCTAGAATTGATTGCAAAGTAAAACTGGCAGGGATGATGGCAGAGCTCGAATTTCTGGAAGCAATTTGGAAGATACAGGATGTATACATCCCAAAGAGGAAGTAGTATTATAAAGGAAAGATAACACAAGTGTGACTAACCAGAGAAGTCAAGGCCAACATAAAAGTAAAAGAGAGGGTATATAATAGAGCAAAGATCAGTGAAAAGGTAGAAGATTGGGAAGCTTTTAAAAACCAACAGAAGACAAATTTTAAAAAGTCATTAAGAAGAAAAGATGGAATACGAAAGTGAGCTAGCCAATAACAGAGGATACCAAAAGTTTCTTCAGATGCATAAAGTCTAAATGCTGTGAGTTTGGTTAATGGACTGCTGGAAAAGGATGCTGGAGAGGTAGTAATTGGGGACAAGGAAATGGTGGATGAACTGAATAAGCATTTTGCATCAGTCTTCACTGTGGAAGGTGGTGGAAGTTCCAGGTGTCAGGGGGCATGAAGTGTGTGAAATTACCATTACTAGAGAGAAGGTACCTGGGAAACTGAAAGGTCTGAAGATAAGGCACCTTTATCAGATGGTGTACACCCCAGCACCCCAGAAAGAGAAGGCTGAAGAGATCATGAAGGCATTCGTAATTATCTTTCAAGAATCAGTAGATTCTTGAATGGTTCTAGCAGACTGGAAAATTGCAAATGTCATTCCACTCTTCGAGAAGGGAGAGAGAGGCAGAAGAAAGGAAACTATAGGCCAGTTAGTCTGACCTCAGTGGTTGGGAAGATGTTTGACGTCAGCGGAGGGTAAATTAATGGAAAGTATTCTTAGAGATGGTATATATAATTATAGACGGTCTGATTAGGAACAGTCAACATGGATTTGTGCATGGAAGGTCATGTTTGACAAATCTTACTGAATTTTTTGAAGAGGTTACTAGGAAAGTTGATGAAGGTAAAGCAGTGGATGTTCTCTATATGGACTTCAGTAAGGCCTTTGACAAGGTTCCACACGGAAGGTTAGTTAGGAAGGTTCAATCGTCAGGTATTAATACTGAAGTAGTAAAATGGATTCAACAGTGGCTGGATGGGAGCTGCCAGAGAGTAGTGGTGGATAACTGTTTGTCAGGAGGTGACTAGTGGTGTGCCTAAGGGATCTGTACTGGTCCAATGTTGTTTGTCATATACATTAATGATCTGGATGATGGGGTGGTAAATCGGATTAGTAAGTATGCAGATGATACTAAGATAGGTAGTGTTGTGGATAATGAAGTAGGTTTTCAAAGCTTGCAGAGAGATTTAGGCCAGTTAGAAGAGTGGGCTGGAAGATGGCAGATGGAGTTTAATGCTGATAAGTGTGAGGTGCTACATTTTGGTAGGACTAATCAAAATAGGACATACATGGTAAATGGTAGGGCATTGAGGAATGCAGTAGAACAGAGTGATCTAGGAATAATGATGCATAGTTCCCTGAAGGTGGAATCTCTTGTGGATAAGGTGGTGAAGAAAGCTTTTGGTATGCTGGCCTTTATAAATCAGAGCATTGAGTATAGGAGTTGGGATGTAATGTTAAAATTGTACAAGGCATTGATGAGGCCAAATTTGGAGTATTGTGTATAGTTCTGGTCACCGAATTATAGGAAAGATGTTGACAAAATAGAGTACAGAGAAGATTTACTAGAAAGTTACCTGGGTTTCAGCACTTAAGTTACAGAGAAAGGTTGAACAAGTTAGGTCTTTATTTGGAGCATAGAAAGTTGAGGGGGGACTTGATAGAGGTATTTAAAATTATGAGGGGGATAGATAGAGTTGACGTGGATAGGCTTTTTCCATTGAGAGTAGGGGAGATTCAAACAAGAGGACATGAGTTGAGAGTTATGGGGCAAAAGTTTAGGGGTAACGCGAGGGGTAACTTCTTTACTCAGAGACTGGTAGCTGTGTGGAACGAGCTTCCGGTAGAAGCGGTAGAGGCAGGTTCGATTTTGTCATTTAAAAAAAAATTGGATAGGTATATGGACAGGAAAGGAATGGAGGGTTATGGGCTGAGTTCAGGTCGGTGGGACTAGGTGAGAGTAAGCGTTCGGCATGGACTAGAAGGGCCGAGATGGCCTGTTTCCATGCTGTAATTGTTATATGGTTATATGATTATTAAGGATGAGGTCTCAGGGTACTAAAAGGTACATGATAAAATAGGGAGTAGTCAGCATGGTTTCCTCTTGAAATCTTGCCTGACAAATCTGTTGGAATTTTTTGAAGAATGAACAAGCAGAACAGACAAAGCAGAATTAGTGGATGTTGTGCACTTGGATTTTCAGAAGGCATTTGACAAGGTGACACACGAGGCTGCTTAGCAAGCTAAGGGCCCATGGTATTGCAGGAGAGATTCTAGCATGGATAAAGCAGTGGCTGATTGGAAGGAGGCAAGCAAAGAGTGGAAATCAAGAGAGCCTTTCCTGGCTGGCTGCCAGAGATGAGTGGTGTTCCACAGGGAACTGTATCGGGACTGATTCTTTTTATGTTATACGTCAATGATTTGGATGATGGAGTTGGGTCCATGCAACAAAGTTTGTAGATGATATGAAGATAGGTGGACGGGCAGGTAGTTTTGAAGAGCAGAGAGGCTACAGAAGTACTTGGACAGATTAGGAGAATGGGCAAAGGAATGGCAGATGGAATACAGTGTCAGGAAGTGCATGGTCGTGCACCTTGGTTGAAGGAATGAAAGGGTTGACTGTTTTCTAATGAGAGAAAATATTTAAAAACACACTGAGCTGCAAAGGGACTTGGGAGTCCTCGTGTAGGATTCCCTGAAGGTTAATTTGAAGGTTGAGTCTGTGGTGAGGAAGGCAAATGTAATGCTAGCATTCATTTACTGTGTATGTAGAAATGCATGTACAGTGAAATGCAAAAGATTGGGCACCCCTGGTCAAAATTTCTGTTACTGTGAATAGTTAACTGAGTAGAAGTTGAACTGATCTCCGAAAGTCATAAAGTTAAAGATGAAACATTCTTTTCAACATTTCAAGCAAGATTAGTGTATTTGTTTTGTACAATTTTAGAGTGGAAAAAAAGGAATGGAGCACCACGCAGAAGTTTGGGCACCCCAAGAGATTTGAGCTCTCAGATAACTTTTACCAAGGTCTCAGCCCTTAATTAGCTTGTTAAGGCTATGGCTTGTTCACAGTCATTATTAGGAAAGGCCAGGTGATGCAAATTTCAAAGCTTTATAAATACCCTGACTCCTCAAACCTTGTCCCAACAATCAGCAGCCATGGGCTCCTCTGAGCAGCTGCCTAGCACTCTGAAAATTAAAATAAATGATGCCCACAAAGCAGGAGAAGGCTATAAGAAGATAACAAAGCTTTTTCAGGTAGCCGTTTCCTCAGTTCATAACATCATTAGGAAATGGCAGTTAACAGGAACGGTGCAGGTCAAATTGAGGTCTGGAAGACCAAGAAAACTTTCTGAGAGAGCTGCTTGTAGGATTGCTAGAAAGGCAAATCAAAACCCCTGTTTGACTGCAAAAGACCTGCACAAATATGACCTTCATGGAAGAGTCATTAGAAGAAAACCTTTCCTGCGTCCTCACCACAAAATTCAGCGTCAGAAGTTTGCAAAGGAACATCTAAACAAGCCTGATGCATTTTGGAAACAAGTCCTGTGGACTGATGAAGTTAAAATATAACTTTTTGGCTGCAATGAACAAAGGTATGTTTGGAGCAAAAGGGTGCAGATCAATCATGCTTTGGGCTTGTGTTGCAGCCAGTGGCACAGGGAATGTTTCACTGGTAGAGGGAAGAATTAATTAAATACCAGCAAATTCTGGAAGCAAAACAGCACAACATGTTTAAAAAAAACCTGAAGATGAAAAGAGGATGGCTTCTATAACAAGATAATGACCCGAAGCACACCTCAAAATCCACAATGGACTACCTCGAGGCACAAGCTGAAGGTTTTGCCATGGCCCTCAGAGTGCCCCGACCTGAACATCATCGAAAATCTGTGGATAGACCTCAGAAGAGCAAGGCGGCCCAAGAGTCTCACAGAACTGGAAGCCGTTTGTAAAGAAGAATGGGTGAAAATCCCCCAAACAAGAATTGAAAATCTCTTAGCTGACTACAGAAAGCATTTACAAGCTGTGATACTTGCCAAAGGGGGTGTTACTAAGTACTGACCATATAGGGTGCCCAAACTTTTGCTTCGTGCCCTTTTCCTTTTGTTATTTTGAAACTGTAAAAGATGGAAATAAAAAAAGTAATCTTGCTTAAAATATTAAAGAAATGTGTCATCTTTAACTCTATGCCTTTTGGAAATCAGGTCATTTTTTACCTGGTTTGCTATTCACAGTAACAGCAATTTTGAGCAGGGGTGCCCAAACCTTTATATATTTGTATGTTATTTCTTTGTGTGTGTATGTATGTGCATGTTTATGCATATGTGTGCATAGTTAAGGTAAGTTGCGCAAAAAAAGAACTAAAAATAAAATAGTAATTTAGTGTTCAGAAGTTCAATGTTCATTGAGAAATCGAATGGCCAAGGGTAAGAAGCTGTTCCTGAATCGCTGAGTGAGTGCTTTTAGGCTTCTGACCCTCCTTCCTGATAGTGACAATAATAAGGACACATATCTTGGGTGGTGGGGGTTCTTGATGATGGAAGCTGTTTTTCTGAGGTGCCACTCATTGAAGATGTCTTGGATACGATGGAGGCTAATGCCCATGATGGAGCTGACTAATTTTATAACTGTCTACAACTTACTTCGATCCTGTGCAGTAGCCTGCCCATACCAGATGGTGGTGGATCTAGTCAGAATGTTCTCTGTGGTACATCAACTCCTGATGAAATACAGCTGCTGTCTTGCCTTGTTTATTGCTTTGTTACTCTGGATCCTATGCAGCACAAAAACAAACAAAAGAATACAATTAATAATAAAAACACAATAAATATACATATTTAAGATAACATCTGTACCTTGGTTCTATGCCCATAAAATGATGCTAGGCTGTGCACAGAACATTGGACATAAGAGTACCGCACAGAAACAGGCCCTTCGGCTCACAGTGTTAGACCATAAGACAGAGGAGCAGAATTAGGTCATTTGGCCCATTGAGTCTTCTCCACCATTCAATCATGGCTGATCCTTTTTTCCCCCTCCCTGGTCTTCTCCCTGTAACCTTTGATGCCATGTCCAATCAAGAGCTGATCAAGCTATGCCTTAAATACACCCAACTACCTGGCCTCCATAGCTGTCTGTGGTAATAAATTCCACAAATTCACCACCCTCTGGCTAAAGAAATTTCTCTGCATCTCTGCTTTAAATGGATGCCCCTCTTATTTTCTTCTCCCAGAGAGTTGTGGGGGTCTGGAATGCACTGCCTCGGAAGGTAGTGGAGGCCAATTCTCTGGATGCTTTCAAGAAGGAGCTAGATAGGTATCTTATGGATAGAGGAATCAAGGGATATGGGGACAAGGCAGGAACCGGGTATTGATAGGAATTGATCAGCCATGATCTCAAAATGGCGGTGCAGGCTCGAAGGGCCGAATGGTCTACTTCTGCACCTATTGTCTATTATCCTCAGGCTGTGCGCTCTTGTCCTGGACCCCCACCAATGGAAACATCCTTTCCACATCTACTGTGTGTAGGCATTTCAATGAGATCCCCCTCTCCTAAATTCCAGCAAGTGCAGACTCAGAGTTATCACAAACGTTCCTCATATGATAACCCTTTCATTCCTGGAATCATCTTTTTTAACCTCTTCTGCTCTCTCTCCAATGTCAGCACATCTTCTCTTGAGGAGCCCAAAACTGTCCACAATACTCGGGGTGTACCCTGTCCAATGCCTCAGCATCACATCTCTGCTCTTGTATTCTAGACCTTAAAATGAATGCTAACATTGCATTTGCCTTCCTCACCATTGACTCTGCCTACAAGTTAACCTTTAGGGTGTTCTGCACAAGGACTCCCAAGCGCCATTGCATCTCAGATGTTGTGCTGAACCAGCTTAAAAGGTAAATAATAAAATCCACAGAAACTGATCCTTCTTACCTACACAATGTCCATATCTCTCCATCTTCCTCACATTCATGTATCTATCAAAACATCTCTTTAAAAACCTCTGAGCAATGTTTCACAGCCTTTTTAATTCAACGTATCCCTGAAGCACACTCATACTTACCAATGTCCCCTTAAAGCACCTCCATACATGCCAATGGCTCTCTTGGGCACAGTATACTTTCTGGCATCATTAATGTGTAAAAACATGTCTACCATAAGCTGTATGAGAAAAATGATTCTGCTTTAAGTTTTTATTTGTCTTTAAACCAGCTGGCACAGTACCTGTGCACTGTACAGCTTCAATATCAATGTGATCCTTGAGCTTGATGGTTTTTAGCAAGAGTTGAAATATCTGGTTCAAGTTGTGACAACAAAAGTCTTAAGTCCACACATGTAACAATGCCCAAGCAGTTTCTGTTTTTGTCTGTGATTCACTGCACTGAAGCCTCTTTCAACAAGATAGGATGGAAATGCGATGAAGAACAGTTTGGTTCTTCCCAAAGACCAGGAAAATTTATATGACAGTGTAGCCGCATACCATAAAAGCTAACATTTTTGAAAAGTGCGTTCTTCATCATTTTGAATTTTGATAATTCCTTCTTGCAAGCTCTCTTCCTGTGTTCTTCTACCATGCAAAATGGGTTAATTATGTAGTCTGGGACTTCCAGATCCTTGAATTGATTCTGAAAATCCTTCTTCAGTGACTGCAGATGTAAGCAGTACTCTTGCAAATCACCGTCTGTGAAAGAGAGTGCTATACTTCCTATGCAGGGAAGCTGAGAACATTCTTCTCCCAATATTTTGCTCATATATTTCCAATCTTCTGAGAAAAGTGGATGCTGCACTTTTTGCCTTTATTAAATTGAAATTCTCATTTTGTCATACAGATTGGCTCAGTATACTACATCTCCAAGTAGAAGTTCAGTCTTGATTCCCAAGCTCTTGTTGACTTTGAGTAAAAATTCAACCACTGTCAAAAGGGTCAAAGAAATGTTTCAAGCAGCAGCCTGTTGACAGCCAGCACACTTCAGTGTGAAGAAGTGTTCAAACTCTTCATCATTATCTTGGCATTACTGGTAAAATATTCTGCTAATTAATGGATGAGCTATAATTTTGTTGATAGATATTATGAGAGTTGTGCTTAAAAAAAAAGTCACTGGCTGAGGTTTCTGACTGTGAGATGTTGAGAATGAATTACTCAGTGGATTACAAACAGACTTGAAATTTCATTTTTCATAAATGTTACTAAACCAGCATAGCAGCCTGTCATATGGTGCTCCATTGTTGCACAAGAAATAATGTTCCTGATCAGAATACTTTTATCCTTAAAATACATTTTGACCTAGTTGTAGATTGATTCTCCATTGATGTTTATGTTTAACTTTTCACAAAAGAGAATCTCTTCAGAAACATCTCCATTTTTAAGAAACCATACATATGCCATTAGCAATGCCTTGTCGTCTTGTACAGTTGACTCATCCAATTGTATCTCAAGTTCTGATTTTTGTAGCTCTACATCGTTGATGCCCTGTCTTCACTCATTTCATCAAATGATGAGCTACAGAGTTATTACTCAGAGGAAGTGGTTTTAAAATACTGGTATCCATTTTGAGAACAGTTGTGAGCACTTCTGATACAGCAGACATTATTAATCTTTCACCAACTGAGATTTTCCACACTTGGCTGTGATTTTGGAAATGTAAGAAGCAATGAGACCATTATCAAGGTTGTTTGTGGTTTTTTTTGGCAAGTGACTCGAGTGTGCAACGCTTTTCAAATGCTTCTTTCATCTTCTGGAACTGAGTGATACTAATAAGTAGCCTGCAATGTTCCTGCTTTATTAGAATAAGACCCATGGGCATCACTGCTCTGATGGGAATGGAGCTCTGGTGTTCCTTTATTCCAGCACCTAATCTTTTTTTTCTGATAAGTATCTGCTCTACCGACAGTTGGTTAGGTCTTGTGCTTCAAGTTCGGGTGTTGCTTACCACCCCTTGATAATGTCTGTTATCCCTAATGCCCCTTTAGGACACGTAACCATCCTTGTAGTGTATCACTGATCAAATGTATTTGCCTCTACCAGCATACCAGGCAGCGCATTCCTGGCATCTACCACTCTGAGTTTAAAAAAAAATCTTGCCCCTCTCATCCCCTTTGAATCTACCCCCACCTTCAATTCATGCCCTCTGGTATTAGATATTTCAACAATCTATTCTATCTATGCCTCTCATCTTAAAAACCTCTGGCAGATCTCACCTCAGCCTCTGCTGCTCTGAAGAAAACAACCAGAGTTTCTACATCTTCTCATGATGGTACATGCCCTCTAAACTAGACAGCATCCTGGTAAACCTCTTCTGCACCCTCTCTGAAGCCTCAACATCCTTCAAATAGCGGGGCAACCAGAACTGTATGGATACTCCAGATATAGCCTAACCACAGTTGCAACTTCTTGACTTTTGATCAAAATGCCTCAACTAATAAAAGCAAGCATTGCATAAGCCTTCTTAACCACCCTATCGACCTGTGTAGCCACTTTCAAGAAGCTATGAATGTGGATCCCAAGATCTCTCTTTTCAGCAACATTAAGGACCTTGAATTGACTTTACATACATGAGTAAAAATCTTTACATTATGTCTCCATCTAAATTTGCAATGTGCAATCAGAGTAATTTATAATAAATAGAACAGTAAATATAACATAAAATGTACTCAAATCAGAATGAGTTAATCAGTCTGATGGCCTGGTGGAAGAAGCTGTCCCGGAGCCTTGTTGGTCCTGGCTTTTATGCTGTGGTACCAATTTCCCGGATGGTAGCAGCTAGAATAGATTGTGGTTGGGGTGACAGGTCCCCTGTCTTTGTAAATATCCTGAATCATGGGAAGTTCACCACTACAGATGCGCTGGGCTGTCTGCACCCACTCTTCAGAGTCCTGCGAATCAGGAAGGTACAATGCCCATACCAGGCAGTGATGTAGCCAGTTAGGATGCTCTCAATTGTACCCCTGTGGCAAGTTCTTAGGATCTGGGGGCCCATACCAAACCTTCCTCAACCGTCTGAGGTGAAAGAGGTGCTGTTGTACCTCACATGAGGTGCTCGGTGATCTGGATAGTGTGGAACTGAAAGCTGTTTACCCTCTTAACCCCAGATCCATTGATGTTAATAGGGGTTAGCCCGTCTCCATTCCTCCTGTAATCCACAACCAGCTCCTTTGTTTCCGCGACATTGAAGGAGAGGTTGTTTACTTGACATCACTGTGTCAAAGAGATGACAACTTCCCTGTGAGTCACCTCTTTATTATTTGAGATGAGGCCATCAGTGTAGCGTCGGCAAATTTGATTAGCAGATTAGAGCTGTGGGTGGCGATACAGTCATGGGTATACAGGGAGTAAAGGAGGGGACTAAGTACAAAGCCCTGAGGGGCTTCTGTAATGAGAGTCAGAGGGGTGGAGGTGAGGGAGCCCACTCTTACCACCTGCCGGCAATCTGACAGGAAATCCGGGATCCAGCTGCTCAAGACAGGGTGAAGGCTGAGGTCTTTGAGCTTCTTGTCAAGCCTGGATGAAACTATGGTGTTGAATGCTGAACTGTAGTCCAGGAACAGCATTCTCATATAAGCATCCTACTCCAGATGTGTAAGGATGGTATGTGGAGCGGTGGCTATTGCGTCGTCTGTTGGCCAGTTGTGTCGTTAGTTTGGGTGGTAGCAAGCTGCAAATGTAATCCTTGATTAGCCTCTCAAAGCATTTGTTTATTATTGAGGTGAGTGTGACAGGACGCCAGTCGTTCAGGCATGTTACCTTGGTCTTTTTTGGTACAGGGACAATGGTGGATAATTTGTAGCAGAGGGCACTCTACACTAGGAGAGGGAGAGATTAGAAATGTCTGTAAACACACCTGCCAGTTGTGCCGTGCACATCCTGAGTACCCGCCCTGGGATGCCGTCTGGTCCCGCAGCCTTGCGACTGTCCACTCATTGGAAACATCTGTGTACCTCAACCTCAGAGATGACCAGGTTGCAGGTTGTAGCGGTGGCTTTCCTCGGAGGCTCAGAGTCTTGACATTGAACCGAGCATAAAATCGATTCAGCTCATCTGGGAGAGAGGCTGCGATGTTGGCAGCACCACTATATGATATATATGGATGGTATGCAGCCCTCGCCACAAGTCATATGTGCTATTCATTGTGAATCTTGACTCAATCTTGTCCTTATATTGCTTTGTGCAGATCACAAGCTGCTTTTCTTGAGCTCTAGCTGATCGCTGGCGATGTAAGCTCTATGTCATGCGTTAAGTGCTGCTCACACGGAACTATCAGTCCAGGGTTTCTGGTTCAGGAAGACCCTGACTGACTTCTTGGGGACAACATCGTCGACTTCCGCATGAAGCATGTGACTCCATCAGTGAACTCGGAGACACCCTCATCCTGGAAGACATTCCAGTCAACGTCATCGAAGCAGTCCTACAGCATGGAGGCCGATTGGTCGGACCAACGGTGGAAGGTTTTAACTATGGCCACCTCTTGTTTCAGCTTCTGCCTCCATGTCAGCAAAAGCAGGATCGAAGAGTGACCTGATTTTCCAGAAGCTGGGTGAAAGAGAGCTTTTTAAGCATTGCGGAAGGGAGTGTTAACAGTGGTCAAAAGTCTGATCTCCATGAGTGCTCACCTGGATGTGCTGACAAAACCAGAGAGACTTTCGTCAGCGAGACTTGATTAATGTCACCAGCTACGATGAAGGCAGTGTCTAGGTATGCAGTTACCAGCGTGTTGATAGTCTAGTGCAGTTCCTTGAGAGCCAGGTCAGTGTAGGCCTGCGGCGGAATGTACACCGCTGTGATGATAACAGCCATGAACTCCCTAGGCAGCCAATAGGGTCTGCACAGCAGCACCAGGTATTCCAGGTCTGGGGAACAAAAGGATTTGAGTGCATGTACATTCTGGGGGGGGGGGGGGGTTGCACCAGGCATTGTTGACCATGAAGCATTCCCCTCCTCCTTTATTCTGCCCAAAGAGGATTTTTTTTTTACCTGTCCACTCGGAAAATGGAGAACCCAGAGTGCTCGATGACATCCACTTTGAAATGTTTCCTTGCATTTGCCCTACAAAGGTGCAACATCTCACATTTGTCTGGGTTTAAAACCCATCTGTTATTTCTCTGCCCATATCTGCAACTGGTCTGAATTGTGGTGTATTCTTTGCTAGATGTCTACACTATCCACAACTCCACCAATCCTGGTATCATCCACAAACTTACTAACCCACCCATCTACATTTTCATCCAGGTCATTTATATACATCACAAGCAGCAGAGGTTCCAGCACAACCCTGCAGAACTTTACTAATTACTGGCCTCCAATTTGAGTAAGTCCCTTCAACCACTACCCTCTGTCTTCTCTGTGCAAACCATTTCTGAATCCAGACACCCATGCATCCTGACCTTCTGGATGATGGGGTGGTAAATTGGATTAGTAAGTATGCTGATGATACTAAGGTAGGAGGTGTTGTGGATAATGAGGTGGGTTTTCAAAGCTTGCAGGGAGATTTATGCCGGTTAGAAGAATGGGCTGAACGTTGGCAGATGGAGTTTAATGCTGAGAAGTGTGAGGTTCTACATTTTGGCAGGAATAATCCAAATAGAACATACAGGGTAAATGGTAGGGCATTGAGGAATGCAGTGGAACAGAGAGATCTAGGAATAACAGTGCATAGTTCCCTGAAGGTGGAGTCTCATGTAGATAGGGTGGTGAAGAAGGCTTTTGGAACGCTGGCCTTTATAAATCAGAGCATTGAGTACAGAAGTTGGGATGTAATGTTAAAATTGTACAAGGCATTGGTAAGGCCAAATTTGGAATATTGTGTACAGTTCTGGTCACCGAATTATAGGAAAGATATCAATAAATTAGAGAGAGTGCAGAGACGATTTACTAGGATGTTACCAGGGTTTCAGCACTTAAGTTACAGAGAAAGGTTGAACAAGTTAGGTCTCTATTCATTGGAGCGTAGAAGGTTGAGGGGGGATTTGATCGAGGTATTTAAAATGTTGAGAGGGATAGATAGAGTTGACGTGAATAGGCTGTTTCCATTGAGAGTAGGGGAGATTCAAACGAGAGGACATGATTTGAGAGTTAGGGGGCAAAAGTTTAAGGGAAACACGAGGGGGTATTTCTTTACTCAGAGAGTGATAGCTGTGTGGAATGAGCTTCCTGTAGAAGTAGTAGAGGCCAGATCAGTTGTGTCATTTAAGGTAAAATTGGATAGGTATATGGATAGGAAAGGAGTGGAGGGTTATGGGCTGAGTGCGGGTAGGTGGGACTAGGTGAGATTAAGAGTTCGGCACGGACTAGGAGGGCCGGAATGGCCTGTTTCCGTGCTGTGATTGTTATATGGTTATATATGATGGACTTTGTCAAATGCCTTACTAAAATCCATGCAGTTAATGTCCACTCTCATAGCCTCATCAATCCCTCATGCCACCTTGTCAAAAAAACTCGACTGAGTTGGTACAGCACAACCTGCCATGCACAAAGCCATGCTGGCTCTCCCTAGTTAGGCCACAGGTTTCAAAATGCTCGTATATCCTATCCATAAGAATTTTCTCCAGCAATTTCTCTCCAACTGATGTGAGACTCACAGGTCTCTAGTTCTAAGGATTTTCTGTTTTTCTCTTGTTCCCTTTTTACACAGAGGTGCAACATTAGCCACTCGCCAGTCTTCTGGGGCCTCGCCTATGCCTGGAGAGGACATGACGATGCTGGTCAAGGCCTCGGCAATCTTGTTTCTTGCCTCCGTCAGTAACCTGGAGTAAATCCTATCAGGCCCTGGGGAGATCCACCTTGGTACTCATTAAGAGACCCAACACTTCCTCTTCCTTGACCTTTCAACGCCCTAATATATTTTTACACTCAGCACTGTGTGTATGTAGGCTGGTGCCAGTGATGCATTGAGCACTTTTTACTACCTGTTCTGGTGCTTTCCTGTCTGCTGCAGTGCAGTTTCCATACCAAGCAATGTTGTAGCTTGGCAGAATGCTCTCTACTACACATCCATAGAATGACGTGAGTATAGATATGTGAAGTGCAGCAATCTTCAGCCTCTTCAAAAGTAGAGGTATTGATGAGCTTTCCTGATTGTGCAGGATGTGTTCTGGGACCAATTTCTGTTCAAGCCCTTGTTTACATGGGAAGGGAAGAAATAAAAGGACAGGTTTTATTCTCATTTGGTTGCATGGGAAAATGCCATTTGAGCAGGGATTGGGAGGCAGGAATGGATGAGTGGACAGGGGAGTGATAAAGGACGTGATGCCTTTGAAATGTGAGGATAATATGTCCACTTGTGGAATCTGTTTGGGGCTGGTGCAAATTATGTTACACTGAATGATTTTATGGAAGGTCATGACAGTATGATGACTCCATTCTTGCTCCAGAAAGAGGAGGAGTAGAGGTGTGGTTAATAGATGAGATCCAATCAAGGGCTTTGCTATGGTGGAAGGGAAACCATGGTTAAGGAAGAAGACATTTCAGAGGAACAAATGTGGGATGTGGCATCATTGGAGTTTGGGTATGAGGAATAATTATAATCAAGATAAGCAGTGGGCATTGGTGAGTTTGTGGATACTGATGGTTCTTGAGGGGGAGATAAAATCCAGAGAGGAATGTCAGAGGTAGATTGGGTGAAGGGGGGGTGGGGGGAATGACAGCCAAGTGGACAAAAAAATGAGTACAGCATTTGGGAGGAGCATAATTGAAGAAGTTATGATTATGAGGACCTTGCAGCTGGGTGAATGCTGTAAGGACTGGTTAGGCCTCTGTAGGCCTAATGTAGGGTGAGCCTCTGATTCCGTAGATGTGAGATGGACATGTCAAGTGCTTTGTATGTTCATGGTGCAGTTGAAGGGGTTTTGACAAGTGAATTAGAAATTGTCAAAGTAATGGAGGGATTTATGGTGTTACCGTAATTTGTTTTGATTTTGTAATAAAACTTTGGAGGGCAATAAACCTATTCGTTGTCACTTACTGGACATAGGCCTTTCTGACAGGATCCATATTTCTGGCACTGCTTTAGTGTTTCCCCTTTAAATGCGTTGATTTTTTTTAAGCCTACAGTCATTCTCAAGTTGAGTTTTAACTCTTTCATTATTGCCTCTAAGGTGCAAACTCTGCGTAGAGCCTTAGAGATATAGCCTTTTCAAACATGCTTTTGGCAAAATGGAATTATCATTATATTTAGTAGCTGTAAAGACAAATTTATTTGCATTGAGTGGGTTGATTTTAGTTGTTTGAAGGCAGAGATGTTCAGGTAGGGTATTTCATGATCATTTGAAGGCTAACAATTCAATCAAAAAAAGTTATGGCGCAGCAGGTCAAGGTCTTGTTATGCAGCTTTGTAGATTGTTTATTCAGATATTTTTTTTAAAAAGGCTGTGTAATTCATTTTTAACCAGCTTTTCAGACAGTGAGTTCCAGGTCTCCAAGAATCTCTGGGTGTTTGGGGGGGGGTGGGGGTGGGGGAAATGTTCCCCCTGCTCCTTATGACATTTGTCTTAAAACTTTGTCAGATCCCAGCAAAGGGAACTTCCTTCCATACATCTTGATAGTCATGGATCAGTCTGTATTATGAAGAAACAACTCGTGTTGTTATAATCTTGATTACTAATCCTTCAGTCCTCTCTGCATCCTTCAGAATTTAATCTGTTCCCTCTCATCAACATTATAGGAAGGATATAATATAGGAGCCATTTGGCCTCAATTTCAGTTGAGGCCAAATTCATCTTGATATATTTTCCTGCAGTTGGCCAAAGGCCAGGTGCATATGTAAAAGGTCACAATCTGAACATGTTTCTGTGAACAGGTTGCAGCATTGAAATAAGATCTTGGGAGTCAATGCTGGTTAGCAAAGATGGTGTCTTTGATGTCTTTAATATGGTTATGATAGTAGGTAGGCCTTTCTGAGATAGAATATGTAATCAAATTGTGGAACTTGTAGGCAAGAGGGGAAGAATTGGGCAAGACAGATGACAGTGTTTGTAAAGGTTTAACTGAGATGAAGGATCTCAACCTCCAAACAGCAGGCCAGGCAACATTTCTGGAAAAGAGTTGACATTTTGGGCCAAGACCCTTCATCAGGACTGGAGAAGAGGGTTCTAATAGGAGAGGGCAGAAGTCCATGGAAGAAAGAAAAGGGGAGAAACACCAGAGGTAGGTGATGGGCGGCAGATAAGGTGAGAGAGAGAAATGGGAATGTGGAATGGTGAAGGGGAGGTGGGGACATTACCAGAAGTTTCAGAAATCGATGTTCATGCCACCAGATTGGAGGTGACTCAGATGGAATATAAGGTGTGGTCTCATCTCAACAGTAGAGGATACAGACTATTAATTTCTTTCTACGGATGCTCCCTGAATTGCTGAGTTCTTTCCAGCTTTTCTTTGCTGAAAGATCTGGTTGCATTCATTATGGGACAAGTGTTTGACAGCAATAGACAGCCAATAATTGAGACATTGAAAAAGAGGTAGAGTTTGGTAGTAGAATAAGCTATCCCAATATCTTCTATCACCAGCAGATAAAGAAGTGCTTTCCTGCTCATATGAGCAAACATAATGCTGAGTAAAACAGAGTTGAAAGTGGTGATTTCCGAGTACAAAAAATGGAATTGAGATGTTGCATTGTAATTTGGGTAAATTTCAGTTAACTAAGGGGTATGTCTGCAATTAAGAGCTAAGAAGTTGCTAACTAAATATATTCATACCAGCTTGAATAAAAGCAAAGCAGAGTTGGAAACTAATTGGACTGGATGAAAGTTTCAGAAAAAAACTAGAGCTGATGCTGGAAATATCAATTAAAAGCAGAAAATGCTTGACAATCTGTTCTCAAAGGACTCCTGACCAGAAACATTAATTCTTTTGCACTTCATACAGATGTTGAAAGGCCAACAGAGAATTCCAAGTATTTTCTATTTTTATTTAACTTAATTTTCCTGTCAACATTACCACTACAAAATGTAATCTCTATACGCATGTCTGGTGAAAATTGTGCCAATATATGTGACATTTTATAATTACACCCTTTGTAACAACTGAACACAAAAGCTTCAGAGATAAGAATTGAAAAAATACAATGTGATTTTGCACTGCAAGTGTGGCGTAGTGATTTGTAAAGGGAAGTATTAAACAGGACATTGATACACCAAGAAAGCAAGGCACAAAAGTAATTAAAACAGATCAGAAATTAAAATGTATAATTAATAAGGCATTCAGTATTAAGTCTTGTAAAATTATGATTAAACCAAATTATTGTAAGGTTATGAAAGAAGTATAAGATCAAGCTATGCTTTTAGTTGGTCAGCTGGTCCTAATATAAGAAATAGTAACAAAATTAGACCATTCAGTCTGATCCACCATTTGATCATGGCTGATTCATCTCCCTCTCAACCCAATTCTCCTGCCTTATCCCCAAAACCTTCTATGTCCTGGCTTCTCAAAAATCTTTCAAACTCTGTCTTCAGTACACCCAGTGACCTGGCCTCCACAGTGCCTGTAGCAATGAATTCCACAGATTCACCATCCTCTGGCTAAAGATACCCCTCCTGGTCTCCGTTCTAAATGAGCATACCTCTATTCTGAGGTTGTACCCTCTGGTCCTAGACTCCCCAACTTTTTGAACTATCTTTTTCCACATCCAGTTAATCTGGGTCTTTCAATATTCGATATGTTTCCATGAGATCCCTTCCCCATTCTTCTAAATTCCAGTGAGTACAGGCCCAACATCATCAATGACATGCCTTTTCACTCCCAGAATCATTTTCGTGAACCTACTTTGAACCCTCTCCAATGTCAACTCATTCTTTCTTAGATAAGGGCCCAAAATTGCTCTCAATACTCTAACTGAGGCCTCACCAGTGCCTGTTTAAAGCCTTAGCATTACATCCTTGCTTTTATATTTAATTCCTTTTGAAGTGAATGCTTGCATTACATTTGCCTTCCTCACCACCAACTTAACCAGCAAGATAACCTTCAGAGAATCCTGCACGAGGACTCGTCTTTTTGCACCTTGAATTTAAAAATGTTCTCCCTTTTAGAAATGAACCGACCGTTTTATACCTTCTCCCAAAGTGCATGACCATACACTTCCTGACACTGCATTCCATTTACGGTTTCTTTGCCCATTCTCCTAATGTCCAAGTCCTTCTACAGCCTCCCTGTTTCCTCAACACTACCTGCCCCTCCACCTATCTTTGTGTCGTCTGCAAACTTGGCCACAAAGCCACCGGTTCCATTATTCAAGTCATTGACATATAACGTAAAAGGAAGTGGTCCCAACACTGACCCTGTGGAACACCATTGGTCACTGGCAGCCAACCAGAAAAGGCTCCCAATATTCCCACTCTTTGCCCCCTGCCCATCAGCCTATGCTCTATCCATGTTAATATCTTTCCTGTGATACCATGGAGTCTTAACTTGCTAAGCAGTATTTGTTAAAGCCTTCTGTAAATCCAGGTACACAACATCCACCAATTCTCCTTTGTCTATTCTGCATGTTATTTCTTCAAATAATTCCAACAGATTTGTCAGGCAAGATTTCCCTTGAGGAAACTGTGCTGGCTTTGGCTTATTTTATCATGTGCTTCTAAGTACTGTGAAACCTCACCCTTAACAAACAACTCAAACATCTTCCCAACCACTCAGGTCAGGCTAACTGGCCAGTAATTTCCTTTCTTCTGCCCCGTTTACCTTTTTGAAAAGTGGAATGACATTTGCAATTTTCTCATCTTCCAGAACCAAACCAGAATTTTGTGATTCTTGAAAGATCGTTACTGATGCCTCAACAATCTCTTCACCTTAAATAATGTTACTCCAAGCAGACTCAGCCACAAACTCCGGACCCTGGGAGTTTATGCATTACTCTGCAACATTTTCCAATCCAGAAACCATGGCATTATGTCTTTCAGGACTCTCAGGGTCGTCTGTCTGGTCCAGGTGACTTATCTACCTTAAGTCATTTAAGTTTCCCAAGCACCTTCTCCTTAGTAGTACCATCTGCATTCACTTCTTCCTCCCAACATTCTCAATCTTGTGGCATACTGCTCTTGTCTTCCACGGTGGTACGGTAAATAATTAACTTGTTTGCCATTTCCTTGTCCTCGATTACTACATCTCCAGCATAATTTCCAGCTGTCTAATATCTGCTCTTGCCTCTGTTGCTCTTTATGTATTTGAAAATATATATTTGGGCCATGTTTAATGATGACTCGTCTGCCAACCTAGAGGAGTATGTCACTATTATCCTAGACTTCATCAGCAAGTTTGCTGAAGATTTTGTACTTGAGGATGATTAGAACGTTTCCAATCCAGAAACAATGGTACTGGGAGATCTAGTCTCTTCTCAAGTCTTGGTCTGCAATATTCAAATCAGGTGACCCTGACCATTGTAAGAAAACAAGATATTATTGTGGCAGAGGTGTTGCTCTCTCTCGTTTACGGATTGCAGCCTATGTGTCAAAATCAAGGACTCAGTTGCAGAGGAAGGCATAAACTCCCAGGATCTGGAGTTTGTGGCTGAGTTTGCCTGGAGTAACTTTATGTTCCAGGGTTGAGTGAAGGTCCAATGGGAGAGTGAGAGCTATCATCCTAGTTCCAAGGAAAATCAAATCAATGTTCCTTAATGAATTCTGCCCAGTGGCTCTAACGTCTACCATCATGAGGTGCTTTGAGAGACTGGTCATGGCACATATCAACTCCAACCTTCCAGACAACCTTGACCCATGGCAATTTGCCTACCACTGAAACAGGTCTACGGTGGATACCATGTCCCTGGTCCTACTCATCTTTGGAGCATCTGGCAAGTAAAGACATCTACGTTTGACTATTGTTTATTCAGTGCAGTTCTGCCTGCAGTACTGTTCTTCCAAGCAAACTCATCCCCAAACACTGTGGTGGGCAGCATCTTAAATCACAATGATACAGAGTACAGGAAGAAATAGAGAGCCCACTGATATGGTGGTTTGATAACAAGATTGCGTTCAATGCCAACAAAACGAGCTGCTGATTGACTTCAGAAATGGAGGTCATGCACATGCCCTGCTTACATCAAATTCCTCGGTGTGAACATCACCTGTAGCCTATACTGGTCCAGCCACGTTGATATCATGGCAAAGGAAGCTCACAAATACCTTTCAAACGAGAAAATCTGCAGATGCTGGATATCCAAGCAACACATACAAACTGCTGGAGGGAATCAGCAGACTAGGCAGCATCTATGGAAAAGTTGATGTTTTGGGCTGAGACCCTTCAGAGTTGTGGACAATAGCACATCACAGGTACAATCCTCCCTCTATGGACTCTGCTTATCTTTCTCGCTGCCTCTGAAAAGCAGCCAGCATAATGAAACACCCCATCTACCCTGGACGTTCTCTCTTCTTCCCTTAAAAGCTTAGAAGCATGTTCCACCAGGCTCGAGGACAGCTTCTAAACTGCTCTTATCATACTTTTGAACAGACTTCTCAATGATAAGATGAACACTTGATCTTAGAATCCACCTTGTTATGATCTTGGCCTTTTTTTATTTACCTGCACTATACTTTTTTTTTTGGTAGTTTTTGCACTTTATTCTGTATTATTGTTTTACTTTACTCCAGTTTGGGGTTCCCATCCTGGGCTGCATGGACCCCTTGCTTAATGGTTTTGGTCCATGGCATAAAAAAGGTTGGGAACCCATGGTCTAGTGCAATGTACTGTGTATTATCTGATCTGTATCAACAATATGCAAGACAAGCTTTTCCCTATGTCAGTGCATGTGCTAATAATAAGCCAGTACTGATTTCAATTTAAAATCATGTTTTGTCATTAAACATTGATAAATGAATGTTAGTCAGGAAGACCAACCACAAATTTGTGCAAGGCAAGATGTGTTATATTTTTGCTTGCAACAAGAGATGAGTAAGTTGATGATGTAGGTTCATTGAATGCATTTGGTGTAATATTACAGTTATCTAAATATTGCTACAGCGATAAATATAGTTGGAGGAAAGTCTGGAACTGAGACTGAAGTTGGAGCTAAACGTAACAGCTTTCCTCTGGGGCCAAGTTGCATAACACAGTACGTGCAGTGGCACACAGCACATAGTGTTTAAGATAGCACAGAATAATATTGGTACAAGTCCCCGAAGTGAAGATTGATTGTGCATGGGATGTTGTCCTGGAGCCACATTCTTGCAGGAACAAGCATGCAGCAGTTCCTCATCTCTGCAGCCGAAGGCAATCCAACTTGTCTTCCAGGGAGCAAACACTCGAGAGCAGCACTGATTGGAGAGCTGGCCTGTGTCCAGCCCATTGAATCATTGATGGTATTCTGTCCTCAATTATTGGTATAGACACAGAAAAGCATCCCAAAAATTGTTTTATGCCATGTATGCTGTGGTTTGCTTGACATCAAGACCTATAGCAGAGCTATTTCAAAATGCCTGCAGTTGAGGCATGAGCAGGCTGATTAATATAAAGAATTGTGAGGCAGTGCATCTGGTACCTTTCAGATGAAGCTTGAGAGATTATTTAAGCAAGTTAGAATGTATGGTATTGAGTATAAATATACAGGTGTCAACTGGAGATTGGTCTGGGAAAGCAAGCAAAGTTTAAATAAATGAGTCATTTTTGGGTTGGGAGGCTTTGACAAGCAGCATGCTGCAAGGATCAGTGCTGGGACCTCTGCTGTTATTCAATTATTTGACAGATTGTTAAGGGGATCAAGTCTAATGTATCCAGGTTCACTGACAATATAAAACAAATTGGGTTGGGAGGCAATTTAAGTAACATAGCATATATGAAATGGAAAAAATGTAAGATTATCCACTTTGGAGAAGATGATTAGATTGAGTACTTATGAGAATTATGAGATTGAGAATGAGAGAGTTGAAGTTGATAGTGTTTGGAGGTTGAATACCCCTTATCCAAAGTGTTTCAGATTTTTTTGGGGGATTTTAGTTTGGGATTTTTTTTTGGGATCTTGGAATCACTATCATTTCCATCTCTGGTAAGCAGTTTTTGTTCCGCACTTCATCACATGTATGTACTTAACAGTAAAAATATTGCATACCATTAGTATAATGAAAATATAGTATTTATGATTACTAAAACAGCACAGCAGCATCAGGAGAATACCTGAATCAGTTGTTCAACAACAATAAACAATGGCAGACTTTCAATCCAACTCTGATACAGTGTTGTGATTAAAAGGTTACACAGCACTGTATTTGTATTTTGTTTTTCTTTAGTTGTATGTAAGGTATAAAAACAATTAGCATTGTAGACTTATCACAAACAAGAGAAAATCTGCAGCTGCTCTAAACAACACACTCAAAATGCTGGAGGAACTCAGCAGGCCAGGCAGCATTAATGGAAGAGAATAGTCAATGTTTCGGACTGAGACCTCTCTCAGGACTTTCATTTTGGATTTTAGAATATGTAATGAAATAGCTTGGGACCGCCCACCCGCCCGCCACCTTTCCCATCTCCGATAAGCAGCTTTGTCTTGCAGCCCCGAGGAAGGACCTTGGCTGTCAGCTGTAGCATTTTTTTCCATATGTGCTGCTTGGCCTGCTGAGTTCTTCCGGCATTTTCTGTGCAGAGCATTGTAGACTTGTTCTGGTGTTAGATTTTCATCAGCGATGATCTTGGTAAGCTTATCATTGAATTTCTCTGCTTCACGATCAGCATATGCTTTAAAAATTTAATGCCGTACCTTTTCTTAAATTTCAGCAACCAATCTGCTAAATATTCACAATTGCCTTCAATTTTCACTTTGCCATGATAGATCTTTGCTTGTTTCATGATCAGCACACCATTAAAGTGGGATATGTTCACAATGTTGCTGATGAATCCACTCTTTCAGTTCATGATTGAGATCTTCATTTTTTGCTTTATGCAGTATTTTGTATTTTTCATTACCTTCTGTTCATTACATTTGTGAGGCCACTTTTCAGAGCTGTCTGTGGTACGCAGAGACCTGCATATCGCCTGGGAGCCTTTCTAGTGTCATGCCAGCACTCCAAAAATTTTTTGTATTTTGGAGGTTTTCAGACTTTGGAATTTCAGATAAAGGATCTTCAATCTGTACAGACATTGGTGAAAATAGTTTCATCAGGTACCTGATATATTCACCTTTATAGCTAGATAATTGGAATACAAGGGTAAAGAGGCCTGATGAGACTGCAGCTGGAATATTGGGTAAATATCTTGTTTCCTCACAAAAGATTGGATGGGCTTGTCAGAGGAGCTGCAGCAACGGTTCATCAGGTTACAATCTGGATGCTGAGTTTCTTATGTGAAAAGTAGTTAAATAGAATTGGCCTGCATTTAGATGTCTGGAAAAGGTTATCATATTGAAACAAACATTTTTATATATAGAATTGATATAGCGTCTAGAACTCTGCTGACAATCTCAGCATAAAGGGTACAACCTATCAGGACCAATGAGAAATTTCTCAAAAGCTAGAAGAAAGTAACAAATCTTTGGGCATGCACAAGAACATGGAGGCTCAAGTACTGAGTACATTCAAAACTTGTTCTGGTTTCTGATTGAGAAGAAGCAGGAATTTACCCTCTGGGTTCCACTCCTGTACTGCATTGGGTAAAGAGTGGAACCCGTATGGTCCTCTGCTGCCCATCCACTTCAAGGTTCGATGTGTTGTGCATTCGGAGAAGCTCTTCTGTACATCTCTGTTGTAACGCATGGTTATTTGAGTCACTATTGACTTCTTGTCAGCTTGAACTAGTTTGGCCATTTTCCTCTGACCTCTCTCATCTTAACATGAAGCTTTCATCTATGGAGCTGCCCCTCACTACATTCTTTATTTTTCACATCATTCTCTGTAAAATCTAGAAACTGGTTTGCGGGAAAGACTCAGGAGATCAGCAATTTGAGGTACTCAAACCCCATCCCATCTGGCACCAGCAATCGTTCCACAGTCAAAGTCACTTAGATCACATTTATTCCTTATTCTGATGTCCAGTCTGAACAGTAATTGAACTTCTTGACCATATCTGCATGCTTATATCTTGACCATATTTGCATGCATATCTTGACCATATCTGCACTGAATTTCTACCATATGATTGGCTAATTATATACTTCCATTAATGAGATGGTGTACAGGTATACTTCATAATGTGGCCATGAATGTATGATGCAGTGGAAGATTGTAAGCTAGTCTAAGTTATGCAATGGAGTGAAAAGTTTAACATTTTCATTGAATTATATAATATGAGAAGAGGCCATTGTGCCATTTTCTCCAGACTTTTGATAAATTCCAGTTTTGCCCTTTCTCTTGAAGGTACTCAGTATTCTGAACACCAATTGAATATATGGCCCTTTAATCTTTTTTATTCCAAGTAGAAGAATCTGAGGTTCTGCATCCAGATCTCTGAAACCCCTTATTGCTTGTACCATTACTTAAATTCTCATCTTTCCAAGACTTTCTCCAAAAGACAGAGGAGCAGCATAAGGCCAGGTCTGCTTTGCCATTTCTCTTGACCATGGGTTTGAGAGGATTTAGTTTCCCTTTCAACCCCATTCTCCTGCCTTCCTCCCATAACCTTTGACACTGTGACCATTCAACAACTGAACCTCTTAACTATATCTGCATGCTTTTATACATTGAGTTGCTACCACATGATTGGTGTACAGGTTTACCTCATATCTCATGGCTGTGTTGCAGTGGAAAATTGTAAACTAGTCTAAATTAGGCTAGTTTAGACCTATCAACCACCTCCTTAAATGTACCCAAAGACTTTACTACAGACAGCTGTGGAGGTCATGAATTCCACGGATTCACTACCCTCTAGCTCAGATGTTCCTAACTATTTTATGTCATGGACCCCTTTGGAAGTGTGGTGAGGCCTACGGATTTCACAGAATCATGTTTTTAAAAATATTTAAAAATGCATGGGATTACAAAAAATCAATTATATTGAAATACAGTTTTTGAAGTATTTAAAAACAGATTTGTAATTCAGTGATATATATGCTTTATTAATGCATTAAGTAACATGACTACATTTAACATGTGGGCAAGTTGAAATTACATTTTATTTTTTAAAGACAGTGTGAATGCTGCTGTTGCTTAGCTTAAATAAGAACATTAAACTGGGGTGGTCTTTGACAAAGTAACATGCACGTCATATTGGACATCCATTCAATTTCCATTTTTTTTTGTTTTGAGGATTACAGGTGTTGAAAATCCTGATTTGCAAAATTATTTTGTTGCAAATGGAATTTTAAAAAAAATCGAGTATAGACTTCTGTCAAGGAATACCATACCAAAATTTGCAAAGGTTTTTTTGAAGTAAACTCCAATTGTGTTTTTTTGTCCTAAGATCAAGAAATTCATCTTTATTAGATCAACATCTTTGATACAGTTTATATCATAAAGAAAAGGATTGCAGATCCATGGTTCAACTGCAATACTATTAAGATGCAAGTAACTTCTGAATAGTTCCGAAGTGTTTCCAGGTGTTTGTCGATGCCTCTCTTCAAAAAAAATTGACAGAGAATTTTGTATCTCTACACCATCTTCCTTCAGCATTTAAAAGTTTGCGAAGATGTTGGCCTGTACTCTCTTCTATATCGGTAGCTTCACCAAGAAAGGGTGGTCATTTTTCAGTAGCTTCCATAATGGTGACTTCAGGACTTTGAATTGATAGATTTATTTCTTTCATGTGGTTAAAAATATCTACCAGGTAAGCCAACCCATGGATACAGTCCTTTTTTCAAACTGATCCAATGCTGAGTTTTTTTATCTTTCAAAAAAAAATGATACTTCTGTGCTTAGTTTGAACAAGTGCTTCAAGACTTGTCCTCTTGAAAGCCAGTGAACTCCATGTCGTAGAGATGCGTTTCATATTCTACACCCATTTCTTGGCAAAGTCTTAAAATGCAATTATTAGAGGCCTTACTATCCTCTAACTCCTGTTGGTACAGGGACGGTAAAAAAGTCTCGGATAGATCAACGTTTGTCTCAGCAGCCTTTTTTGCCATGCTTCTGGTTACTGCGCAGGCAGGATAAACTTCAGAATCTATGGGCGGGTTCTCAGCCTTTTCTGGCTTACTCGTGAGCTGAACTGCTGGGAACACATTTACCTCCCCCTCCCCCGGCCAGGTCATTCCCGAGTAAGACATCCACATTGCGTATCGGGAGTGCAGACCATACCCCTATCGTGACTGGTCCGGATACTAAGTCACATTTCAAAAATATTTTATGCAACTGTACGGCCTCGGTCCCTTTTCCAATCCCTTCTATCACATTCATGTCACCAGTCTCTGTCTCAGCACTGAATTCCAACACACTGTTTAAGATTAAGGACTGAAAAGCCCCAGTATCTCTCTAGATTCTCACTGGAACTGGGGTTGACCCCTCCTTCACAGATATCAACCTGTTCGAAATAAATTTCTCGCATCCTTCCTGAACTCGGCTTGACTCCTCCTCCCTTAGCAGCATTTCAGCTAGCTTAATACAGGCAGTCGGAGTTGGTGCCTTTCCCTTTCCTTTATCTCTTTTGGAGCAAAACACTTAGACGCTATGTGACCAGCTTTCCCACAATTATAACACGTGAAACTGGGCAACTTCACTCCAGACTGCTTTTCATCCTCCTTACGCTTTCCGCTATTCCCTGGCTTACTCTCTGACTTAGCCAGTGGGCTCTCTCTGCCATCCTTACTACCCCTCTGGTAGCTTTTACTTGGAGAAAACTTTACCTTGTGGGTTAAGGCATATTCATCTGCTAACTTAGCAGATTCTGATAGGGTCTTAATCTTCTTCTCATTCAGGTATGTCCGGATGTTATCCGGAACACAACTTTTAAATTCTTCGATTAGAATCAACTCCCTCAGGTGGTCAAAATCTTTGTCCACCTTTTCTGCAGTGCACCAACGATCAAAGTACATACACTTCTCGTATGCAAACTCGGTAAACGTTTGATTCCACTGTTTCCTTGAGTCTCTGAACTTTTGTCTATAGGCCTCAGGTACCAACTCGTAAGCCCTAAGTATAGCCTGTTTTGCTTCATCATAATCATCTGCAGCTTCTGCAGACAACACCGCATACGCTTGTTGAGCCTTTCCTTTAAGTACACTTTGTATCAACACAGCCCACTTATCTCTCAGCCACTTTTGATTCACAGCCACTTTTTCAAAATGTAGGAAGTACCGATCAATTTCCATCTCCTCAAATAGAGGTACCTACCTAATCTGACTAACATTATCTGTCCCCGTGTTGCCATTTCTCCCTCTCCAACTGTCTCTGTCTTTCTGCTTCCTCTCTCTGTTGCTTTGCTTCTTCTGCCACTAACTTAAGTCTCTCTAGCCTCATCTGTTCCAAACGCACCTGGACCTCCCCTTTCCCCTTTACAGCAAAGTGCTCTAACACCTCTGCCTCAAATGCCTTCATCATGACATAATATTCAGCTATCTTCCGTTGTATTTCCACCTTAGTCATCGCTTTCTTGACCTCCGTGAGTTTCAAGGCCTCCACAACTTGCCACAACTCATCCTTTTTTAGCCTTCTTTAAACCTGCAGGGTCTGGTCTTGACAGAAAATCCTCAACATCCATTTCTGCTGTTTTCCTTTTGCTTTCCACACACCCAAATCAGTTAAGGGAATTTACTCCAATCAATTCAACAGCCCCCCAATTTGACATTCAAATCCTGGACAAAGGCCCCAATTTGTCATGTACCCCGTGACCGGGTTACCGAATCAGCAGAAATGGAATACACATTGGAGTCTGGTATTACTGTAATTAATAGTGTTTATTAGTAAACTAAGTAATACAGTACTATAAAAATGCAAATTTATGGAACAGGTTAGCAATGATATATACAGAAATGTGGAAATAGGAATCAAAACCAAGCTCTTTCAAAGTCTTGGGGTAAATGGATAGTCTTACGATGGTGAAGAGTTCAGTTCAGTTTAGGTCGAGGTAGTTGCTGGTGTACCATTGGAAAGAGAGAGAGTGAGAGGTGACGCCATTGCCGTCGAACCTTCTGTTATCTTTCTGTCCTGTTATGGTCACCGACTGTGACCCCTGTAAGACCGTTCTTCAGTGGTAGATCTGTCACCCAGGCAAGGGTGGACATACAAACAAATCCCCACCGGTTGCACCTTCACATACTGTGAGCCACTGATCGATTCCCTGAATCGATCCTTCAAACACCCACCTTCACGTGGGTGCACAACGCTCATTCAGTGTCCCATGGTGTGTCTGTCTGTGTCTTAGCAGACCTGCTTTTTATCATCACTTGCTGTCCACCAGCTGTCCATCAAACCGGCTCCGCCTTGCTGTCTCTGCAAAAATCTTACAAGCAGGCAAAAGTGTCCTGGGAGCAAAGGTAAACAATCAGCCAAGGAGCCATAATAGTAAATCATGTCTTTGCCTCTCTCTCTCTCTCTCTCTCATCTGTGCGGGATGCCTCCCTCCCCTTCTTTTCTCTCTCTCTCATTAGCAGCATAGTTCACAGGGGAGTCAACTCTGGACTCCATCTCAGCTTGGTTTGCTCATCACAATTCCTTCCACCTTACTTTCAATCGCGATCGTGATTATTTTTGTGAACAGAAACACTGCGGATTCAGAGCTGCGCTGCCAGGTCCTAATGTCCACTGCACAGAGACATGTTGAATAAAGTCCGGGGTTCTGCTGGGTCCTAAAGACCACCGCACTGATACATGTTAAATAAGGGACTTGAGCATCTGCGAATTTTGGAACCAATCCCCCACGGATAAGGAGGGCCGACTGTATGTAGTTGTGTACAGTGGTCTGAAAAATCTTACCAAAATCAGCCTTGTAAATCCTGTCTTTCGACATTTGCAATCTTTCAGTACTTTAGAACCATTCCAATCTGCTGATTCTTGAAAGATCACTCCAAGTGCCTCAAATCTCTTGAGCTGACTCTTTCAGAACTCTAGGATGTCCATCCGGTTCGGGTGACTTGTCCATCTTCAGACCTATCATCTTCCAAAGTACCTTCTCCATAGTACAAGTGACTGCATTCACTTCTGTCCCAAACACACTCTGGAATTTCTGGCATGTCACTGCTGTCTTCCATAGTGAAGACGGAAGCAAATTACTTATTTAGTTTATTGTTCCCCATACTACTTCTCAAGCATCATTTTTCAGCAGTCTGATGTCCACTCTTGCCTCTCTTTTTTGCTTTAGGTGTCTTTTCCTCTCTTGTATTATTTGTTAGTTAACCCTTGTATTTCATCTTTTCTTCCCATATTCTTTTTAGTTGCCTTTTGTTGGTTTTGAAAAGCTTCTCAATCATCTCGCTTCCTGCTAATTTCAGTAATATTTTATGCTTTCATGCTTTAAAGCAGCCTTTGACTTCCCTTGTCACCCGTTGTTGCTTCATCTTTTTGGAATGCTGCTGCTTCTTTGGGATGAAATAACTCTTCTGAATTACTCCCATGAACCCCTGCTATTTCTGCTCTCCGTTATCACTGCTAGAGCCTCCTTCCGAGAAGTACCTCAGCCGGAAACATCAGCTGTTGATTTCTCTGCATAGATACTTAATGACCTGCGCTGTGATCCTTCAGCATTTTGTGGCTTATTTCACTCTTGTTGCTTGGTATTTTTTGCATTCTGTCCTGTATTGTTGGCATGCAGTGTTAGTGCCAGAAGTGTGGCACCACTTGCAGGCTGCTCCGAGCTCTTCTGAGGCATTTCACTGTCTGTCATGATGTACTTGTGATAAATCTAAATCTGAATCTACCTTTTTCGAACCGAGTTTCTTTGAGTGCAAATTTTGTGTTGCTGCATGAAATGAGCAAATGATTTTACTTTGAGTGTGTGAACTTCTGTCCATTTTTGAATTCCTTTCTGAATTTTATGCTTTGCTAGTTGGTCATTTTAAGGAAGGCTTTCAGTCTTTGAAAATAACAAAAAATATGGCTATATCTTAAACTGAATTCAAGAAATGAAACAGTAGCAATACTATGCTCGATCAATACGTGGCAGAGAAAGAAAATGAGATTTTGATTGATAAATAGTATGCTAGAACTGCAAATTTCAGATATGAATCTCTTAAAAAAAAATGTTTTTTTTCCAAACTGTTGAAGACTTTGCAGGGCTTTCCTTTGTTCAGATCGAGGGGGAAAAACATTTTACTTGAATTTCACCCATGTAAGTCATTAACTCAAACCCCCGAACAATGGTCAGCCTCTTAGAAACTGACAGAACTGTTTATTTCTACCAGTGTCACTGTTATGAGCTTTCAACATGTAGTACCGATTCAAGACATATTGTGGGGCTATAGTATAAGTTTCACTGGCTGAGCTGTTCATGGTTATGACTGACTTATTTTTAGCACAATAAGAAAAAATGCTCATTAGAGCAAAAGGTCATTTTGGTAACTGGTGTTACTTTTGATGGCCTTTGTGACCACACAACTAAAAAAATCAAAATTACTCAAATTATTTACAATTTAAATTGGTGCTGATAGACCTGTTCAAGAGACTGAAAATATCAGTCGAAGTCTCTGTACTGGACCCTACCTTGTCAGGCTGCCACAACGCAAGACAACATGGCATGAAATTTCTCATGAGAAAACAAACTACTGGAGAAACTCAGTAAGTCGATCAGCATTTGTGGAGGGAAGGGTTGGCTGAAGTTTTGCATCAGGATTAACTGTGCAGAGGGAAAAGAGCCAATATAAACAAGTGAAAGGGAGGTATGAGATGGGGGAGGGTGTGTGGGGGGGGGGTTCCCTCATCACGCACCTCGCCACCACCCTGTTTTAATGTCCTCCTTTCCCCTCTGGCACCCACTCCATCTGCCATTGCCTACACCCATTTGCTCCCCTCCCCCTAATGTTACCGTCTGCCCACCTGCCTCTCTTATTTGGGTCCATGCTCCACTTTCCTATCAGATTCTGTCATCTGCAGCCCTTTATTGCCTTCACCTTTCACCTCTGTCTCTGTTGCTGTTTCCACTCTTCCCTCTTCAATCTGTCTATCACCTTCTTATTTGCAGCCACCTATCACTTGCCAGCCCTGATTCCACCACCTCTCTGTGCTAGATATCTCTCCTCCATCTTTCACCCCCTAAAAAGGCTCTCAAGCTGAAATGTCAGCTGTCTATTTCTTTCCACAAGTGCACCATGTTTAAGCATTTGCACGCTCTTGTGTCAGGTATCTGTATTCTTCACCTTTTCATGTTCCTTTGTCAATATTCCCAGTTATCACCTGTCCTCATTCTTTTCGTTACATTTTTTCTCTCTCCTAACTTTCATTTGCCAATTGAACAAATGACCAATACAGTTTATCCCCATGGCAACCTGAGCTTGACTCTATGAGCAGTTCCCTTTCCTCTATTCAACCTTTCTTCTACAACATTAACCGTTTCTCCTCCTGATGAAGGCCTTTGACCTGAAACGGTAATTCTTTTTCCCCCCCAAATATGCTGACTAATTTGCTGACTGTTTTTAGTATTGTCAGTTTTATTTCTGATTTTTGCCATTTAAAAAAATCATGACTGTGTGTGAGATGCTTCTCATGGGAACTGCTCAGAAAAAGATTAGCTGCCAGACATTATTATATACCATAAACATGTCAGTCAAGGGCAATTAAAAAAAATGAGCAGCTTGTTTTCTACAAAAGTACAAATCCAGTGGAGTTGCCTGTATATATGCACTTAGAGTCATAGAGTACTACAGCTCAGAAACAGGCCCTTCGGCCCATCTAGTCCATGCCATATTATTCTACCTCTCCCCATTGACCTGCACCTAGGCCATAGCCCTTCTTGCACCCCCTATCCATGTACTTACCCAAACTTCTCTTAAATGTTGAAATTGAGCCCACAGTCACAACTTCGACTGAAGCAAAATGATTCTAGGATCTCTTCATTTGTAAATGTATTTCTGCATAGTAAACTGTGCCAGTTTACAGATTTCCTTATGTCGATGTGGTTTTCAAATGCGCAGGCGAAACATTCATTAAGTATGGTTTTGTTTAATATTTTCATTTGTGTTAGAAGACATTTGTTTTGATAGTTCTTTGACTGATGTTTTTAAAGTAACTACATGTATAGTTTCATTCATCGTGCCTTTTAAACCCCTCCAAGCAAAAGACCATACTGCTAGAGTTCTTGATTCCTTGAGCACAGCAAGATCTGTCTTGACTAGACAGCAGGATGTGGTCACAGCAGTGAATGTAGGCTTGTGTTCATCAAGATCATTGCATCAGACTGTATAATGTGTTTCTTAATTACCCTTGGATTGATGCTTAACATTGTAAATATTTTAATAAGTAGTATATTGAGCAAGCTTTAGTCATGACTGGTGTTGTACCAAACCTCCTCATGTTCTTCCCTTGTTCACACCACCTCCTTGATTGCATCAACATCTTAGTGTGATGGTGAAGCCAGAGGGTGCTATTTGGAGTGTCCCAATACAATCCTAATTAAGTTTCCCAGACAGAGTAATAGATCTAAGTAAATTGTGTGCAGTTAGTTGTGATGTTTTAGTGCAAAAGGTTTTGGCATATTTAAACATAATAATGAAAATTGCTGGTTCTGACCAGCACAATTTACTGGAGATCAGTGGTTTTCTTTTTAGCAACTATATTGAGTCTACATTCATCTTTCTAGTGGTTGGCAGAATGTTTTATAATACAGGTGACCCAGTTCAATTCTCGCTGCTACCAGTAAGGAGTTTGTACATTCTCTCCATGACTGCGTGGATTTCCTCTGGGTGCTCCCGTTTCCTCCCACAGTCCAAAGACATAATGGTAGGTTAATTGATCACTGTAAGTTGCCCCGTGACTTAGTTGGTTAGGATGAAATCAGGGGTTGCTAGACCATGTGGTTCAAAGGACTGGAAGGGCCTATTCTGCACAGTACCTAAATCAATAAATGATCCTTGTATTCAAGCATATACTTTCTATCCAGATGCAAATGGAACTGTGTAATATTTTGTAGAATGATGTTGACGTATCATTTGATCTATATTAGACTTGAGTACAGTGTAAATAATGGAATGGATAATGCTATTTAGGCATTTATAAAGCAAGCCAAATCGAATCTATTTTCCAAAGAAATCTGCAAAGCACTTGAAGTTATCTGTTACTGAACATTTCAATTGGACTTTCTGAGATAAAGGGTAACAGTAACATAGTCCCCTTGTTCAATTAGCAGTGCTGAAATGAATTTTCTCCCATTCTCCATGTTTCCATAATCTCTAGGACATTTCCTGAAGTCGTATGACCAAAGGTTGCAAACTCAAATCAAGTCAGTAGCTTCAATTTGTTTCATTCCCTTTGATTGTTTATTCCATTGCCAATGCTTAATAATGCGAGCTTTTGATGATTAGCAGCTTACAAATCAGAAACATATGTGGAATATAGTACCTTACTCATTTCAATGTACTTTTTGAGTGCTGTCACTATTGTAGTGAACTTTGCTGCAAAGTATGAATAACTGGATGATTGAATAAGAGAAGTTTTGGAAAGGCCAATGGGAAGGAGTTTAGCCTGGTTTACTTCTGGGTAAGAAAGCAGACACAATCTCAGTTCAAAATATTATTTGAGAAGGTGGTATCTCTTGACAGTCTGCTCTCCCTCAACCTGGAGTTTTTTTTTGTTCTCCAGTCTCTTGGGTGGGGATATTAACTCATAACATTCTGACCTGGAAGAGAGTACAGGATGAACTATGGATAGCATAATCTGTCTTTGGTATCTGAAATTTAGGACAAAAAGTATTAAGTGGCACAGCTGAGGACAAGTTGATGCAGTTATTGGCATTGCCATGATAGTATGGTTGAGTTTTTGAGAATTGTCACTTTAACCTTCTACTGTTTTGAAATTTTTCTGTTCAGTTTTTGATAACCTATACTTTATTTTCCCATTCAACATTATCAAATGATTTGGCGATCTAAGTGAATGAAGATATAGGGATATGAAATTTTCACATTCTGTTCCTTTTGAACTTCAAATTATGGTAGTCCAGTTGCAATATTTGCTCGTGAGTTTGTGGTGTCTGACAAAGGGTGTTTGTAACTGAAAAGACCTGATAAAAGGAGCTTGGTAACCAGTTGCACTAATCATGAACATTGTTAACAGTGAAAGTTGTTTGATGGAAATCAGCTAACATTCAGTTTCTTAGTATTGACTCAAACCAGGTAAGACTGTTGAGAGGGTTCTTTCTGGGTGGGGTATGATTTGTGAAATTGTGAGCTGATTAAATTTGTTCCTTGATTTGAGAGTGGGTTATTACTGATGGCTTGCATTAACTGCATTTGTAAAGAATATTTTAATTTCTCAAAGAAAAAAGCTGCATTTAAAAGTAAATGTGCAGATCCTGCTGAAGTTGTAGACTGTGAATGACCTTTATCAATGCACCTATTTATTTTGCGGCTCTTTTGAATTTGTTCTTGGTGTGCTTGATTTTTCCTTCTGTTGCATCTCATTGTGGATTGTGTACAAAATTATTTTTAATGCTGCATTTATTTCAGTGTATTAGAATTTCGTTCATGGTCTGAAATAGTTTGAATATCCTTTTTGCCTTTTCTTCTAGGCACGGAGCAATGGCCTCCTGGTGTGTCCTTGAAATACGTAGGAGGGGACCAGTTTGGTCATGTTAATATGGTGATGGTCCGATCACTGGAGCCTCAGGAAGTTACCGATGTCAGTGTTCAGATGCGAAGTCCAACTACGCCTGCAATGTACCAGGGGCAATGGCGCATGTGTACAGCTACAGGGCTTTACTTTGGAGGTAATGCGATATACAAATGATGTTTTGCCTTTCTCCCTGAATGTACCTGGTCTGCACATTGAGGCTTTCTTGAAATGTGGGGTTATTGTGTATGGCCAATGAACCTGAGATTATGAACTATTAATTGTTTTGGGATTTTAATTCTGTGTATAGAGGGTAATCTACAAGTAATTTTTTTTTGCTTCTAATCTTTATTTGCTTGTGTCCTAAATGCTACTATGTCGAGTATGGTTTAAAAAATGTTTCTGTTAACAGGGATTCTATTTTAAATGGGAAATAGTCACAAAATTCAGCACTAGACTGGTGTACAAAGACCGCTTCAGTTGCAAACAAAACAATTGCCAAGCTAATCATGATTCCATATTTTGTGTCACTTTCAGATGTGATTTGGGTGATTCTGAGTGTAGAAATCGGAGGCCTTTTAGGAGTTACACAGCAGCTTTCTTCATTTGAAACAGAATTTTCTTCACAACCCTGTCGCAAGATTGAAGGCAATTTTAACCCTTTCGCTTCACCGCAGAAAAACCGGCAATCTGATGACAACAGTGTGAAGGACCCTGGGGGCCAAAGTACAAATGTCATTAGTAAAAATGCATGGGCCCCAAATGAAGACCAAAATGAACAAGATCAAAATGGACTGTCGCAGAACTCTGTAAATATCTCCCCTAACAGTCACTCTAGCAACTTATCAGTGGTGACTTACAGTCAGGTAAATACAGAATGATTGATTTATTTTGTTTGCCCCATCTCTATTTTTATATGCATGTGTGAGTGACTTAAGAAATGGTGTGAGGAACGAGCTTTTCCTTTTTATTTTGTGAAGAACCACTGAAGATCCCTGTGGCAAGTCATTCTCTAGGCAGGGTACAACAGAAGGCTGTCTATCTTTTAACTTGTAATGAAAGTAAACCATAACTGCTGAAGCAATTGCTGGATTAGTGGGGTTGCATTCAAATTTGATAGCATTTCTTATCTTGTCTTGTAAACTTATCGCAACTGGATTTAATCTATTCAAAACATTCTCTCCTCTTAAAAATATCATCTCTTTTCTTGGACTGTAAGTATGCATTGTGTCAGTAAGCTTTCTCAGCTCCCCTCCCACCCCTCCCCCCATAGCTCCTTGCTACCCCATACATTCCCTGGATGATGACAGATTTAATATTTTCATGACATGAAATTTGAAAAGATTCTTTGAGTGCAGGTTTCTGGTAGTCATGGGTGAACAATGTTTTGCATTCATTGCTTCAGAGAGTGTTTGAATGCTTATTAAATTCTGAAGAACACAAATGTATGTTAATAGTGTTCTTTGAATAAAATAAAATATCTGAACTCTTTTATAATTTAAGCTTCAATGTTTTAATTCTTAATTGTCTTTTTCTAACTTTGTATCTTGTCAGTTTTCCTTCTTGTACTACCCCTTTCCACTTTGCTTAATCTTCTTTCTCTGGTTCTCTTATCAACCAAATCACCCAAGGTCGTAAGCCTTGGTAAATTGCGGTGTGGTCCAGGATGCAAGGGATTTGATCATCTGTGATCTATCAGCTACGATTCCAATTGTTGATTACACTTAAATACTCTTGAACTTTTGAATTACAGAAGTGTGGCAAACCTATAAAACCCTAGAATGTTGCCATCACAAATTAGAAATATTGATACTCATCTTGTTTACCATTGGACATGGTAAATACTGGGAAAAATCATGTGGAATACTTAAATTAAGAAGTATTTTTCACTCTTGTCCTGAAATGTCTTGAAGCAAGATAAGAGAAACATTTCAAATAATTCGAGGCTCTTAAATTTCTGGCCTGCACTCTTTGTTTCACCTGGGTCAACAGTAGTTTGAGGAAACAATACCAGTAGCTTTCTTGGCGAAAAAAAATCTTGGAATTCCTGTTCCTAATCATGATGTAGTCACCAAGCAGCTGAAGGAAGTCCTTTCTTTACTGAGGATTTTTTCAGTATAGCATTGCACGTGAATAAAGCTGCTGATTGAGGTACAAGGGGTATCTGATGACCTTGAGCAATATTCCATTGTAAATTGTTGCTCATTAAAATGATCATGATGACTTGGGGATGAGCTTAAGAAGCAAGTTGTGCAGCAAAGGTTATTTTTAAAAAAATAATTGGAATAAGGAAGTAAAATCTTCTGCATCTTACTGCCAGAATTATAACATTTGAAACTTGACTATGTAGTTGAAGGTATTTGGCAAAGATGAGCCTTGAGCATCAGCTGAAGGCTGATACTGCAGAACTATTATACTGCACTAATACCTGCACAAGTATTAATGAAAGATTAGTCTTGCGTAGATTATTCATTAAAATATATTGTAACCACAATGTTAAAATTTGGCAGCTAAATTAGTTATAGGGGTAAAATGATCATTTGCTGTAACATTTTTGGACAAGTTAGGAAACACTACAAAGGAAATACTGAAATACACATTTCCAAGTGGCCATTCAGCCGATCTTGTTCACCCTCAATTTAAGATTTATTCCCAAACTGAGGGCTTTTGCCAGCGAAATCTTTGCGTATTGTTGGAATTATAATATGCATCGCATGGTACCAATCAGGTCGACTCAACAGCTATTGTGAAAGAAATACCTTATTTTAACAAGGAAACTTGCATTGGTTAAAAAAAAAGTAAACTTCTTCTATGACAGCAGGATTAAATCTGTTCAGAGGCTTGGTTTAGCATACTTGGAGCTTGGAGGAGTGTATAATTAATTGAACATAGTTCTGTTGATAATAAGACTACAAGACATATGAGCAAAATTGGAGCATTCAGCCCATCGAGTCTACTCCACCTTTTCATCATGCTGATCCCAGATCTCACTTAACCCAATACACCTGCCGTCTCACCATAACCATTGATGCCCTGACCAATCGTGAAGCTATCAACTTCCACTTTAAATATACCCACGTACTTGCCTTCCACCACAGTCTGTGGCAGAGCATTCCACAGATGCACTACTCTCTGGGTTATATAAAAAAATTTTCCTCCTTACCTCTGTCCTAAAAGGTTTTGAGGCTGTAACCTCTAGTTCTGGACATCCCCACCACAAGAAACATCCTCTCCACATCCACATTATCTTGTCCCTTCAACATTCGGTAGGTTTCAATGAGATCCCTACACATTCTTCTGAATTCCAGTGAGTACAGGCCCAAAGTTGCCAAACACTCCTCATATGTTAACCTCTTCATTCCTGGAATCATCGTCATGAATCTCCTCTGGATTGTCTCCGATGACAGCCTATTCTTTCTGAGATATTGGGCCTAAAACTGTCGACAATACTCCAAGTGTGGCCTGACAAGTGTCTTATTAAGCCTCTGCATTATCTCCTTGCTTTTATATTACCGGTATTTTCCCCTTGAAATAAATGCCAACATTGCATTTGCCTTCTCTACCACAGACTTGATCTGTAAATTAACCTTCTGTGGGAGTCTTGCATGAAGACTCTTAAGTCCTTCTGTACCTCTGATGTTTGAACCTTTCCCCCATTTAGATAATATTCTGCACTATTGTTCCTTTTACCAAAATGCATTATCATAAATAATCCAACAATGTATTCATCTGCCATTTTTTGTCCATTCTTCCAATTGCATTGCTTCCTCAGCACTATCTATCCCTCCACCTTTGTATCATCCACAAAATTTGCCACAGATCTGTCAATTCAGTGATCTAAATCATTGACAAACAACGTGAAAAGTAGTGGTCCCAATACTGAGCCCCGAGGAACACGTCTCATCACTGGCATCCAACCAGAAAAGGCCTCCTTTTTGTTCCCACTGACTGCCTCCAGCCTGTCAGCCGTTTATTCCTCTATCCATGCCAATATATGTCCTGTAACACCACAGGATTTTATCTTGTTAAGCAGACTCACGTGGTACCTTATCAGTACCTTATCAAATACCTTCTGAAAATCCCAGTAAATGACATGCCCTGCCGTTCCTTTGTCCGCCCTGCTGGTTACTAATTCAAAGAACTTTGTCAGGCAAGATTGTCCCTTACAGAAACCATGCTTACTTTGACTTATTTTATCAAGTACCCTGAAGCCTCATTCTTAATAATGTACTCCAACACTTTCCCAACCAATGAGCTTAGGCTAACAGGCCTATAATTTCCTTTCTTTTGCTTTCCTCCCTCAGTAAAGAGTGGAGTGACATTTTCAAATCTCCATTTTCCCGGGACCATGCCAGAATCAAGTGATTCTTGAAAGATCATGACCAATGCGTCCATCAGTGAACAGCTAGCCTTAAAAAGACATGATATTCTTCATGAAGTTCTTGTTACATCAGTTTGTGACAAAGAGATTTTACAAATGATTGCGCGCAGAGAAAAAGAGAAGGCAAGTTAGCTTAACATCTTTAAATTCAACACTGAAATTGGCAGTAAACTCTTAAAGCTTTCTCTTCAGATTTTTTTTTCTGTGTTCTATTCTCTGTTCAGTTTAGAGTGCAAATTTCATAAACTTAACCAAACTTTAAAAAGTTGGTTTAATTGAACAATTACTAGAGGTCAGTGAAATGTGATACATGGAGAATTGCAGTAAAAAAATCAAAAACAATTGTGCATTTTAATTAAGTAAATTAAATGCAAGTTAATTTTGAAATTACAGTTCCAGTGGCAATTGCAAATGGTGTTATAGATGGGCAATATCATTAATGGGTTTTTGTTGTGCCCCAGGTGAACAATGGGAAAAATTGTGCCTGTCATTTATCATTACTTAATTCTCTGATATAGTTTGGAGAGATTGTATTGGAAACTTTGCTCAAGTTCTTCAGAATAATGTTCCTTCATACATTCTGTGTTTCCATAAAGAACTGACCTGAGGCCAGAATCTTGTAAGGGAGGCAACCCTACATCAGAACTGAAGGAATTTATTAGTGACTGATCTGAGGAAGTAATTATTAGGGTAACTTTTTAAAAGCTCCCAGTTGTTGTGCCCATGAGAACTTTGGCTCCTTTTCACATCTAAGCCTTTTGGTCCATTTTCTTTTTATTTCCTGCATCCACCTTTCCTGTGAAGGATTCATCTCGTCTGTCTTCCAGTCCCCTCTCACTGACATCACATTATGTTTTCCCCTATCATTATTTTTACATCTACAACACCTGCACCAATGGTCCTCTGGAACAACATACAAAATGCTGGAGGATCTTGGTAGTTCAGGCAGCCTATATGGAGGGAAATGGATAATCAACATTTCACATTACGACTCATCGTCAGGTGGAGGGGTGAGCAAGAGCTGACGGGTGATTGAACACTAAGGTCACCTGGATTCACCAATGTAGTGCAGGAATCATCTTCTCTGTCTTAAAGTATATCATTGGATAAATTCTATCAGTCTTGTTCTCCACATCTGCAAGTGCAAGCTGAAGTGCAGTAAAATTTCTGGGATCTGAATAAATGGGCAGCTGTTTTTTTTTAAATTTCGCACCAAAGGATTGAGAAATAGCTGAAATAATACCAAGAATTAGAGAAGCTAAATTTGGTTTCAAATAAATATCATAAAGAAAGTGAGGAAAAAGCAGGCTGAGATTGAGCAGAGAAAGTATAAATGTTCTTGAGTGTAACGACAACATTCTGAAAATGGCCTGTGAAGAAATTTGATTCCGTACTTCTGACAGTTTATTGTAATTGGTAATAATTGCCATGTTAATAATATTTCAGCATGAAATTCTAATTCTCTTTAATTTACTTAATGCATGTCACAATTTTGGTAACTGACATTCAGTGTATTGTAATCATAAGTGGACAGCATGGCAATTTTTATAAAACTATGTAACATATTTCGAGTACATACAGTGCAGTTATGCAGCACAGTGCCTCATTGCGAATGCAGGTAATCTAGATATTCAAACCTGATACATAAAGTTGGTAAAAGTAAGATCAGTAATTTGGAAGTTTTTAATTAGATTTTTTTGACTGAACTTTAAATTATAGCCTTCATAAGTGCAAAAATTTGATTCTTTATGCTGTATAATAATTTCCAACTCGAGACACAATTTAATTCATTATATAAATTCACGTGTCTTTAAGAGTTTTATTGTGCTTTTAAACTGGTTACACAGGAGTTGCTGATGTTTAATTGAATCATGTAAACTCACCTGCAATGCAATATAATGAGTTCTGATAGCAATATTTTTTCTGCTTTCCATCTGTAAATGTAATTTTACTGTGAATAGCATTGAGAAATTCTATCTTTCACCACATTCATCAAGATTTTCAAAACTTAAGAGTTGTTTCTAACAAGATATTATGTTTGGGTGTATCTGGTATTAGGATTTTGTAAACGTAATTGCATGAAGACAATCTGTTAACTTAATCTACAGAAGCTCTCATAGTTTATTCTGATTTTATACTGCTTCATTTATGTTAGTGATGAGAAGTCTGATTCTGTTGTTTACTACATTCAAATTCATTCCATTTTTGTCTTTTAATTTTTCTACTCCCTTGTTCCTCTTTCTCCTGCCATTCTGAATGATCTGAACTAGCTTTACTGCTCTCAAATATGTTCTTAGCTTTTTGCCAAACTACGTTTTTCTTTTCCTGTGCTACAGTTTTGCAAATGCCACTTGTGTTTTTTGTACTTCACCCATGTGGTTAATTCTCTGGATAATTGCTGAGCATTATTGTTGGCAGACTATTGACATTGCTGTTCAACCAAATTGTGCTTAATGTTCATGAGATCTTTGTGGAGAAAAGGGTAGGAGCTCCTTTTCAAAATAGTCTCCTTTTGCATCCTACGGGCACCTAGACAAAGATTAGCACACTGTATGCTTCAAGTATCAAAATTCTACTTTTCTCTGAGTTGACTGCTATCTTATTTAAATTGAAGGGGTTTTTCAGCAAAAAGAACATTACTTTTGCATTAAATTTATAATTTCTGTAAATGAAAATTCAGGGCTACTAATATGAGAAGCTATATAGTTAGTTATTTTGTCTAGGAAATGCCAAATTTGTTGCTCCATAGATGTGGATAGTGATAGAACATAGAGCAGTACAGCACAGGAACAGGCCATTCAGCCCACACAATGCTGTGCCAAACCAGCTAAAAATCAAATCAAAAGCATGATGGTACACAGTTGCACGTGTTTGAGTTGTTTGGCAGAATCTAAATGATTTAGGTTACAAATCAATGAGTGGGAAGTAGTGAGGATTTTATTTCCATGTATGCTGGGAACCATACAAAATAACATTTTGATGATTTATATCAAAAAGCTGAACTAGTTTGAAATCCACTTCGTTACACACATAGCTGTTTAGAAGCTTGCATGCAGATGGATGGCATTTGATATTTTGAATTGTTCCAAGAAGTGAGGTGGAATGGAGATGATGTAAGAAGATGTAAGTTTTGACAATATTCATTATTCCTCTTTAGCCAATAACATCCCTGGTATGCTGTGTTTGTTGTATCTTGTAGATGATGGCAGCTGAATACTGCTGCTTTTCCTTCTGTTTTAGAATAAAATAGTGTGATAGGAGAGAGCTGTATTTTTGAGAAAACTTAAGCCTCCAAGGAGAAATTTAGATTAGATGGAAGTCCAATTTTGACAAAATTTTTAGGCAGTAAATATGATTATATATGAAGGCTTAAAAAGAACCAAGTAATAGATTCACAACTGAGAGGTCAATTTTTTCATGATCTTCAAAAAGATGACAATTTGGTTCGGATGGAAATATTGGGAGGAGGATTGATTTGGATTGATAAGTGTACTGTAGGAGTTGTCAATACAACTAAATTATATTAGAACTTGAGGCTGAAGTATATGCAGTAACATCTTGGAAATCTGGAAATTGTGAAATTTCTAGTCCAACATTCATTTCTGTGCGTTTTGAAAAAGGTGACTTGATTGAATTTTTTATTTGTAACTTTGAACCATAATTTTATGTGTGCTTGACATTACAGAATGTCACAGAAGTGTTCATTGCACTTATGCCAAATGAGAAGTTGGAATTGCCTCAGTTCTTTGGGGTGATTGATGACTGGCAACAAAATACAAGGCAGAAATCTAATGGAGGGTTTCTAATATCATAAGTGAGTGAAGCTTCAGCTATTTTCAGAGAACTCAAATTACTACCTTGTATCTCTGCCAGACATGTTTTCTTTATGGTTTTAAAGTATATTTTGGCAGAGAAATCTTCTTGTTGCTGGGTGATGTGTTAGTTGATTGGTCATTGAGTAGATAGTATGAAGAAGTTAAAGTTGATAATACAGTTGTAAAGAACACATTGCATGAGAGCTATGACAGGGAGCTTGGACCAGAATAATCTCAAGTCATTGTGCTGATTTTGAATTGATTTTTTTCTTGTGCTGGTTCAGGACAGATACTTGTGTGTTCTAAAGCAGTATATACACTGGATCTTTAATTCTGTGTGTGTCCTGTTTCACCACCTCAACCAACGTTATTCACATCCCCACGATACCCAGTTGCCTCGGTCTCTCTCAAGGTGCTCCTGTGCGATGTGGAGGATAGATTAGAAATTTTCTGGTCTTGTGTTTAGTTTTGATTTATAGTTGTTTACTAGTTTATATGCTGAAGTGGAACAAATCATCTGAAAGATTTTTTTTAATATTGGCCTCTGAAGAAGTACTTTTGTTCCCATCTATCATTGAGAATAGAGCAGCTGAGAATAGAGCTTCATTCTGTGGCAAAAGGAATGGACTGCATTGCTTTGGAGTCCCAGTGAAAAACCCAGCTGGAACCATTCTAATATAAATTTGCATTTCAACCTTGGGCGCTTTTCTAACTTCTGTTGTGATGATTGAAAATATTCTTGTTAGCCTTTTGTTATTTTACCCGAACCTTATTTGTTAGACTCTAGGTGAATAATTTGGGTAGTTGCGTGGATATTTGGTAACTGTCCATAGTAGAGAAGTAACGAAGCCTTTTTAATGACTTCTGAGCCTTTTCTTTGCATTAATAATTATAATTATTTTGAATGAGTTTGAGAAATTAATTCACTGATTTAAATTTATATTAGGAGGTTGTGATTCAGCAATCAATAGAGCAATTTTAAGTATGTTTCAAGTATGTTACTTTTCAAAATTTCTCTTAAAAATAAGTGAACTCACTTGAATTGGATGAAAAATTCTCTAAATCTCTGCTCACTATTGTTTCAGCTGGATTATTGTCAAATTTTCCAGTATATTAATTTTTTCTGTTGAAAAATGAAAAAGAGCTTGGAATCACTAAAGTGGAAGCTGGAAAAAAGTGGTAGATGAATACTTTGCTTTCAAAGCTACATGAGGTCCTGCCAATACTTGAGGCTTCATTACAGCCCTACTTTGAACTGGAATCAATACCAATACACTGCTCCCCATACAGTTCTGTTCCTGTTGCTAAGAAAAACATTTTCACTCTTTTTTTTCTTCTTTTCAGGGTTTCCATGGCCCTTATCCTTTTGGTCAGTCTTAAAACGGGTATTGCCATTGTCCAGCAGCCTCTGGGGTCTTGGTGTCACTCTGAAATTTTGCTCTGGCCCCATTTCCCTCCTTTGACACAACACTGAAAAATGATGGCTGTTTGTTTCAAAACAATGTATGCATGTGTGAATGCTAAATTAAAGAGTGCTGTAATTGTTTAAGAAAACACAATGGATTTTTTAGATGACCTTGTCAGAATAATTATGTAGTTAAACACAAAGCCATGTTCAAATTATTTTGCCTACTGAGCGACTGTAGTTTAAGCGAAAGATGAAAAAATATTTTGTATTTGTTTGTTCAAAGCATCTTAACTGTTGGAATTTTTCCTGTGCGAGTGAGTTTGTTCTGTAACCTGCGGAGTATCAAATGGAGGGCGTGAGTGGAGTAGGATTGTGTGAAAAGGTGAGTGTAACTCACTGTAGAATGGGAGCAGTCTATGACAGCACAATCATTTGGAGACTTTTCCACACTGTACAAATGAAGTTTATTAAATTAACACTGAAAAGTCTCTAATCAAACCTGTGTCTAATTTTAGATGTCACATTCTTAATGACAATTGATGCCAGTCAAAGACAAATTTCTAGCTTATTGGGAATGTGCTATTTCAGGCATCAGTTGATTTCATACATATTAATGTGCACTGATGGGTTTGACTATGCACGGATGATAATGCTGAATGCGATGACTTTGGGTTCTCAAAAATCTCAAATCACATGTTTGCTACTCATTTGTTGTGCTGAAGCAACTGATAATTCCTACATCCTGTTTGGCTTTGTTAAAACCATTACCATTTTGCGTTCCTTAATTTGAAAAATATGTTCTCAAATATATTTTTTGGTAAAGTTGGCATTTTAAGCTATTCATGGCAAATGTTTTGTTCCTTATATAAGCAATACTATGTTTAATATTACCTTTAAAGTGGAACCGTACTAGCATACTATTTTGGAGCAAGGTTTTATCATTGAATTTGCTGTACAATGACTTCACCTCTGACTGGTATCAAGACAATAATGGTATTAATTGTGTATTAAATATGCACCTATTGCAGATACCATTTAAATAAGAATAAGTGAGCATTTTAATTGGTGCTTCCTGCCCAAAAAGGAGCAGGGTATTTTTGTGCCCATTTTGTGTTACCATTTTGCAGAATCTGTTCCTTTCCACAATATTACAGCTGTAAAATGAGTATCAGGGCTACTTTATGAAAACGAAGAAAACTAAATGCAAAGACATTATTGTATGCTGCAGTTGACAGCAAAATTGCTGAAATGGAAGAGTAGACCACTTATCCAGTCTTGTTTGAATTAAAGGTGGATGTTCAGGAGGTGACAGGTAGGAGGGAGCGTGGCAAAATCTTGAGCGTTTTACTCGTGATTCAAAAAGTCCTCCATTTGCCACCTTAAAATTTGTAAAATATTCAACTCTATAAATATGGGAGCTGAAAATATCGTAAATAGTTCTTCCACACCCGCCATGGGCATGATCTTCTGGAGCCAAGCAAGTTTCTATACAGGATTGCTGAACACTTAAATGTCTGTACATCTGAGCAAGTTAGCATGGAATAAAGAACTTGGGAGTTAAGGGTAAGAACAGGATTGATGCATCTAAGACAACAGCACTGAACTCAGTGAAGAATAGGTTAGAATCTAAGTATAAAAGGGAAATTAGTTTTTCTTCTGCTTCTGCGGATATTTTTGGATTCTTGGCAACGTTTTTGTATATGATTGGATCTTGGCTCCTACTTCATAATGTTTCCACAATGAGCACTATACTGGAGAACATCATGCAAAAGAATAATTAGTGCTATCTTTCTCTAATTGATATTGTAAAGGTTCATCAAATTGCTTTATATGTGGTGGATATTTCTTGGGCCATTTAAGGGCAGATTTTAATTAAAATATAGTTGCCAAATACATCTTTTAAGCTTGTTTACTAATCTGAACTCTATCCCTCTTAGGAATAAAGCCATGAAACTGTCCAAAATACGCAATTGATAATTTGGTGATGATTAGAAGGGTACTTGAGGGGAAAGTGTGTCAGTTGAAAGTGATGACAAGTGGAGGTCTTTGCTTTTACATATTGAAAGAGATTGTTTTAAAATGATGGTTCTGACATGGATTTGTAAGCAATAATAAGTAACTGTAATAATTTTACCAGTTTATCAAATGCAGTTAGCTTTGTCTTTATATGTTGCTTAGCTTTCATGTAGTCCTCTTATTTTAGGAAAGTTCACTAATTGCCTCAGAATTTAACGTTTCTATGTGTGAGTTTTGCTAGAAAAAGGCAAGTCAGATTAATGAGTTCTTTGCAGTATTGACCATTGCACCATTAACATGGTCCTCTTAACATTCAGCCAATTTTGAAGGATTTAAGCAGACCTCCAAATGTCATAAAACAATGTAGGAAATGAATAATATATTGCAAATTCAGTCTTCCTATCCCTTGATTGAGAGTTGAACAATATTGTAAAAGATGTTGCATACCTGCAAATGAACGTGAGATTTATAAAAACAGCACAATATCTTCAGTAAATGTCAAAAATGTTACGGAATTTATATTTGAGTACATGGTTATTTGCTTTCTGTTGATGCCTGGTTTTAATATCTGTGCACCTTTTAGTTGCTTGATATTAATTCTTGGTTGTTATTTAAAGTAACATGTGTAACTCTTTGAATTTGTATGTATTGCTGGAATTTAAAAAAAATGTTTGACAGTGGAAGTACGTCTGTACATGGCTAACTGCTGCACTGAACATAAACACTTGGGATTGGTTGAAATTAAAGATATGTCAATTTATAGTTTGTGTGAATAATTTTACATACTCTAAGTTGTTTACAGATGAAAAATGATTAATTGTTTATTCTTAGTATTGCTAATGTCTAGATTTGGGGTTCCCAACCTCTTACGTCATGACCCCTCATATTAACCGATGGGTCTGTGGGCCCCAGGTTCGGAACCTCCGGTCTAGATACTGATTTATTAAAGGAATTCAATGTTTTTGAACAATTTTTTAATGTGCCAAGTCCAAGGTTGGGCTATTGTCATTCAATTGCAATATACAATTGTACAGAAGCCATTTTAATGCAGAATTTTATTTTGCATTAAATCATTATCTATGATCCTGAGCTCTTTGTGAATCTAGATGTTCCAGCATTCTGTATTGCCTTCCAATTATTAATAATAGTTAAGCATGTATTACTGTGTACAAAATAAGGGTCTTGAGCAATTTTCATTCAAATAGCCATGAGATATTTCCCTCTGTAGAACATTTCAGAACATCCAAAATATTATATACTTGTCAATTTGTTGTAGATCAGTGAACCAATCAGCAAAACTGTACGTAGATTCATGACCACATTCATTGATTTTCCAAGAAATGCGATTGTAGAAAAAAGTTTGTTCATTCTCAAAATGTTTTTAGTTTAATGTTTTGTAGAGCACTAATTGTTCATTCCATCTTCGACACATTTTGATACACAGTAACTTTTAAGACTGTAAAGCCAAAGAAATTTCATTCAAAAGGAGCCATTTGATCTCAATTCAAATTTTAAAAAAAATCACTGCCTAAGTCTTCCATACTAATAACTTTATGTTCAAATATCCTAACTTACTTGGTTTCCTTTTTTGAGATAGGTTTTAACATTTTTCTAGACATTACCCTTACTTTCACTGATTTTTCCCATTTCTGCTAAATTTCCTTCTATTTAAATATTCTGTTATCTCGTCATTAATTCTTGTCATAATTGAGTAACTTCTTGGCTAATGGTAGTATTGCAGCTCCATGGACCTGGGTACAATTGTAACCTCAGGTGCTGTCATTGTGGAATTTTGGTGTACTCCCCACGGTATTCCTGTTATTTGTCCCTCAGCTTGGTAAGTGGTAAAATAATCAGTGGGAGAGTTGATGGACATTAGAGAACAAATGAGGGGAGAATGAGAGCTGTTCTGTTGTGAGCTGCTATGAATTCATAGGCTGTATTGCTTCCTAGATAAATAAGTGTCATTTATGTCCTTATTATTTCTTCCAATTGAATGTGCAAACAGCACAGTACTCTTATGATTTAACTAATATTCTACATAAAATTTTTCTTTGTTCTCTTTTAATTTAGCCTTGCATTTTGTGACTGCAGTTTTACTAAAATCAATATCTATGATAATACTTACTAAAACATTTAAACATTATATCCAGTCTTTGCAGAATTTAATGAACATGGATTTCTCTAATTTCTGGTAATCATTTCTTTCACCCCCTTTTCTTTATCCCACTGGCCTCAGCACCCACATCATCCCTTCTCTTTCCCCTCCTCTGCCCCCTTGAACTGCGTATATCTACATTTTCCTTGCTCTGATACTCCTCTTCACCTCCTTTTTGTTCCATGGTGCACGGCCTTCTCCTGTCAGACTCTCATCATCTTCAACCCTTGGCAACTTCTGTCTGTCATATTCCAGCTTCTTGCCTAATTCCCACTCCCTTTCTCCTCACCTGCCTGTCACCCACCAGCTCTCCCTCCATCCTCTTCCACAACCTTTATACTGGCTAGCTGCGCTCTTTCCTTCCAATCCTGATGAAAGGTCTCAACACAAAGCACTGCCTTCCAAGTTCTCTCCATAGATGCTGCCTGACTCGCTGTACAACTTCAAATTCATTTTGTACGGTTTTGCAGAATATGCAGGTGCTAATTTTTGTTAACAGTTTTAATGTTTCGCTGTATGACTGATTTGAGGAGCTGCAGTTAAGCTTGGGTTTATCTTTCTTGTTCTTCCAGTAGTGAGTTTCTATTTCAATGCAAAGAGAGATCTCACAGCCATGATAGAATTAATTGCTCAGGTAAGAAATGGAATGTGAAATGGTTAGCAGTCTTTCCAAGTGGTAAGAGTGTTCACCTCTACAGTAATAATATCATACATGAAATGGAAGTTGTCCCTCTGTCATGGACAAGGAACCATTTTCTTCTTCTTAGACTATTGGTCTTGCGTATCATTTTTGGACTAAATGCATCAGTAGAACAGATGGATTCGCCTTTATGACTACATGCTAATAATGTTCTGCTATGTGCACAGTTGTTATCCTGGTGAACAATTATATTTTTTCCCTGATGTGGGGTTGAAAGTCAAGATTGACCTGGTTTTGGGGGGGGGGGGGGGGTGTGTGAGGTGCTTGTTGTTGGGACTGGAAAAACTAGTTTTATTTATATTACGTCTATTTAACTTCATCCTGCAGTGTGAACTTGAAGTTTAAGAAAAAAAATCAAATTGTCCTTGCACAAAAATTCAATTACCTGTATTTCTGTTACCTTTTGGTCTTGTTCTGGTGGGGCTCAGTACATTTTTCCTGACAGCAGTTCCTTTCGCATGATGTAATATACTTTCACACTTCAAGCTTGATTCAGTTGAATGTTCCTTGCATTGCATTTGTTTTTGTGTTTTCCTCTTAAGGAGAAGACCAGTATGTAGAAACATCTTGCTATTAGAGAGTCTTAATTTTCTGTTTGGAAGGGTTGGACAATTTTGAGTAGTACCCAGAAAATGGAACTGATGGAGTCTCTCTGTTCTGCTGGATAATAGACATTTTCCTGCAATTTTAATTTTAAGTAATCCTTTTGTGAAGGTCCATTGTACAAATTATGGGTAAGGTACTGAGTGAACTTATTTTCATGGCTGTAGTTGCTAGATTTGCATGTTTTTTCTGTTGTCTTAATTTTATGTAAGGCCTTCGACAAGGTTCCGCACGGAAGGTTAGTGTAAGACCTTCGACAAGGTTCCGCACGGAAGGTTAGTGTAAGGCCTTCGACAAGGTTCCGCACGGAAGGTTAGTGTAAGACCTTCGACAAGGTTCCGCACGGAAGGTTAGTGTAAGGCCTTCGACAAGGTTCCGCACGGAAGGTTAGTGTAAGGCCTTCGACAAGGTTCCGCACGGAAGGTTAGTTAGGAAGGTTCAATCATTAGGTATAAATATTGAAGTAGTAAAATGGATTCAATAGTGGCTAGATGGGAGATGCCAGAGAGTAGTGGTGGTAACTGTCAGGTTGGAGGCCGGTGACTAGTGGTGTGCCTCAGGGATCTGTATTGGGTCCAATGTTGTTTGTCATATACATTAATGATCTGGATGATGGGGTGGTAAATTGGATTAGTAAGTATGCAGATAATACTAAGATAGGTGGCATTGTGGATAATGAAGTAGGTTTGCAAAGCTTGCAGAGAGATTTAGGCCAGTTAGAAGAATGGGCTGAACGATGGCAGATGGAGTTTAATGCTAATAAGTGTGAGGTGCTACATTTTGGAAGGAATAATCCAAATAGGACATACATGGTAAATGGTAGGGCATTGAAGAATGCAGTAGAACAGAGTGATCTGGGAATAATGGTGCATAGTTCCCTGAAGGTGGAATCTCATGTGGATAGGGTGGTGAAGAAAGCTTTTGGTATGCTGGCCTTTATAAATCAGAGCATTGAGTATAGGAGTTGGGATGTAATGTTAAAATTGTACAAGGCATTGGTAAGGCCAAATTTGGAGTATTGTGTACAGTTCTGGTCACCGAATTATAGGAAAGATATCAACAAAGTAGAGAGAGTACTGAGAAGATTTACTAGAATGTTACCTGGGTTTCAGCACCTAAGTTACAGAGAAAGGTTGAACAAGTTAGGTCTTTATTCTTTGAAGTGTAGAAAGTTGAGGGGGGACTTCATAGAGGTATTTAAAATAATGAGGGGGATAGATAGAGTTGATGTGGATTGGCTTTTTCCATTGAGAGTAGAGGAGATTCAAACAAGCGGACATGAGTTGAGAGTTAGAGGGCAAAAGTTTAAGGGTAACACGAGGGGGAATTTCTTTACTCAGAGAGTGGTAGCTGTGTGGAATGAGCTTCCAGTAGAAGTGGTAGAGGCAGGTTCGGTATTGTCATTTAAAGTAAAATTGGATAGGTATATGGACAGGAAAGGAATGGAGGGTTATGGGCTGAGTGCTGGCCAGTGGGACTAAGTGAGTGTAAGCGTTGGCACGGACTAGAAGGGCCGAGATGGCCTGTTTCCATGCTGTAATTGTTATATGGTTATATGTTATATGGTCTTATCTCAAGGCTTAAATTAGATTGAGAGCTTTGTGGCCCTATTCAAACACGTTCTGATCTTTATCCCCTCTATATTGCATGGACATGGGATACACTCACACTTCATTCACATATTTTAATTCTTGAATCAGCAATATTTCAATCCTTGCTTGAATTTATGCTGCTGAAATGTTTGCTTCCTCAGCAGTCTTTCTTTCATTGCAGGTGAGTATTTAATAATCTAATCCATTGAATTTGCTTTATGTAAAACAAAAGCACTGTAAATGTTGATGCTGGAGATGCTGAAGATCAAGAGGGATCTGAGAGGGGAGAGAGGAAAAACAGCTAACATTCAGATCAATGGCAGACATATAATACTGACTTGAGCGTCCCACTTAACAGTAGATTTTATGTATTGGTATCAAAGTGGTATCAAATTCTGCAAATTGCATCAACTTTAGCGTGCTTGTTAACAGCAATCGTATTAGGAAGGAGCTTAAGTAAAAATTGCTTCTGGTTTTGTTAACAGGAGGTGATCATGTTTGCTGGCATTGATAATAAATGCAGTTAAAGTTAACAGTAATATTTAATAGCTGTTGGTGTTTTGTTTATAGCCAAGTGTATCGTCTCTGAATCTCTTCAATTGATGCAAGATTAATAAGCCAAGAAAACTAGTTCTGTTATTACTGTCTTGCCAAACTTCAGTCTTTAGTACATGGCAAAAAACGGAAGAGTTGCACATCTCAAAGGTTACATTATGAAGCCGTTGGATGCAATTTCATATTGAATAAAAGTAATTTGTTTGTCTTCTGCAGTTAATGCATAGGGAGGTGGCTTAATGGTGAGTGAATTGATTTTAGTCTGATTATATCCAGACTTTAAAGAGATTAATCCATCTTCTTCAAGCTGGTACCTCATTGATGTATGCGATGTACATGTGTGTAATCTCAATTATAACAGAAATGTCAATTTTATTTCATAGAAAGGAGAGGACATGAAGGATAGTGAGGTGAGTATTGAGCATTCTGATGATCTTGGGGCATGTTGAGATCAAGAAGGTGCTTATGCTCAATCTTTTGAAGATTGAGATAGGTATAGAGATCTATTTTTATTCTTTCCCACCACTGGTGAGGGAAGTGTTTTTTTTAAAAAGAAGGACAAAGTGAAAATTACAAGCCAGGTAATGGTAGGGAAGCCGGTGAAGAGGATTGTCAGGGTAGGATTTACTCAAATTTGAAAAAGAGTGGGTAATTAACGATCACTAAATTGTGTTATTCTGTGAGCTGGATTCCTTTCTCTTCTCTAGTGTGTATGCTTCATGCAGGCTATTGTCTAGAGTGTTAAGTTTCAACATGACATTATGAGTAATGAGCTACACAAAATGCTGGAGGAACTCAGCAGGCATAGCAGCATCTATTGAAGAGTAAACAGTGGGCGTTTTGGGCCGAGACCCTTCATCAGGACTGGGAAAAAAAGATGAGGTCTGTAAGAAGTTGAGGCGAGGGGAAGTAGTAGTACAAGGTGATAGATGAAACGGAGGGTGGGGGGGGGGGAAGCTGTGTTGAAGTAGAGTTGAGAAGTGAGAGGTGTTGCACTTGGGAGGATCAACCAGGGTAGGACTTGCACATTTAGTGGTAGGGTGCTGAGGAACGCAGTAGATTATTTTTCCTTGAAAGCAGTGTTACAGGTAGATAGGGTCATAAAGAGAGCTTCTGGCACTTTGGCTTCTGTAAATCAAAGTGTTGAGCACAGTGTCGGTATCACCGTGCAGGTCATCTTACAAATCTGAGTCTTTTGAAAACGATTTTTACAAGTATATCAGTGGTTAAGCAATGACTCTAGTTTTATGTTCTGTATGGATTCGCCTTGGGGCCTCTGTTGTGTTAAATGTTGATGATTATGTTTGCAGATGACAAAAATAAGATAGTTGTGGATAGCATAGAAGGTTGTCAAAGAGTGCAGAGCATGTGGATAAGCTGCAGATATGGGTGGAGAGATGGAGTTTAATCTTAGCAATTGTTGAGGTGTTGCTCTTTGTGAGGCCACATGTAAGGGAGAGGTGCATAGTAGATGCCATGGCCCTTCAGAGCATTGCCGTACAGTCTGATCTTGGCATCCAAGTCCATTGATCTTTGAACATGGCAACACAAATAAATAGTCTGGTGATAAAGGCACATGACATGTCGGCTGTTGTTGGTTTGGGACATTGAGTGTATAAAACATTGGTTAGGCAAAGAAATTTTGTGCAATTTTGGTTGCCTGTCCCCCCGCCCCCTTAAAGGAAGTATGTGGAGGCTTTGGAGAGGGTGCCAGAAGAACTTCACCAGGATGTTGTCTGGATTAGAGAATGTTAGCTATAAGGAGAGCTTGAATTTGAATTGTTTTCTCTAAAATGTTGGAGGCCTCAGAGGTTAATTAAATTATGAGAGGTAAAGGCAAGTTTGATGGTCTTTTTCCAAGGATAGAAATGTCATGTACAAGAGGCCATTGCTTTTTGGTGAGAGAGGAAAATTTTCAAGGGGGTGTGCTGAATAAATTTTGTTTTAAAGGCAGAGTGGTAGCTGCCTGGAACACACTGCCAGGGATGATCATGGAATCAAATATGGTAGTGGAGTTTAAGAGACATTTAGACAGTCTTATGAACGTGTTGGAATGGGGGGGAATGTGGATCATGCACATGCAAATAGGTTTAGTTTAATTTAGCATCATGTTCAACACAGACATCGTTGGCAGAAGGGCTTGTTCTGATACTGTACTGTATAAGCTAACTAAATTTGAAATAGAAACATGGTTAACTACAGGCAATCCAACCACAATCCTTACATTTGGTCACATGATAGCGTAGTGGTCAACACAATGCTCTACAGTACAGCTGACCCGGGTTTAATTCCCACTGCAGCTGTAAGGAGTTTGCATATTCTCCCTGTGAATATGTGGGTTTCTTCTGGGTGCTTCGGTTTCCTCCCACAGTTCAACAGTTGGTCGGTTAATTGGTCATTATAAATTACCCTGTGATTTGGCTAGGATTAAATTGAGGATAGCTGAGTGGCGTGGCTCGAAGGGCTGGGGGAGCCTATTCTGTACCATATCTCAACAAATAAATAAAAATGACTTGCTTCATTGCTGATTCTGTGATTGCTTAACAACATTTAATAAATTAAAGTTTATGTAGCTCTTGTGATTTTTTTTGGATTCCAGATTGAAGATTCTTGGAAAAAGAATGGGAAGTCAGTTCTGAACAATTACTGTGTTTTAATCTTTGTCAAAACTTGTTCTTTTGTGCCTGGAACTTCAGGAATATTTGTTCTTTCTACCTCTGCAGCCACCTTTGGATTTCTATACATATACCCATGGGTCTCTCCTTATACAACACTCTTCAGACCAATACTAATTACAGTGTAAGACCAGAATGCAACATCTGACATGAGAAAAATGCCATCTACTGTTTCTTGATCCACTTCCCCAGTTCATCCAGCTAACTTCTTTCACTGTCCACTGCATCATTGATTTTGCTGCCGTCCAGATTTACTCACCATGCTAACAACTTTGTCACCCACACAGTTAATATAAATGGCAAACAGTGGACCCAGAACCATATGCTGTGTCGCACCACTAATCTTAAATGCATAACATCAGTTTTCCACAAAATTACCTGTGACCAAACATGATGCAAATATTTCTGTCAGGTCCGCTTCAATTTTTTTCTCAAGCTTCCCACAATATCATAGGATAAACTTGATCACACCTTGCCCACCTTCATTCTGTACGTCTTGAGACTCTCAGCACCTCCTCTGTTAAATTTGGATGTGTTCCAATACATCACCAGTCATTTCCTTTATTTTCTTGGCTTTCATGGCCTTCTCCATGGTAAATACACATGATTATGTACTCATTTGACAGATTGCTCATCCTCTGTAGCTCCACACATTGATGAGCACGTTGATCCCTAAGGAGACCTATTCTTTCTTGCCTTGACATTTTGCTCCAGTACTTGAAGAATCTTTTCATTCTCCATTACCTTACCTGTCAACTTAGTCTTGTGTCCTATTTTAGCCCTCCTGATTTTTCCCTTAAGAATACTCCTACATCCCTAATGCACAATGGATTCACTTGGTCCCCACTGCCTGAATCAGATATATTACATCCTTCCTGAACAATGGTGAACATCCCTTGTGATCAATGGTTCCCTAATTTTGCCAGCATTGTCCTTCACTCAAACAAGAATATGCTCTCCCTGGTCATTCCCTATCTCACTTGTAAAAGTCTCAGACTTGACAGAGCTGCTTTTGCCTGCAAACAGCTGCTACCAATTAATCTTTGCAAATTTCCATTTAATGCCTTCAAACTTTGCCTTGCCCCATCTTAGGACTGGTTTACAAATTAAAATCTTGCCCATTTCCATAACTGTTTTAAAGCTAATGCAGTTATAGTTGCTGGTGTCAAGAGTACTCTCCCATTGACACTAATGTCATTTGTCCTGCATCATTTTCATATGCAGTCACATATTTTCCCTGCTCAGTGTGGCCATCTATCTACTGCTTGAGATTACTTTCCTGGACACAACAAATTCCACCCTATTCAAGCCTTTTGCACCATGGCAATCAATGTGAGGGAAGTTGAAATCACTCACAATTACAGCCCAATTATTCTTGAAGCTTTGCAATTTCTCTGGTGGTGAGGGTGAGGGTGTGTGGTCTATTATTACAATCTCTTCAAAGTGATCATCCCCTATTTCTGAATTCAATCATAGACACACTAGACAACCTGCCAAGCATATCCTCTCTTCATACATCAGCAGTTTTCCTAATCAAAAATACAAAATGTAACTTCCCTTCCTCTCTCACCACCACTTCAATGATTGCCTGTTGTACTGTACCCTTTGAAAGTGTGTTGTGCACCAGAACCTAAAGAATCCATACTAATAAGCGGCAAGAGCACCCAATGGCATGACAATGGTGAAAACGAAGATTGCCTTTAGAAATTTTTTTTAATAGTACTTATCCTGCCTTATTGATTACTGATCAAGAATCCAGCAAACTCCATTTTAAATCCTTGCTTTTATATTGCAGTCCACTCAATGAATGCTAATATTGCACTTACCTACCTTAACCACCAACTCAATCTGCAAGTGAATCTTTAGGGAATCCTGTGCAAGTGGTCCCAAGTCCATATGCACCTCTATTTCTGAATTTTTTGATTTAGAAAATAATCGATGCCTTTATTCCTTCTGCCAAAGTGCATAACCATAAACTCTCAGCAGTGCTATTAATCTGTTAGATTGCAGGTTGCCTGATTGCTATGATACCTCCTCATCTCCTTTACACATTGATGCTAATTTATAATTGGAAGTAGAGAGCACACTATTATAGCACCCAGATGTTAAGAAGCTGCTGCTTGTGCTGCATTTTAAGTTCTGACAGCTGTCCATTATGGTTGGGCCTATGTGTCTGAATGAAGTTGGTTGTACTTGAACACTGGAAAGGATGATCTCTTGGGTTCTGCAACAGTTGCTGTGCTAATTTATAGGTTCTCCCTCCCATGCAGAAAAGGTTGGATTGGAGGAGGAAGGTTAAGCATGGGGAGTACCATGGTGTCTGTATATGGGGCATAATAACAGCCAGCAGGGTGAGTATCAGTGCATTAGGGATGCAGAATCAAAAAGGGTGGCAAACACAGTACACAAAGTGTTGTATTTCAACGCATGGAGGATAAGAAATAAGGGGCTGAACTTGTTACACAATGACAGGTTGTCAGGTATGATATTGTGGCCACCACTGAACCGTGGCTGAAGGAGGGTTGTAGTTGGGAGCTAAATGTCCAAGGTTACATGTTGTAACAGAGCGATAGGAAGGTAGGCAGAGGGAGTGGAGTGCCTCTGCTGGTAAAGAATGGCATCAAATCATTAGCTGTAACATAAAGTCGGAAGACGTTGAATCCCTATGGGTTGAGTTAAGAAACTGCAAGGATAAAAGGACCCTGATGGCAGTCATATACAGGCCTCCCAACAGTAGCTGGGATGTGGACCACAGATTACAACAGGAAATAGGAAAAGTGTGTCAGAATGGCAATGTTATGATAGTCATGGGAGATTTCAACATGCAGGTTGGGAAAATCAGGTTGGAAATGGGTCTTAAGAGTGAGTTTGTTGAATGCCTACGAGATGGCTTTTTAGAGTAGTTTGTTGTTGAGCCTACTGGGGGATCAGCTATACTGGATTGGGTGTTACATAATGAACCAGAAGTGATAAAGGGAGCTTAAGATAAAAGAACAGTTAGGAGGCAGTGATCACAATATAATTGAGATCAACTTAAAATTTAATAAGGAGAAAGCAAAGTCTGAAGTAGCAGTATTTCAGTGGAGTAAAGGAAATAATTGTGGTATGAGTGAGGAGGTGGCCAAAGTAAGTTGGAAGGAGATGCTGGCCGGGATGACAGGCAATGGTGTCAGTTTGTGGGAAAAATGAAGAAGGTGCAGGATAGATGTATTCCAAGACAAAGAAATACTCAAATGACAAAATAGTACAACAGTAGCTGACGAGAAGTCAAAGCTAATAGGGGTAGGGAGTTCAGGAAAAACTTTTTCACCCAGAGAGTTGTAGATCTATGGAATGCTCTGCCTCAGAAGGCAATAGAGGCCAGTCCTCTGGATGCTTTGAAGAAAGTTAGATAGAGCTCTTAAAGATAGTGGAGTCAAGGGATATGGGGAGAAGGCAGGAATTGGGGTACTGATTGTGGATGATCACATTACAGCCATGATCACATTGAATGGCAGTGCTGGCTCGAAGGGCTGAATGGCCTACTCCTGCACCTATTGTCTATTGTCTAATGTAAAAGCAAAAGAGAGGGCATACAGTACAAAGCAAAAATTAGTGGTAAGACTGAGGATTGGGAAGCTTTTAAAACACGACAGAGAGCAACGGAAAGACTCATTAGGAGGGAAAAGATGAAATATGAAAACAAGCTAGCAAGCAATATCAAAGTGGATAGTGAATGTTTTTTCAAGTATGTAAAAAAAATAGAGATGAGAGTGGATATAGGACTGCTGGAAAATGAGGCCGGAGGAATAACAATGGGCCAAGGAGATGGCAGATGATCTAAATGAGTATTTTGCATTAGGCTTCACAGTGGGTGACACTGTTGAGGGGTGTGAAGCTAGAGAAGTGAGTGCAGTTACTATTACAAGGGAGAAGGTGCTCAAAAAGCTGCAAGATCTAAGGGTACATAAGACACCCAGACCAGTGAACTGCACCCTAGCGTTCTGAAAGAGGTAGTGGTAGAGATTGTGGAGGTAGTAATGATCTTTCAAAAATTATTGGATTCTGGTATGGTGCCAGGACTGGAAAATTGCAAATGTCACTCCACTCTTTAAGAAAGGAGTAAGGCAGCAGGAAGGAAATCATAGACCAGTTAGCCTGACCTCAGTGTTTGGGAAGATGTTGGAGTCAATTGTTAAGGATGAGGTGACACTGGAAAAGATAGGACCAAGAGAGCATGGTTTCCTTAAGGGAAAATCTTGCCTAACAAGCCCGTTTGAATTCTGTGAGAGATTACATGTAGGATAGATAGAGGATGCAGTTGATACTGTATATTTGGACTTACAGATGGCCTTTAACATTTGTTAGAAAAGGCTGCTTACCAAGTTTAGGGCCCATGGTTAGAACATTGGCTGATTGGTAGGAAACAGAAAGTGGAAATAAATAGATCCTTTTCTGGTTGGTTGCTTGTGTGTAGTGGTGGTCCGTAGGGGTCGGTGTTGGGACCACTTCTTGTTATGCTGTATATCAATGATTTAAATGATGGAATAAATGGCTTTGTTGCCAAGTTCGGAGATGATATGAAGATTGGTGGAGGGACAGGTAGTGTTGAGGAAACAGGCTTTAGAAGGACCAGCAGATAAGGAGAATGTACAAGATAGTGGCAAATGAAATACAATGTTGGAAAATGCATGGTCGTGCACTTTGGTCGAAGAAGTAAATGTGCAGACAATTTTTTTAAATAGGGAGAAAATCCAGAAATCTGAGCTGCAAAGGGATTTGGGAGTCCTTGTGCAGAACAGCCTAAAGGTTGATTTACAGGTAGAGTTGGTGAGGAAAGCAAATGCAATGTTAGTATTAACTTCAAGAAGTCTGGAATACAAGAGCAGGGATGTGATGCTGAGGCTTTATAAGGCACTGGTGAGGCTTCACCTTGTGTACTGTGAACAGTTTTGGTCCCCTCATCTTAGAAAAGATGTGCTGGCTTTGGAGAGGGTCCAGTGGAGGTTCACAAGGATGATTCCAGAAATGAAAGGGTTATCATACAAGGAACGATTGATAGCTCTGGGTTTGTACTTGCTGGAATTTAGAAAGACTGGGAGAGGGTGTCTCATTGAAATCTTTTGAATGTTGAAAAGCCAAGACAAAGTAGATGTGGAAAGAATGTTTCCTATGGTGGAGGAGTCTAGGACAAGAGAGCACATATTCAGGATAAAGGGGCATCTATTTAAAACAGATGTGGAGAAATATCTTTAACCAAAGGTTGGTGAATTTGTAGCATTTATTACCACAGGCAGCTGCGGAGGCGAGGCCGTTGGGTGTATTTAAGGCAGAGCTTGATAGGTTCTTGGTTGGACATGGCATCAAAGGTTATGGGGAGAAGGCTGAGGAGGGAAAAGAAGGATTAGCCATGATTCAATGGTGGAGCATGCTTGATGGGCGAAATGGCCTAACTGTGCTCCTATGCCTTATGGTCGTTTGTATAAACCGTAAGATATCAGAGCAGTATTAGGCTATCTGGCTTGTTGAATCTGCTCTGCTATTTCATCATGGCTGATCTAATTCTCCTCTTACCCCCAATATGCAGCATTTTCCCCATATCCCTTTAAGATCTGACCAATCAAGAATCTATATTAACACCACGTGCTACCCTGATTAATTTCCTTGCAAGTGTTCACTGTAAATACAAAGAAACAACAGAATCAATGAAAACCTGCACACAAATGACCAATGTGCAAAATACAACAAATTGTACAAATACAAAAAAGAATAAAACAAAGTAATAATAAATAATAACTTATGAAAACATGAATTGTAAAGTCTGAAAGCGAGTCCTTGTGTTATGGAATCAGTTCATTGTTGGAATGAGTGAAATCCACTCTGGTTCAAGCGGCTGATAGTTGAGGGGTAATAACTGTCTGAGTATGATGGTGTGGGCCCTGAGGCTCTTGTGCTTCCTTCCTGATAGCAGCATGAGAAGAGAGCATTACCTCAATAGGGGGATGTCTTTGATGTAAACTACTTTTATGTGACAGCACTCCTTCTGGATGTGCTCAGCGGTGGGGAGGGCTGTCATGTGCTGGCCTCAAACACATAAATGACATTACTGGGACTCCTTACAGCTCTGTATGCAGGTTCTTGGTTTCTACTGCTACTGCTTTCTGACCTTAGGTTCTATGGATACAAGACATTTCCTCTGCATCACCTTCTCCAAGGCCTGCAGTGCCATATGCAAATACTTTGAATCTCAAACACTCCATTCAAGCAATGGAGATGGAGTTATGTATGTAGACAGACATCAGTAGATACAAGCTGCCATAATGTTGTTAAATTCATTAGCCTAACTTGCATGCACACGTTCAATCCTGTAAACAGCAGAACGAGTTTCCTCTCTTTCTCCACGTCTTTTATCAGTGTAATTTTTGATGCCATGGAAGTATAGTTACTATATCAGATGATTTTCCAACTCAGTGACATACTTGACTTAAGGACATCAGTGAAAATGGAACCTGTTCATTACCCAGGGTTCAGTGTAAAATTTAATGTTATGATTTTGTCCACTTTTTGTTTTGTAAACTTGCATGAAGGTGAGGGAATTGGAAACACCATTCAAAGGAGTGCATTTGCAATGATAACCACTAGTGTATATTTGGTGCTATTAACACACTAATAAAACATTTTGTTACCACATTTGAACAATACTTCAAGTAATGGTATCTTTTTACTTTTTATCTGCCATGGAAAAATGTGGCATATATTTTGCATTTTCATAGGTTGCTACAATTTACATTTTCATTAAGTATTACTAAGTAAATTTCCCCCAAAATTTTCTTTCTCTTTATATGCACATTGTAATTGAATGTGCAAATTATTAAATTCTATAATTCAGAAATTTGCTTTTGAATTAGAAGTATGTATCTTGAAGTGTTCAATAAAGAACTATTGTATTTAAATATGAAATTTTTAAAAAGAGCTTAAGCAAATGTTTGGCTAAATATAGACAAATCCTACCTGGCAATAGCTGTGGAATTTATTAATAAATAACTTATTTACAGTAAAACAATTGCTGTGTATTTTTTGTTTTTTTAATTGAACAATGAAATTTTGTAAGATTCTTTACAAAATTCAGATTGACAGTTCTCTCATTAACACAAAGAAAAAAGTTGCTGTTTTATGTATTCTGAATAAATTTGATCTATCAGTATGCAACAATATAGCTTTTCAAGAATGCAGAAGCTTGCTTAGCTATATAAAATGTATGTAGTAATTTTTTTTCTGCTGACTCCAGCCCTGGAACTGTTGAGACTCTCACACGCTTCCTGCTACAAACTGCTCACTACCCCTGAGCTCTCTAGTCACACCCCTGCAAGTTCGTTACCCTCTCACCAGCCCCTGCACACCACTCACACAGCTCATCCCATCCCAATAATACCCTGCAAACTGCTCACTTCCACTCCCTCCCTGCTTTCTAAACACATCACTGAAAACTACTCCCTCTCCCTTTTCCTCAAAGTCATCAAATCAAGTCAAGCAGCACCAACACTGGGTTGATCACCACATAGAGTTGTATTCAGCCCAGAATGTGGTCACAAGCGCTGCACTCAAGGCTATCCTAGAGCTAACAGTCATGGAGGAGCTAGATGTACTGCAAACTCAGCAATGACTATCTCATTTGCAGGAAGGCCCCTGAAAATGCTGTATCCCTCTGGAAGTTTTGAAGAGTGTCAACCCAGCTCTGTCTCTGCTAGGAGAAAGGCTACATACCACAAGACACTGTCACCTTGTACAAGAACAAGAGCAATCGCAGTGACTGTAACAACTACCGCGACATCTCCTTCAACACCATGGGTTCTTTTCCCCAAGCTGTTTTGGCAAGGGTGCAGCACCTTATCTACCCAGAGTTGCAGTGTGGTTTAGGAGCAGGCAGATCCACTGTGGATATGATCTTCTCACTACACCAGCTGCAGGAAGAATATTGAGAGCAGCAAAAGCCACTGTTCATCGCATTCATCAACTTGACAAAGGCATTCAACCTGGTCAGCATAATGGGGTTCTTCAGGTTGCTGCAGAAGACAGGCTGTCCTCCAGAACTGCTGAGCATGATCACCTTCATGAAGACGTGCACAGTATTGCCTGCTTTAATGGTGTAGCTTTGGAAACCTTCCCAGTGAGAGGTGGAGTAAAGCAATTTGTGTTCTGGTACCAGCACTCTTCGGCATCATCTCCATGCTGCTTCAGCTTTTGGAGAATGCTCTGAGGCTGTCTACCTACTTACCAGAGTTGACTGCGAACTTATCAACATTGCTTGCCTTTGCATCAAGATCATGGTCCAAGAGGTTTTCATTTACAGGCTATTGTTTGACATAGCACTACCTTCCCACACAGAAGCCCTACTGTAGCATCTCATGGACCACTTGTCCAATTCCTGCAAGGTGTTTGGGCTGCATCAACTTAAAGAAGGCAAATGCCCAGGACACCAACTCCTTCCCATCCATCACTATTGATGGTTACACGGTAGAGGTGGTTGACTCCTTCACCTATCAACCATCACAAACACTCTGTCTCTCGATGCTGAGCTAAGCAACAGAATAGCCAAGGCTGCAACTGTCATGGATCGGCTGAACAAGAGAGTGTGGAGCAACAGCCTTCTGACTACAAATACCAACCCTGCTTGTGTTCTTGGCACTCTCTTGTATAGCAGCAAAGCCTGGACAATCTATGCTAGCCAAGAGAAGAAACTGAACAGCTTTCACCTACGCTGCCTCAGAAGGAAACTTGGCAGGACAGAGCCGCTAATAGAGGTCTGACAACGTGCAGACATCCCCAGCATGTTCACAGCCCTCAACCACAGGCAGCTCAGATGGTTAGAACATGTCAGGAGAAAGGAATCTGGTCGAATCCAGAAAGACCTGCTGTGTGGACAGCCGGCAGAGGGTGCATGCCTCAATGGTTGTCCACAATTTCGCTTCAAGGATGTCTGCAAAAGGGATCTGAAGCTGGCCGACATTGATGTGAACAACTGGGAAGGTATACCAGACAGCTGGGCTGTCTGGAGTTGGGCAGTTCGAAAAGTGTGCAAAGAGCAGAAAGTACTCGGGTTCACGATTTGTCTGCCGATAGGGCTCAATGGAAGGAGAGAGTCACTCCAACCAGATGCCTGTCTTCCTTCACCTGCAGCCAGTGTGGATTTTCACTCCAGAGTGGAACTCCTCAGCCATGCCGGAGACTGTTATTCCAGATTAGGATTCCTCAGCCACTCGAGGAAGTACACCACTGCATGCTGGCCTTTCTCATATACTACCCACAGTCTTTCGAGACTGAAGAATGCAATACTGTTATCTCTTTGAATTCCTTCTCAATTGACCTTATTTTCCATGGTAGATGTTCAATTCTTTGTGTGATTTCAGCATAAATCAAGCTCAAAGGAATAACATTTTGAGGATCAAAATTAGCAGTTAATGAAATGCATGAAAGAGACAACAGTTTGGGTCTCAGTGATATGAGCTCCCACCATCATCTGTGATTGCCATCTCATTCAAGGTGCCTGGTTAAATTTCGTATGCAATGATCTACCCTCCTTGTTACAACTGTATCTTAAAATATTTAATTTCCTTTAACTTGTACCCTCCTGTCAAATGTGAGGAATCAGATGTTTTCAGTGGTAAGTGAGATTGACAACAGACAGTTTTTAATCACTATTCACACAGTTATAATTGCTTAAACAGGTCAGATTCTAACTAGATGCAGAATTATCAGGCAAAAAGTACAGATGCTAAAAATAAGTTTTTAAAAATGGTTGGAGATATTCAGCGGATCAAGCAGGATCTATATAGAGAGAAATAGTTAACTTTTAAGGTGGTGACCTTTCAGTAGCCTCATCATCTCTTCCATAAACAATGTTGTTCATCTACACTTTCTTGTGTGGTAGCAAATTCCACATTCCAGCCACACTTGGAATGAAATTTTCCTTGACTTTCTTAATGGGTTTGTTGGTGACTATTTCATATTTCTTAGGTATTTCACAAAATTCACCAAACTCTATCAAACCCCTTTAATATTTTAAAGACCTCTGTGAAGTCACCTTTTTTAAAAAGAAGAAAGAGCTCTAGCTTCCTTGATGTTTATTCACTTAGCTTTGTACTCTTGTAAGTTTTGTTTCAGACCATGGCTATTGCCTCTGTTCTTTTTGAAGTATGAAGGGCAGAACCTAGCACAGTTCTCAAGAATTTTACATACTGGGAATTGTGCTTTACAAAACTTTGCCATAATCTGATAGTTTTCATCAGTTGTGGAAAAACTATGAAATCAGCATCTGAAGATTACAACGAAACAACTTATTTTATTCAATTATTACATCTGGTGTGTACAGTATTTGCTGGGTGTATGTTTTGAGAGTTCTGAGCACCACATAGGTTAACAAAAAAAGGCAGAAATTGTGCTGTTTTGTACATTGTTTTTGAAGTAAAGAAAACAACAAAGACATGTAAGGAACAGCTCACTAGTTAAAAGTGTCAAACTAACAGAATATGACAGTGCTAAAGTTGCACTGCATGCAGTTAAGCACACGGTCCATTGGGAGTTATAGATGTTTATTTTTCACTAGGTGGAGCTATGTGAATTATATCATTGAAAGTGGGATCAAAATTGTCATGACTACTTCAGCAGATAACTTCAAGTATTTACTGTCTCAGTTTCTAACGGCAAAACATTCTAATTTTTGTGTGTAAGCTTTGGGGCTTAAGGTACAAGCTTTATTCAAAAAAGTTATCATTTATGTTAGTATTTAACAGCTTCGCTTTGATAGTTCCTCGAAAACCAAACTTTACAATTTTCATATAACAATACATCGTAACGCAGTTCCTTACCATCTAATTATTTTTTACTGATGACATAACATTCACTTATCAACCTTATTGATTTATTATGTTTGAATATTTTCCTGATAACTTTTATCATGAGAGCATATTTTGATATTTTTGGTTTCAGTAGTTGAGAATATGGTGATCGTAAATGTTAAATGGAAGAAACGAACAAAAAAAATTGTGGCTCTTTGGATGTACTTTGTTTTAGTTGGAATTCATTCTTATAATGCTATTCTAGGGTAGAGGACTTGTACGAGGAGAGATTAAATAGTAGGCCTGTACTTTTCAAATTGAGAAGAATGTACATGAACTGTCAATATTCTTAAGGAGTTTAACACAGTATAGTCAGTAGATACTGTAGTCAGTATAGTCCTTGCACTTGGAATAACTTTGTGAAATTGTGAAAAGGTTGGAGGGGCAATGCCTCCGACCTGATGGCATGAACATGAAATTTGCAGTCATTTCAATCCCTCTGGCCTTCTCCTTTTCCATTCCCCATTCTGGCTTCACTCCTACCATTTACTACTCCTCACTTGCCCATCACATTCCCTGGTGCCCCTCCTCTATCCCTTTCTCCCATGGTCCACTATCCTCTCCAGTCAGATTCCCCCTTTACCTCTTCCACCTATCATCTCCTAACTTCTCACTTCACCAGCCACCCATCTTCCTGCTCACCTAGTTTCACCTTTCATTTGCCAGGTTGTCTTCCTTCCCCTCCTCCCACCTTATTCTGGCTTCCCTCCCCTTCCTTTGTCACCTCGATGAAGGGTTTCAGCCCAAAACAATGGCCCTTTATTGCTTAGAACTTCTGAGTTCCTTCAGCATTTTGTACTTATTCCTCAAAATTTACGAATGACAGACTACACATGGAGAACTATCATTTATTTTTAAAATCTTCATGGTTAAGAGAAGTAATTTTTGATACTCAAATTTGACCTTCCAGAATGAAATTCCCCTTTTCGTAATTCTTATTAACAATGCCCATTGAATTGAATAATTTCCATAAATTTTCTTTTTGTATTTCTTTTGATAGTAGATTATCTCATGCATTGTCTCAACATGTACCCAGCAATCGATTTATAATTATCCAACAATTGCAAAAAATAAATTCGTAACCCACGTGTTCCTTCCACTATTTCTTTTCTTCCTATCAGAATCCAGTGTCTGCAGCCCATTATTGCCTCCACCTATCACCTCCCAGCCTCACTTACACTTTCCTCCTCCATCTGCCTGTTACCCCTCCTCACCAGGAACCATAAATCACTGTCTTTTGGTGAATTAGAAAAATGATACTTAGCTGCTTGCAGCACACCTCTTCAACTTTTTATCCTTGCTATCTCCCTTCCAACTTTCAGTCCAGATGAAGGTGTTTATTTAACATATTGATTGTCCATTTTCCTCCACCAGTGTTGCCTGACCTCTTGTGTTTCTCCCGTCTTGTCCGAATTTCAGTACCTTGAGCCTCCATTATTTACAACACCTCAACTTCACTAAAGTGTAGTCAAATTTCTTACTTTGTAACTAGCCAGCACTTGATTTGATACTGTCACCTGCTAGCTCAATTATTCCAGTGTCCTTCTGACTGACACTATTCCTGCACTTCATTAGCTCACCATTTCAAGCCATGAATTCAACCAAAACTCCATTACCTCTATCCTATTCTGCAGCAGCCACTTATCACTTTTGCATGTTGATCTGTAAAGCCTCCAAATACTCCCATGCATTGTCAAAAAATCTAATTCCTCTTCATTGTGAATTTACCCCTCTAACTCTAACTCCCCAACTCTTCCTCTGCTACATTGACGACTGCATTGGAGCTGCTTCATGCACCTATGCTGAGCTCGTCAATTTCATCAACTTTGCCTCCAGCTTCCACTCTGACCTTAGTCCATTTCTGACACCTCCCTCCCCTTTCTTGATCTCTCTGTCTCCATCTTTGGACAAACTGTCAACCAGCATCCTTTATAAACCCACCAATTTCATGGTTTTCTTAACCATACCTCTTCTCACCCTATTACCCTCAGCGTGGAGGAGCAACAGCCTGTATTCCGTCTGGATAACCTGATGGCAGAAATATTGAATTCTTCCGGTTTAAAAAAAAAGTCTCTCACCCCTCATCTCTTCTTCTATTCCCCACTCTGGCCTTTTAGCTCTTCTCACCAGCCTATCACTTACAGCTGGGTCCCCTCCTCCTTCCCTTTTTCTTACAGTCCACTGTTCTCTCCTATCAGATTCTTTCTTCTCCAGCCCTTTACCTTTCCCACCAAAGTGGCTTCACCTAACACCTTCCAGCTAGCCTCCTTCCCTCACCATCTCCATTTTTTATTCTGCCATCTTTCCCTTCCTTTCCAGTCCTGAGAAAGGGTCTCGGCCTGAAACATTGACTGTTTATTCATTTCTGTAGATGCTGCCAGACCTGCTGCATTCCTCCAGCATTTTGTCTGTGTTGTTCTGGATTTTCAGCAGCTGCAGACTTTTTCATGTTCAGTATTAATTTTTCTGTTAAGACCAGAAGATGTATCAGCTGAATTAGGCTATTCAGCCAATCGAGTCTGCTCCACCATTCCATTAGGGTTGATTTATTTTCCCTTTCAACCCCATTCCTTTGTCTTCTCCCTGTAACCTTTGACCCCTTTACTAATTCAAGAACCTTTCAACCTTCACTTTAAATATTTCACTTGTCTTGGGCTCCACAGCTGTCTGTGACAATGAATTCCACAGATTCACAACCATCTGATTGAAGAAATTCCTCCTCATCTCTGTTTTAAAGGGACATCCTTATTTTCTGAGGCTCTGTGAGCCCTCTTCCTTCCCCACTATGATAAACCTTCTCTCCATGTCCACTCTATCTCAGCCTTTCAATATAATTATGTGGTTGGAATTTAGAGGAGATTACGCCATTTAAACTTGTACAGAGTTGCAAAGCTGGAGCACTGACTTTGAATCTGCCTGAACTTTATTTCACATTGAATGATTAGATATGAAAAGCCTGTTGCTTTTCTAATGTAAAGTAACCATATAGAACATAGAACAGTACAGTACATTACAGGCCCTTCGACCCACAATGTTGTGCCAACCCAATATAGGACTAAACATTCAGACGCTTCTCTGGCATTAGCAAAGAAAGAGTATTACTTGTGACTAATATTATTTGTTGGCACCATGATTCAATGCAAGATTCTGTTTGCTGTATAAACCAAAAGTAAGACCATTCCTTGCTGTACATTTTGTATTTGTACAGTATATGTACAAAATTTAATGATGTTATTTACTTTTCTCCAAATATAGATCCATCCCTGTTCTGAGACTCTGGATCTTTCCTGTTCACAGGGGGTTAGTGCTGTTCCAGAGGAGAGATGCAAAAATGGAGAAGGGAAACCTCAACTACCCTTTGGAAGCACAGAGCATTTAATCCACTAGCAGGATTGAATATGTGTCTCATACCTAACATGGACCTACATCTACTTGGCAGAATGTCTTAGGATTAAAGAGACATCAACCACTCCTGTCTTTCTCATTTCTGTATAATATGAAAGAACACTTCAAGGGCATAAAGCATAAATTTTTAAAAGTATCTTGTATCAAATTATAGAGGTCCTAAGAAATTGTCAACTCTCAAGAAGAAAAATACAATGGAGGGGGGGAAGAATAAGAGAGAAAGGTTAAGATTTAAATGGTGAGAGAAAGGCAACAAGTGATGATGAGGAGATGAGGGAAGAAAAGGTTGAAATAGTCAATAACAAACAGATTGAAGTAGGATGAGAGAGTGGTGGAGATTGAAGATAAGTGAAGATGGGGAGTGCACTGCAAAAGATGACAAGAAGTTCAATGACTTCAGTGGAAAGTAGTGCACGATCCACCAATGTTATTAGTATCATTGCCTGGGGAATGAATTTCTAGGCATATATTCCACTGAGGTTGTTTCTTGTCTGAAGTCCAAATATTGACTCATTCTCAATTGATTGAACAGTTTTCCTCCTTGAAGAGTTGGCCTAATGAACTTTATACATCATCTAATTCACGAATGTACTGACTTAGGAAACAGCAACTGTGCACAGTATTCTAGGCATTGTCTCCTTGATCCTCTGTAATTGCTGTAAAATTTGTGCCCGGATTATTTCATAATAAAGATTAAGATAACTCCTTAATTGATTAATTGTTTGCCATTCTTGTTAATTTGTGATCTATGAATAGGCATTTTGTCCCTATGAATAATAGTTGATTTTAAAGAGTTTTCTATTTTTCTACATAAGGAAATTATGCACTTTTTCACATTCCCTCTACCATGTTCTTGACCCACACCTATGTGAGGCATGTTGCATCCTCATCACTGCTTTCTTGTCTGTTTTGAATTGTTAATAAACTTAATGTTTTTGCACTCAGGCCCCCATCTCACTTATTGATAGAGAGAAATCACTGAGGTTCTTTTATCGCACTGTACTACTACTAGTTTTAGTTTGCCATTCCCAAGGTGGCATGCTAATTCCTGTCTTATATTTGATAGCCATTACTGATCCATCCTTCGATACATCCTACAATACTCAGCTGCTTACAATCTTAATTCAACTTGTCAAACAAGATATTTCACTGATTAAATCAGTGCTGACTTTGCCCAAAATATTGTGCGCTATCATCACATCGCCACATTCTTCACACTGGCCAAACTAACCAGCCTATATGTTCCTGGTTTTCTCTTCCACACCTGCTCCTTCAACACTCTCACATAGATTAGTATGTTTATGTTTGTTAGCTTGCAGTGGGGACAATTTTAAAAATCTGCTGAATTCTAAAACAACAAAATGTATCTGTTCTCACATTTTACCCCTCTGAAACTTTAGGATGTAAATGAAGAGGTCCAGGCAGTTTGCTGGTTGTTTAAATGTCATTACTTTTAAGTCCCTCATTCCCTAACTTTTTTTTAAAAAAAAGTCTTGAATATCCAAAATGTGGGGAGAAGGCGGGAGAAAAGGGTTGAAGGGGAAAATAAATCAGCTATGATTGAAAGGTGGAGCAGAGTCCATGGGCCAAATGGCCTCATTCTGCTACGATGTCTCATGGTCTAAGAGCGCTTTGTTTACTCTTTCGCATGGGTCAATATAAAGTGTGTCTTGTGATGGTGATTCTTTTGTTTTCTTACCTCCTTTTGTTGAAATGACTGAATTTCGTGTGAAAGCTGTTGGAATGCCTGTGTTTACTGCTGTTGATTTTTTTTATATAAAAAGGTTCTCTTGTGGTATTTACTTTTGGAAAGATATCAGCATTTTTCTTTAACCTATAGTAGAAGAAATGCAAGGGTTAACTATTTTCTAAATGGAATGAAAATACAAAAAAAACTAAGACAGAAAGGGACTTGGGAGACCTTGTGCAGGATTCCCAGAAGGTTAGTTTGCAGCCTGAGTCTGTGGTGAGGAAGGCAATTGCAATGTTAGCATTCATTTCAAGAGGACTACAAAATAAAAGCTAGGATGTAATGTTGAGACTTTAAAAGAACTGGTGAGGCCTCTCTTGGAATATTGTGAGCAGTTTTGGGCCTCTTAGAAAGGATGTACTGAAACTGGAAAGGGTTCAAAGGAGGTTCGCGTAAATGATTCTAAGACTGAATGGCTTGTCGTATGAAGAGTGTTTGATGGCTCTGGGCCTGTATTCACTGGAATTCAGAAGAATGACTTAATTGAAACCTTCTGATGGTGAGGGCCTTGATAGAGTGGATGTGGGAAGGATGATTCCTATGGTGGGAGAGTCTAAAACCAGAGGACACAGTCTAAGAATAGAGGGGCATCCTTATATAATGGAAATGAGTTTCTTTAGCCAGAGATTGGTGAATCTGTGGAATTTTTTGCCACGTGTAAGCTGTGGAGGCTGTCTTCATGTATATTTAAGGCAAAGATGGATAGATTCTTGATTGGTCAGGGCATGAAGGGAAACGGGGAGAAGACAGGAGATTGGGGCTGAGAGGAAAATTTTGATCAGCTACGATGAGATGGTAGAGCAGACTCAATGAGCCAAATGGCTCAATTCTGCTTCAATTTTCTAATGCTCCTATGGTCTTGTATAAAAAAATCTGTAAAGTGAAGATGGTTTCAAAAATAATGCAATGAACATTTTATAAATACCAAAAAATTACTAACAAGAGCAGTAAACAGTTGTAATGCCTTGGTTAAGATTTCAACCACTATGCTGTGGGGTATTTCATTTAGTAGCTTTCAGTAAAAACAGTGTGCCCTGCTGGTAAAATGGTTTGGTTTGGCTAAAGATAAGGGGCTGTGGTGTTCAGTTTAGGAATGTTGTGTCAGCCAATCAGGATGGTGGAATTGTGAGAAGGATCCAGACAGAGCTGGGTGGATCTGGTCCGGTTCTTGGTCTTTTGGCAGGAGATGCAGAGAAGAGAAGATTGGGAGAGATATCATACAACTTGCTCCAGTGGGAAGACTCGATCTCAAGGAGTACTTTGCGGGACAAAGGAGTCTAAAGTGGGAAGCTCTACGAGTAACTGGTGACGAGAATTGAGTGCTGTGATTAACAGTTATACCCAGATTTTGGAAGATACGAGCTCCAATGGTCATGTGCAAATTGAGACTGGTTTAACTGTTATAAGCTCTTCTATGTTTTGGCTCTTTTAATAACTGATTAAGCTGAAATTGGTAAATATACTTTATAATGTTAGGCAGTGCACGATCTGTGATTTCTTGCTGACTGATAATTGTGTATGGACAGTGTTCAGATTGAGGTTTCTTTAATCAGAACATCACAATGTTCCTACTTGGTTGAAGCCCAAATCATACCAATCCTGGACTTGTATTGTTTGTGAAAGATGGCCTCCTCATCACTGAGACATGTGGCTGTTGAGCCAAGTTTTTTCATACGAGCCTGGTGAGGGGATTACATATTGGGCATTTGGTTCACTGTTACAACTACACAGAATGAAGCTACCAGATACTTGCCATACTTCTGTTGTTTGGTCCCAGATTGCCTGTAGATCAGTTTTGGAGCAGTTGGTGAGGACTTAGCACAGAAGATGTATCTCAAGTATGTGTCTGAGATAAGGAAAGAAATGCAAAAGATAAGGTTCTCTCAATTGATGCCTGGAGACAATTTTAATAAGAAATTTGGGGCTACCAGGGAAACATAAGTTGACTGACCACTGGGTGTTTATGCCTTGTGCAGTGGCAAGCCAGATGCCAAATGTGCCAGTTTTCCAGTTGAAGCTAGAAGATGGGAATGACCCTGTCAAAATTCTCCATCAGAATCACCTTCTGCTCCTAGGGCCGGAGGCAAGTGTTGGAACCTACACCTCATAGAAGAGCTCTGCACAGAAGGAGAACAGAAAGGCAATCGGCAGAAAGACCTGAAAAGGACTCAACCATTGTACAGACTCAAAGGATGAGGAAATGGGGGTGTGGCAGATGTTACCTTATGCAAACTCCCCAAGAATTGATGAAGAGATTCCTGAATCTCCGAACCCTGACTCGCATGTAGCGGGGAGGAATAGAAGTAGACCATACAGTGATGCTATCTAGTGAGGGGAGGCTGGGTTGCAGTGTAATTGCAGATGAATCTGAGCTCAGTCAGGTGACAGAGGGACCTGAATTGCCAGAAGGCATGAGTATTGGACAGCGAGAGGCATCCCCAAATGAACAGGAACATTTCCAAGGAATGCCTGAGCCTCAAGAAGAGATGAGAATGTCTCAGAGAGTCAGGAAACCCCTAGATCAGCTGGCAGATGATGCACCGGGGAAACAGAGTGTTGTGTCTATCCCAATGGTGAGATATATTACTGCCATTTACAAACAGATTAGGGAATTCATTTGAATACTGTTATTAATAATGGCTTGATAAGTTTCAAAGGCATGAGGACATGACTTTTTTGTAGGGGGAGAAGGTAATGCCCTGGTTAAGATTTCATCTGCTATGCTATGGGGTATTTCACTTAGTAGCTTTAAAAGCAGTGTGCTCTGCCGGTAGAATGTTTTGGTTTCGGCTAAAGATAAGGGTCTATGATATTCAACTTAGGAATATTGTGTCAGCCAAACAGGATGGTGGAGTTGGGAGAAGGTTCTAGAGAGAGCCGGGCAGAAAGAAATTTGTGATGGACACTGGTGGGGTTTATGGTCTTTCGGCAGGAGATGTGGAGAGAGAAGATCGAGAGAGATGGTTATAGGATTCGATCCGATTGGTAGACTTGATAGCAAGGTGATATGGAGTCCAAGATGGGAAACTCTACCGGTGATTGTTGATGAGAATTTAGTGCTGGGTAATGGTTACACCCAGCTTTTGGAAAATATGACCTCCAATGCCACGTGAACATCTAGACTTGTTTAATTGTAATGTAACTGTTTGAGCCAAACATCTCATATTTTGATTCATCATTCCAGAGCACTTGCTCCTATTGTTCAGCACCCCACTCCTTGTGTATTTGTGCATTCGTGAGTCTCTTGGCTTTGCTTCCACTTCAGAAGAGTGGCTTTTTGGCAGCAACTCTTCAGTGAAGACTATGGAATCGAACGAGATTACAGATTGCTGCTTTGGTTGGTTTGGCACTGTACATAATAAACAGCTACTCATCTGAGAATGGCCTCAGGTTTAGCAAATCAATAGGTTTAATAGGTAATTTAATGTCAGAGAAATGTATACAATATACATCCTGAAATTCTTTTTCTTCACAAACATCCACGAAAACAGGAGTGCCCCAAAGAATGAATGAATGAAAGAAAGTCCCCCCCAGTTCCCCCTCCTATGTGTAAGCAGTAGCAAAGCAATGAACCCCCTCCCCCACCAGCAAAAAAGCATCTGCACCCCTCCCCCAACCCCACCGAGCACTCAAGCTTGCAGCAAAGCATTAATGAAGACACAGACTTGCAGTATTCCAAAGACTACCCGTTAACCAGGTAATTCCACATACCACAGGCTCTCTCTCTCCCTAATAAGGGAAAAGGAGGTGTCCCATTACACAGTCAGAGGGGAGACATAACAAAACAACTAGCTGATATATGGTGTTAAAAGTCTGTTGCGTCACTTTTTCTGAGCTCTGTGCTCAAAGAGCTTTCTCACTGTTTTTGATCTTCCGTGTACTCCCACGATACATCAGACAGTGGCATCGACCTCAAATCCACCTGCCTCCAGAGCCATGAAAATCCAGCACCCTGAAAGCGCAATAGTCTTCCAGGCCACGTCCTTGGCATATCGAAAAATGGCTGATGGTGAGGCCCTGAGAGCAGGTCTCTTTTCACAAAGAACCGAAGCTCATTACCTGAAGCTCCTTGTGGCCACATTCAATTGCTCTGATTAGTTCATTCCAGAGCGAGAATCGGTTCAGAGTCCACAAAATGGGAGAAAACATGGACAATCAGCTTGTCTGCTTCCCCTGTCCTTGATTCATTCAAATCCACTAATTTGTACACTGTAGTTCCTTCTGGCCAACAGTACTGACCAAACCAATGTCAAAAAATAAACATCTAAAGTAACACTTACACAAAACATGGCAGTGCCTCAGACACATGGTAGTACAGTACTGAATTTATTGTTAATGACTCTGCTGCCACAGCTGTGAGGGAAGAAATTTCTGAAATTCAGTCTGTTCAGAAAAAATATATCCACATCATTGTCTGATATGGGTTGTCCCTTATTCTGAGATTATGTCCCCTTGTTTTGGATAACCTCACTAGGGTGAAATCATCCTTTCAGTGTCCAACCTATACTCCCATTCAGAAAGCATGTTTCAATAAATTAATTTTGCATTCTTCTGCGCTCCTGTGTAGACCCAACCTATTCAGTCTTTCTTCATAACACCAACCCATTTATTCTGGGATCAATCTCTTCACTGCCTCCAATGCAAGCATATGCATCTTTAAATAGAGACCAAAATTGTGTATGCTATTCTTTGTACAGTCTCACCAATGCATTGAAATTGCATTAAAGCATCCCTACTTTTTACAATCAATATTGCTTGCCCTTAATGCTTTCCTAGTTATTTGTTGTATCTGCATATTAACTTCGGATAGTAGATAGCCTAGCAGAAAAGACAATGGAACAGCAATGGCAGGTATTCTTGGAAATAATGCACAAGGTGCAAAATCAGTTCATCCCCCAGAGAAGGAAGGATTCAAAGGGGGGGAAGGGGCCACAGTGGTTGACAAAGGAAGTCAGAGATTGTATAGCATTAAAAAAAAAGTATGACAGAGCTAAGGTGAGTGGGAGGACAGATGATTGGGAAGTTTTTAAGGAACAACAGAACTTAACTAAAAAGACAATATGGGGAGAAAAAATGAGGTACGAACGCAAGCTAGCCAGGAATATAAAGGAAGATAGCAAAAGCTTTTTTAGGTATGTGAAGAGAAAGAAGATAGTTAAGAACAATGTTGGGCCCTTGAAGAATGAATTGGGTGAAATTGTTATGGGAAACAGAGAAATGGCAGAAGAATTTAATGAGTACTTTAGATCTGTTTTCACTAAGGAAAACACAAGCAATCTCCCAGATGTATGGATGGGCCAAGGACATAGGGTAACAGAGGAAATGAAACAGATTGACATTCGGAAGGAAACGGTGATGAGAAGACTGATGGGACTGAAGGCTGACAAATCCCCAGGTCCAGATGGTCTGCATCCTAGGGTACTAAAGGAGGTGGCCCTGGAAATTGCGGATGCATTGGTAATCATTTTCCAATGTTCCTTAGATTCAGGATCATTTCCTGAGGATTGGAGAATGGCTAATGTTATCCTACTTTTTAAGAAAGGAGGGAGGGAGAAAACAGAGAACTATTGACCTGTCAGCCTGACATCAGTGGTGGGGAAGATGCTAGAGTCCATTATTAAGGATGAAATAGTTGCATATCTCGATAGCAGTGATAGGATTGGGCCTAGCCAGCATGGATTTACCAAGGGTAAATCATGCTTGACTAATCAGTTGGAGTTTTTTGAGGATGTAACCAGGAAGTTAGATGGGGGAGATCCAGTGGATGTAGTGTACCTCGATTTTCAGAAGGCATTTGATAAGGTCCCACATAGGAGATTGGTGGGTAAAATCAAAGCTCAGGGCATCGGGGGGAAGACATTGACATGGATAGAAAACTGGTTGGCAGATAGAAAGCAAAGGGTAGCGGTGAATGGGTGTTTCTCGGAATGGCAGGTGGTGACTAGTGGGGTGCCACAGGGCTCGGTATTGGGACCACAGCTGTTTACAATTTACGTCAACGATTTGGATGAAGGCATTGAAAATAACATCAGCAAATTTGCTGATGATACTAAGCTGGGTGGCAGCGTGACGTGATGAGGATGTTAGGAGAATTCAGGATGACTTGGATAGGCTGGGTGAGTGGGCAGATACTTGGCAGATGACGTTTAATGTGAATAAGTGTGAGGTTATCCACTTTGGGAATGCCACTGGTCTGTAGTCATTGGAGCCACTGGGGCGCGGCGTCTTCGGTACAGGAACGAGGCAGGACGTCTTCCACAGCACAAGAACCCTCTGGAGACTCAGGCTCAGGTTGAAGACATGGTAAAGTACTCCACATAGCTGGGGGGCACAGGCTTTGAGCACCCTGGGGCTGACACCATCCGGGCCTGCAGCCTTGCTTGGGTGGAGACATTTCAGCTGTCTTCTCACCTGTTCAGCTGTGAAGCCCATCGTGGTGGTTCCAGGTGTGGGAGAGGTGTAGTCACGAGAGCAGGGTGGGGGTCTGTGAGGAGGGGTAGGAGGGGAGAGTGGAGTATGTGTTGGTTGGGGGCCGACAACAGATGAATCATGTGGGGGATGGGCAGGGGCCACAGTGTCAAATCTGTTGAAGAACAGGTTAAGTTCGTTGGCACTGTTCACACTGCCTTCAACTCCTCTGTTGCTGGTTTGCCGGAACCCAGTGATGGTCCTCATCCCACTCCAGACCTCTCTGGAGTTGTTCTGCTGGAGTTTCCACTCAAGCTTCCTCCTATACCTGTCTTTAGCCTCCCTGATCTTGGCTTTCAGGCCCCTCTTTATTGTCCTCAGCTCCTCCCTATTTCCATCTCTAAAGCGTTCAGGATGTCCTTAATGTCCTTTGTTACCCATGGCTTGTTATTTGAATAACAAAGGACTGTTCTTGCCGGAACATTGCAGTCCACACAGAAGTTGATGTAACCAGTGATGCACTCTATGAGCCCATCAATGTCCTCTCCATGTGGCTCACAGAGGGCCTGCCAGTCTGTCACCTCAAAACAACCCTGGAGTGCCTCATAAACCTCCCCCGACCAGAACAAGTATTTGGATCAGTCTTTACTGTTCAAGCAACTTGCAATATGTCAGAAGTTTGAGAATGTCAGGTGGTGGAAGTGAGTGCAGATGCTATTACTAGGGAGTAGATGCTTGGGAGACTGAAAAGTAGATACATTACCTTGACCAGACAGATTACACTTGAGGGTCTGAAAGAAGAAGCTGAAGAGATTGTGGAGGCATTAGCAATGATCTTTCAAGAATCACTAGTTTCTGGTGTGGATCTGGAAAATTGCAAATGTCACTCCACTCTTCAAGAAGGGAGGGAGACAGATGAAAGGTCTGACCTCAGTGGTTGGGAAAGTGTTGGAGTCAATTGTTAAGGATGTGGTTTCGGGGTACTTGGAGGAGCATGATGAAATGGGCAAAACTCAACATGGTTTCCTTGAGGGGAACTCTTGCCAAATAAATCTGATGGAATTCTTTGAAGAAATAACAAGCAGGATGGACAAAGAAGAATCAATGGATGTTATGTATTTGGGCTTTCAGAAGGCCTTTGATAAGATGTCACACATGAGGCTGCTCAGCAAGGTAAGAGCTGAAGGTGTTACAGGAAAGATACTCACACAGATGGAGCATTGGCCAATTGACAGGTGGCAAAGACTGGGAATAAAGGGAACCTTTTCTGATTGGCTGCCGGTGAGTCATGGTGTTTCACTGGGGTCTGTATTGGGACTGCTCTTTACGTTGATGTCAGTGATTTGGATGATGGAATTAATGGCATTTTGGCCAAGTTTGGGGATGATATGAAGATGGGGGGGGGGGGCGTGCAGATAGCTTTGAGGAAGTAGAAAGGCTACAGAAGGACTTGGACAGATTAGGAGAATGGGCAAAGAAGTGGCAGATGGAATACAGTGTCAAAAAGTGTATGGTCATGCAATTTGGTAGAAGGAATAAAAGCATTGACTATTTCCCGGTGGAGAAAATTTAAAAATCCAAGGTGCAAAGGGACTTGGAAATCCTTTTGCAGGATTCCCTGAAGTTTAACTTGCAGATTGAGTCTGTGTTAAGGCCTAGAAACTCACTGGCAAATTCAACCAGATCAACACCCGAGTGAAGGATAAAGATGGAAATGCCTGAATGGAAGAAGATGAACAGCTCTAACACTGTGCACAGTACTTCAATGAGTTTCTGAACAGACCACTTCCTCCAGAATAGTGCTATCAGACTTGAGTGTCAGCTGTGCCAAGCCATCAAAGAATGAAATCAAACAGGGTGTCAAGAGGCTAAAGTCAGGAAAAGTAGCCGGCCCAGACAACATACCACCAGAGGCATTGAAGGCAGACCCTAAATTTTTGGCATTTGTCCTCCACACTTTTTTCTGCAACATCTAGGCCAAAGAAGAGATGCCACAAAAGTGGAAGGAATGTCACGTAATCAGGCTTCCAAATGTCTGTGGTCAGAAAGGTGCTAAACAGCATTTTTCTGCAAAGTTATCAACAAGCTGTTGATGCAATATTGAGGGACCAGCAAGTAGGCTTTAGGAAAGATTGCTCCTGCACAGACCAGATAGTTACCTTAAGAATAATTACAGAACAGTCAATCGAATGGAATGCTCAACTTAATCAAATAAAAGAAAGCCTTTGTCAGCTTAAACAGATACACCCTATCATTATGGAATACTGCAGAATTTATCAATATAATCAGGAACTGCTCTAAAACTGTAAAGTTATACATGTCAAAAAACTGTACGAAGCCTTCAATGTCAACACTGGGGTGAAGCAGGGATGGTCGGTGGCTCCTTTCCTGCTCCTGTTGGCAATTTCTGGATTTTGAAACAGACAACAAGAGAAACACAAATGTGGCGGCAACTTGAACTAGAGTTTGCAGGTGACATCACCCTACTGTCCAGCTCTAACCAATAGATGCAAGAGAAATCGATACAATAACTCCACCATGTTGTGTCTGAGACCAAATTAAGATAAAGTTAAAGTGCTGAAGATCAAATGCATCAGCAATAGATCCAAAGTGATAAGAGATACAACCCTGGAAGAAGTGACTTCCTGTGTCTGTCTTGGAAGCATTGTGAGTATATATGGTGGAACAGGTGGGAATGTCAGAGCCAGGATCAACAAGGCCAGAGTAGTTTTCAGCATCTTAAAGGAAGTGTGAACATCCAGAATCATATCAAAGAAAATGAAAGTCAAAATCTTCAGCTCACACGTTAAAACAGTGCTCAGATATAGCTCTGAAACTTGGAGAACAACTGTGGGCATTCATCAACCAGTCCCTGAGAGGGATCCTAAACATCAGATGGACTGGCAAAGTAACCAGCCAGATACCGGACAAAACACCGATCTGGAATCCAGAGAGATACAAATACGTAAACAGGAATGGCCATACCTTGAGGAAGCCAGCATCAGGCTGGCATTAAAATGGAGTCCCAAAGGGAAAAAAGGATGTCCAAAGATCATTGGAGGAAAGACACTGAGGCCGAAATTAGACGATGGTGACAGTCCTGGTCCACCCTTGAGAAACTGATTCAGAAGAGAGGACGATGGGGATGGGAGATCATTGATGGCTTCTGTTCCTCAGGAGGAAGAAGAAGAATATAAGAACAAGGATGTAATGCTAAGACTTTGTAAGGCACTGGTGGGACCTCACCTGAGGCTCTGGTGAGCAGTTTGGACCCCTTATCCAAGAATAGTTGTGCTGACATTGCAGAAAGTTCAAAATAGCTTCACAGAAATGATTCCAGGAATGAAAGGCTTATCATATGAGGAGTGTTTGGTGGCTCAGAGCCTTTACTGGCTGGAACTTAGACGAGTGAGAGGGGGTCTCATTGAAACCTATTGAATGTTAAAAGGCTGAGATAAAGTGTGTGTGAAAAGGATGTTTTCTATGGTGAGGGAGTCTAAGACCAGAAGGCAGAACCTCAGAATAGAGGGATGTCCATTTAGAATGGAGATGAGGAATTTCTTTAGCCAGAGAGTGGAGAATCGGTGGAATTAGTTGCCACAGACGGTTGTGGATGCCAGGTCAATGGGTGTATTTATGGCAGAGGTTGATAGATTCTTGATTAGTCAGAACGTGAAAGGTTACGGGGAGAAGACTGGAGAATGGGGTTGAGAGAGAAATGGATCAGTCATGCTGAAATGTCAGAGCAGTACTGATGGGCCAAAAGGCCTAATTTTCCTCTTATGTCCTATGGATTTTTTTTGGGTCCATTTTATAAACTCATCATTTTATAAACTAATTTTCAGTCTTCACTCAGCTTCTGCCACTCCTGAGAAAACAATCCAAGTTTGTCAAATTTCTGTTTTTTAAGCACATGCCCTCCAATTGCAGACAGCATCTTGTTAAACCTATTCTGCACTACCTCATCCTTCCCATAATGGGATGACCAGAAATGACTGCAATACTCCGGATGCTGTCTAACCGGAGCTTTATAAAGCTGGAATATAATTTCCTGACTCTTGAACTCAGTTTCTGGACTCTAATCCAGATAGTATACTTTACACTTATGTACCCTCTCTATAGAAACATAGAAAACCTACAGCACAATACAGGCCCTTTGGCCCACAAAGTTGTGCCAAACATGTCTCTACCTTAGAAATTACTAGGCTTACCTATAGCCCTCTATTTTACTAAGCTCCATGTACCTATCTAAAAGTCTCTTAATAGACCCTCTCTATAGCTTTCATATCTTTCCTAAAGATAAGGCAACTGGAACTGAATGCAATGCTGCAAATGTGGTCTAACCAGAGCTTCCATCCTGCAGGAGAGGTCACTTGGCCAATGTTTCCAACATACAAAATGTTAATGCTTATATTTGGCATCAGCAATGATCAATTTTCTAGTATTTGATTAACAAATCAGTCTTCACTTTAATGCACTCCACAATTATTTAGTCTTCTGTACAGAACGTGTTTCGCTTTTTATCCATAATTTGGTTAATCTAGTAATTGTGATTTCTTGTTCACTGAGTCACTGTGATTATTGGAATTTGTGCCTATCTGATATCTTTCCAATTTTAACCAACACTATCAAATTGTTTTGAAGAATACTCAGCTGGTTTGTGTTATTCAGAATTGTTACCCTGATGTTATCTCTATACTTTGCAACACAGCAAGCAACCACTATAATTATTTATTCATTTGTGTTTATTTATTATATGTATATGAAGTGTGGAATAGGCCCTTCTGGCCCACCGAGCTCTGATACCCAGCCAACCCACCCATTCAAGCCTCGTCTAAACACAGGACAATTTACAATGACTGATTAACTTACTAACTGGTATGTCTTTGGAACACAGACACACACACACACACACACACACACACACACACACACACACACACACACACACACACACACACACACACACACACACACACACACACACACACACACACACACACACACACACACACACACACCAAACTTTCATGTAGTATGTATGTATCAATGTTTTGTACTGTATATGGCCAAGCAACAATTTTTCTGAGGGAAGTCTTGGTGAGATTTTGCTCCTGGATCGTGTTACCGAGGAGTACAGCAGGAGTCCACATGATCCCTGACACCTGTAACACTATTCAATGTGGTAAGAACTTGATCCACTCTAGGTCTCAACTCCTGTTCTTTTTCAGTTCGCTGAAGCCCTACATTTCTGGATGTTTCAAGGATTAATCTTCCTCCAATAATTTCCAGAACACTGCACCACCCTGCCAGATATGGTCTCACCAGCACTCAGTACATCTCTATTTCTAAACTCCAAACGTCTTGCAAACAAAAAAGCACAATATATCATTTGCATTCCTATCTATTTGCTGCAGCTGCTGACTCTTTTTGTATTTCATACACAAGAACACCTATATCCCTTTCTACTCTACTCATTTGCTATTTCTCTCCATTCAGACCATCAGACCATAGGATACAGGTGCAGAATTAGGCCTTTTGGCCCATCATTTCTTCGTTGATGATCCATTTTTCCTCTCAGCCCCAATCTCCTGCCTTCTCCCCATATCCTTTTATGCCCTGATTTATCCAGAATCTATAAACCTCTTCCTTAAATATTTAAAAAGACATGGCCTCCACAGCCGCCTGTGGCAACAAATTCCACAGATACCCCACTCTCTGGCTGAAGAAATAACTCCTCATCTCCGATCTAAAAGGGCATCCCTCTATTCTGAGGCTGTGTCCTCTAGTCTTACACACTCCCATCAAAGGAAACATGCTCTCCACATCCACCCTTTCGAGGACTTTCAATATTTGATATATTTCATTGAGGTCACCTCTCATTCTTCTGAATTCCAGTGAGTACAGGCCAGAGCCATCAAAAGCTTTATGACCAGCCTTTCAATCCTGGAATCATTTTCGTGAGTCTCTTTGGAAAATTCTCCAATGTCAGCACATGCTTTCTTAGATAAAGGGCCCAAAGCTGCTCACAATACTCCGTGAGGCCTCACCATTGCTTTATAAAGTCTCAACATTACATCCTTGCCTTTGTATTCTAGTCTTCTTGTCAAAGCATGCATATATAATGCAGGTATAATACAACTCTGATAATTGTCTTCTCCGAATAGCCATGGAATACAGAGAGACCATGGGGGTTGATGAACGAAAAGACATCAATTCCCCCACTCCCCGCCCAGCATGAAAGAAACAAAACTCACAGACCCTAAAAATCCCCTGACTCATGAAAACAATTCCCAACCCCCTCACTCACAGAAAAGAACAGCGACAGTAGCATCAAAACTCCCAGTGTGCACACACACAACACATCACCCACCCACCAATCAGCCACAAGAAAGGAAACACTGAAGGACTGAAGGAAACCAATATAAAGTACAGTCTAATGATCAGATAAATCTCAGAATATCCAAAAGCATATTTTGAATATATTTTCATCTGCGTACAAACAGAGCGGCCACACAAACTCAATCATTCCGTAAACAGAGACTGCCAGCCCAGGTCCGAACCTGCCGATCTGGCTGCTGACCGTATTCACTCCAATGGCCCCCTCTGTGTACACCTTGATGTTTCAATCTTCCTTGCCGCTCTGAGATGGAGTCATTCACGACCCAGCTCCTCGTCTCTGGTCTTTTCCACGAGTCAGCTTGTGTTTTCAAACCTTTCCAGCTCCACCCCCACTTCCCCCGCTCTCTGATCTCCACAAGGCAGCTCTCCGGGCACAGCATAGCATCCAATCCTTTGATCGAGTTCCCAACAGTACATTAGAGGGCTAAGAGTTTCTGTAACACAAACAAGACAAAATGAACAAGCAGAAGGCATAGAAAAAGTGAAATCATTGGAGATATTTACTATCTGGGAGATATTCCTGTCTTGTGCTCCTCATCAGTGGGGGAGAGAGAGCAGGTTCCTGCATGACCAGAAAACTGCTCACTAGAGCATTGTATATTAGTTATAAACCTAGGGTGTGGACATCTGATGAGGGCATGGCCCTTGTTCCTGGTACCATTCCAATTACTTGAGTACTACTTGTTGTAAGTCAGCTCATCACTGCCTGCCTCCCCGGACCTCTGCTCAACCCTTGTCTTTCCAGATGTATGTTTATCTCTCCCTCAGAATCCTCTCTAGTAACTTCAGAGGTTACACAGGTTACAGAGGTTAGACGCTGATCTCCAGTTGCCAGGGTTTTCTTTGTTGTCCTTAAATAAATGCACATCCCCTCAGTCTACTGGTACCTCCGCTGTGGCTATCAATGATGCAGATATCACAGTCAGGTTTCATGCAATTTATTTTCTATATACCTGGCCAGGCTCAGGAGATTTGTCCAACTTCATGCCTCCTAAGGAATCCATTGTAATGTGGACTATCCCCAAGACTTACTTACTTTTCCTAGTTCTAAAGTCTTCATGTCTTTTTCTAAGCTAAAAACAAAGGAGAAACATTCATTAAGGACCTTGCCAGTCTCCAGCAACACAACACAAAGATGTCCACTTTGGTCTTTGAGGGCTCCTATTTTCTCCCTAATTGCTCTTCCTTTTCAAATTCTTTTTTTTTTCTTTTTAAGAACAAATATTTAATACAAACACACTGGTACTCTTCCTTCATCTGTCCATGTTCAAAGATGGCAGAATCTTCAATGGGCTATTTTGGTTTAAACTTTGGAGCAAACTTTGAACCTACAGATGTGGCCCCTCAGCTCATAGTTAATGTTCACTTTTTATTCAATATACCAAAAGCCTTACAAAGATCCACAGCAAATCCTAAGCTTGAGAAATGCAGCTGTGAAACAAATTGTATCTGGTTTATTAACTGCCAATATATTCTGTGCACAGCAGAACAAAATCTAATGATAAAATACTTGAACATTATCTAATCTTCATTGAACGTAGTTTAATGGACAATAAATGTTACTGTTTACTCAGGCCCATTTCCTCAATTATACCAGCAGCTGCAACTTTAACACTGACGTCAAGTGGAAATGCATTTACCAATGTGCACACATATTGCAACACAATAGCAAACAGTTCTGTTCATTCACAACTATTCTAGAATTTAATAATATCTATGAATCATATGGCAGACTGACATGAGTAGATATGAAGCAGACGCATATCTATAATTGTTCCTGGGTTATGATTCCGACAATGTAATTGTTATTAATAAACAAGTTCCATGGCATTTCCCCTGATTTATCACTGGAAACATTGGGAATAGGAGCAGGACGAGGTGAATCAACTCTTCAGGCCTGTTCCTACCACTCAAAGTAACCATATCAGAATCTCCATTTCAATGTCACCTTCTATTCTCTCTTCATTCCCCCTTTATGCATTTCTGTCTGGAAATCTACCTCAGTCTTAAATATATTCACTGGCTTCTGTGGTAGAAATGTCTAGTGGTTCACCAAACTCTGGACAAAGAAATTTCTCCTCCACTCAGTACTCATTGTTTATGACTACAAACCCTGATTCTAAACACATTGGCCAGGTAAAACATTCTCTCCACATTCAGTCTGAATAAACCTCTCAAGATCTTGAATATTCTAGTGAAATCACCTCTCATTCTTTTGTCTTCCAATATGTACAGGCAAATATTACTCAAGCTCTCTAAAATCAACACCACAACCCATCATTCAATTCAGTGAATCTAATTTCCACTGACTCCAGGGCATGCATCTTCTTTAACTCCAAAGACAAATCTGAACTCTGTCCTCCTAATGACATCTCCTCAAAGCTTTGAAAAATCTCAACAAAATTATTTTACTTTGCATTTCCAGGTTCTTATAATAGTCATGCGTTTAATGCAGAACCTTATGGAGATGCATGTTAAGATTGCTCCTCCTTCAATTCTTAGTGTTTAAAACTTCTGTTTCCCTATACTTCCCTATATTTTTTCAAATTATTCACTAGAGTCTGCCATTTTCTCAACTTGCCTAACCTTCAAAAATCCTTTTGCAGAAGTTTGCATTCTCAAGAATGATGTCCCAGCAGCAAGAGCACATGTAGGCTTTCTGCTCTTCGATCCTTTTTTAACTTACTTGTGGATGTTTGCAAAATCAGCCCGGGGTAATGTTCATTCTTTCTGTTGCTTGTACCAAAGCACTTAAACTCTGCACAAGGTGTTCCACCTGCTCTGTGGCTTAACTGTTGAACATTTAATCAGATAAATTTTATGCACAGAATATTATTCTGTATTTTAAATTGTTGGGAAAGAGGTATACACCTCATATTGGGAGTATTTTGCGAGTTGCTAACTTATTCTGCCTAATTAAACTAAAGAATGTGCCAGAAAATGATAATATCTATTACTAATGTTGTGCTTGGTGTAAGTAAAAATGAAACAGCCATCTCAAGCTGTTTGATCCAGTAGACCTGTTATTTCACTTCTACGTTAATATTCCTGGGCTGTTCAGCTGGAAATCTGGGGGAAAGTCATGCTTGTAAAGCTGATGAGGTTTCTTCAAATACACTTCCACTGCATTAGACTTCCATCAAATGATGCACAGGCTCCTGCATCAGAGTATTGCTGGGAAATTACATGTTACATCGAACATAGAGTACAGCGCAGGAACAGGCCATTCGGCCCACAATGTTGTGCTGAACCAGCTAAAAAGCAAATCAAAAACACTCAAACACTAATCCCTTCTCTACCTACACTATGTCCACACCCCAGCATCTTTCTTTCAATAGACAATAGACAGTAGGTGCAGGAGTAGGCCATTCATCCCTTCTAGCCAGCACTGCCATTCATTGTGATCATGGCTGATCATACACAATCAGTACCCCATTCCTGCCCTCTCCCCATATCCCTTGACCCCGCTATCTATAAGAGCTCTATCTAACTCTCTCTTGAATGCATCCAGAGACTTGGCCTCCACTGCCTTCTGGGGCAGAGCATTCCACATATCCACCACTCTCTGGGTGAAAAAGTTTTTTCGCATCTCTGTTCTAAATGGCCTAACCCTTATTCTTAAACTGTGGCCTCTAGTTCTGGACTCACTCATCAGCAGGAACATGCTTCCTGCCTCCAGTGTGTCCAATCCCTTAATAATCTTATATGTTTCAATCAGATCCCCTCTCATCCTTCTAAATTCCAGTGTATACAAGCCCAGTTGCTTCAATCTTTCAACATATGACAGTCCTGCCATTCCGGGAATTAACCACATTCCTATCCAAACGTCTCTTTGAAAACCTCTAATGTATTTGCCTCTACCACCATACCAGTCAGTGCATTCCAGCAATCCACCACTCTGAGTAAAAGTTTTTTACCCCTCACATCTTGAATCTACCCCCTCTCGCCTTCAATGCATGCTCTCTGGTATTAGACTTTTCAACCCTGGGAAACAGATGCTCTCTGTCCACTCTATCGATGCCTCTCATAATCTTGTAAAGCTCTATCAGATCTCCTCTCAGCTGCCAATGCTCCAAAGAAAACAACTCGTTTATCCAGTCTCTCGTGATAGCACATTCCCTCTAAACCAGACCCATCCTGATAAACCTCGTCTGCACCCTCTCCAAAGCCTCAACATACTTCCTTTAGTGGGGCAACCAGAAAGATACACAATACTCCAGATGCAGCCTAACTAGATTTTATAAAGTTGCAACATAACCTCCTGACTTTTGAAATCAATGCCTTGACTAATAAAGACAAGCGTTCCTTTCATGAACTGCCTTAACCACCTTATCGACCTGTGTAGTCACTTGCAAGGAGCAATGAACTTTGATCCCAATATCTCTCTGCTCAGCCACACCGTTAAAGACCTTGCCCTGAACAGTGTACTGTCTCCTTGCATTTGCCTTGACAAAGTGCAACACCTCACATTTATCTAAGTTAAACTCCATTTGCCATTTCTCAGCCCATATCTGCAACTGTCTATATCAGTTGTATTCTTTGCCAGCCTTTTACACTATACGCACCTCCACCAATCTTGGTACCATCCACAAATTTATGAACCCACCCATCCTCATTTTCATCCAGGTAATGAATATACATCACTAACAGCAGAAGTTCCAGCACAGATCCCTGTGGAACTCCACTAATTACAGATCTCCAGCTCAAACAAGTCCCTTCAACCACTATCCTCTGTCTTCTATGTTCAAGCCATTGCTGAATCCAAACGGCCAACTCACGGCGGACCACATACATCCTGGTCTTCTGGGTTAGTGTCCCATGAGGCCTTACTAAACTCTATAACACTAAAATCTATGTAGACAACATCTACTGCCCTACCCTCATATATCGCTCTTGTCACCTTGTCAAAAAACTCAGTCAAGTTGGTAAGCCACAACCTGCCATGCACAAAGCCATGTTGGCTTTCCCTACTGAAGTCATGGGTTTCCAAATGCTCATTTATCGAATCCATAAGAATATTCTCCAGCAATTTCCCTACAACTGAGATGAGACTCGTCGGTCTATAGTTCCCAGGATTTTCCCTTATTGCCTTCTTAAATGAAAGTACATCCTGAAAGGACATCCTGAATGCTAAAAAGAGGGCGTTTAGAGATGGAAATAGGGAGGAGCTGAGGACAATACAGAGGGACCTGAAAGCCAAGATCAGGGAGGCTAAAGACAGGTATAGGAGGAAGCTTGAGTGGAAACTCCAGCAGAACAACATGAGAGAGGTCTGGAGTGGGATGAGGACCATCACTGGGTTCCGGCAAACTAGCAACAGAGGAGCTGAAGGCAGTGTGGACAGGGCCAACGAACTTAACCTGTTCTTCAACAGATTTGACACTGTGGCCCCTGCCCATCCCCCACATGATTCATCTGTTGTCGGCCCCCAACCAACACATACTCCACTCTCCCCTCCTACCCCTCCTCACAGCCCCCCACCCTGCTCTCGTGACTACACCCCTCCCCCACCTGGAACCACCATAGTGGGCTTCACAGCTGAACAGGTGAGAAGACAGCTGAAACGTCTCCACCCAAGCAAGGCTGCAGGCCCGGATGGTGTCAGCCCCAGGGTGCTCAAAGCCTGTGCCCCCCAGCTATGTGGAGTACTTCACCATGTCTTCAACCTGAGCCTGAGTCTCCAGAGGCATCCTGTGCTGTGGAAGACGTCCTGCCTCGTTCCTGTACCGAAGACACAGCGCCCCAGTGGCTCCAATGACTACAGACTGGTGGCATTGACCTCCCACATCATGAAGACCCTGGAGAGACTTGTTCTAGAGCAGCTCCGGCCTATGGTTAGGCCGCACTTAGACCCCCTCCAGTTCGCCTACCAGCCCCAACTAGGAGTTGAGGATGTTATCGTCTACCTGCTGAACCATGTCTACGCCCACCTGGACAAGCCGGCGAGCACTGTGAGGGTCATGTTTTTTGACTTCTCCAGTGCGTTCAACACCATCCGCCCTGCTCTGCTGGGTGAGAAGCTGACAGTGATGGAGGTGGATGCTTCCCTGGTGTCATGAATTATTGATTACCTGACTGGCAGACCACAGTACCTGTGCTTGCAACACTGTGTGTCAGATAGAGTGGTCAGCAGCACTGGGGCTCCACAGGGGACTGTCCTGTCTCCCTTTCTCTTCAACATCTACACCTCGGACTTCAACTACAACGCAGTCTTGCCATCTTCAGAAGTTTTCTGATGATTCTGCCATAGTTGGATGTGTCAGCAAGGGAGATGAGGCTGAGTATAGGGCTACAGTGGGAAACTTTGTCACATGGTGCAAGCAGAATCATCTGCAGCTTAATGTGAAAAAGACTAAGGAGTTGGTGGTGGACCTGAGGAGGGCTAAGGCACCGGTGACCCCTGTTTCCATCCAAAGGGTCAGTGTGGACATGGTGGAGGATTACAAATACCTGGGGATATGAATTGACAATAAACTGGACTGGTCAAAGAACACTGAGGCTGTCTACAAGAAGGGTCAGAGCCGTTTTTACTTCCTGAGGAGACTGAGGTCCTTTAACATCTGCCGGACGATGCTGAGGATGTTCTACGAGTCTGTGGTGGCCAGTGCTATCATGTTTGCTGTTGTGTGCTGGGGCAGCAGGCTAAGGGTAGCGGACACCAACAGAATCAACAAACTCATTCGTAAGACCAGTGATGTTGTGGGGGTGGAACTGGACTCTCTGACAGTGGTGTCTGAAAAGAGGATGCTGTTCAAGTTGCATGCCATCTTGGACAATGTCTCTCATCCACTCCATAATGTACTGGTTAGGCACAGGAGTACATTCAGCCAGAGACGCATTCTACCGAGATGCAACACTGAGCATCATAGGAAGTTATTCCTACCTGTGGCCATCAAACTTTACAACTCCTCCCTCCCTCGGAGTGTCAGACTCCCTGAGCCAATGGGCTGGTCCTGGACTTATTTCCACTCGGCATAATTTACTTATTATTATTTAATTATTTATGGTTTTATATTGCTATATTTCTACACTATTCTTGGTTGGTGCGACTGTAACAAAACCCATTTTCCCTAGGGATCAATAAAGTATGTCTGTCTGTCTGTACAACGTTGGCCACAGGCCAGTCCTCCGGGACCTTGCCTGTGGGCTAAGATACTGGTCAAGGTCTCAGCAATCTTATCTCTTGCCTCCTTCAATATCTGGGGGTAAATCCCATCGGGCCCTGGGGACTTATCCACCTTAGTACTCATGAGGAGGCCCACCACTACCTCGACCTCTAAACGCCCTCATGTATTTATATACTCAGCACTGATCTCCTGGTCCTCATATTCTTTTCCCTGGTAAATACTGAAGCAAAGTGCTCATTAGGTACTTCACTCACATTTTCTGCATCTATGCAAACGTTCCCCCCTTTATCATTGAGTGGCCCCATGAGTTGTGGCCACTGTTGCCTAACTGCTCACCCATTGAAAGGTCCATCACTAGGCCAGGCTCATGACCCAACACCAGGTCCAGAACGGCCGTATTTACCAAGGAAAAGAATATGGAGGACCAGGAGATTGCCCTTCTCTCCCAAGACCACAGCTGATCTCAGCCACCCCCCTCCCCACAAACTGCCCCATCACCCTTGGTTACAACTCTCCCTGATTGCTTAACTCTATAAATCTTCAAACTCTTTCCAGTTGACTCCCCAACCCTCTTGACTCCACAATTGTTGAATTATGGTCATTGAGTCAGAGAATCATGGAAGTTAAACAGCACAAAAACAGTCCCTTTGGCCCACCATATGTATGCTGACCATAAAGTACTTATTTATGACAATCCCATTTACCCGCATTTGTAGCCTCCTATACCTTTGTGATTTCCGTCTCTTCCAGATGCTTCTTAAATGTTATCACTGTTATCAGTATTAAATCCCATCTGCCATTGATCTATCTAATTTCCCAGCTGACCAATAGCATTTTGTACATTACAGTTCCGTTGCAGTCAGTAACACAACTGATTTTCATGTCTGCATTTACTTCAGTTATTAATGGTTGCAACTAACGGAAATGGTTCCTGCACTGATCTCTGTGGTACACTACTGATCACCAGCTTCGCATTGCAGGTGCAGTTCTCTACTATTAACTTCTACCATCTCTGACCAAGCCAATTTTGGACCATTTTTGCTGTGGACTCTGAAATATTTGCACCAGTCTTCCATTTGTGACCTAATCAAAGGGGCTAGTGAGGTCTGTGTAAACTTTTTATCGACCGCAATGCCTCCATCAATACATTCAGTTGTATCTTCAGAAAACTCAACTAAATTAGGTCTACCACCGACAAAGTTGTGCTATCCCTGCCTTTCCTGTCACTTGGAAAGTTTTTCAATAACTTGCTGACTCCATGCCTCCTCCCTCCCTAAATCAGCGGTCTCCAGCCAAATGAATGCCCGGTGCCTGCAGGCTTCACCAAACCCTTTAAAACTTGTTCCACTTGGGTCCCATCAGCCCAGCCTTTGGTCACGTTTTCCACCTAGACTTAGCTTTGTTCTGGACATTGTATTTTCTTATGATGAAAAGTTAATAACGTGAAATGATACCGGTCTGAACTCCAGAATATTTTAGTAATTTCTGCTTTTATACCATATTTTGGCAATTCCAGAATAAACTTGAATCAATGAAAGATGCTAGACAGGTGTGGCAGGGCTGGAATGCTATTAACGCTTACCAAGTGAAATCAAGTGACATGGGTGACAACAGGGTGACAACTTCCAGATGAGGTCAATGACTTCTATACTCACTTTGACCGTCAAACATGGAGGAACCTTCACAAACTCCCACATCCTCTGATGACGCTGTCATTTCTGTCTCTGGGGCTGATGTCAGAGCATCCTTCAGAAGGGTGACCCCATGGGAATCATCCGGCCCAGATGCTCGAATACTAAGGTAATGCCTTGCTTGACTTCTACTGCTGGGCTGTGAGGTATTTTACTTTAGCAGTTTCTGTAAAAGCAGTGTGTCCTGCTGGAAAGACCATCTTGGCTTCAGCTAAAGATGAGGAGCCATGTTGTCCAACTTAGGAATGTTGTCAGCCAAACAGGATTGTGGGGTGTAGAGAAGGTTCTGGAGAACTGGGGGAAGAGTTTTCTGAAGGACAATAGTCTGGTTTGGGGTCTTTTGGCAGGAGGAGAAGAGCACCAGGGAAGATGCCTGGAGGACCCCATCTTGAAAGGGAGACTCAATTGCAAGGAGCGCTTCATGAGATGGAGGATTCCAACAAGGGAAGTTCTGCTTGTGGTTGGTGATGAGAATCCTGGTAAGAATGTCATGTCAGTCTAGGCTACCAGTGACCTAATTGAAGTCATCCTGCCTGATAAGATGGGGAAGACTGGAAAGGTGGGGCCATGGTGTGTCCATATTTTTAAAGACAAGTTTTATGTAGCTGAGGGGGAAAAACTTTAAAGACAAGTTGTTTTTGTTTCTGCGAAGTCAGGGAAAGGAGTTATCTTATGTGAGAAGTCTAGTGGGTCCTCCAGCAGTTGGTTTAAAGTCTGAGCTGGTTTGGGCAATTCCTTCACTCGTTGATAAACAGCAAAGTGTACCTGCAGAGAACCAAAGTTATTCCAGGCTGAGAATGTTCTTAGTGCTCAGATAATATGAAAAGACAATGACTGGTGGAGAGTTTAAAAGATCTGGCTGCTGAGGTGGTGAGGTCCCGAAAGGCAGAGAACCCATTGGTCACGTCTGTAGATGACCTGCAAGTGTTAGAAAATGCTTTTGGCACGATGGACAGCCCAGTTTATTTTATGGTATGGAGCCATGTTGTGTCAGCCAATCAGGATTGTGGGATGTGAGAGAATGTTCTAGAGAGTGGGGGTGTGGAGTGGTTTAGAGAATTCAGCACCTTGGGTAAAGCGATACACCCAGCTAATACAGGAATGAGCTCCAATGTTTATGTGCACATATAGACTGGAATGGGCCCTTTTATTTCATTTCTTTCTCTGTTAACTGTTTGATAAAGCTGAAAATTGGTAAGCATACTTTTTTAAATAATTTTTATGCTGATGTATGATTTGTCATTTCTGGGCTACTGATAACTGTTTGGGCAGAATTTACACAGCATTCGCTTAAGTTGAGGTTCCTTTTATCGGAAAGTCATGATGTTCCTGTCTGGCTGAACTCCAAATCATTCTGACCCTAGACGTGCCCTTCTCAGTGAGTCAGTGGCTGTTAGCACAGTTAGCTAGCAAGCCAAGTTGTGGTCTGACTCCCTTAGTGAGGGGGGGTTACACTTAAGATCTGTACTGATCAACTGACTGGATTGTTCACCGATATCTTTAACCTCTCGCTTTGACAGTCTGAGGCATCTGCTTTGAGCAATATTCAATTACGCTGGTGCCCAGGAAGAACGGGGTGACCTGCCTCAATGACTATGGTCCAGTAGAACTTACATCCACAGTGATGAAGTGTCTTGAGAGGTTGGTAATGAAATGTATAAACTCCTACCTGAGAAGTGATTTGGATCCACTCAAATTTGCCTACCAGAGCAAATGTTCCACAACAATTGCCATTTCATTGGCTCTTCACTCAACATCTGAACAGCAAAGATGCATACATCAGGATGCTCTTTATTGACTACAGCTCAGCTTCAATACTATCATACTCCAAAACTAATCAATAAGCTTAAGACCCTGGCCTTAAAACCTCTCTGTGCAATTGGGCCCTTGATTTCGTCACTCGCAGGCCACTGTCAGTTCGGATTGACAGCAACATCTCCTCCATCTTCACAGGTGCACCACAAGGCTGTGTGCTTAGCCCCTGCTCTACTCACTTTGCACTTATGACCGTGTGGCTAAGCAAAATGCCAAAGCCATATCTAAGTCTGGTGATGACTCCACTGTCTTTGGCCAAATCAAAGGTGGTGACGAGTCAGCATATAGGAGGGAGATTGAAAATCTGGCTGAGTGGTGTCACGACAACAACCTCTCACTCAATGTCAGCAAGATCCAGGAGCTGAATATTGTCTTTCAGGAGGAGGGAACTGGATGTCCATGAGCCAGTCCTCTTTGGGGGATCAGAGTTGGAAAGGGTCAGCAACTTTAAAATTTTCTGTGTTATCACCTGTCCTTGGCCCAGCATGTAACTGCAATTATATGCCAGCACCTCTACTTCATGAGAAGTTTGCTAAGATTTGGAATGACATCCAAAACTTTGACAAACTACTGTAGGTGTGCAGTGGAGAGTATGTTGACTGGTTGCATCACAGCCTGCTATGGAAACACCAATGTTCTTGAACGGAAAAGCTTGCATAAAGTAGTGGATAGAGCCCAGTTCATCACAGTGAAAGCTTCCCCACCATTGAGCACATCTACATGGAGTGCTGTAGCAGGAAGCTGGAGGACGGAGTAAAGTTAAGATGGCGCTAAACGGTGACTCCTTTGCTCGCATCTATGGAAACCCCTGGCTTTAAGGTAAGGGGTGGAAAGTTCTAGGGGGATATTAGAGGAAGGTTTTTCACTCAGAGAGTGGTTGGTGCATGGAATGCTCTGCCTGAGTCAGTGGTGGAGGCAGATACACTAGTGAAATTTAAGAGACTACTAGACAGGTATATGGAGGAATTTAAGGTGAAGGGTTATATGGGAGGCAGGGTTTGAGGGTCAGCACAGCATTGTGGGCCAAAGGGCCTGTAATGTGCTGTATTGTTCTGTGTAAATAGCTTTATTTCTATCTTTGATATCTTCCCTTTTCCTTTTTGAGGTTGTTTTGAAGACCCTGACCTGGAGTTACACTCTGACTACAGTTCTTTGCGGGAATGGGACCTGCTCTCAAGGCCTCACGACCGGCTGGTTTTTGATATGCCGAGGACAAGGCCTTGGAAGACGAGTGCACCTTCATGGTGCCGGATTTCTGTGGCTCTGGAGATGGGCTGATTCAAGGCTGGTGTCCTTGACTGAGGCGTTGCGGGAGAACATGGAACATCGGGAGCTGTGTGTCCAGAGACCTGGGCCCTTCCAGGGCCAATTCTCTGGGAGCAGAGCTCAGAAAAAGCGACGCAGCAGACTTTTAACATCATAAACCAGCGAGTTGTTTCATTATGTCTCCCCCCTCATTGTGAAATGGGAACACCTCTTTTTCCCTTATGAGGGAGACAGAGAGCCTGTGGTATGTCAAATTACCGGGTGAATGATTAGATTTTGAGATACTGCAGGTCTGTATCTTTACTGATGCTTTGCTGCACGCTTGAGCGCTCCGTAGAGGGTGCAGATGCTTTTTGTTGGTGGGTGGTGAGGGGGGGTCGTCGCTTTGCTGCATGCTTTGCATGTAGGAGGGGCTTTGGAGTTCTAACATTTAACTGTTATTCATTCTTTGGGGCACTCCTCTGTTTTTGTGCAGTTTGCAAGAAAAATAAATTTAGGATGTATATTTTATGGATTTCTCTGACATTAAATGCAGCTATTGAACTATCATAAAGGACCCCCACCACCCAGGTCGTGCTTTCTTCCCACAGCTGCCATCAGGAAGAAGTAACAGGAGCCTCAGGACTCACATCATCAGGTTCAGGAACAGTTATGACCACTCAATCATCAAGCTCTTGAACCAGAGTTGATAACTTCACTCAGCTTCAATTATCCCATCACGGAACCGCTCCATAACCTGTGGACTCACATTCTAGGATTTATCTCATGTTCTCCATTTTTATTACTTATTTATTATTATTGTTTCTTTTTTCTTTTGTATTTGCACAGTTTGTTGTCTTTTCCACATGGATTGTTTGTCCGCTCTGTTGTATATGGTCTTTCAATGATTCTATTTTGCTTTTTTGGATTTACTGAGTATGCCCGCAAGGAAGTGAATCTCTGGGTTGTATATGGTGACATATTTGTACTTTGATATTTTCTCTGAAGTGCCCGAGTTAAGGAGTACAGGTGAGTAGCAACAGATTCCAGGGCACAATGAGTTGTGAACGGCTAATGCAGACCTTGGTGTATTACCTACTAACCAAAGGGGGTAGCTATTGATGCATCCTACAATCTTTAGAACCTGGAGTGAGCTCCTCTGGGATGCTTCTCTCAGGATGGAAATCATGACTAACAATGGATAATTTACTCCTGAGTTTCTGGTTGTTTTTCTAGTGGAAGATGAGGAAACATTAAAACAAGGTTCCCAACCTTTTTAATGCCACAGGCCCCTACCATTAACCGATGGGTCCGATGGGAACCCTGTATTAAAGTCTTCTCATTAATTTTCCAGTGGCCTTCTGATGCAAATTACTCTCCAGTTGGTAGCAACATTTATTGTACAATAATTCTTGTCTATTATCGGAAATGTTGTGCATGCAGTGCTGCAATATTTACAACTTTATAATGTTGACATAGTGTAATTAACTGAATTGGTCTTCTTTGAGCACCTGCTGCTCAACTACTGTAGCCATTAACATTTTGAGCCATTTATGACTGCCTTTCATGAGGTGCTGCAATATTTCTCGGAAGAAACGCAGTGCGCTGGTATGAATTCACAGCAGCCAAGTCCACATGTTTTATATAATTCAGTTACTTTTGGAAAAATAAGTTCAAATATGTAAAGCAAGGAACTTACAAGTATAGGTTGGCACTCAGGGTTTGTTGCTAATGGTTTGCCAAAAGACTCTATCTTGAGTAATATATCAATGAAATTGCAAATCCTCTGTTACACTGTATAAGAACATTGTTTTAATATCCTGTTCTGTTTGCTATGTATAGGGAAGCAAAGACAAGAACATAATTTGGTTTTTTTCCCACTTTGTTTCACTCTCCACTCTTCATTCACTGAATATTTCTAGAACTCTATTTTTTATTTGAACAATATAACTGTTTAACAATGAATATTGGACAAGGAAGTTCTGCTTGAAAGCTTTTAAGATACTGGCTAAAAATACAGAACAAAATATTAAAAATACAAAATGCTGGCAGAACTCAGCGGGCCAGACAGCATCTATGGGAAGAGGTAGTGACAACGTTTCGGGCTGAAACCCTTCATCAGGAGTGCTCGTGTTGCCTTTGAGAACAAAATATTAATAGGCCAGAATTTGAAATACAATGTTGAAAAAATGCATGGTCATGCACTTTGGTAGTAGAAATAAATGTGCAAACTATTTTTTAAACAGGGAGAAAATCCAAAAATCTGAGATGCAAAAGGACTTGGGAGTCCTTGTGCAGAACACTTTAAATGTTAACTTGCAGGTAGGCAAATGCAATGTTAGCATTCGTTTCAAGAGGTTGAGAATACAAGAGCAGGGATGTGATGCTGAGGCTTTAGAAGGCAATGGTGAGAACTCACCTTGAGTATTGTGAACAGTTCTGGGCTCCTCATCTAGGAAAAGATGTGCTGGCATTGGAAAGGTTCAGTGGATCACAAAGATGATTCCAAGAACGAAAGGGTTATCACTGGAGGAACGTTTGATGGCTAATTGTTGGAATTTAGTAGGAAGCTCATTGAAACATTTTGAGCATTGAGAGGCCAGGACAGAGTAGATGTGGAAAGGATGTTTCCCAAGGTTGAGGAGTCTAGGATAAGAGGGTATAGCCTTGGACAGAGGGGTCTCCATTTAAAACAGAGATGTGGATAAATTTCTTGACCCAGAGGGTGGTGAATTTGTGGCCTTCATCACCACAGGCAGCTGTGGAGGCCAGGCCATTGTGGGTATTTAAGGCAGAGCTTGATAAGTTCTTGATTAGACATGGCATCAAAGGTTATGGGGAGAAGGCTGAGGAGGGGGAGAAAAGGATCAGGCATGATTGAATGGCAGAGCAGACCCAATGGTCCAAATGGCCTAATTCTGCTCCTATGTCTTATGGTTTAATGGTCTAACTTGCTGGGAAACGTCAGCAGGACTGAATGTATAATCTCTACACTTTTCTGATGCTTCAGGTTTCATGGACTGGTGTAGAAATCTCAAGCTAGCAAGACATGCTCCTCCAATTCTTTCCCAGTCACAATCTGACATTAGATTCCATGTGAAATCCAGGACTGGGGTATTGACTCGAAAGAAACATTGAAAACCTACAGCACAATGCAATGCTGTGCCGAACGTGTATTTACTTTAGAAATTACTTAGGTTACCCATAGCCCACTATTTTTCTAAGCTCCATGTACCTATCCAGGAGTCTCTTAAAACACCCTATCATATTCACCTCCACCAACATCACCGGCAGCCCATTCCACACACTCACCACTCTCTGCGTAAAAAACTTACCCCTGACATCTCCTCTGCACCTACTCCCCAGCACCTTAAAACTATGCCCTCTCATGATAGCCATTTTAGCCCTGGGAAAAAGCCTTTGACTATCCACATGATCAATGCCTCTCATCATCTTATACACCTCTATCAGGTCACCTCTTATCCTCCGTCGCTCCAAGAAGAAAAGGCCAAATTCACTCAACCTGTTCTCATAAGGCATGCTCTCCAATCCAGGCAACATCCTTGTAAATCTCCTCTGCACCCTTTCTATGGCTTCCTCATCCTTTCTGTAGTGAGGTGACCAGAAATGAGCACAGTACTCCAAGTGGGGTCTGACTAGAGTCCTCTATAGCTGCAACATTACCTCTCAGCTTTTAAACTCAGTTCCACGGTTGATGAAGGCCAATGCACCATATGCCTTCTTAACCAGAGATTCAACCTTCACAGCAGCTTTGAGTGTGCTATGGACATGGACCCCAAGAACCCTCTGATGCTCCACACTGCCAAGAGTCTTACCATTAATACTATATTCTGCCATCATATTTGACCTACCAAAATGAACCACCTCACACTTCTCTGAGTTGAACTCCATCTGCCTCTTCTCAGCCCAGTTTTGCAACCTATCTATGTCCCGCTGTAACCTCTGACAGCCCTCCATGCTATCCACAACACCCCAACCTTTGTGTCATCAGCAAATTTACTAACACATCCATCCACTTCCATATCCAGGTCATTTATAAAAATCACGAAGAGTAAGGGTCCCAGAACAGATCCCTGAGGCACACCACTGGTGACCGACTTCCATGCAGAATATGACCCATCTACAACCACTCATTGCCTTCTGTGGGCAAGCCAGTTATGGATCCACAAAGCAATGTCCCCTTGGATCCCATGCCTCCTTACTTTCTCAAGAAGCCTTGCATGGGGTACCTTGCCAAATGCCTTGCTGAAATCCATACACACTACATCTACTGCTCTACCTTCATTAGTGTATTTACGTACATCCTCAAAAAATTTGATCAGGCTCGTAAGGCACGACCTGCCTTTGACAAAGCCATGCTGACTATTCCTTATCATATTATGCCTCTCCAAATGTTCATAAATCCTGCCTCTCAGGATCTTTTCCATCAACTTACCAACCACTGAAGTAAGACTCACTCACTGGTCTATAAATTCCTGGATTATCTCTACTCCCTTTTCTGAATAAAGGAACAACATCCGCAACCCTCCAATCCTCCGGAACCTCTTCTGTCCCCATTGATGATGCAAAGATCATCGCCAGAGGCTCAGCAATCTCCTCCTTTGCCTCCCACAGTAGCCTGGGGAACATTTCATCTGGTCCCAGTGACTTATCCAACTTGATGCTTTCCGAAAACTCCATCACATCCTCTTTCTTAATATCTACAGTTTCAAGCTTTTCAGTCCACTGTAAGTCATCTCTACAATCTCCCAGATCCTTTTCCATAGGGAATACTGAAACAAAGTATTCATTAAGTACCTCTGCTATCTCCTTCCAGTTCCATACACACTTTTCACTGTCACACTTGATTGGTCCTATTCTCTCACATCTTGCCCTCTTGCTCTTCACATTCTTGTAGAATGCCTTGGTGTTTTCCTTTATCCTGCCAGCCAAGGCCTTCTCGTGGCTCCTTCTGGCTTTCCTAATATTATTCTTAAGCTCCTTCCTGCTAGCTTTATAATTTTCTAGATCTCTATCGTAACTATTTTTTAGAACCTTTCATAAGCTTTTCTTTTCCTCTTGACTAGATTTACAACAGCCTTTGAACACCACAGCTCCTGAACCCTACCATCCTTTCCCTGTCTCATCCGAACGTACCTACACAGCACCCCACGCAAATATGCACCTCTCCCCTGAACATTTGCCACATTTCTGCCGTACACTTCCCTGAGAACATTTGTTTCAATTTTTGCTTCCAAGTTCCTGCCTGATAGCTTCATATTTCCTCTTGCTCCAATTAAACTTTTTCCGAACTTGTCTGTTCCTATCCCTCTCTAATGCTATGGTAAAGGAAATAGAATTGTGATCACTATCTCCAAAATGCTCTCCCACTGAGAGATCTGACACCTGACCAGATTAATTTCCCAATATCAGATCAAGTGCAGCCTCTCCTCTTGTAGGCTTATCTACATATTGTATCAGGAAACCTTCCTGAACACACCTAACAAACTCCACGCCATCTAAACCCCTCACTCTAGGGAGATGCCAATCTGTATTAAGGAAATTAAAATCTCCCACCACGACAACCCTGTTATTATTGCATCTTTCCAGAATCTGTCTCCCTTTCTGCTCCTCGATATCCCTGTTACTACTGGGTGGTCTATAATAAACACCCAGTAGATTTTTTGACTCCTTCCTGTTCCTAACTTCCACCCACAGAGACTCTGTAGACAATCCCTCCATGACGTCCTCCTTTTCTTCAGCCGTGACACTATCTCTGATTGGCAATGCCATGCCCCCACCTCTTCTGCCTCCCTCCCTGTCCTTTCTGAAACATCTAAAGCCTGCCCCTGAGCCATCTCTGTAATGGCCACAACATCTTAGCTCCAAGTACTGATCCACGCTCTGAGCTCATCTGCTTTGTTCATAATACTCCTTGTATTAAAAGAGATAAATCTCAAACCATCTGCATTTCTTTCCTGTGTCCACAGAATCACCTGTCTGACCCCCCCTATCTATCGAGTCCCCTATCACTGCTGCCATCCTCTTCCTTTCCCTACCCTTCTGAGCCACAGGGCCAGACTCTGTGCCAGAGGCACGGCCACTGTTGTTTCCCCCAGGTAGGCTGTTCCCCCCACCCCTCAACAGTCCTCAAAAAGGAGTACTTATTGTCAAGAGAGACAGCCACAGGGGTACTCTCTAGTGTCTGACTCCTGTCCTTCCCTCTCCTGACTGTTACCCACTTACCTGTCTCCCCAGGCCCCGGTGTGACTACCTGCCTATAGCTCCTCTCTATCACCTCCTCACTCTCCCTGACCAGACGAAGGTCATCGAGCTGCATCTCCAGTTCCCTAACCCGGTTCCTCAGGAGCTGCAGCTCAATGCACCTGGCACAGATGTGACCATCCACGAGGCTGGGAGTCTCCCAGACATCCCATATCTGACACCCAGCACAGAACACTGGCCTTACACACATACTTCCTGTTTCTATTCTTCACAAGTAACTTACTTCGCCTCAACCCGTTACCGCCTAAGTCCCATTGAGTCAAAGACCTCCTATTCTGTCTTCTGCTCCTCCGTTGCCTGCTCTTGAAAGCTTTGTTCTTTTTAAACTCTTCTTGCTGTTCTGGCTGGCTGACATCCACATGCTTGTGCAGTTGTGCCTCGATCATTTCAAAGGTTCATTTATTATAAAAGTATATAACTCTGAAATTATTCTTCTCCAGATAGCCATGAAACCAGGCAAGAATAGAAAGACAGTACAATCATCAACCCCTGAATACCCCTCCCTGCACAGAAAAGTGAACAAAACTGGAACAGGCACATCAACCCCCAAAATCTTCCCCCCGCACAAAAAAAACAAACACAAATGGAGCAGGTACATCATGTCCCAAATCCCCTCCCCACACAAAAAAACAAGAAAGATCGAGTGAAAAACACAGGATCTAAAGAACTGTAATACTGAAAAAAATGTATAGTTCAAGCCAATGTCGGAAATGCAGAAGAACTGGACAACGCTGTCCAGGTGTCGTGGCAGGTTTTCTGTCTCCGGTACAGAGCAACTGATCAAAAGACAGGCAGTGGTGCTCATCCTCCACATTCGCCTTGATGCTTCAAACTCCCTCGTCCTTTGATCACCGCACAATGGAAACTTTAGTTAGCAAAATGGAGTCAAACATCGGCTTGCAAGCCTGCCCCACAGCCTACCCACAGGTTCAGAGGCTGCAGAGCACTGTAACACCCAAACCATCTCCAAACAGCAAATTGCAGGCTTCAACAGTCCCAGAATCACATTCAAGATGAAAAAGAAATGTAAAAGACATAAAAGAAGTGAAATACATACTTCCAAGATATATCCAGAAGATGTCGACCGAAGGATTATTGTATGCGGGTGCCATCTCTTTGGCTTTCTTTGAACGGGTTCCATGATGTTTCTTAGTTTAGTGGCTGTCTGTAGGAGAGCGAGTCTCAGGGTTGTATACTGCATATAGACGTTGATAATAAATGTACTTTGAACCTTTGAGTTTGCCCTCTGAACTTGCGCCAGGCTCGACTGAAAATAGGAATGGTAATGCCATTTTTCTTTGGTCTCTTTGACATGGTGAAGTAAGAGTGGCCATGGAGATGAGGGACCATTGTAAATGGAAACTACAGTTGTAATCACTGATAATCAAAGTGAGATGAGTTGCTTATTTCCAGCCTGACCTGAAGTAGGCTCTACATGTTGCTTCTCCTTACCCTTTTTCTCTTGGTCTATCCTTCTTGTTCCTTAATGACTCATCGCATGACGGGTTGTGAGCACATTTCCTCATGTTGGTGAGGTTGTGCAGTGTGTACCAGACTAGTGCCAACACTGACTAAGAGATTTTACATATACCTCTAACTCCACCTGAGGAGGAATTGGCCACATAGTCTCAGTGACTTTCCTGAAGAACACAAGAAATGAGAAACAGGACTACAAGCCTGCCAATCCTTCAATGTGAATGGTGGTTGACTTACCACAGGCCTCAACACTTCCTCTTTACTGGATGCACATGGCCCTCAATCCCCTGACCTTGCAGAGCACTGAAGCTGCAATTATGGCTGGAGAAAGTGATAAGTTTCAGTAGAGCTACATGCCCTGGTCACTGTGAAGATAATGTAGCATAATTGCTCCCTGATATTTATTATTATGTATTATTTATTGCATAATTGGCAATATTGTTCCTGCTGGAAGCCACGCCTCTCTACATCATATAACAATTACAGCACGGAAACAGGCCATCTCAGCCCTTCTAGTCCGTGCTGAACGCTTACTCTCACCTAGTCCCACTGACATGTCTCAACTTCCACAACAGCAACGATATATATTTGCTCAATAGCTCCAAAGTGGTAACTATTACTTTACAGGTGTATGAGCAAATGACATTTGACAGGTTGCCACATGCAGAATTGTTGAAAAAGATGACTTGATAGGAATGTTTTTATCCTGGAATTACGGGATGGAAGGAGGTGAAGAGAAGATGCCATTAAGCTGGAAAGAATGCAAAGGAGATTTATGGCATGTCTCAAGGGCCCGAGTTAGAGGGAAAGTTTGAGTAGGCTCGAACTTTATATCTTGGAATACACATAGTATTTTCCCTTGTGAAAGGGAATCTAAACTGGGGCGAGGGTATAGATCAAAGTTTAGAAGGGAAAGATTTAAAAGGGACCTGAAGGGCAACTTATTTGTGCAGTGGATGGTGTGTGTATGGGATGACCTGTCAGAGGCAGCCCAGTAACAATATTCAAAGGACATTTGGACAGGTACATAGATGGGAAAGTTCAGAGGGGCATGGAGTAATGTTGTCCCAAATGGAAGTGGCTGCAATGGGCATCTTGGTTACCATGAGCATGTTGGGCCAAAGGGCCCATTCATTCTACGTCTTCATGACAAAAACCCAGTTAAAGATGCCAGTTTAAAGAAATGTCACAAATGATGAATGAAGGAAAGTGAGGTGGAGGAGATTTATGGAGCTTTGGGCCTGGCCAGTTGAAGGTTGTCAACCTGCTCCCTGATGTGGCACAAACCATGCAGTTCTGACTGACTGCTCTGCTCCACCCCCAGTCCCAACAGCAAATTATGCATCACGCAACAAACAGACATCCAAAGAAAATGAACAGAGGCATGGAATTGTTGTTTAAGGGACAGAATTTGTGAGATGGAGCCAAAGTCAGTGGGTTCAGTCTTCCAAAAGTTTTATTTTGGATAATTTTCTACCCGCTGGACAAACAGGTAATTGGGAGGCAGTGGAGGGACTGGGAGAGGTGGTGGGGACAATTGCACATTGGAACTGTTAATTGCATGACAATATAGAATTAGATGGGATAAGAGGAGGCCAAGTCTGGATTTTTGGAGATTACCAGGGATAAGAACAGGACAGTGAAGAGAGGCCATTGCAGTTATTGATGCACTTAAATCTGTGGAGCATTTGCTTTATGCAGAAGCCTTGAGATTAAGATGAGATCTTTTATTACCTGTCACACCATTCTCTCTCAATTTTTGTGCTGCAAGTACAATTAGTTTCTGTTTGACCGTGATCCATTACATAACTTATTGCTGTTGGCAGCTCCTTGCCCCGGTTCTATTCAGCGACTTGCTTCAATGACTAATATAAAGGCATTGGTTTTCTTGTAACATTTAGCAAGAATCCAGCTTAGTACTACACCATGCCGAGGAATGGCTTACCATAGAACTGTAGAACATCACAGCACAGAAACAGGCCTTTTAGCCCTTCTTGGCTGTGCCGAACCATTTTTTTGCCTAATCCCACTGACCTGCACCTGGGCCATATCCCTCCATACACCTCTCATCCATGTACCTGTCCAAGTTTTTCTTAAATGTCAAAAGTGAGCCCGCATTCACCACTTCATCTGGTAGCTCATTCCACACTCTCACCACTCTCCGCGTGAAGAAGCCTCCCCTTAATGTTCCCTTTAAACCTTTCCCCCTTCACCCTTAACACATGACCTTTGGTTTTTTTCTCCCCTGGCCTCAGTGGAAAAAGCCTGCTTGCATTCACTCTATCTATACCCATCATAATTTTATACACCTCTATCAAATCACCCCTCATTTTCCTGCGCTCCAGGGAATAAAGTCTTAACTTAATCAACCTTTCTCTGTAACTCAGCTTCTCAAGTCCCGGCAACATCCTTGTAAACCTTCTCTGCACTCTTTCAACCTTATTAATATCCTTCCTGTAATTAGGTGACCAAAACTGCACACAATACTCCAAGTTCGGTCTCACCAATGTCTTATACAACTTCACCATTACATTCCAACTCTCATACTCAATACTTTGATTTATAAAGGCCAATGTACCAAAAGCTCTCTTTACAACCCTATCTATTTGTGACACCACTTTTAGGGAATTATGTATCTGTACTCCCAGATCCCTCTGTTCTACTGCACTCCTCAGTGTCCTACCATTTACCTTGTATGTTCTACCTTGGTTTGACCTTCCAAAGTGCAATACCTCACACTTGTCCGCATTAAACTCCATCTGCCATTTTTCTGCCCATTCCTCCAACTGGTCCAAATCCTTCTGCAAGCTTTGAAAACCTTTCTCACTGTCCACTACACCTCCAATCTTTGTATCATCAACAAATTTGCTGATCCAATTTGTCACATTATCATCCAGATCATTGATATAGATGACAAATAACAATGGACCCAGCACTGATCCCTGTGGCACACCACTAATCACAGGCCTCCACTCAGAGTAGCAATCCTCCACTACCACTCTCTGGCTTCTCCCATTGAGCCAATGTCTAATCCAATTTACTACCTCTCCATGTATACCTAGCGACTGAATCTTTCTAACTAACCTCCCATGCGGGACCTTGTCAAAGGCCTTACTGAAGTCCATGTAGACAACATCCACTGCCTTCCCTTCATCCACTTTCCTGGTGACTTCCTCGAAAAACTCTAATAGGTTGGTTAAACGTGACCTACCACGCACAAAGCCATGCTGACACTTGCCACTGTTCTCAGTTGTATTTGTCTTCTTTTGTTTACATTTTGATTGGTTTCAATCCATTCACATCTATTTTAACACACACAAAATGCTGGTGAACTCAGCAGGCCAGGCAGCATGTATAGAACAGTCGACATTTTAGGCCGAGACCTTTGCTTTTTCCCATAGTTGCTGCTTGCCCGGCTGAGCTCCTCCAGCATTTTGCATGTGTTGCTCTGATTAAAAGCATCTCTTATTTGTTACATCTATTTTAAACTACTCAAGAAAGGCTCAAAGAATAAGTCAGGAAATTAGAGGCTGGTGAGCCTGATTTCACTCATAGGTAAATTATAGGATGGCATTCTTATTTATAGCATGCAGAAGTATTTGGACAAAGAAGGCCTGATTAGGGATAGTCAACATGGCTTTGTGTGTGGTAGGTCATGTCTAACCAATGATATATCTATATACTGTCGTTTTTTGAGAAGGTTAGTAGGAAAGTTGATGAAGAAAAGGTAGTGGATATTGTCTACAGAAGAAAGACATTTGAGGATGATAATAGACAAAGGTGTGATAGATGCAATAAAGTACATTTCTTTCTTTTTAGTGAGATGTTGACATCAACCATTGAGTTTAGGCTGAATACTTTTCCTTGGGGATTGGGAAAGAGAGGAAATCAGCTGGACAATCTCATGACAAAGGGACCAAGCCCTACCAACAAAAAGCCAATGCTCTGCTTGTTCTTTCCCAGGAGTTTCACGTCAGAGATTACTGGGGCAGTACGGCTCAGATAAAAGTCATGTTGACCAGGCAGTGCTTCTGTTGTTTTCCTGGGGACAGAACTCAAGAGCCTCTGACAGAAGCAGCCGTGACGTGAAAGTGGGTGTTTTATGTTAATAATGCTTCTGTATGTAATCCCACCCACTACAGAGATGCTTATTGTGATTAGTTAAGCCAAAATATTTTGCTATTCATTTCTCCTGAGCGCACAATTGTGTCGTCATCCCTCTGAAATTGACGATTTGCAATTGGCCTTCACTATGCAAATACTAATATATTTGTTCATCCTTGACAGTGTGTAACGTAAATATTAGACTCTGAGCTCAAACCTGCCATGTGATTACAATCATAATCAGAATTTCACACAATTTTTTCATGTTTCATTATTTTACAAGGTAGAGCATTTGCTTGCCTTCAAGCACCCATTCACTGTTGACGAGCCCTCTCTCTGATACTCTAAGGGGTAGAATATTGTCTGGGATCCTGAACTGACTGTCATGGGGTCATTCAGCACCTCCAGAGAAGGACCCCAGACAATTCAGATTTAATCTCACCTAACACAAGCAAAAGCCTAATTTCCTCTGAACAATCACTGTTAACATATGAAATAAGATTAGTAAAGAGCAGGTGATTAATTTAATTGATACCTTGGGAACATCACTACTCAATACTACATGCATAGAAAGATGGGGAAAGTTCTGTCAATTCCCTGGAAAGTGCACCCCTAACTTCTTTCTCCCTGAACAACATGGCTCTGAATGGGCTTGGACTGATCTCCTACACCTGCTTTTGGGAGGAGAGGACGGGTGGAACCTTTCAAAAGTGAAAATATGCAATATTTTGTCTCCCGTGATCTCGGCCAGCTGAGTTTGATCCAGTGAGACAATGGTCACATTTATTGTTCTCCCACCCCACCTACACCATCTAGCACACCCTGTACTGTGCACTAGAGATCTTGGGCTTGAATATGTCCAGTTTTGAAACTGAGTCACAGATGTATACAGCACAGAAAAGGGCCCTTCAATCCAACTCATCCAAACTGACCAAGGTGTCTTCCTGAACTGATCTCATCTGCTTGCAAACCAGGATTTTCACCGGCTTTTTCCCAGGCAGGAGAACTTAAAATTTGAGGGCATGGCTTTAAGGTGGGAGGGGAAAGGTATTAAGGTCCACAAATCGATATTATCCCATTGGTTCCTAAGGCAACCTAGTCTCTCTTTGGTTACTTATTTTTCTTCTTGTACTAACAAAAGTCCTACTGAAGGGTCTGGGCCCGAAACATCTACTGAAGGGTCTGGGTCCAAAACATCTACTTGAAGGGTCTGGACCTGAAACATCTACTGAAGGGTCTGGGCCCAAAACATCTACTTGAAGGGTCTGGACCTGAAACGTCTACTGAAGGGTCTGGGCCCGAAACGTCTACTGAAGGGTCTGGGCCCAAAATGTCGACTGAAGGGCCTGGGCCCAAAACGTCAACTGAAGGGCCTGGGCCCAAAACGTCTACTGAAGGGCCTGGGCCCAAAATGTCGACTGAAGGGTCTGGGCCCAAAACGTTGACTGAAGGGCCTGGGCCCAAAACGTCGACTGAAGGGCCTGGGCCCAAAACATCTTCTGTGCTTTTTTCCATAGAAGCTGAATTCCTCCAGCATTTTGTGTGTGTTGCTTGGATTTCCAGCATCTGCAGATTCCCTCTTGTTTGTGATTTGATTACTAACAAGATGTATTGGGATACTCCAAAACGTACTCATTAAAAGTATTATGTGGCATTTTTTCCCCTCCTATTGAAATCAGCTTTCCTCCAATTTAAGCACTTGACTTGAAGGACAAACCTATCCTTTTCCCAAAGCACTTTGACAATTTCAGAATTCTGATCACTGCTTGTATAGAGTTCCTCCATCATCACTTGCACCATGTCCCCAGTTTCATTTTCTAAGGCAAGGCAAAGGTTTTGTGATTAACTAGATAAATATCATCAGGCTGTAATATTCACTATTTCTGAACCTAAAGATATTTACTATCCTGTTGAGTATTTTTCACAACGTTTTTATATTTCCATCACACACAGTGTGTTAACTTTTCACTACCTTTCTAAATAGGATTTACATTTTGCTGTTTTCTAGTTCTAAAGACGAACTACCTACTCTATGCCACAAATTTGTACTGATCTTCGTCTAATGTATCATGATGCTGTAATTCTGAAACATTAATACAATTAAGCCCTTAGTCCATGCTCTGGGGGGCCTACAAGCAAGACGAGACTGTCTTTTTTAGTTTTATTCAGAGATTCAGCATAGTAGTAGACCCTTCTTGTCCAATGAGTCTTGCTGCCCAATTACACCCATGTGACCAATTAACCTACTAGTCCATACATGGGAAGAAACTGGAAAAGCGGAGGAAACCCACATCGTCACGGAGTGAATATAAAAAGTCTTACAGACAGCTGTGGGAATTGAACCTGTGTTGCTGCTGATGTAATGGTGTTATCCTCACTGCTGTGCCACTCCTCTACCCCAGAGCTCTCCTGCAATGTATGGTCATTATTCTTGCTTGTCTGTTGTGGCCACCACAGCCTCCATCACGGCAATAAAAAAGAAGATTGTGGTACTGCATGGTGGGAGAGACGACAGGGTGGGGGAGACGGCAGGGTGGCGGGGACGGCTGGGCAGAGGGGAGACGGCCGGGTGAGGGGGGACGGCTGGGCAGAGGGGAGACGGCCGGGTGAGGGGTAACGGCAGGGTGGGGGAGACGGCAGGCTGGGTGAGGGGAGACCGCAGGGTGAGGGGGGACGGCCGGGCGGAGGGGAGACGGCCAAGTGAGGGGGAACGGCAGGGTGAGGGGAGACGGCAGGGTGGGGGAGACGGCAGGGTGAGGGGGGATGGCCGGGCGAGGGGGGACAACAGGGCAGGGGAGACTGCAGAGTGAGGGTGACAGCTTGCCCCAGCATCCCTAGTGGCTTGATCTACTAATTGTTCTTGTTTTATAAATGTGTTTGTGGTGTGTGTGTGTGTTCAGTACAATATGGTGAGAAGTTCAAGTTCATTTATTGTTACAGTTTAGCTCCAGTTGTAGTTGTCCACTTGTGTGTTTGTGTGTCACTCTGACTGTAACCAGGGTGTGTAATAATCACCTTCCCTGTCTGTATGTGACTGAGTCAGTTTTCACAGAGTGATTACACTGTCTGTTTTTGTGCTTGTCACAACAAACACATCAGTTGAAGTAAACAAGCTTATCTTATTTGTCATCGATGACAGATCATGGACATTGGTGTTAGGAAACTGACGGCGAGAGTGAAGAGCTATGGTGTCGGATGGAGCACCTTAAGACTCGGGGAATAAATCGAGGATTGAGCAGTATTCCTCTCCCTCACCTCCTGAAGACGGGATGCCGGCCCAGAGGGAGAATCTAGGAACTGAGCATTGTGTTTCCCAGGGACCCCCAATGGGGCAAGTGTACCCAGGCTCCCTCACCTGGGGTACACAGCGGCGAGCCTCACCTGCCTCCCTCATGCCCCGTACCGCGTAACCCAAGATGCTGTCACCATGGGAGAATGAACCATGTGGCTGGAGAAAGCGGAGGACCAACAGGCCCCAGCAATTAACTCCACGTTCTGCTCTGAAGCTCGCCAGATACAACGGTACCAGCCACCTGGAGCCTAACTTGGCAGAACGAGGTGGCGGTCCACCTTGCCCTGGCACTGGACAGGGATGCCCTGCGGGCCCTCCTCAACCTACTGCCAGTGGAGCAGCTTGACTGCAGGGCCCTGATAGCGGTACTCGGGTGGCGTTTCGAGTAGAGGCCATTGGAGGAAGCAATGAGGGAAGAACTGGGCAGCAGGCAGTGACAGCCTGAGGGCATTCACACCGGATCTCCACCACTGTGCTTGTCATGGCTACCCCCCAGTTCCCAGGAAGAGCTTGCCCTCCACTCCTTTGTAAAGGCGCTGACACCTGAGCACCTTTGGCAGCAAGTTTGCCTGACGTCGCCATCATCGCTGGGTGAGGCGGAAAGGGCAGAAGCAATTTTAACCCTCCAAAGTGACTAAAGGAGGAGGAGCTTAGGAGAGTTAATGGGACCTAACGGTGACTCCTTTGCTTGCATCTTCGGAAACAGCTCTATTTCCATCTGGAATATCTCTGTTTTTCCCATTCAGGGTTCTTTTGAAACCCTGAGCTGGAGTTGCACACTGACTTCGGTTCTTTGTGGGAATGGGACCTGGTCTTGGGGTTTCATCACTGGTCGTTATTCAGCACGCCAAGGGCACGGCCTAAGAGCTCAGCTTGCCTTCGGAGGCCTGGGATCTCGAGCAGATCAAAGGTTGGCGTCCGGGCAGGATATCTATGTGTCATTGGAGATGGACGATCTAAGGCTGTGCGCCTAGAGACCCAAGATCTTTGGGCACAGAACTCAGCAAAGGCCACACAACAGATTTTTAACATCGTAACCCAGCGAGTTGTTTGTTATGTCTCCCCTGTTGCTGTTGTTATGATCCCAGCCCCCTCCCTTGTGAGAATCGCAAGAGCCCTAGTGAAGGGGGGGGGGGGGGTCAATGACCCAAGAGAGAGACGTGCGGAAGTTCATGTTTCCATAGGGATGAAAAAAAAAGGCGACATTGACTATTGTCTCATGGAGACCACGTGAAAAGCCCTCGGGCAAAGTGGGCTGGTTGAGAGAGAGATCGCATCACCTGCAACCTGATTGACACCTGCGATCCCGTGAAGAAGTATAAAGGAGGGTCTGAGGGGAGGACAACCCTCAGACGCACCAAGGAGACACCAAGGAAGCACAATACCGATTCCCGTGGGAGCGGGAAGCCATTTTGAAGGAAGCCACGTGCGTTAGATTCCGAATTTTGAATCTGTGGCTGGAACCAACGGAAGACCGCTTTTAACTAACAACAGGGAAGCCTGCTCCCCTGATTCCAAGGATTTGCTCCGTAAAGACAACGGGCAAGTGTTTATCCTTTCTCAACCATCTCTCTCTCTCCACAACGTGAAACCCCAGCGGTTCCCAAAAGGGAAAAGCCTGCAGACTTCTGAGTGATTCTTTATATTTCAATTGGACTCAGTATTATCCCCTAGACAACGATAGAGCTTATTTCTGATTGATTATTACTATACCTGTGCTGTAGATTGAGTAGTGATGACTTATATTAGCTGAATGTTTGTATTAACCTTACTTTTGTGCCCCTTTATAAATAAAAACATTTAAAAATAGTACCATCAGACTTCAGCAGACATATCTATCTTTGCTGGTAAGTGACTCAGTTACGGAGTTCGTAACACTGTGAAACAGAGACACCCCTTTCTCCCTTATTAGGGAGAGAGGGAGCTTGTGGTATGTCAAATACCGGGTGAAACGGCAAGTCTTTGGAGTTACTGCAAGTCTGTGTCTTTGCTGTTGCTTTGCTCATGCTTGGGTGCTCGGTGGCAGGTGCTGATGCTGTTTTTGCCAGTGGTGGGGGGGGGATTGTAGGGAGGGGAGCTGGGGGGAACTTTGGGGTTCTAACATTTAACTGTCATTCATTCTTTGGGGGCACCCTGCTTTTTGTGAATGGTTGTGAAGATAAAGCATTTCAGGATTATATTGTATACATTTCTCTGACACAAAATGTACCTTTGAAACTACTTTGTGTCAGTCTTCACTGTAGAGAACACATCTAACATGCCAGAGAGAGAGATTATATGGATGCGATGAGAGGTGAGGACCTGGATATAATAGCTGTCATTAAAGAGGTTGCACTGAGTGACCTTGTGAGCCTGTAGATAAGTCCCCTGGTATGGCAGAAGTTATAGAAGATGCTTTGATGATAATTTACCAAAATTCTCTGAACTCTGGGCAGGTCTCAGCGGATTTGAAGACAGCAAATATCACACTACTGTTCAATAAAGGATGTAGGCAAAAGGCAGGTAACTTTAGGCCAGTTAGTTTAGCATCTGTAGTTGGGAAAATGCTTGAAACTATGTTAAAGAAAAAATAGCGAGGCAACTGGAAAGAAATGGATCCATCAGGCAGACACAGCATGGATTGAGCAAAGGCAGGTCCTGTTTGACAGACTATAACGAGTGCAGTGGATAGAGGGGAACAGATGGACATTATTTATGTGGATTTCCAGAAGGCATTCGATAATGTGCCACATAAAAGACTTGGATCTTATGGGGGTGATGTATTAGCATGGATAGAGGATTGGTTAACCAATAGAAAGCAGAGAGTTGGGATACATGGGTGTTACTCTGGTTGGCAATCAGTGGTGAGTGGTGTGCCACAGGGGCTAGTCCAGCAACTGGTCACAATATTCATTAATGATCTAGAAGAGGGGACCAAGTGTAGTGTATCTAAGTTTGCTGACGACACTGAGTTGAGTGGAAAACCAAATTGTGCAGAGGATATGGATAGTCTGCCGAGAGATATAGATAGGTTAAGTGAGTGGGCAAGGGTCTGGACTGGGTCTGGAGTACAATGTTGGTAAATGCGAGGTCATCCACTTTGGAAGGCAAAATGGAAGATCAGATTATTATTTAAAAGGTAAAAGACTGTAGCATGTTGCTACGTGTAGAAGGTCTTTGGCGTGTTTGTGCATGAAGCGCAAGTAATTGGTTTGCAGGTGCCGCAGGCGATCAAGAAGGCAAATGGAATGTTGGCCTTCATTGCTAGAGGGATTGAATTTCAGAGCAGGGAGGTTATGCTGCAAATGTACAGGGTACAGGTGAGGCCGCACCTGGAGTACTGCGTGGAGTTCTGGTGTCCTTACTTGAGGAAGGTTATACTGACTTTGGAGGGGGTGCAGAGGAGATTCACCAGGTTGATTCAGAGATGAGGGAGTAGGACTATGAGGAGAGATTGAGTGGCCTGGGACTGTACTCGCTGGAATTCAGAAGAATGAGAGAAAATCCTATAGAAACATATAAAATTATGAAAGAGATAAAATAGAGGCAGGAAAGATGTTTCCACTGATAGGTGAGACTGGAACTAGGGGACATAGCCTCAAGATTGGGGGAGTAGATTTAAGACAGAGATGAAGAATAACTGCTTTTCCCAGAGAGTGGTGAATTTGTGAAATTCTCTGTCCAATGAAGCAATGGAGGCTACCTCAGTAAATACAAACATATATTTAAGATAGGATTGGATAGATTTTTGCAGAGTAGGGGAATTAATGCTTATGGGAAACGGCAGTTTGGTGGAAATGAGTCCATGGCCAGGTTAGCCATGAATGGCGGAGTAGGCTTGATGGGAAAGCTGGCCTACTCCTGCTCCTACTTCTTATGTTGCTGTGTGCGGTGTTCCAGCATCACCCCACATGCCGTGAGCTCGGGCCTGTGTGACTGAGGCAGAACAGGCGGAGTCCATGGGACAGGTCTAACCGGCACCGTGCCGCGATCTCTGCTACCGGTGCAGTGAGGCCTGGAATTGCCCCGCACCCTCACCATGCCACAGCCTGGAGCACCCATTGGAAAACGACGTGTGTGTGGCTCTGTGAAGGAAGCACGGCCCAAGACCTCCAGCAGAATCCTCCCAATGTCACCTCTCCAGGTGGACTGTTTGGGTGAACACATTGATGAAGGTCGAGCAGTGGATGCAGTGTATATAGATTTCAGTAAAGCTTTTGATAAGGTTCCCCATGCAAGGCTCATTCAGAAAGTGAACAGGCATGGCATCCAAGGAGACCTTGCTTTGTGCACCCAGAATTGGCTTGACCACAGAAGGTAAGGGCTGGTTGTGGATGGTTCGTATTCTGCATGGAGGTCGGTGACCAGTGGTGTTCCACAGGGATCTGTTCTGGGACCCCTCCTCTTTGTGATTTTATAAATGACCTGGATGAGGAAGTAGAAGGGTGGGTTAGTAAGTTTGCTGATGACTCAAAAGTTAGGAATGTTGTGGATGGTCTGGAGGGCTGTCAGAGGTTACAGCAGGACGTTGATAGGATGCATAACTGGGCTGAGAAGTGGCAGATGGAGTTCAACCCAGGTAAGTGTGAAGTGGTTCATTTCGGTAGGTCAAATATGAAGACGGAATATAATATTAATGGTAAGACTCTTGGCAGTGCGGAGGATAAGGTCCGTGAGCATAGGGCACTCAAATCTGCTGTGTTGTTAAGAAGGGGTATGGTGTGTTAGCATTTATCAACTGTGGGACTGAGTTCAAGAGCCGTGAGGTAATGTCATAGCTATACAAGACCTTGGACACTTGGTGTACTGTGTTCAGTTCTGGTCACCTCATGACAGAATGAATGTGGATCTATAGAGAGAGTGTACAGGAGATTTACAAGGATGTTGCCAGGATTGGAGAGCATGCCTTTTGAGAACAGGTGGAGTGAACCTGGCGTTTTCTCCTTGGTGCGACGGAGGATGAGAGGTGACCTGATAGAGGTTTAAAAGATAACGAGAGGCATTAATTGTGTGGATAGCCAGAGGTTTTTTCCCTCAGGCTGAAATGGCTAACATGAGGGGGCATAGTTTTAAGATAACACACACAAAATGGGGGTGGAACGCAGCAGGCCAGGCAGCATCTATAGGAAGAAGCACGGTTGACGTTTTGGGCCGAGATCCTTTGTCAGGACTAACTGAAAGAAAAGATAGTAAGAGATATGAAAGTAGGAGGGGGAGAGGGAAATCTGAAATGATAGGAGAAGACTAGGGGTGAAGCTAAGAGCTGGAAAGGTGATTGGCAAAAAAGATACACAGCTGGAGAAGGGAAAGGATCATGGGATGGAAAGGCCTAAGGCCTTTCTCCCTAGGCCTCCTGTCCATGATCCTTTTCCTTCTCCAGCTCTGTATCACTTTCACCAATCACCTTTCCAGCTCTTAGCTTCACCCCTCCCCCTCCTGTCTTCTCCCGTCATTTTGGATTTCCCCCTCCCCCTCCTACTTTCAAATCTCTTACTATCTTTTCTTTCAGTTGGTCCTGACGAAGGGTCACGGCCCGAAACATCGACAGTGCTTCTTCCTATAGATGCTGCCTGGCCTGCTGCGTTCCACCAGCATTTTGTGTGCGTTGCTTGAATTTCCAGCATCTGCAGATTTCCTCGTGTTTGCATTTATAGTTTTAAGGTGCTTGGAAGTAGGTACAGGAGGGATGTCAGGGTTAAGTTTTTCACACAGAGAGTGGTGGGTGTGTGGAATCTACTGTCAGCGACGGTGGTGGAGGAGGATACAACAGGGTCTTTTAAGAGATTCTTAGATAGGTTCATGGAGCTTAGAAAAATAGAGTGTTATGCAGTAGGGAAATTCCAGGTGGTTTCTGGAGCAGGTTACATAGTTGACACAACACTGGGCACCAAAAGACCTGTAATGTGCTGTAGATTTCTATCTTCTGAGTTCTAATCACCTCCCCCGTTTGTATTTGACTGAGCTGGTTCTTTCTCACTGAGCTATTGTGCTCTGTCTGTTAATTGTGTTTGTTGCAATAAAAACGTCAGCTGAGATAAACGAGCTTTTCTTGTCTGTCATCACGGACCGAATGATCGCCACAATATGTTTTGTGATGCAATATGAAGCCGCTTGTTTGGATTAACCTTTATGTGATTATGAAATGTCAATCAATAAGCTGTAATAACAACTTTTATATATTGTATGTAAATTTACCAACTTGGCAACTTTGAGTAGCTCTGATAGTTTGTTTGCTTGTACAGAAAGAGTCAATGCATGGAGTTATACAGCACAGAAACAGGTCAACTTGGCCACCACTTTGATGTTGACATTTCTGCCCATCTACAATAATTTACTATCCCACATTAGGTCCGTATTTTCTATGCCTTGCATATTTAAGACCCTGTCTAAATGCCTCTTAAACTTATAGAATGTATATGACCTGACCACCTTCTCTGGCAGCGTGTTCCCGCTAGGATATTAGCTCCCCTCCTGTTTCGGTGCAAACTCTCTCTTCTGTACAGGCCCCACTTTCCCTGGCAGAGAGTTAATGATTCAAAAATCTGATGCCTCTCCTACACCAACTGCTTGGCCACATATCAAGCTGTATAATCTTCCTAGTTCTGGCCTCAATAGCACGTGGCACAGGTAGCAACACTGAGATCACAACCATGTCCTTTAACTTAGCACCCAACTCCATGAACTCACTTTGCAGAATCTTGTCCTCCTTCCTGCCTATTTCATTGGTCCTGATGTAGACCATAACCTCTGGCTGCTCATCCTGCCTCTTAAGAATGCTGAGGACTCTATCCAAGATGTCCTGAGCCCTGGCTTCTGGGAGGTAGCATACCATAAGACGTAAGAGCAGGGATAGGCCCATTGAGCCTTGTCCGACATTCTGTCATGGCTAATTTATTTATTTTATTTCAAGATACAGCGCACAACAGGCCCTTGTGGCTCAACAAGCCATGTCCTCAGCAATCCATTTATTTAATCCTGGCCTAATCACAAGACATTTTACAATGACCAATTAAGACCATAATATAGAGGAGCAGAATTAAGCTGTTTGGCCCATCGAATCTGCTCCATCATTTACCCTCTCAGCCCCAATCTCCTGCCTTCTCCCCGTATCCCTTCGTGTCCTGACCAATCAAGAATCTATCAACATCTGCTTTAAATATACATAAAGATGACCTCCACAGCTGCCTGTGACAAATATTTTCACAGATTCACCACTCTCTGGCTAAAGACATTCCTCCCCATCTCCATTCTAAAAGGATACCCTGCCTGTCTATTCTGAAGATGTGTCCTCTGGTCTTAGACTCGCCCACCATAGGAAGCACCCTCTCCACATCCACCCTGTCAAGGGCTTTCACAGTTCAGTAGGTTTCCATGAGAACACCCCTCATTCTTCTGAATTCTAGTGAATACACGCCCAGAGCCATCAAACACTCTTCATATGACAAGCCATTCAATCCTGGACACAAACAAGAGAAAATCTGCAGATACTGGAAATCCAAGCAACACACACAAAATGCTGGAGGAACTCAGCAGGCCAGGCAGCATCTACAGAGAAAAGAATAGTCGACGTTTTGGGCAGAAATCCTTCGGCAGGACTAGAGATAAAAAGCCGAGGAGTAGATTTGAAAGGTGGGGGGAGGGGAGAGAGAAACGCCAGACGATAGGTGAAGCTTGGAGGGGGAAGGATGACAAACAGCTAGGAAGTTGATATAGTGAAAGAGACAGGAGGCCATGGAAGAAAGAAGAATGGTGGGGAGGAGCACTAGAGGGAGGCGATGGACGGGCAAGGAGATAACATGAGAGAGGGAAAGGGGATGGGAAATGGTGAAGGGGGTTGGGGGGATGGAGGCATTACTGGTTCTGAGAAATTATATTTATATTATCAGGTTGGAAGCTACCTAAATGGAATAAAAAATGTTCCTCCAACCTCAGAGTGGCCTTATCCTGACAGTGGAGGAGGCCATGGTTGGAGTTATTGGAATGGGAAGTGGTATTAAAATGGGTGGCCACTGGGAGATCCCACTTGTTCTGGTGAATGGAGCATAGATGCTCAGCAAAGCAGTATCCCAATCTACGTCAGGTCTCACCGATATACAAGAGGCCACAGTGGGAGCATCCAACACAGTATATGACCCCAGCAGATTCACAGGTGAAGTGCCACCCATCCTGGAATCGTTTTTGTGAACCTGCTTTGAACCCTCTCCACTTTCAGCACATCCGCAAGGGACCCAAAACTCTTCACAATTCTCCAAGTGAGGCTTCATCAGTGCTGTATAAAGTTTCAACATTACATCCTTGCTTTTATATTCTAGTTCTCTTGAAATTAATGCTAACGTTGCATTTGTCTTCCTCACCACAGACTCAACCTGCAAATTAACCTTTAGGGAATCCTGCACAAGTCCCTTTCTGCATCATTTGTTTGTATTTTCTCTCCATTCAGAAAATAGTCAATCCTTTCATTTCTTGTACCAAAGTGCATGACTGTACACTTCCCGACACTGTATTCCATCTGCCATTTCTTTGCCCATTCTCCCATTCTCCTTTTGTAGCCTCTTTACTCCGTCAAAACTACCTGCCCCTACACCTATCTTCATATCGTCTGCAAACTTTGCCACAAAACCATCAATTCCATCAACTAGGTCATACCATTCTTGTCAGGATTCAATTCCATCTGCCAGTTTGTCCAACTTCCCATCTGAGCCTTAGACAACTCTCTTCACTATCCAGAACAACACCAACTTCCATGCCATCTTCAGGCTAACAAATCATGCCATCTACAATCACACCAAGTCATTGGTGTATATTACAAACAACAATGATCTCTGTAGTACACCACTGGTCACAGACTTCCAAACAGTAAAACATCCTTTCACCACTACCCCATGCCTACTAATACAAAGTCAATTCTGGATCCATTTAATCAGCCTGGATTCCATGTGTTTTAACCCTCTGAATCTGCCAACTATGTGGACCCTTGACAAATGCCTTGTTAAAGTCTATAAAAATGTCTTCCCCCACACAAATCCATGTTATCTACTCCTGATTATTCCCTGATTTTCCAACTGTACATAAATCCTCTACCTTAGGATTTTCGCCAGATATTTTCCTACCACTAGCATAAGGCTCACCAGCCTGCAGTTACTTGCTCTCTTCTTAAATAAAGGAATGACATTAGCTATCCACCTGTCTTCCTGGGCTTTACCTGTGGCTAAAGGAGATACAAAGGTCTCTATCAGGACCTGAACTATTTCTCCTCGTTTCCCATAGCAACCTCCCCTGGTGATTTATCAACAATTATATGTCCCAGAATATCTTCCTCCTTCATGCTGACCTGTTCTGGATTATCCACATTCCCCTCCCTGAACGCACCATCCTCCATATCCTTAGTGAATACAGGTGTAAAGTAATTATTTAGAACTTCTTCAATGCCTGGCATCACACACATAAAATTTCCCTTTAGTCCCTGAGAGGCCCATTGGCACCTGGCTACCCTCTTGTGCCTTATATATTCTTATATTCTCGGGATTCTCCTCAATCTTACTTGTCGAGGCTATTTTGTGGCCCCTTATTACCCTCCTAATTTCTTTATTAAGTTTTCTCCTACACACTCTATATTCCTCAGACTGTAATTTGAGGATCAACGATATCCTTTTTCATAACTACCTTAAACCTTGCCAAGTAATTGTCACCGTTCCCAAAGCATTCCTCCCTCTGCACTTCCATCACCTGTCCAGTGAGATTTACTGCCCTGTCTGTGGTAGGACTCTCTACATATTGTCTACAAAAACTTTCTTGGATGCACTCAACAAATCCTGCATCATCTAGCCCCTTGTACTGAGGCAATCCAGTTGGATTAAATCCCCTGCTACTAAAAACACCATTGCTATTACAACTTTCTGTGATTTGGTAGTAAGGGAAAGTAAATGGGAGGGGTGCAAAATGAGAGCAATTCAAAGAAAGGGTGAAGAATAAATGCTCAATTAAGGTGGGGTCTGCAGCAGTTTGGAATCAGAAGTAAAGCTCAATAGCAAATGAAATGCTATCTTCCAAATGCAGATCCTTGGCTGCTATTATATTAATAAAACAATGGCATTTTGTTGGTTTAATATCACAATGTAGGTGTAAGTTACAGTGGGGCTACCTCCAATCGTATTTCACCCACTCACTTGAGAAGAGCAAATATTGAATGTTCCCACTGTGGTTAATTTTTGTGGTGTTCCCAGGTAATGAAAGCAGTTTTATTTCTTGTGTGGTAATCAGACTTCTTTTCCAGTTATCTCACCTGTGATCTCTGCAGATGACAAACAAGAGAAAATCTGCAGAAGCCACACACTCAAAATGCTGGAGGAACTCAGCAGGCCAGGCTGTAGTCGACGTTCCGGGCTGAGACACTTCAGCAGGATGTGTGTGTTGCTCTCTTTAGATGAGATGACTTCACAGATGTTTGAGAGAGTGGATGGAGAAGTTCCTTTGTCTGTTGATCCACTATTTAGATTTCTGGCTTTAACTAGTTGTCACTCCATCCCTCTCTGCCCACAATTGTAGCAATCAGCAGGCAGTGAGCTCAGAGCTAAACCTCAAGAGAAAATGAACTTTACTTTCATTAATCACATGTACTAGTAGATGCATTTAATTTATCATTTTGCTTATTCAGAAAGTCACAGTGCCTAAAGCATGGGTACAGACCCAATGGGCCAACCAGACCATTCCAACAGCTTTACCCACCCAGCTCTCCCGGCTTCCTGCGTTTGGCCCATTTCTCTCCAGCCCCTCCCCACCTTTCGGTACCTATCCAAGTGCTTCTTAAATGATACTGTTGTGCCTGCCTCAACCACTTCCTCTGGCAGCTCATTTCATATACTCACCATACCGTGCGTGAATAAGTCGTCCTTAGATCCCTTTTAAATCTATGCTCGTTAAGTTTGGGCTCCCTTACCCCGGGGAAATGGCAATTGGCTTCCACCTTTTCCAGGCCTCTTATGATTTTAAACATTTTTATAACATTCTTCTACATTCCAAGGAATGAATACCCAGCCTAGCCAGCCTTTCCCTGTATCCCAGACCTTCTAGTCCTCATAACATCCTTGTAGGTCTTTTTTCACTCTTTCCAGTTTTAATGACCTTTCCTACAACAAGGTGAACAGAACTGTACAAAGCACTGCAAGTGTGGCCTCACCAATACCTGATACAATAGCATCCCTGATGAAGGCCAGCATGGTAAACACACTTTCCACCGCCTTGTCTACATGTAACACTGCTTACAATGAACCATGTACTTGATAACCTTTTAATTATCAACAACATCTCTTAATTTCATATCATCTGCACATCTTCTGATCAAGCCTTGTGTGTTCACATCAAAATCATTTATATAGATAATGAATTTCAAGGGTCCCAATACTGATCCACTAGTGGCTATCCCCCTTAACAATAAGTACTCCTGTTTGAGTACTGTTAGGAGGGGGACCAACCTACCTGGGGGAATCAACAGTGTCTAGCCCAGTGACTCAGAAGGGTAGGGAAAGGAAGAGGATGGAAGCAGTGATAGGGGACTCTATAGTTAGGGGGTCAGACAGGTGATTCTGTGGACGCAGGAAAGAAACATGGATGGTAGTTTGCCTCCCAGGTCCCAGCATCTGTGATGTTTCTGATTATGTCCACGATATCCTGAAGTGGGAAGGAGAACAGCCAGAGGTCGTGGTACATATTGGTACCAACGACATAGGCAGGAAAGGGGAGGAGGTCCTGAAAACAGACTCCAGGGAGTTAGGAAAGAAGTTGAGAAGCAGGACCTCAAAGGTAGTAATCTCGGGATTATTGCCTGTGCCATGCAACGAGTATAGGAATAGAATGAGGTGGAGGATAAATGCGTGGCTGAGGGATTGGAGCAGGGGGCAGGGATTCAGATTTCTGGATCATTGGGACCTCTTTAGGGGAGGGGTGACCTGTACAAAAAAGAGGGATGTGCTTGAATGCGAGGGGGACCAATATCCTGGCGGGAAGTTTTGCTAAGGCTATTGGGGAGAGTTTAAACTAGAATTGCTGAGGGTTGTGAACCAAACTGAAGAGATGGAGGAAGGGGTGGTTGGCTCACAAATAGAGAAAGCTTGTAGGCAGTGTCAAAAGGAGAATATGCAGGTGATAGAGAAGGGATGTGCTCAGACTGATGGTTTGAGATGTGTCTATTTTAATGCAAGGAGTATTATGAACAAAGCGGATGAGCTTAGAGCGTGGATCAGTACTTGGAGCTATGATGTTGTGGCCATTACAGAGACTTGGATAGCTTAGGGGCAGGAATGGTTACTTCAAGTGCCAGGCTTTAGATGTTTCAGAAAGGACAGGGAGGGAGGCAAAAGAGTGGGGGCATGGCACTGTTGATCAGAGATAGTGTCACGGCTGCAGAAAAGGAGGAAGTCATGGAGGGATTATCTATGGAGTCTCTGTGGGTGGAGGTTAGGAACAGGAAGGGGTCAAAAAATCTACTGGATGTTTTTTATAGTAACAGGGATATTGAGGAGAAGATAGGGAGACAGATTCTGGAAAGGTGTAATAATAATAATGCCTTCTATACACACTTTGAAAGGGAGAACACAACTACAGCTGTGACGATCCCTGCTGTACCTGATGACCCTGTGATCTCTGTCTCAGAGGCCATTGTTAGACTGTCTTTGAAGAGAGTGAACCCTCACAAGGTGGAAGGTCCCAATGAAGTACCTGGTAAGGCTCTGAAAACCTGTGCCAACCAACTAGCGGAGTATTGAAGGACATTTTCAACCTCTCACTGCTACGGGTGGAAGTTCCCAATTGTTTCAAAAAGGCAACAATTATACCAGTGCCTAAGAAGAATAATGTGGGCTGCCTTAATGACTATTGCCTGGTAACACTCACATCGACAGTGATGAAATGCTTTGAGAGGTTGGTTATGACTAGACTGAACTCCAACCTCAGCAAGGACCTGGACCCATTGCAACTTGCCTATCACCACAATAGGTTGACAGCAGATGCAATCTCAATGGCTCTCCACATGGCTTTAGACCACCTGGACAACACAAACACCTATATCAGGATGCTGTTCATCGGCTATAGCTCAGCATTTAATACCACCATTCTTACAATCCTGATTGAGAAATTGCAGAACCTGTGCCTCTGTACCTCCCTCTGCAATTGTATCCTCAACTTCCTAACCGGAAGACCACAATCTTTTAAAAAAAAATTATTTTTTTAATTGAATTTTCAAATGGGTTACAGAATAGAAAGAAAAAAAATATATATCAACCCCTCCTCCCCTTAACCCCTCCCCCTAACATATCCCTATTTATAAGAAAAAGAGAAAAAAAAGAAAGAAAGAAAAAAAAAGAAAAAAGAAAGAAAGAAAGAGTGCCTGGATATCAGAAGATCCCCACATGCTCCATGGAGTTCAAAATAGCTTTAATATATATATTTGTTTCTTTCCCCAGATGACCAATAATTTTATCTTCGGAGAACCTATATAGTTAATCCTATCTTTTGTAAATAAGGGCACCAAATTTTCAGAAATATATCATATTTATTTCTTAAATTATAAGTAATTTTTTCAAGTGGAATGCAGCTGAAAATTTCATTCTTCCAACGATCTATACTTAAGTATAAATCTGATTTCCAAGTAACTGCAATAGCCTTTTTGGCTACTGCCAATGCAATTTTTATGAATTCTTTCTGATATTTGTTCAATTTGGGTTTCGGTTTTATCCCTTCAATATCACCTAGTAAGAATAATATTGGGTTGTGTGGAAGCTGTGTTCCAATAATTTGTTCCAGTAAAACTCTTAAATTTGTCCAAAAAGGTTGAATTTTAAAACAAGACCAAGTAGAGTGTAAAAAAGTACCAATTTCTTGATTACATCGAAAACATTGATCAGATAAATTTGGGTTTAATTTATTTTGTACCCTGATATTTTCTCATATTCTTCCAATCTAGAAGATAATTTACGCAATGAATGCAATGGGGTAGTTAGATAAAGCAGAACATCATCAGCAAATAAGTTAATCTTATATTCCTCCTGATTAACTCTGAAACCCATAATATCTGAGTCAGTTCGAATTAATTCAGCTAATGGTTCTATCGCCAACACAAATAAAGCAGGTGATAATGGACAACCTTGTCTAGTTGACCTTGTTAACTGAAATGATATTGAAATTTGGCCATTTATCACCACTTTAGCTTTGGGATTAGTATTTAAGGTTTTAATCCATTTTATAAAAGATACTCCTAATCCATATTTTTCCAATACCTTAAATAAAAAATCCCATTCCAATCTATCAAATGCTTTTTCTGCAACCAAAACAAATGCCACACTCATTTCTTCCCTCTTTTGTTCTTGTGTTCTTTCCGCTTGGTGTATTAGCTCCATAAAAGGAGGAATTAATAAATCTTTAAACTTTTTGTAAAATTCGGGCGGAAAACCATCTTCTCCTGGAGATTTATTACTCTGAAGTGATCCTAGAGCTTCTTCGACCTCTTTTAATGTAAAAGGCACATCTAATCCCTTCTGTTCTTCTGAATTCAATTTTGGGAGAGTTATTTGTGATAAAAACCTTTCTATCTCAACAATATCATTTTGTGATTCTGATTGATACAGTTCAGAATAAAAAATTTTAAAAGTTTCATTGATTTCTAAAGGTTTATAAGTAATTTTATTTACACTTGTTCTAATTGCATTTATTGTTTTGGAAGCCTGGTCTGTTTTTAACTGCCAAGCAAGAATCTTGTGTGATCTTTCACCTAGTTCATAATATCTCTGTTTAGTTCTCATAATTGCTTTTTCTGTTCGGTATGTCTGAAGTGTAATATATTGTAGCTTCTTATTAACAAGTTGACTTTGTTTTTCTTCTGTCATATATCTTTGAGATTCTTTTTTTAATTTTGTAATCTCTTTTTCCAATTGATCTATTTCTACCATATATTCCTTCTTAATTTTAGAAGTATAACTTATTATCTGGCCTCTCAAATATGCCTTCATCGCTTCCCATAATATAAATTTATCATCAACTGAATGTGAGTTTGTATCTAAAAAAAAGGAATCTGTTTTATCATTCATAAAATCACAAAAATCTTGCCGTTTTAATAATATTGAATTAAATCTCCATCTGTAAATCGATTCCTCCTTATCCATCATTATCATTGTCATTATCAAGGGGGAATGATCTGACAATATTCTTGCTTTATATTCCATATTTTTCACTCTGTCTTGAATATTCATTGATAGTAGGAAAAAATCTATCCTTGAATAAGTTTTATGTCTATTTGAATAAAATGAATAATCTCTTTCTCTTGGGTTAATTCTTCTCCATATATCAATCAAATTTAAATCTTTCATCAATGATAAAGTTAATTTTGCTACTTTTGGTTTTGTAACAACCTTTGTTGACCTATCTAAAACTGGGTCTAGACAAAAGTTAAAGTCTTCACCTATTAATATTTTATCGTGTGCGTCAGCCAAATTCAAAAAAGCCTCTTGTATAAATTTTACATCGTTTTCATTTGGTGCATAAATATTCATAAGAGTCCATAGTTCTGAAAAGATTTGACAATGTATAATTACATATCTTCCCGCAGAATCAATTAATACATTTTGTATTTTAATTGGTAAAGTTTTGTTAACCAAAATTGCAACTCCCCTCGCTTTTGAATTAAATGAAGCTGCAACAACATTTCCGACCCAATCTCTCTTTAATTTCTGCTGTTCTATCTCTGTTAAATGTGTTTCTTGTATAAAAGCTATATCTATTTTCATTTTCTTAATGTATGTTAAAATTCTTTTTCTTTTCACCGGTCCATTAAGCCCATTAACATTAAAACTTAAAAAATTCAGTAAATTAGTCATTATTTTTAATGGGGTTACTCCAATCTATAATAATACATAATATTTCAACTCTGGTAGTACCTTGGGGAATTATTTTAAAATTCTCCATGTTGCAATGTGTCTCCCTTCCAATTGTCCAGGCAAAGAAAGAAAGATAAAAGAAAAATAGATTATAAAGAAAAAAAACCAAAATACCCCCCTGGTAATGCTGTGAATGAAAAAAAAAACACAACATTACTCCCCTCCGTTGTGTGGTTCATGACAAATGCCATGATTACACACGTGAATCCCGTAGCGATCGATCCGAAGTTCCCCCAGCTTCCCCGTAACATGAAAAAAGTATATGTAAGAGAAGAAAAAATAATGTCACTACTCTCGATTAATATTTCTCAAATTTTTACCTTTCTCCCCTGTATCATATAATTAAAAGTATATTTAAATATTCTTCTGTCCTTAAATGTCCATCAACTCAATTCACTGTCCCCGTCTTCATCTTTAATCCGTTTCACTTTTAAACCTTTGCTGTGTCTAGCTAATATTTGGGAGTTCTTGTGCAAACTCCTCTGCATACCGATGATCAGTAAAAAATCTTCTTTTTCCATCATCCAAAAAAATTATCAGTGTTGCCGGGTGGCGCAATATAAATTTATAACCCTTTTCCCATAAAACTTTTTTCGCTGGATTAAATTCCTTCTTTCTCTTCAAAAGGTCATAACTTATATCAGGATAGAAAAGAACTGCTTTCCCTTCTATCATTAATGGCTCATTTCTCTTTCTGGCACATTGGGTAGCCGCCTTCAGGATCTTTTCTTTATCTTGATGTCTTAAGCATTTTATCAAGATTGGTCGTGGGTTTTGATCAAGTTGAGGTTTTGAGCTTAAGGCTCCGTGGGCCCTTTCGATTTCAATCAACTGGGTTCCCTCTTCCATTTCCAAATTTTCTGGGATCCATTTTTGAAAAAATTTTATTGGATCCTCTCCCTCTATACCTTCTTTAAGACCAACAATTTTAATATTATTTCGTCTGCTAAAATTTTCAAGCACGTCTTTTTTTCCAACAGTCGTTTTCTTTCTGATGTCCAGGCAAGAATATTATCTTCCATTTTATTCACTCTATCAATAGTGTCTCCCGTTATTTCTTCCAACTTTTTAACTTTCTTGTCCATTTTCTCCTGTTTTTTCACCATTTTATCAAACATAGTCTTCATATTTTTAATATCTTCTTTTATTACTTTTAATGTTTTTAACTCTTTTAATTCATGCACTATTTGTGCCAAAGCTTTTCTTATGTCTCCAGAAGATCTTCCGCCTCCAACCTCTTCCTGTTGTTCTTCTTTTACTTCCTCATCTTCATCTGTATGTTCCAGAGAATCCGAATCCACCTCGGATTCATTTTCACTTCCACTTCCAATCGTAGCTGGGATTTGTAGTTCAAATTGCTTTTGTTTGCGCATGCCCCTTCCTTCACGCACGTGCAGTTCCTGTTGCTCCTTCTTGGAGACTGTTGATGTTGCCGCCGATTCCTGTTCTGTATCGCCGGAGGTGAGATGCACTTGAGTCCGAGGCTTCTTCATGGTGGCCGGCGTTGGTTCTTTTCCAACTTGTAGTGTCTTCAAAGTAGTAGTTTTCTTCTGCGTCTGTTTAGGAGGCATATCTAAGGAAAATCCTGAGTAGTTTATAAGTAGTTTTTAGAAAATACTTACTAACTTTTCTTCACTTAAACATTAATTTATTAGTTTTTTACGGGAGAGCTGGATTTCCATGTCTCGATCCTATGTCATCACGTGACATCCCCCCTGGAAGACCACAATCTATGCAGATTTGTGCTAATGTATCCTCCTTGCTGACGATCAACACTGGTGCACATTGGGCAAGTGCTTAGCCCACTGCTCTACTCTATATACCCATGACTGTGTGGCTAGGCATAGCTCAAATACCATCTATAAATTTGCTGATGTTACAACCATTGTTGGTAGAATCTCAGGTGGTGATGAGAGGGCATACAGGAATGAGATATGCCAACTAGTCAAGTGGTGCCGCAGCAACAACATGGAACTCAACGTCAGTGAGACGAAAGAGCTGATTGTGGACTTCAGGAAGGGTAAGACAAAGGATCACATACCAATCCTCATAGAGGGATCAGAAGTGGAGACAGTGAGCAGCTTCAAGTTCCTGGGTGTCAAGATCTCTGAGGATCTAACCTGGTCCCAACATATCGATGTAGTCATAAAGAAGGCAAGACAGCGGCTATACTTTATTAGGAGTTTGAAGAGATTTGGCATGTCAACAAATACACTCAAAAACTTCTATAGTTGTACCATGGAGAGCATTCTGACAGGCTGCATCACTGTCTGGTATGGAGGGGCTACTGCACATGGACCGAAAGAAGCTGCAGAAGGTTGTAAATCTAGTCAACTCCATCTTGGGTAGTAGCCTACAAAGTGACCAGGACATCCTTTGGGAGCAGTGTCTCAGAAAAGCAGTGTCCATTATTAAGGACCTCCAGCACCCAGGGCATGCCCTTTTCTCACTGTTACCATCAGGCAGGAGGTACAGAAGCCTGAAGGCACACACTCAGTGATTCAGGAACAGCTTCTTTCCCTCTGCCATCCGATTCCTAAATGGACATTGAATCCTTGGACACTACCTCACTTTTTGTTTTAATATTCAGTATTTCTGATTTTGCACATTTAAAAAAATGCATTCAATATATCTAATTGATTTAATTAATTGTTTATTTATTATTATTGTTTTTATTTTATTTTATTTTTTCTCTCTGCTAGATTATGTATTGCATTGAACTGCTGCCGCTAAGTTAACAAATTTCCCGTCATATGCCAATGATAATAACCTGTTTCTGACTCTGATTCTGATAATAGGGTTGTCACGGTGGGAGATTTTAATTTCCCAATTATTGATTGGCATCTTCCTAGAGCAAGGTGTTTAGATGGGGTGGAGTTTGTTAGGTGTGTTCAGGAAGGTTCCTGACACAATATATAGATAGGCCTACAAGAGGAGAGGCTGTACTTGATGTGGTATTGGGAAATGAACCTGGTCAGGTGTCAGGTCTCTCAGTGGGAGAGCATTTTGGAGATAGTGATCACAATTCTATCTCTTTTACCTTAGCATTGGAGAGAGATAGGAACAGACAAGTTAGGAAAGCACTTAACTGGAGTAAGGAGAAATATGAAGTTGTCAGGCAGGAACTCAGAAGTATAAATTGGGAACAAATGTTCTTTGAGAAATGTACGGCAAAAATGTGGCAAATGTTCAGAGGATATTTGCATGGGGTGCTGTGTAGGTACATTCCAATGAGACAGGGAAAGGATGGTAGGGTACAGGAACCATGGTGTGCAAAGACTGTTGAAAATCTAGTCAAGAAGAAAAGAAAAGCTTATGAAAGGTTCAGAAAACCAGGTAATGATAGAGATATAGATTAAAAGGCTAGCAGGAAGGAGCTTAAGGAGAGCCAGAAGGGGCCATGAGAAGGCCTTGGTGAGCAGTATTAAGGAAAACCCCAAGGCATTCTACAAGTATGTGAAGAACAAGAGGATAAGACGTGAGAGAATAGGACCAATCAAGTGTGACAGTGGAAAAGTGTGTATGGCACAGGAGGAGCTAGCAGAGGTACTTAATGAATACTTTGTTTCGGTATTCATATATGGTAAATGATCTTGGCAATTGTAGGGATGACTTGCAGCAGACTGAAAAGCTTGAGCATGTAGACATTAAGAAAGAGGATGTGCTGGAGCTTTTGGAAAGCATCAAGTTGGATAAGTCACCAGGACCAGATGAGATGTACCCCAGGCTACTGTGGGAGGTGAGGGAACAGATTGCTAAGCCTCTGGCAATGATCATTGCATCATCAATGGGGACGGGAGAGGTTCTGGAGGATAGGAGGGTTGCAGATGTTGTTCCTTTATTCAAGAAAGGGAGTAGAGTTAGCCCAGGAAATTATAGACCAGTGATTCTTACTTCAGTGGTCGGTTAAGTTGATGGAAAAGATCCTGAGAGGCAGTATTTATGAACATTTGGAGAGGCATAATATGATTAGGAATAGTCAGCATGGCTTTGTCAAAAGCAGGTCATGTATAACAAGCCTGATCAAATTTTTTGAGGATGTGACAAAACACATTGATGAAAGTAGAGCAGTAGATGTAGTGTATAGGGATTTCAGCAAGGCATTTAATAAGGTACCACATTGAAGGCTTCTTGAGAAAGTAAGGAGGCATGGGATCCAAGGGGACCTTGCTTTGTGGATCCAGAATTGGTTTGCCCACAAAGGCAAAGACTGGTTGTAGACGGGTTTTATTCTACATGGAGGTCGGTCACCATTGGGGTGCCTCAGGGATTTGTTTTGGGACCCCTTTTCTTCATGATTTTTATAAATGACCTGGATGAGGAAGTGGAGGGATGGGTTAGTAAATTTATCGATGACGCAAAGGTTGCGTGTGTTGTGGATAACTACCCTCTGTTTCCGACCTCTGAGCCAATTTTCACTGAACTAGCTCTCCTTGGATTCTATGGGACCAAATCTTCTTGACTAGACTACTATGCAGGGCCAGATTGACGGTCTGTTGAAAGTTCAAATACACAACATCCGTTGTTTAATAAGGGTAGTAAGGAGGAGCCTGGGAAACACAGGCCGGTCTGCCTGACGCCAATGCTGGGAAAGCTAAGAGGGAATATTCTGAGGACCAGAATTTACCAGCATTTAGGCAGAGTCTGATTAGAAGGAGTCAACATGGCTTTGTGAATATGAAGTTGTGTAGACAAAATCTTTTAGAGTTATTTGAAGAGATAACCACAAGGGAGAACAAAGGAGAAAATCTGCAGATGCTGGAAATCCGAGCAACTCCCACAAAATGCTGGAGGAACTCAGCAGGCCAGACAGCATCCATGGAAAAAAGTTCTGTCAACGTTTTGAGCTTCTGTCCTCTTCCATCAGACTCCCCTTTCTCTCATCTATCACCTGGTGTTTCTCTCTCCCGTCCCCCACCTCAGCTTTTTCTTTCCAGTCCTCCTGAAGGGTCTTGGTCTGAAACGTTGACTGTACTTATTTCCATGGATGCTGCCTGGGCTGCTGAGTCCCTGTGGAATTTTGAGTGTGTTGGGAGAATGACGGGATCGGACTGTTGAACTCTCTGAATTGAAATGAGTGCAGTTTAATGGAGTAGTCTATGTGCCTCCAGCTATCCTGGTTACTAAATCTGCCCTAGCAGGCTACTGCTTTATCTCAAAACTTTCTCTAGTCTATCACGTTTAAACCGTCTCATGTTGCACTAACAAACTGCCCTACAAGAATATTCCTCCTTCTCTAGTTCAAGTGTAACCTGCTCTCTTATACAGGTCACATCTACCTCAGAAGAGGTCTTAAAGATCCCAGAACTTGAATCCTTCCCCACCGCAGTAGGTCCTTGGCTACAAATTCATCTGGCCTGTCCTACTGTAAATTGCCCATTATAACACTTCAACCTCTCAATGCAGAAAATAAAATCACGGTTGCAGTAACAAAAACAGAAAATTCTGGGAAAAGCAGGTCAAGCAGCATTGTGGACGGAGAAAGCGTCAACGTTTCTGGTCATTCGTTCTGACTGTGCTGAAGAAAAGTCTCAGTCCTGAGGTGCTGATTGTGTCTCTCACAACTGATGCTCTCTGACCTGATGTTTTGGCATTTTTATTTCAGATTTCCAACATCTGCAGTTACAGCATTTTGACAATATTATTTATGGTGTTATACAAGGAAATAAATTAATTCATATTATCCAATCTAACCTATGTTGCCCATGACTTCTGTAGTTCCCAATACAGGTCCATAACGCGCTGTACTGTAACTCAGGGTAGGGGCTTCAATTCTTCAAGTTGTGGACAGGGGACAACCCGAAAGAAATAACTAATAGAGAACATGAAAAGCATTAAAGTCACACTCTGTGATTCATGAATTGGGGTGGGGGAGGGGAGAACTAGCATAGTCACAAATAAGGCTTTGATCAGTTTATATCAGGTTAACGTCCTGAACCTAATAACTTTTCCTACATGTGTTTGTTCCAAGCATCTGTTGGGACTCCTTTAGCACTGATATTTTACTCACTTTTTAAATATGATCTTTGAGTTATTATTCATGTGAGCTGAGATTTTAAATGGAACTTGGCAGATTTGAATATAATAGGTTTGGCAAATGAAGGTGAATAGAAAGTAAATCACTATACTTCTGGGTTGAGACCCTTCTTCAGGACCTGGTGAAGGGACTTGGCCCAAAACGTTTACTCTTTTTTTCCTTTCCATAGATGATGCCTGATGTGCTGAGTTCTTTCAGCATTTTGTGTGCCTCACTCTGGGTACCAGCATCTGCAGAATCTCTTGTGCTCAGTATACTTTTCATTCTCATGTTTGAAATAACATGGACATCCAGCTCTTGGTTATCAACCCCTCCAACCCTTTTCTGATATTCAGAGTACAATAGAAACAGATTACAGTTTATAATAATTTCTCTTCAAATTTCCATCCTTTTTACCAGATAAATGTAGATAATTATCAAACAATTTCACCCATTCTTTGGTCAGCTACAATTGATTGCCTTGAAGACAATGCATACTTTGCATTATAATGAAAAATAGATATGCAAGTTGAAAACTTTTGCCCCAAAGAGTCAGTGGTGTTTGGGCAAGAGCTTGTAAGTTCATGTATATAAATCGAGGCCAGTACTATTATGTTCATGTATATAAATCCAGGCTGGTACTATTATGTTCATGTATATAAATCCAGGCCGGTACTTGATGTTGTTACTCTCTTGACTCTGGAGGAGAAGATTGAGGATGTAAGTTTTAAAATTTGTCATGTCACCAAAAACTTTGACAAGAGCCTGTAGATGCCCAGCTGCATCACAGACTGGTATGGAAAGACTAATTCCCAGGAATGGAGAAGACTACAGACACTGCTGGATACAGCCCAACCCACCTGAGGCAAAGCCCTCCCCACCACTGAGTACATTTAGATGAAGCGCTACCAGAAGAAAGCAGCATCCATAATGAAAGGACCCCACCATCCATGCCATGCTCTCTTCTCACTACTACCATCAGGCAGGAGCCTTGGGAACGGTTATTACCCTACAACTAACAGGCTCCTTAAATGGCAAGGTTAGTTCCAATCACCACTACTCTGAGCTTGCTTGCAGTTCGTCGTCTTCTGCCCATTGGTTGTTTGTTAATCTTTGATTACCTATGTTTTCTTTTGTAAATTCTGATATATTTCTTTTTCCATGTAAGTTCTGCAAGAAAATTAACCTCAAAATAGTATACATTACAATATGTGTACTTTGATAATAAATTTATTTTGATCTTCACACTTTGAAGACTTTAGTGTTAAGCTTAAACCTGGCAGTCCTTTATGTAATCTCCTCAAAGAATTCCAACAGCTTCATCAGGCAAGATTTTCCCTTAAGGAAACCATGCTGACTTTGTCTTATCTTGTCCTGTGTCACCAAGTACTTCATAACCTCATCCTTAAAAATTGACTCCAACCACTAATTGGTTTATAATTTTATTTCTGCTGCCTTCCTCCTTTCTTAAAGAGTGGAGTGCCATTTGCAATTTTCCAGTCCTCTAGTACCATGCCAGAGTCCAATGATTTTTGAAAGATCATTAATAATGCTTCCACAATCTCTACCGCTACCTCTTTCAGAATCCTAGGATGCAGTTCATTTGGTCCGGGTGTCTTATGTACCCTTAGATCTTTCAGCTTTTTGAGCTCCTTCACCCTTGTAATAGTAACTACACCCACTTCTCTTCCTTCACACAATTCAATGTGTGTCACACTGCTCGTGTCTCCTCTATGAGACCAGTCTACGTTTCCTTCACACAATTCAATGTGTGGCACACTGCTCGTGTCTCCTCTATGAGACCAGTCTACGTTTCCTTCACACAATTCAATGTGTGGCACACTGCTCGTGTCTCCTCTATGAGACCAGTCTACGTTTCCTTCACACAATTCAATGTGTGGCACACTGCTCGTGTCTCCTCTATGAGACCAGTCTACGTTTCCTTCACACAATTCAATGTGTGGCACTCTGCTCGTGTCTCCTCTATGAGACCAGTCTACGTGGAATTGGCTGCCAGTTTTTCTATTGTGAAAGTGACAATACTCCTGAAGTATATAATTGCCTCAAAGGTATTTTGGAATGTAGTAAAGGTGCAATATAAAAAAATGTTTCTTTTCTCTCAAACATGCAATAGTAGTACTGAAATTTTAAAAGGACTGCACTTTCATTAAGGATAGCCATTTTAATGGAGGAAAAGCATATGGAAAATATCTGCTTAAATTTTGCGATAGAGATTACTTTTCAGAATTGCTGCTGAGATGTAAACACAAATTTGTAATCCGATTTATCCCAAAGAATGGATTGCTGCTGAAATTAGTATTTACACAGCTAATACCCATCAGAATTATTCAGTACAGGAAGAATATGACACCAAATAGCACAATGTTTACTTCTTCAGCTGAACGTGCCTTCAGGTGTAGGAAACTCAGCACTATTCAAATGATCAGCCACTGTTTGCAGATTTCTCCTAGCAGCTGCTGTGCTTGTATAAGCTGTCGATGCTTTTTGCAAATGATTAATGATGCAAATGTTTATAGGGTGTGTTGTAGCAGATGCTAACAGACCTCCTCTCCGATTCAAGACATCAGTGGCACGCCCTTCAGAATACTTTGAGAGGGGGAAAACGAGCAGAGGGCATGTAGAAAATGGGTGAGTGTTCATAGTGGGAGGAGTCAGGATCAACCACCTGAGGCCCAGCTGGTGCTGATGAAATGTTAGCACTTCTTTTACACCAGTCCATGACAGCAAAGGGTAAGTACGTCAATGGGAATATACATGTGGAAAGGTAGAGGCACAGCTCAGCCAAGCCTGACCAAACCCATTTATTAAAAGCCTTCTTGACATTATTTGGGCTTGTGCAATTGTCTCAGTGGTGTGGTTATCGTGCTTGACCTGAATTCAGACATGATCTTTGTGCTCCAAACTGCGGTGAGCTGACCCTTGTGTAGAAAGTAAGCCAGGTCACAAACAACCTTAACAGGTGCACAAAGTCCTCAAACACACATGAGGAGTGTGTTTCCTCATGAAAACACACTTACAGTCACTTTGAAGGAACAGCTTTTCGTAGCAATCCAGTGAATCTGCTACTCGCCACACAGTAACAGTGCATCACCATTTTCTATTCAGGATTAAATATTAGAAGTTTTACTTCCTCCTGAAGCAGGATACATGCTTAATTTCATCTCAAGAAAGTTCCGTGCCTGTCGTTCAAGTTGAATTTGAAGCTGGTGGCAGGCATGGTGAGTGCCGCACCATGTGACTCTCACACATGCTGTTTGCAAAGAGGATCTTGTCTCATATTGAAGGAATAAGCAAGGCTGATTTATTTCCCAGGATGAAAGTGAAAATGAGACTCGACCAGAGTCATTGTGGTATTTAACCTGAAGTAAATAGTCAGGCTGAAGGTCTGTCTCCTCTTTTGAATGTACAAATCCATGTTGTTCTAAGGATATGGATTGTTCAAGCATGATCTAAAGCTTACACTTACTGGCCACTGTATTAGGTACAGAAGGTACCTCATAAAATGGCCACTGAATGTAAATTAGCTGCTCCCAACAATCCATGCAATTAAACATAAGGTAGTAAACTTTGGGCAGTGCACAGATTCCAAGAAATAATGAGAAAAGTAACAGGCAGGGAGTGGAAATAGATAAGCAGGTGGATAAGAACAGGGTATGGCGTTAAAAAGACATGAGATGTCAGAGTTAATTTAGCATGGACACGGCAGAGGCAGCAGCTTGAGACAGAGATGCAAGTTGACGAGGAAGGAATATGAAAATGTATTTGTGTATGCTTTCGTTATCTTCTCCTTGCTGCTTTTGCAGTCAGCAAACCAAACGATAAGTTATTCTTCACCTTGTTTATCAAAACCACCTGACAAAGCCTCAGTCTACAATCTTGTGTCTCTCCACGTTCACCAAGGACTTGCCTGACACTTGTAACTTTGTTCACCATGAGCTGAGTTATCCATCCCCAATTTATTTGCCTCCACGAGAACTCCTATCCAACTCAGTAAAATTAATCAAATTTGACCTTACATGGTGAAGAGACTTTCACTATGATTGCCTTAACAATAATTCTCATCAAGTTAATTAATGACACAGGAGACTGAGCTGTCCTAGCCTAGCAACCAGACAAGGAACCTTTTATTCCCACTCACTGCCTCCTACCAATCAGTCAATGACCTAGCCTAAGTTCCACACTTTCTAGCATTCAGACTGCCAAGAGTCAATGGCATCAGAACAGCGCTAAAATGGCAAATGAAATAAATTAGTCCAACATTAAAGGAACACCAATGAAAAATAAAATAGAGAATGAGCCTTTGATTCACCAACACACATTATGAATGATCTTAAATTTGCAGGAGGGGAGAGGCTGAATGAAAATGTCTCTGTCCTCTCTGAGTCATCAGGTTAATCCAGTAATTAATTTATTTGATATTTGAATGCAGTGCTGAATACCCTGGAGATTAATCTTCGGTATTTGAACAAGGGTGACATTTTTTTGGATATATATTACCCCAGTTAGGTAGGTTGGGGTGGGGACAGGAAGGAAGTGGAAGGTTATTAGGATACTGAAATTGTGGCCAAAAGACAGTGTGGCAGCGTTGGGTGGTGGGCAGGCTACAGGGACTAGGGCTTGTTCGTGTTCCTATTTCTTATAGATTCACCAGCCTTTGTTCCCCACCCTCACAATACTTTCTCATGTTTGCAGTCTTCCCTAGCTTGAACCCAGACTCCTGTTCCTTGATTGACTTAATTTGGATTTTCTATAGATGCTCCCTCAAGTAACAGGCAGCAGACCTTTTAATTACTCAGCCCCACTGACTAGAAATATTTGACTAAGACCTTGTTATTTCTCTCCTACATCTGAAACCCATCTGCTGAGTCACATTTAAACTGGTCTTTGCATTGCTTTGCATTATTGGAAGTCAGCTACGTCCACCAAAGAAACCAAGGATCTGTTCCATTTGGATTTGGTTCTTCATTCTCAGAGGATAAAGATCAGCCAGGATTCCTGTTCCTGACATCTGTTTAGTTATTCCTGTAGTTAGGTACAACACTGGCATCAGGTTTTAGAGCATATTTTTGTAAATTTTCTTCTTAGAACTCTCAATCTTTTGAGACAACACAATGGCAGAATTAAGTCCAGTTCACTGCCGTTTCCGGATGCTGCTTTCTTATTAGTCTTTCCCCATTGCCCACAGATTTGGGGGAGCAGATTTAGGATGGAGGTGAGGAGGACTGCTTTTCCCACAGAGTGGTGAATCTGTGGAATTCTCTGCCCGAAGAAGCAGTGGAGGCTACCTCAGTAAATATATTTAAGACAAAGTTGGATAGATTTTTGCATATTAGGTGAGTTAATGGTTCTGAGGAAAAGGCAGATAGGCGGAGGTGATCAGCCATGGTCTTATTGAATGGTGGAGCAGTCTCAATGGGCCAGATGGCCTATTCCTGCTCCTCTTTCTTATGTTCTTGTGTTACTAGACAGGGAAAATACCATGGTAGTGCTCAGTCAGGACAGACTGGAGTACTTGTCTAATGAGGTGTTATGGGTGGAACTGAGAAATTAGAAGGGTACGACCACGTTAAAGGGGCTATATTGCAGACTGTCCAACAGTCTCAGAGATTTAGAGGATCATATTTGTAGAGAGATCACGACTGTTGCAAGAAACATAACATTGTTATAGTGGGTGATTTTAACTTTCCACCTATTGACTGGGACTCCCATATTGTAAAAGGACTAAAGAGGATAGTTTGTCAAATGTGTTCAGGAAAATTTCATTAACCAGTACATAAAAGCCCAATGAGAGAGTGCAATACAAGACCTCCTGTTGGGGAATAAGACAGGGCAGGTGATAGAAGTTTGTGTAAGTGAACACTTTGCATTTAGTGATCACATTAGAAACATTAGAGCATTAGAAAGTCTTTAACAAGAACAGGCCATTCGGCACAACAAAGCTTGCCAAATTCCGATTCACATAGTGTGTTGAAATAACTACCAAGTTTACATTTGGAAGTCCTTGGTACTTATAATGTCATCAGTTTCAAAGTAAATATGCAACGAGATAGGCCTGGTTTGCAGGTTGAAATTCTAAACTGCAGAAAGGGCAAATTTCATGCTATTAGAAAGGATCTGGCAAGTGTGGATTGGGACAGGTTGTTTTCTGACAAAGGAGTACTTAGTAAGCAGGAGCTCTTCAAAAGTGAAATCTTGAGAGTACTAAGTTTGTATATGTCTGTCAGAATAAAAGGTAAAGATAACAGGTCATTGCAGAGATATTTAAATCATTCTCAGTGATAGGTGAGTTACCAGAGGACTGGAGCATAGCCAGTGTTGTTCTGCTGTTTAAGAAAGACTCTAAAGATAAAACAGAAATTACAGACCAGTGACTCTGACATCAGTAGTGGGATAGTTATTGGAAGGTATTCTAAGGGACAGGATATACAAGTATTTGGTTAGATATGGACTGGTTAAGGATGGTCCGCATTGCTTTGAGTGTGGTAGGTCATGTCTAACCAATCTTAGAGTTTTTTGAGTAAGTTACCAGGAAAATTGATGAAGGCAAGGCAGTGGTTATTGTCTACATGCACGTTAGCAATGCATTCGACAAGGTCCTGCATGGGAGGTTGGTCAAGAAGGTTCAGTCACCCGACGTTCAAGATGAGGTAGAAATTGGCTTTGTAGGAGAAGCCTGAGATTGGTAGTAGATGGTTGCCTCCCTGACTGGAGGCTGCAGGGATCTGTGCTGGGGTCCATTGTTATTTGTCATCTATCTGAATGATCTAAATGATAATGTGGTTAATTGGATCAGCAAATTTGCAGATGACTCCTAGATTGGGGATGTAGTGGATAGTGAGGAAGGCAATCATGGCTTGCAGTGGTATCTGGATCAGCAGGAAAAAATGGGCTGAAAAATAGCAGATGAAATTTAATGCAGACAAGTGCGAGATGTTACACTTTGGTAGGACCAGCCAGGTCTTACTCAGTGAACAGTAGGGCACTGAGGTGTGTGTAGGACAAAGGGATCTGGGAATACATGTTCATAATTCTTTCAAAATGGCATTACAGGTAGGAAGGGTTGTAAAGAAAGCTTTTGGCACTTTGGCCTTCATAAATCAAAGTATTGAGTACAGGAGATGAGATATTACATTGAAGATGTACAAGAGTTTGGTGAGGCCTAATTTGGAGTATTGTGTGCAGTTTTGGTTACCTACCTACAGAAAAGAGGCAAATATCATTGAAAGAGAACAGAGAAAATTTACAAGGATGCTGCCAGGTCTGGAGGACCGGAGTTTTAAGAAAAGGTTGAATAAGTTAGGACTTTATTACTTGGAATGTAGGAGATTGAGAGGAGATTTGATAGAGGTATATGCAATTATGAGGGGTATAGATAGGATAAATACAAGCAGGCTTTTTCCTCTAAGATGGGGTAGGACTACAACCAGAGGTCATGGGTGAAGGGTGAAGGGTGAAAGATGAAAACTTTAAGGGGAACAGGTGGGGAAACTTTTTCTCTCAGAGGACATGACAATGTAGAATGAACTGCTAGCATAAGTGGTGCATACGAACTCAATTTCAACTTTTAAGAGAAGTTTGGATAGGTACATGGATGGTAGGGGTATGGAGGGCTATAGCTCTGAGGCAGGTTGATGTGGACAGGCAGTTTAAATAGTTAAGCATGGACTATATGGGCCAAAGGACCTGTTTCTATGCTGTACTCAGCATAGAAGGGTCAATAGGATAGCTCATAAATTGCCAACAAAGAGGGAAGAAAGGTAAGTTGCAGGAAAACTGGGAAGTGCTTTGTAATTTTTGCCCAAGATGACTAATGTTATATTGCAAATTCTGCAAAAAAGCAACACATTGTATGTTAATACACTTTTGTTTAATTACAAATTCCTTCTCCACCTTTTAACTGATCGCAGCTGTTTTGCATGAAACTTACATGTAGAGCACACTTTTCTCTGCACGTGTAAAATGAAATTGGGGTATAATCATGCATTGTTCTTATGCAAAAGAAGTGTTTAATCTGTCAGACTAGATTCATTCCTACGCTCCACTGAGAAATCAAGTTACGTTTTAGCGGCCTAAGTACATTGTTAGAGGATCAACTATGTAAATACAGGAATTGTGCTCCACAGTACCCCATGTATTACTCCAGTTCAAAGATGCATTTGTTCCTTTTCTTAGTTCTATAAGCATAGCAGTCCCCACCCCAACCTACGTAACTGGGGTAACGCATATCCGAAAATGCACACCATCCTTGTTCGAATACCAGCAACTAATCTCCAGGGGCTCAGCACTGCAGTAACATATTGACCAAATTAATTATTGGATTAACCTGATGACTCAGAGAGGACAGAACCATTTTCATTCAGCCTCTCCCTTCCTGCAGAGTTTTGATTGCTGTTCTGATGCCACCGATACTCTAGAGTTTCACAGATATCTATTATGTTCCTGTGACTTGTTCAACTGGCCATTCTTCATCTTTAACCCACTCAGTCATCCAGTTAAACCCATTTCTACCTTTAAAAGCTTTATTCTTGCTTAAAATCAAGATTCCTGGATGATTTCCGTAGTATTCCAAACGCTGTGGGCATTTTCCTGGAGTTTCCTGTCCATGACTTCTCATCTCCAATTGCCCATCTCAAAAGGAGAGTTCTTCTATATTTTGCTGTAAGCAACTCAGGAGAAAAATTCTTCTGGGCATCAAATTTATATCTGCATTTCATCTCTATTTGAACACTTTTGATATAAAACTATTTGAGAGGGGAAGTGGGTTTACTTGACTGGCAGTCAGGGAGTGTAGAGTTGAGTCAGAAGCCTGTCAGGGTGGACTTGTCAGGTGAGTGATAGTGGAGGCATTGGGGTGACACAATTCAGAGGTACAAGGTCAAGTGATAAATCCAGTCAGCATTCAGTGTGAGGTGAGAAATGACAGGTAACTGGGAGGTGGGTGAAGGTCAGAATGCAGCCTAACCTAAAATATCTCCAGAACATACAAGGTACAAAGCTTTGTACACTGAAAATGACTGGTGAGAATTATTAGTACTGTATGTAAATTATTGAACAACGGTTGTGAAACAGTATCCTCACTTCCAGTCATGGAAAGTACAGCAAGGGAACAGGCCCTTCTGCCCATCTAGCCCATGCATTTAAATTACCTACTCCCATCGACTTGCAATGAGACCATAGCCCTCTATATCCCTACCATCCATGTACCTATCCAAACTTCACTTGAACATTGCAATCGAGCTCGCATGCACTAGTTGTACTGACAGCTCATTCCACACTCTCACGACCCTCTGAGTGAAGAAGTTTCCCCTCATGTTTCCCTTAAAGTTAGACCATAAGACCATAAACATAGGAGCAGAAGTAAGCCACTCAGCCCATCGAGTTTGCTCCACCATTTCATCATGGCTGATCCCATACATCTGCCCTCTCACCATATCCCTTGATACCCCAACCAATCAGGAAACTATCAACTTCTGCTTTGAATATTCCCATGGACTTGGGCTCCAGCGCAGTCTGTGGCAGAGCATTCCACAGATTCACCACTCTGACTAAAAAAAATCCTCCTTAATTTTGTTCTAAAAGGAAGATCAACCCTCAATTTTAAGGCTGTACCCTCTAGTTCTAGATACCCCCATCAGAGGAAACATCCTCTCCACATCCATATTTTCTAGTCCTTTCAACATTCACTAGGTTTCAAAGAGATCCCCACATATTCTTCTGAATTCTAGTGAGTATAGGCCCAAAGTTGCCAAACTTAAGTGATATTTTCCTGTCTTCTTAAAGGGACATAATATTCATTAACCTGCTCCAGGCACAATTATTTGAATGAAGTGAAATACCCAAAGGTAGGTTATAATTAATAGCACCTTGCTCAATCTAGGCATTCAGTAATGCATTAAAAATATCATCCAAATTAATTAATAAATTAACCTGATGACTCAGAAGAAAGAATAATTTGCATTTAACTTCCCCTTTCCTGCAGCTGTATTGCTAGTTATATTGTTTGTGTTGGCAAGTCAATGGTTCATAATTTATTCTGCTTTTTCGTGGTGCTCCTTTAACATTTGAATAATCTGTTGAGTCTTAAATTTTATTGCTGTTCTGAAGCCATTGTCCCTCTCTTGTGGCTTCACAGACATTGATTATATTCCAGTACAGTACCTTATTTAACTGGCCATTCTTCATGTTAAATCCATTCAGCCATCCAATTAAACTTATTTCTATCTATACAAGCCTTATTGTTGCTTGAAATCAAAATTTCTGGATGTACCTTAATGTTCCCAACTTTGCTGGGAATTTTTCTGGAGTTTCCTGTCAAAGACCTCTAATTTCTAATTGCCCATCTCACAGGAACCGTTTTTCTATATGTTTAAAATTAATAATATGCTTAAACATAGTATAATGAATAAACAGACGTGTTCAAAGGAAAGGGAACAACCAGTCAACATTGCCAAATCCCTTTGAGTTTCTAGTTGGTGTCTGGCAGCAGGATCCAGAAGATTATTTCCTCCTGGACATTCCTTGAGTGTTGTCAATAGAATCTGTCCCTGGGTGATGGATGCCTGTCTTACGGAAATTATTAAATGTGAACGAGCTCCCACAATCTTATTAAATTCAAAAGTCTGATATACGGGTATATATTCTTTCTTACAAGTGGTAGAGCTAGTTTTCTCTCTTGCTTCCGTGTTTGAGGTTTTCATTTATTATCAATCTTAAGAGCTTTGGATGCCATCCTTTATAATACTGTGACATACGATTACCATCTCCAGTGATTTCTAACTATGAACGTCTGTAAAAGCAGAACCTGATCATGACTTGAGGATGAGCCCTCTCTGACCTTGAGAGCAAGGGTAGTGCCTCACTTGCCCCTATGGGTGAGATCACTTAGGCTCGGGTGAACTACCTGTTTTACAGGGTAGGGGTGGAGCTGATTTTATTTTTTTAACTTTAGCCATATATCCTGGGGCAGGCAATGTGTGCTTTTGCAGTAATTATTTATTTTGTATCATATGGTAATTCTTACGTCTTGCGCAGTACTGCTGCTGCAAAACAACAAATTTCAAAACGTGTCGGTGATAACAGACCAGGTTCTGATTCTGTCAATTGTGGCTGAGACACCCTCAATCATCTTATATTTTCTTGTTCACAGCTAGAAAAAATTCTGCAAAGAACATTTACAAGGACATTACAGGGATTTGAAGAGCTGAGTTATTAGGAAAAATTGAATAGGTTAGGACTTTATTCCCCGGAGCATAGGAGAATGAGGGGAGATTTGGTCAAAGTATACAAAATTATAAGGGGTAAATGCAAATAGGCTTTTTTTCCCTTGAGGTTGGTTGACACTAGGACTAGAGATCATGATTGAAGGGTGAAAAGACTTAAGGGGAATGTGAAGGGAACTTCTCCACTCAGAGCTTGGCAAGAGCGTGGAATGAGCTGCCAGTGGGAGAGTGAACAGCCAGAAGTTGTGGTCCATGTAGGTACCAATGACGTGAGTAGGATGAGTAACGAGGTTCTGCATAGGGAGTTCAGGGAGTTAGGTGGTAAGTTAATGGGCAGGACCTCCAGGGTTGTGATCTCAGGATTGCTACCCATGCCACAGCTAGTGAGGCCAGAACCAGGAAGATTATACAGTTTAATATGTGGCAAAAGAGTTGGTGAATGAGGCAGGGTGTAAGATTTCTGTATCGTTGGTCTCTCTTCCAGGGAAGGTAGGGCCTTGACAGAAGGGATGGCTTACACCTGAACTGGAGGGGGCTAATATCCTAGTGGGAAGGTTTGTTAATGTTGTACTGGGGTTTAAACTGGAGTTGAAAAGGGATGGGAACCAGTGTGCCGGAACAGTTATTGGAGAAATTCTAGAGCCAGATGTTGGTCAGACTTCAGACAAAGTTAAGAATCAAAAGATTGTGCATGCTGCAACAAAACAGAAAAAAGAGTGAATACAGGACTGAAAGTGTTGAATCTGAATGCTGCAGCATACGGAATGAGGTAGGTGAACTTGCAGCACAGTTGCAGGTCGGCAGGTATCACAAAATCATGGCTGAAAGATTATAGCTGGAAGCTTAATGTCCAAAGTTACATATTGCATCGAAAGGATAGCCAGGAAGACAGATGGGGCAGCGTTACTCTGTTGGTAAAAAATGAAATCAAATCATTAGGTTGGATTGGAAGGTGTTGAATCATTGTGAATAGAGCTAAGGAACTGCAAGGGTAAATAAACTCTAATGGGAGTTGTATACAGACCCACAAACAGTAGTAAATACGCGGCCTACAAAATTACAAAAGGAGATAGAAAATGCATGCCAAAAGGGCATGTTACAATAATCATGGGGGACTTCAATATGCAGGAAAATCAGTTGGTGCTGGATTACAGGAGGGGGAGTTCCTAGAGTGCCTACAAGATGGCTTTAAATGGCTTTTTAGAGCAGCTGCTGGTTGAGCCCATGAGAGGATCAGATTTTCTGGATTGGATGTTGTGCAATGAACCAGAATTGATTAGAGAGCTTAAGGTAAAAGAACCCTGAGGTGTAAGTGATCATAATGTGATCGAATTCACCCTGAAATGTGAGAAGGAGAAGCTAAACTCAGATGTATCAGTATTACAGTGGAGTAAAGGGAATTACAGAGGCATGAGAGAGGAGCTGGCCAGAACTGATTGGAAAAGAATACTGGCAGGGATGATGGCAGAATAGCAATAGCTGGAATTTCTGCAAGCAATTTGGAAGGCACAGGATATGTACATTCCAAAGAGGAAGAAGGAAGAAGACCATCTGCACAAGGCAGGGCCAAGGACAAGGTCTCTGAGCTTCCTGTCGAGCCTGGATGGAATTATGGTGTTGAATTATGATTATAATGTTGTTATGAAGATAGGTGGAGGGGCAGGTAGTTTTGAGGAAGTAGAGAGACTACAGAAGCACTTAGAGGATTAGGAGAATGGGCAAAGAAACGGCGGATGGAATATTGTGTTGGGAAGTGTATGGTCATGTACTCTGGTAGAGGAAATGAAAAGGTTGACTATTTTTTAAATGGAGAGAAAATATGAAAAACTGAGATGGAAAGGGACTTGGGACTCCTTGTGCAGGATTCCCTGAAGGTTAATTTGCAGGTTGAGTCTGTGATGAGGAGGGTAATTGCAATATTAGTATTCATTTCAAGAGGAATGGAATTTAAAAGCAAGGATGTAATGTTGATACTTTAAAAGCACTGGTAAGGCCTTAATTTGAGTATCATGAGCAGATCTGGGCCCCTTATCTTTGAAAGGATGTGCTGAAATTGGAGAAGGTTCAAAGGAGGTTCATGAAAATGATTCCAGGATTGAACAGCTTGTCATATGAAGAGTGTTTGATGGCTCTGGGCCCGTATTCATTAGGATTCAGAAGAATGAGTAGTGACCCCATTGAAACCTACTGAATGGTGAAAGGCCCTGAGAGGGTGGATGTGGAGAGGACATTTCCTACGGTGGGAGAGTCTAAGATTCTGGGCACGACCTCAGAATGGAGGGACATCCTTTTAGAATGGAGATAAGGAGGAATTTCTTTAGCAGAGAGTGGAGAATCTGTGGAAATTTTTGCCACAGGCAACTGTGGAGGCGAAGTCTTTATGTATATTTAAAGTAGGGTTGATAGATTCTTGATTGGTCAGGGCATGAAGGAATACTGGGAGAAGGCAGGAGATTGGGGCTGGGAGGAAAATTGGATCAGCCATGATGAAATGGCAGAGCAGATTTGATAGACCAAATGGCCTAGTTCTGCTCCTGTATCTAATGGTCTTATGGAAGTGGTAGATGTGGGTTAGATTTCAACATTTAAGAAATATTTGGATAGGTACCTGGATGGGAGGGTTATGGAGGGCTATGCTCTTTATGCAGGTTGATGGGACTAGGCAGCATAATAGTTTGGCATGGACTAGATGGGCTGAATTTCCAGTTTCTGTGCTGTAGTGCTACATCAGTCTATAACTATGATTATACTAAAGCACAAAGTTTCCCAACCATCCTGTAGAGTGTTTGGTTTCTCTGTGTTCATGGACCTGAGCAGAGGTCTGAATCGTTAATTAGACCATAAGACATAGGAGCAGAATTAGGCCATTCAGCCCATTGAGTCTGCTCTGCTATCCCATCATGGCTAATCCCAGATCCCACTCAACTCAATGCACCTGCCTTCTTGCCATATCCTTTGATGCCCTGACCAATCAGGAAACTATCAATTTTCGCTGTAAATATACCCATGGTCTTGGCATCCACAGCTGTCTGTGACAGAACATTCTACAGATTCACTACTCTCTGGCTAAAAAATGTCCTCCTTACCTCTGTTCTAAAGGGTCATCCCTCAATGCTGAGGCTGTGCCCTCTAGTTCTGGTCATCCCCACCATAGGAAACATCCTCTCCACATCCACCTTATCTAGTCCTTTCAACATACGGTAGTTTTCAGTGAGATCCCCCACATTCTTCTAAATTTCAATGAGTACAGGCCCAAAGCTGCCAAATACTCCTCACATGTTAACCCCTTCATTCCCAGCATCATCCCTGTGAGCCTCCTCTGGACTCCCTCCAATGACAACACATCCTTTCAGAGATAAAACTGTCGACAATACTCCAAATGCAGCCTGACTAGTGTTTCATTAAGTCTCAGTGTTATCTCCTTGTTTTATATTCTATTCCCCTTGAAATAAATGCCACCGTTATATTTGCCTTCTTTAGCACAGACTCAACCTGTGAATTAACCTTCTGGGAGTCTTGCACAAGGACTCCTCAGTCCTTTTGCACCTCTGATGTTTGAATTTTCTCCCCATTTAGATAATCTGCTCTTTTGTTCCTGTTACCAAGATGCATTATCGTCCATTTCCCAACACTGTACTCTATCTGCCACTTTTTTCCCCATTCTTCCAATCTGTCTAACTCCTGTTGCAATTGCATTGCTTCCTCAGCACTACCTTTGCCTCCACTTATCTTCATATCGTCTCCAAACTTTGCCAACATCATTTCCATTAACTAAATCACTGACAAACAACGTTACAAGTAGCAGTCCCAACACTGACCCCTGAGGAACACCACTGGTCACTGGCAGCCAGCCAGAAAAGACCCCTTTTATTCCCACTTGCTGCCTCCTGCCTGTCAGCCGTTCATTCCTCTATCCATGCCAGTATCTTTCCTGTAATGCCATGGGATTTTATCTTGTTAAGCAGCCTCATGAGTGGCACCTTATCAATTACCTTCTGAAAATCCAAGTAAATGACATACACTGCCTTTCCCTTGTCCACCCTGCTTGTTACTTCCTTGAAGAACTCTAACAGAAACTCAAACTCCCATTACAGAATCCATGCTGACCTTGACTTATTTTATCATTAGTCTCCAAGTACCCCAAAACCTCATCCTTAATAATGGACTCCAACACTATCCCAACCACTGAAGTTAGGCTAACAGGCCTATAATTTCCTTTCTTTTATCTTCCTCCCTTCTTAAGGAGTGGAGTGACATTTGAAAATTTCCAGTCCTCTGGAACCATGCCAGAATTAAATGATTCTTGAAAGATCATGACCGATGTATCTGTTATCTCTGCAGCAATCTCTCTCAGGACTCTGGGATGTAGTCCTTCTGGTCCAGGTGACTTACCACCTTAAGACCTTTCAGTTTGCCTCGCACTTTTTCCTTTGTAATAGCAATGGCACTCATTCCTGCTCCCTCACAATCACAGACCTCTGGCACACTGCTACTGTCTTCCACAGTGAAGACTGTTGAAAAGTACTTATTAAGTTCATCCGACATTTCTTTGTCCCCTATCTTTTCCAGTGGTCCAGTATCAACTCTCACCCCCATTTTCTCCTTATATAACTGAAAACTCTTTCAATATCCTGCGTTATATTATTGCCCAGTTTGCTCTCATATTTCACCTTTTCTCTTCTTATGGCTTTTTAGTTGCGTTTTGTTGGATTTAAAAAAAACTTCCCAATCATCCAACTTTCCAATCACCTTTGGTTCATATCCATCTCAGTGCAGTTATCAAAGCCTAGCTGGAGTTAAAGAGCATTCCCTGGATTGAACCAACATGTAGGTTGCCAAATTATCCATGTTATTATTACAACAAACAAGACCAAGCCATAAGCCCTGTGACCACCTTCCTTCACAATGGATGCAAAGACCCTAAATTGCTATCGTGGAAACCGGCAGGTATTTTAATCCTCAATTAACAGCACTAAAACAATAATCTGGAGATTATTACACTGTTAATTGCAAATTGGCTGTTGCATTTCCTACAATAAAATTGTCATTACATTTCAATATTATTGCCTTGACTATTAAGTACTCTAGCATCTCCTGAGGGCAGGGAAAGTGATGTGTAAACACTAGAATTTCTTTCTTCTTGTATCTGGAATAATTTGTTAGTGAAAAATCTGATAGATATATATAAAGGTGCAAATTGCAATAGCAAATGAGTTGCATAGTTTTAACGTTAGCGAGTTGTTAAATACCAATGGAGCTTCCAGTACTTTACTTCTAAATAAATGCCTTCTGCTCAATTTTATCGTAATATTGTATGACCATATGCATTTTGGCATATTTTAGTTGATAAGTTCGATTTGGAAATATTAGAAATTTGAACAGAAATGCTGTTTTCTTTTGATCTCGGTAATATCCAAATGAAACTTTCACAGTTAGGGGCTGTAAGGATTACTTCTCCCTTTCTCCTCCTGCTCCTCTTGTTCTGAGCTCTTTGCCATGAGGCTGGTCGCAAGAGCTGAGGAGGTCATACATCCTTCAACCCTAACAGGTACTGGATGCTCCTTGGGAGCAGCGTTTGAACCCAGGGTTGTGTGTAACGACATGTTATTGGCCATACGTTTCTTGCCCATATGTAGGTTGGCAACACCAGTCACGTGGTACGACTGTCATCCAGTGGTCAGTTTTCAATTGTTATAGAGGCTCAGCCAGCATAACGAACTGCTGCATAATGAGCGCATCAAGGCCACTTCCTCTGTCTCAGGCATTGACTGTGGGATCACTGAGGGGTGGTTCTGATATAAAACTTAGAAAATGGAACAATAGAGCACAGGCCCTTCGGCCTGCAATGCATGATTCAGATTCAGATTCCAATTCACTTATCACATATACATCAAGACACACAGTGAAATGTGTCGCTTGCATTAGCAATCAACACACACGTTGATGTGCCAATCCCTGGGTGTGCTGGTTGTTAACACATTCTGATGCCAACGTAGTGAGACTACAATGTTCCAGAGCAGAACACGGGCAGCAGTCGCAAAACAGGCCCCTCTCCCATCCACCTCGACAGGGTCCAGCAAAACGGGCCTCTCTCCCATCCACCTCGACAGGGTCCAGCAAAACAGGACCCTCTCCCATCCACCTCGACAGGGTCCAGCAAAACGGGCCCCTCTCCCATCCACCCCGACAGGGTCCAGCAAAACGGGCCCCTCTCCCATCCACCCAGACAGGGTCCAGCAAAACGGGACCCTCTCCCATCCACCCCGACAGGGTCCAGCAAAACGGGACCCTCTCCCATCCACCCCGACAGGGTCCAGTAAAACGGGACCCTCTCCCATCCACCCCGACAGGGTCCAGCAAAACGGGACCCTCTCCCATCCACCCCGACAGGGTCCAGCAAAACGGGACCCTCTCCCATCCACCCCGACAGGGTCCAGCAAAACGGGCCCCTCTCCCATCCACCCCGACAGGGTGCAGCAAAACAGGACCCTCTCCCATCCACCCCGACAGGGTCCAGCAAAACGGGCCCCTCTCCCATCCACCCCGACAGGGTCCAGCAAAACGGGCCCCTCTCCCGTCCACCCCGACAGGGTCCAGCAAAAGGGGCCCCTCTCCCGTCCACCCCGACAGGGTCCAGCAAAACGGGCCCCTCTCCCGTCCACCCCGACAGGGTCCAGCAAAAGGGGCCCCTCTCCCGTCCACCCCGACAGGGTCCAGCAAAACGGGCCCCTCTCCCGTCCACCCCGACAGGGTCCAGCAAAACGGGCCCCTCTCCCATCCACCCCGACAGGGTCCAGCAAAACGGGCCCCTCTCCCGTCCACCCCGACAGGGTCCAGCAAAACGGGCCCCTCTCCCATCCACCCCGACAGGGTCCAGCAAAACGGGACCCTCTCCCGTCCACCCAGACAGGGTCCAGCAAAACGGGCCCCTCTCCCATCCACCCCGACAGGGTCCAGCAAAACGGGACCCTCTCCCATCCACCCCGACAGGGTCCAGCAAAACGGGACCCTCTCCCATCCACCCCCACAGGGTCCAGCAAAACGGGACCCTCTCCCATCCACCCCGACAGGGTCCAGCAAAACGGGCCCCTCTCCCATCCACCTCGACTGGGTCCAGCAAAACGGGCCCCTCTCCCATCCACCTCGACTGGGTCCAGCAAAACGGGCCCCTCTCCCATCCACCCCGACAGGGTGCAGCAAAACGGGACCCTTTCCCATCCACCCCGACAGGGTCCAGCAAAACGGGACCCTTTCCCATCCACCCCGACAGGGTCCAGCAAAACGGGACCCTCTCCCATCCACCCCGACAGGGTCCAGCAAAACGGGCCCCTCTCCCATCCACCCCGACAGGGTCCAGCAAAACGGGCCCCTCTCCCATCCACCCAGACAGGGTCCAGCAAAACCGGAGGACTGGGAAGCTTTTAAAGAGCAACAGAAGATAACAAAAAAGGCAATACGCCAAGAAAAAATGAGGTACGAAGGTAAACTAGCCAAGAATATAAAGAAGAATAGTGAAAGCTTCTTTAGGTATGTGAATAGCAAAAAAATAGTTAGAACCAAAATTGGGCCATTGAAGACAGAAACGGGTGAATTTATTATGGGGAACAAGGAAATGGCAGATGAGTTGAACAGGTACTTTGGATCTGTCTTCACTAGGGAAGACACAAACAATCTCCCAGATGTAATAGTGGCCAAAGGAATTAGGGTAAAGGATGAACTGAAGGAAATTTATATTAGGCAAGAAACGGTGTTGGATAGACTGTTGAGTCTGAAGGTTGATCAGTCCCCGGGACCTGATGGTCTGCATCCCAGGGTACTTAAAGAGGTGGCTCTAGAAATCGTGGATGCATTGGTAATCATTTTCCAATGTAATATAGATTCAGGAACAGTTCCTGCTGATTGGAGGGTGGCTAATGTTGTCCCACTTTTCAAGAAAGGAGGGAGAGAGAAAACAGGGAATTATAGACCGGTTAGCCTGATGTCAGTGATGAAAAAGATGCTGGAGTCAATTATAAAAGAGGAAATTACGACACATTTGGATAGCAGTAGAAGGATCAGTCCGAGTCAGCATGGATTTATGAAGGGAAATTCATGCTTGACTAATCTTCTGGAGTTTTTTGAGGATGTAACTATGAAAATGGACAAAGGAGAGCCAGTGGATGTAGTGTACCTGGACTTCCAGAAAGCTTTTGATAAAGTCCCACATAGGAGATTAGTGGGCAAAATTAGGGCACATGGTATTGGGGGCAGAGTACTGACATGGATTGAAAATTGGCTGGCTGACAGGAAACAAAGAGTAGTAATTAACGGGTCCCTTTTGGAATGGCAAGCTGTGACCAGTGGGGTACCGCAAGGTTCGGTGCTGGGACCGCAGCTGTTTACAATATACATTAATGATTTAGATGAAGGGATTAAAAGTAACATTAGCAAATTTGCTGATGGCACAAAGCTGTGTGGCAGTGTGAAATGTCAGGAGGATGTTATGAGAATGCAGGGTGACTTGGACAGGTTGGGTGAGTGGGCAAATGTATGGCAGATGCAGTTTAATGTGGATAAATGTGAGGTTATCCACTTTGGTGGCAAGAACAGGAAGGCAGATTACTATCTAAATGGAGTCGTTAGGAAAAGGGGAAGTACAACGAGATCTAGGTGTTCTTGTACATCAGTCAATGAAAGCAAGCATGCAGGTACAGCAGGCAGTGAAGAAAGCTAATGGCGTGCTGGCTTTTATAACAAGAGGAATTGAGTATAGGAGTAAAGAGGTCCTACTGCAGCTGTACAGGGCCCTGGTGAGACCACACCTGGAGTATTGTGTGCAGTTTTGGTCTCCAAATTTGAGGAAGGACATTCTTGCTATTGAGGGAGTGCAGCGTAGGTTCACAAAGTTAATTCCCGGAATGGCGGGACTGTCATATGTTGAAAGATTGGAGCGACTGGGCTTGTATAGACTGGAATTTAGAAGGCTGAGAGGGGATCTGATTGAAACATAGAAGATTATTAAGGGATTGGACACACTGGAGGCAGGAAGCATGTTCCCACTGATGGGTGAGTCCAGAACTAGAGGCCACAGTTTAAGAATAAGGGGTAGGCCATTTAGAACAGAGATGCGGAAAAACTTTTTCACCCAGAGAGTGGTGGATATGTGGAATGCTCTGCCCCAGAAGGCAGTGGAGGCCAAGTCTCTGGATGCATTCAAGAGAGAGTAAGATAGAGCTCTTATAGATAGCGGGGTCAAGGGATATGGGGAGAGGATAAGGAACAGGGTGCTGATTGTGTACGATCAGCCATGATCACAGTGAATGGCAGTGCTGGCTAGAAGGGCCAAATGGCCTACTCCTGCAACTACTGTCTATTGTCTATTATTGGATGAGATCTTAAATCAAGTTTAAAGCAAAATATTCTGTGGCATTATTTCAAGGAAGAGCGTAGGAATCCATTTCAGACAAATTTATCCCTAAGCCAACAACACAACACTGAAGCAGATGAGCTGGCCAACCCAAGAGACTGCCAAAGGTGGAAGAAGATTCTGTGGGTCCACGTAGGAAAGTGGTCCTATCAGGTTGAGACTGTCCAGTTTCTGAATCCTGAGCTTGTGAAAAGGACAGAATAAATTTATGCTCTTATTTGTTCATGTAGAGTTTCCCCTAGAGTAGAATAAATGTTAATAATATCATCGGAAGTGCAGGAAAACTGCAACAGGTGACTGATTCTTTATTTGATGCCATAAACCAAGCTAGAGCCCCAATGATAACGATTAAGAACAAAACTGTTTCTTGCCACAGAGTAGATAAGAGACGAAAATGATTGTTACTCTGGATCTGATGCAGCATAAAAAGAGACTGTAAGACATTAGGAGCAGAATGATAATAAGCAGAACACATAGAGAACATAATAAATATAAGATCAATCCTCTAAAGTGAAATGTACATGTCACTGTTTGAGTTGGGGCATTTATCCACTAGCTCTGCTGCAGGTGGATTAAAAGTAACTTTGACTAAGAGTTCAATGATGCTGTATTTGCCAAGCTTTGCTTAACTGAAATCCCAGACTAGAATTGAAAACTTGTGTTATTATTTGGAGTATGAGAAGCCACTGTATTCTGCGCACTGCCATACTGGCAAAGGTGCATTTATCTCTCAATTGGCAGTGTGTTGTGGAAGTTATTTAGTGAGTGTAAGGAGAGCTTAAACTCACTGTTCATTAAGGACACCCTTTCAGGGCGACGCTTCCTGTGTGACACAGGTGCTCAAGTGAGCGTGCTGCCAGCATCGTCTGTCAATAAAGCAAAGTGCGATGAAACGTTGTTGGAGGTTGCCAGTGCCACCAACATTCAGACCTACGGGGCACAATGGCTGACGCTCTGCTTCAGTGGGCAACGTTACACATGGGACTTCATCCTGGCTAAAGTGTCCAGACCTTTGCTCGGTGCAGGTTACCTGTGTGCCCAAGGACCATCAGGCGATCTTGAGAAGCGCCAGCTTGTGCATGTCAAGGTCTTTGGGTCCTTACTCTGCTTCCCCAGTAAGTTCCCCACGTTGACTCTGCGAAGCACATACACCACTGCACGCGAGTTTACCCGACTGCGGGGCGAGTTCCCAAACCTCACCAAGACCACATTCTCCACTACAGTCACAAAACATGGGGCTCAACACCACACTTCCACAACTGGCCTGCCAGTGCACGCCGCATGTGTAGACTGGACCCGCAAAAGCTGGCAACTGCGAAGGCCGAGTCTGCCAACATGGAAAGACTTGGCATTGTACGCTGGTTGAATATCCCCGGGGCTTCGCCCGCTGTGTGGGTCGTAAGTCCAGTGGTGGTTGCCACCCACATGGCGATTACTGACGCCTTAACAAGATGGTTACACGGTCCTGCACGTCTAAAACCTTTTGGCACGTTTAGCCGGAAAGTTCACTTTTTCCCAAAGTAAATCTAGTTAGGGGCTACCATCGGGTGCCTGTGCGTTTGGAGGACATTCCAAAAATGGCCATGATAACCCCATTTGGCCTTTGAGTTTCTGTGCGTGCTGTTTGGGCTGAAAAATGCAGCACAGACTTTCCAACAGCTGATTAAAAGATTTAGATTTTCCTTCTGTTTACCTGGGAGACATACTTGTCTGCCAGTGCATCCAAATCTGAAGCCGTATCTCATCTCCGCACACTTTTGTTGATTATTAACCCTATTACATGCCAATGTGGGTTGTCAATCATCCACTTTCTCAGCCATCGCATCTCTGCAGAAGGTGCGAAACCCCTCCCATCAAAAGTAGCTGCTGTTACGGATTTCTCACCACCCCGCACTACTAAAAAACTAGAGGAGTTTTTAGGCATGGTGAATTTCAATCACCGCTTTATTCTGCAAGCTGCTGAAATTGCTCTTCCCCCTGTATAGTGTGTTTAAACTCAATTACTCTAATCATGTGCTAGACTGGTCAGTGGACACGACCAGGGAATTTGATGATACAAATGAGCTCTTTCCAAAGCAACTCTACCTGCGCACCTGCTCCCCAGTGCACCCATTCCCCAGTGCACCCGCTCCCCAGTGCACCCCCTCCCCAGTGCACCCGCTCCCCAGTGCACCCACTCCCCAGTGCACCCGCTCCCCAGTGCACCCACTCCCCAGTGCACCCATTCCCCAGTGCACCCCTCCCCAGTGCACCCATTCCCCAGTGCACCCCCTCCCCAGTGCACCCGCTCCCCTGTGCACCCATTCCCCAGTGCACCCCCTCCCCAGTGCACCCGCTCCCCAGAGCACCCCCTCCCCAGTGCACCCATAGCCATTGCTACTGACACTCAGACCGTGCTGTGGGTGCTGCGCACAAACAGATGGTCGGAGGCATGTTGTAGCCACTCACTTTCTTCAGCCAGCAGCTCCGTCCCCCTGAAAGGAAATAGAGCACGTTTGACCGTGAGCTTCTCGGTTGTTTTGTTTTCTTCTAGAGGGTTGCCATTTCACAGTGTTCATTGACCACAAACCCCTCGTGCACGCGATGTCCAAAATGTCCGACCCTTGTTCTGCATGGCAGCAACATCACCTGGCCTACGTATCCGAGTCCTCTTCCCCCGTCCCGTGGTTTCACGCACCATGCTGGATTGTACCACCAGGTGGCCAGACGTCATCCCTCTGGTATCGACGATGGTCACAGACATGGCTTGGGCGTTCATCAGTTTGGTTTGCCAACCCACCTGGTATTTCCTCTGATCACAGTCCCCAACTCATATCAGACGTCTGTGCTGCGAAGGCCCATACCTCGTTGTTAGGCCACATCACTCTACAGTGTATCACCCGCAGTCCAATGGCCTATGTGAGTGGTTTCACCGCTCCTTAAAGACTGCTCTGAGGGCTTCCCTGACCAATGAGTGTTGGCATGATCATCTACCCTGGGTCCTGATGGGGCTCAGAACTGCTCCAAAACAGGACCTGCAGCCGTCCACGGCTGAGTTGATATACGGACAGCCATTATGAGTGCCAGGTGATTTCATTCCTGACACCGTGACTGTCTAGTCCACCTCTCAACGGCGGTCCACCTCCTCAGTAAATTCAATTCCTTTGCACCTATTCCTACCACCCATCATGGCGTACAGCACTCCTGGGTTCATGTTGACCTCCATTTTTCCCATTTGTTTTTGTCTGCCCCCTTATGATGGCAAGGTCTGCATTTTGGAACAGAGAGAAAAGCCTTTGATTATAGACAAGGGATAAACCCGAATGTGTTTCGGTATCTCAGTTTAAACTGGGCCAACAAGATCTGGAGGAACTCGCGACCATGCCCCTGCTGTCTCGACGTGACCGTGAGTGTGTCAACACAACTCTGGAGGAGCCAGAGGCCTCTGCTGTTCCTCCACCCATGGATCATCGGACCCCAGCCGAGCGGCTTGTCCAAGCTCCAGACAGGCTCACAATGGGGGTGGTGGGGTGGGGAGGAAGTCTGTGGGGTAATGTAGTCAGTGGAGATGTACATAATTCACAACCACCAACAGCGAGTTAGGGTTCACTTTAAGTCCCTGGCCTGATGTGAAGCAATTTGTGTTCAGTGTTTGAGGTATAATAAATGAGTTGCTACTGTTTTGCTTAAAATCTGCAGATGTTGGAAATCCAAAGCACCACACACAAAATGTTGGAGGAACTCAGCAGCCCTGACGGCGTCTATGGAAAAGAGTAAACAGTTGACATTTTAGGCCAAGAACAAATGCCCCACCTGCCCCTACACCTGCCCCTCACTACCATTCAGGGCCCCACACAATCCTTCCAGGTGAGTCTGCTGGGGTCATCCACTGTATCCGATACCCCCAGTGTGGCCTCGTTTATATCGTGGAGTCCCGACGTAGATTGGGAGACTGCTTTGCCGGGCACCTTTGCTTCATCTGCCACAACAAGCAGGATCTTCCGGTGGCCGCCCATTTCCATTCTATTTCTCATTCCCATTCTGCCATGTCAGTCCATGGCCTCCGCTATCGCCATGACGAGGCCTCACTCAGGTTGGAGGAACAACACTTTATATTCCATCTATATAGCCTCGAACCTGATGGCATGAGTGTCGATTTCTCAAACTTTTGATAATTGCCCCTCCCCCGCCTCCTCTCTTTCAGCATTCCCTATTCCTGCCTTCCTCTCTCACCTTATCTCCTTACGTCACCTCATCACCTTTCTCTGGCGCTCCTTTCCTGTCCATGGTCTTCTGTTCTCTTTTGTCAGATTCCCCCCTTCTCCAGCACTTTATCTCTTTCATCAATCAATTTCCCAGCTCTTCACTTCACCCTCTCCCTCTCTCCTGGTTTCACCTATCACCTACCACCTTGTACTCCATCCTCCATGGAAAGTTCTGAGAGGTACAGATAAGGTAAGTGCAAGCAGGCTTTTTCCAGTGAGGTCGAGTGAGCCAACAACTAGAGGTCGTGGGTTAAGAGTGAAAGGTGAAAAGTTTAAGAGGACCATGAAGGGAAAGTTCTTCACTCTAGGGTCATGAAAGTGTGGAATGAGTTGCCAGCACAAGTGGTGCATGTGGCTCAGTTTCAACATTTAAGTCAAGTTAGGTACATGGATGGTAGAGGAATGGAAGGCAGGTCGATAGGAATAGGCAGTTTAAGTGGTTTCAGCATGGATTAGATCAGTTGAAGGCCTGTTTCTGTGCTTACTTTTCAAGTCAAGTCACTTTTATTGTCATTTCGACCATAACTGCTATGTACAGTACATAGTAAAAATGAGACAACGTTTCTCCGGACCATGGTGTTACATGACACAGTACAAAAACTAGACTGAACTACGTAAAAAAAAACACAGAGAAAGCTACACTAGACTACAGACCTACACAGGACTGCATAAAGTGCAAAAAAACAGTGCAGGCATTACAATAAATAATAAACAGGACAGTAGGGCAAGGTGTCAGACGAGGCTCTGGGTATTGAGGAGTCTGATAGCTTGGGGGAAGAAACTGTTACATAGTCTGGTCGTGAGAGCCCGAATGCTTCGGAGCCTTTTCCCAGATGGCAGGAGGGAGAAGAGTTTGTATGAGGGGTGCATGGGGTCCTTCATAATGCTGTTTTCTTTGCAGATGCAGCGTGTAGTGTAAATGTCTGTAATGGCAGGAAGAGAGACCCTGATGATCTTCTCAGCTGACCTCACTATCCGCTGCAGGGTCTTGCGATCCGAGATGGTGCAATTTCTGAACCAGGCAGTGATGCAGCTGCTCAGGATGCTCTCAATACAACCCCTGTAGAATGTGGTGAGGATGGGGGGTGGAAGATGGACTTTTTTCAGCCTTCGCAGAAAGTAGAGACGCTGCTGGGCTTTCTTGGCTATGGAGCTGGTGTTGAGGGACCAGGTGAGATTCTCCGTCAGGTGAACACCAAGAAATTTGGTGCTGTTTACGATCTCTACTGAGGAGCCGTCGATGTTCAGCGAGGAGTGGTCGCTCCATGCCCTCCTGAAGTTAGCAACCATCTCTTTTGTTTTGTTCACATTAAGAGACAGGTTCTGTGACAGGTTTCTATGACTCTATAATGGAATACTTACTGTGTAATCTATGAAAAGTCACAGTTATTTGTATACAGCAAGGTTTCAAAAACAGGCATAATAGTTGCTTTCCTTGGTGGGGGGGAGTAGCTGGTTAGCTGTAAAGATTTGCCAGGACTTTGTGGAGAAAATCCTGGTGCTTGCAAATATGGACAGATGGGGTCTTCATTCAAATGACAATGTTTTAGACTGCAACAGCAACATGTAGAACTGTGCTACCTTCCCTGCAACCGAACCCAGCACCTACCTCAGAATGCTACTACTACTGAGATACAGCCAAGACCTTGCAGAAAACAGATACACAGTCTTTTGGCCGGGGAGAAGTTGAGCATTGATGATTTTTTACGTATGATTAGCACACTACACATCTTTACTGCATGTGGAAAAATAATTATTAGAATAAAAAACTTCAATTACTAAGGAAGAGACATAATTTATGGACTCCAAGATTGCAATTACATCGGTATAATATTTTACCTTATTCTTTCATGATTCTATAACTATGAAGGGAACTTACCCTTTTGCCTAATGCAAAAATGGCATGCTCAAACACACTGAATAAATACAGTCTGCACAACATAAGCTACATTCACTGATAACATCCCAAGTACGGAAAACCCTTCTGCAGTCAGCCTTTGATTTGTGGCCAGTTTGCCAGTGATTCATTTGCTCTTGTGGTAAACAAGGTCAACACCCTTCCTGTAAGACAGGCACGGCCCAGCGCCTGTATCCTAAGCTCTCTGTTGTAAAGCAGCTGTTGATGTGGACTAGTTTCCTATTGTATCATGTAGTTGTTGTTCCTGTTGTGTTTTGTGTTCATGTGGCCGGACACTGGGAATGATCCCCGATTGAAGCACCCAGAATTAGAATCAGAATCAGGTTTATTAACACTGATGTATGTTATGACATATGTTGTTTTGCAGCAGTTGTGCTGTTCAATACATAAACATTACTATAAGTTAAGTAAATAATGCAAAAGCTACATAGTGAGGTGGTGTTCATGGGTACACAGATCATTTATAAATCTGATGGTGAAGGAGAAGCACTGAGCTCCCCCCGATAGTTGCAATGCAAAGAGGGAATGCCCCAGATGGTGAGGGTCTTTAATGAAGGATGCCACCTCTTGAGGTACCATCTTTTGAAGATGTGTTCAAGGCAGGATGGGTTGTGTCCACGATGGGCCGGCTACAATCCTCTGCAGCTTGGTATGATCCTGAAGGTCCCACTCCAGGCTGTTGTGCTGTCCAGCACACTGCACATCTATAGAAACGCTACGGCCCCCTCAATCAGGACTGGTGTGTCTTCTCCCAACTTCAGCTTCCTGAAGTCCACGACCAATTCATCAGTCTCCACTGAGTGTGAGGTTGTTATTGTGACACCACTCGACCAACTGATCTTCCTCATTTTGTACGCCATCTGAGGTTCTGCCAGTGACAGTGATGCCACTGATAAATTTGGGGATAGCATTTGAGTTGTGTTAGCCACACTCTCCTGAGTGTAGAGGGAGCAGAGCACAGAACTAACAACTGTGTTGTCGGACAGTCAGTGATCAGCATTTCATATCGGGGTCACTAACTTCTCACACAAAGTAACTTCACTCTGATCTAATCTTTCATTTCAATGCAGTTTTTTATTGTTAACAATTCTTAAGGATAGGATCTACGAGCATTTGGAGAAGTACAGTCTACTCATGGATAGTCAACATGGCTTTGTGAAGGGAAGATTGTGCCTCACGAGCCTGATTGAGTTTTTTGAAGAGGTAACAAAAGAAATTGATGGGGGTAGGGCAGTGGATGTGGTCTACATGGACTTTAGCAAAGCATTTGACAAGGTCCCTCATGAGAGACTCATCCAGAAAGTCATGAGGCATGGGATAAGTGGAACCTTGGCTGTTTGGATAAAAAATTGGCTTAAAGGAAGAAAGCAGAGGGTAGTTGTGGAAGGAAAGTATTCTGCCTGGAGGTCGGTGACTACTGGAGTGTCGCAGAGATCTGCGACCCCTGCTATTTGTGATTTTTATAAATGATCTGGATTTATAAAATCCACTCGGAATTTATAACCCATTTGGAAGGATGGGTGAGTAAGTTTGCAGATGACACGAAGATTGGAGGAGTTGTGGATGGAGCTGTAGGTTGTCGAAGGTTACAAGAGGATATAGACAGGCTGCAGAGTTGGGCAGAAAAATGGCAGATGGAGTTCAATTCGGACAAGTGTGAAGTGATGCATTTTGGAAGGACAAACCAGAAGACTGAGTACAGGATTAATGGTCAGTTACTTAAGAGTGTGGATAAACAAAGGGACCTTGGGGTTCAAATCCATACATCCCTCAAGGTCGCTGCGCAGGTTGATAGGGTAGTTATGAAGGCCTATGGGATGCTAGGCTTCATTAACAGGGGGATTGAGTTCAAGAGTAGAGAGGTCATGTTGCAACTCTACAAATCTCTGGTGAGACCACACTTAGAGTATTGTGTTCAATTCTGGTCATCTCATTATTGGAAGGATGTGGAAGCTATGGAGAGGGTGCAGAGGAGATTTACCAGGATGTTGCCTAGTTTGGAGAACAAGTCATATGAAGCAAGGTTAGCAGAGCTGGGACTTTACTCTTTGGAGCGTAGAAGAATGAGAGGGGACTTGATAGAGGTCTACAAGATTATGAGAGGCATAGATAGGGTGGATAGTCAGTACCTGTTTCCCAGAGCACCAATAGCAAACACCAGCGGGTTATGTACAAAATTAAGGGACGGAAGTTTAGGGGAGACATCAGGGGTAAGTTTTTTTACACAGAGGGTTGTGAGTGCCTGGAATGACTTGCCAGGGATGGTGGTGGAGGCTAAAACATTAGGGGTATTTAAGAGCCTCTTGGACAGGCACATGGATGAAAGAAAAATGGAAGGTTATGGGGTAGTGTGGGTTTAGTACTTTTTTTTAAGGATTATATAGGTCGGCAGAACATGGAGGGCTGAAGGGCCTGTACTGTGCTGTAGTGTTCTATGGTTCTGTGACCCAATCTACAACTATTGGTACATATGGCTGGCATTCCTGGCTGTTAACTGAGGAGGAAAACAGACAGGTAGCATTCAGCACTTTACAATCACTAACCTTGATGTAAACTTGTTTTTCATCAGTTCCCCTGTAATTTTCAATTTCAATTGCAAAGCTCTTATTTTTCCTTTTGACAGTGATCAGAAAGGGCCGGGGGGACATTGTGGGATAAGGTGGTACACATGAAATCAGGTTATAATTAGTGTATGCATTTCCTCTCTTTGTGTTTTCTTTTTGTTTTTGTTCTTCAATCTGTGGAATCCACTGGATGATTAATGCGTCCCTGTGGGTGGGCAAACAAGGACCCTTAGGAATTTACTGCTCTCAGACCGGTCTGGCTTCCCTTAGCCAATACCCGGAGAAGGCACTGAATGTCAGTATTGCATTGGGATTTTGCAAAGGCCGCAATTTCAGCCCAGAGAAATGATTCCACGTTGGCTGTTCATGGACAACATGTTCTCAGTTCCACAGTGGCTGATTGAGTATCTACAGGTATGTGAACACCCGATGCAGCTTCCCCACTCCCAGCACTGAATCAGCTCCTTGGGAATGGCACTGGCACATCCGGTAGAAATGCTGCCTCACAGCGCCAGAGGAAGTTTGGTCCACAATCAATCTGGTCCTCGGCTGGAGATGCTTCATCACCTGAGGGGTCTTCTCCAGATGCTCTGGTTTTCACTTACCGGTTAGAAAGCACGGTAGCATAGCAGCTACTGCATTGCTTGACAGTGCTAGAGATCGCTGACCAGGGCTCAGTTCCAGCCACAGCCTGTAAGCAGTTAGCATGTTCTCCCTTTGACTGTGTGGGCTGCCTCTGAGCGCTGGAGTTTCCGCCCACATCCAAAGGTGTTCAGTTAGGGTTAGAGTTGTGGGCGTGCTATGTCAGCGTGGGAAAGCTTGTGGGCTGCCCAGCACAATCCTCGCTGATTTGATGCAAAACAATGCATTTCACTGTATCTTTCTGTGTTTTGATGTACATGTGAAAAAAATCTGATCTTTTCAAAAGGTTTGTTTGTCATGCTCTGCAAAGTTATGACTAAATATCCCCTATCTTCCATCTCTTATCTATTGACTATATCAAATATGATTAAAGCTGCTTGTCCATACATACACTGGGTCAGATCTTTCTTTACAATTAAAAAAAAGAGCTAATCATTCAAGTAGTCTTTCAATTTCAGCAAAAAGATGTTTGGTGACAAATTGCTGGCTTTAAGAGCAAAATTTACTTTGTGCAACAGCAACAGTTAAGAGTTGTGTAAGGATATTAATGTTTGGTGTTGGAATTCAAAACATCATGCTATATGAAAGTTGGTGTGTAATAAATAATATGAGCATTGTCTAAGGCTACAGCAAATATAGATCAGATGAAAATGTAAAGGATGCAGTCGAGTTCATCACAGGAAAAGCCTTCCCCACCACTGGACACACCTAGAGGGAGGACTGTCGCAAGAAAGCAGCATCTATCATCAAGGACTCCCACCATCAAAATCATGCATTTTCCTCACTGCTGCCATCAAGGAGGAGGTACAGGAACCTCAACAAGTTCAGGAACAGTTATTACCCTTCAACCATCAGGCTCCTGATAACTTCACTCACCTCAACGACAACAACCTATGGATTCACTTTCAAGGACTCTATAATTCATGTTCTTAGTATTATTTATTTACTATTTATCTATCCTTACTGTTGTTTATCTTTTACACATCGGTCAGTCTTCATAACTTTTCATTGATTCTATTATATTTCTTTATTCTACTGTGAATTCCCACAAATAAATGGATCTCAGGGCAGCATATGGAGTTAGATATACTTTGAAAATAAATTTACTTTGATCATTGAACTTTGAATTTTTAAGGTTGGGCAGAACATTAGGTCTCAATGGGTACATTTAATGTCAGAGAAATGTATACAATATAATCCTGAAATGCTTTCTCTCACAACCACCCATGAAAACCCCCAAGGAATGAATGACAGTTAAATGTTAGAACCCCAATGTCCCCCCCATGCTCCCCTCCCTCCCACACGTAAATGGCAGCTAGCAACAATCCTCCCTCCCCCCACCGGCAGAAAAGCAACAGTCCCACCCCCAAGTGCTTAAGCGTGAGCAGCCCAACAGCAAAGACCCAGACTTGCAGTTACTCCAAAGACTTGGCATTTCACCCCGTATTTGACATACCACAGGCTCTCTCTCCCTAATAAGGGAGAAAGGTGTCTGTTTTCACAGCAAGCAGGGAGACATGACAAACAACTTGCTAGTTTACAATGTATAAAGTCCACTATGTTGCTTTTATTTTTTCAAGCTCTGTGCCCAAAGATCTGGGCACACAGATATAGATATTCCAACTCCCCCGACAACGCACGAGCCTCCTGTCATGACACCGACCCTCGATCCGCCCGTCTCCAGAGCCCTGGCTTCCAAAGCTGAGCCAGACTCTTAGGCCGAGCCCTTGGCGTGCTGAACAATGGCCGGATATGAAACCCTGAGAGCAGGTCCCATTCCCACAAAGAACTGTAGTCAGTGTGTAACTCCACATCAGGGTCTTCAAAACAACCCTGAAAGGGAAAAATAAAAATATTAAAGATGGAAATAGAGCTGTTTCCGAAGATGCAAACAAAGCAGTCACTGTTTAGCACTATCTTAACTTCGCTCTGCCTCTGTTAGAATTTAATCCAGTGATAGAGTGGAAGACTGAAGAATCGCTGAAGGAAGGTCGTTTTTCTTTTGTTTAACTGACCGGGGAAAAGAGGCTAGACTGTGCAGGCGTGTGATGCAGTGCGCCTAGGTTTAAAAGAAAGACCGCCATATACAGCGGCCATCGTCAGAGTGAGATGGCTTTGGCTCAATCAGGCTTCGGCGAGAAACAGGCAGAGGCGAGGGTAGGTTCCGGTAAGTTTCTGTTTTCTTCTTTTTTTTTGTTCAGACTAGAGAATATGCCAGGCAGGATGTTGGAATGCTCCTCTTGCAGGATGTGGGAAGTCAGGGAGACCTCCGGTGTCCCTGACAACGATACCTGCAGGAAGCGCATCCAACTGCAGCTCCTAACAGACCGTGTTAGGGAACTGGAGCAGGAGCTGGATGAACTCCGGATCATTCAGGAGACTGAGCAGTTTATAGATAGTAGCTTCTGGGAGGTAGTTACACCTAAGGAACAGGGCACAGGTAATTGGGTTACCGCCAGGCGAGGGAAGGGGAAAGGGCAGGTAATGCAGGGTTCCCCTGTGGCCATTCCCCTCCAAAACAGGTATACCGATTTGGATACTGTTGGGGGGATGGCTTACCTGGGACAAGCTGCGGCAGCCGGATCTCTGACACTGAGTCTGGTTCTGCAGTGCAGAAGGGAGGAGGGAAGAAGAGGAGAGCGGTAGTGTTAGGGGACTCCATAGTCAGGGGTACAGACAGGTGATTCTGTGGTCGTGACGGAGACTCCCTGATGGTTTGTTGCCTCCCGGGTGCCAGGGTCAGGGATGTCTCTGATCGCGTGTACAGCATTCTGAAATTGGAAGGAGATCAGCCAGATGTTGTGGTACACATTGGTACCAATGACATAGGCAGAAAGAGTCAGGAGGTCCTGAAGAGTGAGTACAGAGAGCTTGGTAGGAAGTTGAAAAACAGGACCTCGAGGGTAGTAATCTCCGGATTGCTGCCTGTGCCACGTGCCAGTGAGGGTAAGAGTAGGATGCTCTGGCAAATGAACACGTGGCTGAGAAACTGGTGTAGGGGGCAGGGTTTCAGATTTCTAGATCATTGGGACCTCTTTTGGGGCAGGTGGGACCTGTACAAGAGAGACGGGTTACACCTGAACTACAAGGGGACCAATATACTTGCAGGGAGGTTTGCTAGTGTTATTGGGGAGGGTTTAAACTAGATTTGCAGGGGGATGGGAACCAGAGTGCCAGAGTAGATAGTGGAACGGGGGTAAAAATAAATGATGTTAATAATTCATGCAAAGTCACAAATAGTAAGGTTGTGTGTGGTGGTAATAATCTTCTGAGGTGTGTATATTTCAATGCGAGGAGTATTGTGGGAAAGGCAGAAGAGCTGAAGGCCTGGATTGACACATGGAATTATGACATCATAGCCATTACTGAAACTTGGCTACAGGAGGGGCAGGACTGGCAGCTCAGTGTTCCAGGGTTCCGAAGTTTCAGACGTGATAGAGGCAGAGGGATGAAGGGTGGGGGGTGGGGGTGGCTTTGCTAGTCAGGGAAAATATTACAGCAGTGCTTCGGCAGGACAGATTAGAGGGCTTGTCTACTGAGGCCATATGGGTGGAGCTGAGAAACAGGAAAGGTATGACCACATTAATAGGGTTGTATTATAGACCACCCAATAGTCAGCGAGAATTGGAGGAGCAAATCTGCAGAGAGATAACAGACAACTGCAGGAGACAGGAAGTTGAAATTGTAGGGGATTTTAATTTTCCACACATTGATTGGGACTCCCATACTGTTAAAGGTCTAGATGGGTTAGAGTTTGTGAAATGTGTTCAGGAAAGTTTTCTAAATCAATATATAGATGTACCAACTAGGGAGGATGCAATATTAGATCTCCTGTTAGGAAATGAGTTAGGGCAGGTGACGGAAGTGTGTGTAGGGGAACACTTTGGTTCCAGTGATCATAACGTCATTAGTTTCAACTTGATCATGGATAAAGATAGATCTGGTCCTTGGGTTGAAGTACTAAACTGGAAAAAGGCCAAATTTGAAGAAATTTGGCCTTTTACCAGGATGCTGCCTGGTTTAGAGAGTATGGATTATGATCAGAGATTAAGGGAGCTAGGGCTTTACTCTTTGGAGAGGAGGAGGATGAGAGGAGACATGATAGAGGTGTACAAGATATTAAGAGGAATAGACAGAGTGGACAGCCAGCGCTTCTTCCCCAGGGCACCATTGCTCAGTACAAGAGGACATGGCTTTAAGTTAAGGGGAGGGAAGTTCAAGGGGGATATTAGAGGAAGGTTTTTCACTCAGAGAGTTGTTGGGGCATTGCCTGAGTCAGTGGTGGAGGCAGACACACTAGTGAAGTTTAAGAGACTACTAGACAGGTATATGGAGGAATTTAAGGTGGGGCAGGGTTTGAGGGTCAGCACAACAAGGGCCTGTAATGTGCTGTACTATTCTATTCTATGTTCTATGAAATGAGAAAGGATCTAAAAAACATAGATTGGGACAGGTTGTTCTCTGGCAAGGATGTGATTGGTAAGTGGGAGGCCTTCAAAGGAGAAATTTTGAGAGTGCAGAGTTTGTATGTTCCTGTCAGGGTTAAAGGCAAAATGAATAAGAATAAGAAACCTTGGTTCTCGAGGGATATTGGAACTCTGATAAAGAAGAAGAGAAAGATGTATAACATGTATAGGCAACAGGGAGGAAATAAGATGCTTGAGGAGTATAAAAAGAGTAAGAAAATACTTAAGAAAGAAATCAGGAAAGCTAAAAGAAGACATGAGGTTGCTTTGGCAGTCAGGGTGAAGGATAATCCTAAGAGCTTCTGCAGGTATGTTAAGAGCAAAAGGATAGTAAGGGATAAAATTGGTCCACTTGAAGATCAGAGTGGTTGGCTATGTATGGAGCCAAAAGAAATGGGAGAGATATTAAATGGGTTTTTTGCATCTGTATTTACTAAGGAAACTGGAATGGAGTCTATGGAAACAAGGCAAACAAGTAGGGAGGTCATGGAACTTATACAGATTAAAGAGGAGGAGGTGCTTGCTATCTTGAGGCAAATCAGAGTAGATAAATCCCCAGGACCTGACAGGGTATTCCCTCGGACCTTGAGGGAGACTAGTGTTGAAATTGCAGGGGCCCTGGCAGAAATACTTAAAATGTCGATATCCATGGGTCAGGTGCCAGAGGATTGGAGGATAGCTCATGTAGTTCCGTTGTTTAAAAAAGGCTAAAAAAGTAAGCTGGGAAATTATAGGCCGGTAAGTTTGACATCGGTAGTAGGTAAATTATTGGAAGGAATACTAAGAGATAGGATCTACAAGTATTTGGATAGACAGGGACTTATTAGAAAAAGTCAGCAGGGCTTTGCACGTGGTAGGTCATGTTTAACCAATCTATTCGAGTTTTTCGAGTAAGTTACCAGGAAAGTGGATAAGGGAAGGCAGTGGATGTTGTATACATGGACTTCAGTGAGGCCTTTGACGAGGTCCCGCAAGGTCCCGCATAGTTAGGAAGATTCAGTTGCTAGGTATACATGGAGAGGTAGTAAATTAGATTAGACATTGGCTTAATGGAAGAAGCCAGAGAGTGGTAGTGGAGGATTGCTACTCTGAGTGGAGGCCTGTGACTAGTGGTGTGCCACAGGGATCAGTGCTGGGTCCATTGTTATTTGTCATCGATATTAATGATCTGGATGATAATGTGGCAAATTGGATCAGCAAATTTGCTGATGATACAAAGATTGGAGGTGTAGTGGACAGTGAGAAAGGTTTTCAAAGCTTGCAGAGGGATTTGGATCAGTTGGAGGAATGGGCTGAAAAATGGCAGATGGAGTTTAATGTGGACAAGTGTGAGATATTGCACTTCGGAAGGTCAAACCAAGGTAGAACATACAAGGTAAATGGTAGGACACTGAGGAGTGCAGTAGAACAGAGGGATCTGGGAGTACAGATACATAATTCCCTAAAAGTGGCCTCACAGGTGGATAGGGTTGTAAAGAGAGCTTTTGGTACATTGGCCTTTATAAATCAAAGTATTGAGTATAAGAGTTGGAATGTTATGGTGAGGGTGTATAAGACATTGGTGAGACCGAATTTGGAGTATTGTGTGCAGTTTTGATCACCTAATTACAGGAAGGATATTAATAAGGTTGAAAGAGTGCAGAGAAGGTTTACAAGGATCTTGTCAGGACTTGAGAAACCGAGTTACAGAGAAAGGTTGAATAGGTTAGGACTTTATTCCCTGGAGCGTAGGAGAATGAGGGGTGATTTGATAGAGGTGTATAAAATTATGATTGGCATAGATAGAGTGAATGCAAGCAGGCTTTTTCCACTGAGGCTAGGGGAGAAAAAAACCCAGAGGTCATGGGTTAAGGGTGAAGGGGGAAAGTTTAAAGGGAACATTGGGGGTGGGTTCTTCACACAGAGAGTGGTGGGAGTGTGGAATGAGCTGCCAGATGAAGTGGTGAATGCAGGCTCATTTTTGACATTTAAGAAAAACTTGGACAGGTACATGGATGAGAGGGGTCTGGAGGGATATGGCCCAGGTGCAGGTCAGTGGGAATAGGCAGAAAATGGTTCAGCACAGCCAAGAGGGGCCAAAAGGCCTGTTTCTGTGCTGTAATGTTCTATGGTTCTATGATATGTGAAGTGAAGCATCTTGAGGAATACATACAGGAGTACAACAAACATGGTAAATGCTACAAGACCATAAATCATAGGAGCAGAATGACACCATTTAGTCAATTGACTCCACTCTGCCATTTCATCATGACTGATCCATTTTACTTCTCAACCCCATTCTCCTGCCTTCTCCCACCTTTTATACCCTGACTAACCAAGAGCCTATCAATCTCCACCTTAAATGCACCCAAGGACGACCTACACAGCAGCCTATAGCAACAAATTCCACAGATTTTCAACCCTCTGGTTAAAGAAATTCCTCCCAATCTCTGTTCAGAATGGACATCCTTATTTTCTGAAGTTGTGCCCTTTGGTTCTAGACTCACCCACTATAGGAAACATTCCCTCCACATCCACTGTATCTAGGCCTTTTATAGCTTTCAAAGACATCTCCTCATTCTTCTAAATTCCAGTGGTCCAAAACAATCAAACACACCTCACACACTGACCCTTTCATTCCTAGAATCATTCTCATGAACCTCCTCTCAGCCCTCACCAATGTTAGCACATCTTTTCTTAGATAAGGGCCCAAAACTGCTCACAATACTCCAAATGCGCCCCCGCAAATGCTTTAGAAAGCCTCAGCATTACATCTGTGCTTTTATAGTCTAGTTCTCTTGAAATGAATGCTAGCATTGCATTTGCCTTTCTCACCACTGACTTAACCTGCAAGTTAACCTTTTGGGATCGTCAGGACACTGGAGCAGGGATCCAATCACAGACCCAGTACTGTGCATACAGTGATATTAATTGAGTAACAAATCCCAAGGTGCAAACAAAGTCAGCTTCAAAGTTCAGAACATCCAGAAAAATCCAAAAACCAGAATCGGGAAACAGGCAGAGCTGATATTCAGACAGACAGAGTACAGATCCACATGCTGGAAAGGCTCAGGAAAATTCACTGACACAATCTGGCAACAAACAGGTGTAAACACAGGACTGAAATACACCGAGCAATAAACAGAGAGGCAGGTGATAGGTGGAGCACAATGAGACACAGGTGGCAGCAATACAGGTGATAATGAGAAACAGATGAGAGACGGAGTACTCAGTGATACAGGGGTCGGAGTAGAGCAGGAGCGGGGACAGGAGCACATGGCAATACAAAACCACAGACTGACAGTGAGGGGGAAACACACAAAAAGACCGAGTTCAACTGGAGGTACTGACAGGGACTCCCAAGCCCCTTGGCAACATGGAGTTTTGAATCTTCTCTGTTTAGAAAGTAATCTATGCTTTTATTCCTTCTTCCAATGGGCATGACCATGTACTTCTGATGCTGTATTCCATCTGACACTTCTTTGCCCATTCCCCTAATCTGTCCAAGTCCTTCTGCAGCCTCACCGCTTCATCGAACTATCTGGCCTCCACCTGAATTTGTATCATTTGCAAACCTGGCCACAAAGCCATCAATTCTGTCATCCAAATTATTCAGGTCAAGTTGCTTTTATTGTCATTTCAACCATAACTGCTGGTACAGTACACAGTAAAAACGAAACAATGTTCCCCCAGGACCATGGTGCTACGTGAAACAACACAAAACTACACTAGACTATGTGAGACCACTCAAGGCTACACTAGACTATGTAAAACAACACAAAACTACACTAGACTATGTGAGACCACTCAAGGCTACACTAGACTATGTAAAACAACACAAAACTACACTAGACTATGTGAGACCACTCAAGGCTACACTAGACTATGTAAAACAACACAAAACTACACTAAACTATGTGAGACCACTCAAGGCTACACTAGACTATGTAAAACAACACAAAACTACACTAGACTATGTGAGACCACTCAAGGCTACACTAGACTATGTAAAACAACACAAAACTACACTAGACTATGTGAGACCACTCAAGGCTACACTAGACTATGTAAAACAACACAAAACTACACTAGACTATGTGAGACCACTCAAGGCTACACTAGACTATGTAAAACAACACAAAACTACACTAGACTATGTGAGACCACTCAAGGCTACACTAGACTATGTAAAACAACACAAAACTACACTAGACTATGTGAGACCACTCAAGGCTACACTAGACTATGTAAAACAACACAAAACTACACTAGACTATGTGAGACCACTCAAGGCTACACTAGACTATGTAAAACAACACAAAACTACACTAGACTATGTGAGACCACTCAAGGCTACACTAGACTATGTAAAACAACACAAAACTACACTAGACTATGTGAGACCACTCAAGGCTACACTAGACTATGTAAAACAACACAAAACTACACTAGACTATGTGAGACCACTCAAGGCTACACTAGACTATGTAAAACAACACAAAACTACACTAGACTATGTGAGACCACTCAAGGCTACACTAGACTATGTAAAACAACACAAAACTACACTAGACTATGTGAGACCACTCAAGGCTACACTAGACTATGTAAAACAACACAAAACTACACTAGACTATGTGAGACCACTCAAGGCTACACTAGACTATGTAAAACAACACAAAACTACACTAGACTATGTGAGACCACTCAAGGCTACACTAGACTATGTAAAACAACACAAAACTACACTAGACTATGTGAGACCACTCAAGGCTACACTAGACTATGTAAAACAACACAAAACTACACTAGACTATGTGAGACCACTCAAGGCTACACTAGACTATGTAAAACAACACAAAACTACACTAGACTATGTGAGACCACTCAAGGCTACACTAGACTATGTAAAACAACACAAAACTACACTAGACTATGTGAGACCACTCAAGGCTACACTAGACTATGTAAAACAACACAAAACTACACTAGACTATGTGAGACCACTCAAGGCTACACTAGACTATGTAAAACAACACAAAACTACACTAGACTATGTGAGACCACTCAAGGCTACACTAGACTATGTAAAACAACACAAAACTACACTAGACTATGTGAGACCTACACGGGACTACATAAAGTGCAGAAAACAGTGCAAGACAGTACAATAATAAATAAACCAGACAATAGACACAGTAAAGGGCATATTACAATATAATAATAAATGATGTAAATGTAAATATAAACAATGCAAACAATGTTTTAGCAGGAATTGAGAAAGAAATGAGCAAAAAGTGCAAAAAAGGTGGGGTGATGTTCAGTTGAGTTGGTGTCAGACGAGACTCTGGGAATTGAGGAGTCTAATGGCTTGGGGAAAAGAACTGTTACACTCTCTGGTCGTGACAGCCGAATGCTTTGGTGCCTTTTCCCAGATGGCAGGAGGGAGAAGAGTTTGTATGAGGGGTGCGTGGGGTCCTTCACAATGCAATGATGTACAATGTAAAAAGAAGGGATCCCAAAACCAACCTCTATCCATGCTAGTATCTTTCCTGCAGTACCATAGGTTCTTATCTTGTTAAGCAGTCTCACGTGTGGAACCTTGTCAAAGGCCTTCTGAAAATCCAGGTACCCAAGATCCACTGATGTTCCTTCTTGCTATTTCCTCAAAGAATTCTCGCAGATTTCTCAGGCAAGAGTTTTCCTTAAGGAAACCGTGCTAATTTTGGTCTATTTTATCGTGGGACCTCATCCTTAACAATTGAATCCAACTTATTTCCAACCACTGAGGTCAGGCTAACTGGCTATAATTTCTTTTCTTCTACCTCCCTCCCTTCTTATCGATGTAGTTATAAAGAAGGCAAGGCAGCAGCTATACTTTATTAGGAGTTTGAAGAGATTTGGCATGTCAACAAATACACTCAAAACTTCCTATAGTTGTACCACGGAGAGCATTCTGACAGGCTGCCTCACTGTCTGGTATGGAGGGGGGGGGGGGGGGGGGGGCTACGGCACAGGACTGAAAGAAGCTGCAGAAGGTTGTAAGTCTAGTCGGCTCCATCTTGGGTAGTAGCCTACAAAGTGACCAGGACATCTTTTGGGAGCAGTGTCTCAGAAAGGCAGCGTCCATTATTAAGGACCTCCAGCACCCAGGGCAAGCCCCTTTCTCGCTGTTACCATCAGGTAGGAGGTACAGAAGCCTGAAGGCACACACTCAGCAATTCAGGAACAGCTTCTTCCCCTCTGCCATCCAATTCCTAAATGGACATTGAATCCTTGGACACTCCCTCACTTTTCTTTAATATACAGTATTTCCATTTTTGCACTTCTAAAAAAATCTATTCAATATATGTAATTGATTTACTTCTTTATTTATTATTATTATTTTTATTAATTATTATTATTATATTTTCTGTCTGCTAGATTATGTATTCCATTGAAATGCTGCTGCTAAGTCAACAAATTTCACATCACATGCCAGTGATAATAAACCTGACTCTGATTCTTGAAGAATGGAGTGATATTTGCATTATTTCAGTTCTCTAGAACCATGGCAGAATCTAGTGATTCTCGAAAGATCATTACTAATGCCTCCGCAGTCTCTTCAGCCACCTCTTTCAGAACACTGGGATGTCATCCTTCTGGCCCAGGTGACTTATCTACCTTCAGACCTTCAAGCTTTCCCAGGCACCTTCTCCCTAGTAAAAGCAACTGCACTTACTTCTGCCCCCTGATTCTATTGAACTTCCAGTAGTGGCTTCCTCAGTGAAGACTGATATAAAATATTAATTCAGTTCATCTGCCATTTCCTTGTCCCCCAGTACTCCTCTCCAGTGTCATTTTCCAGCAGTCCATATCAACTCTCACATTTCTTTTACTCTTTATTTAACTGAAAAAATTTCTGATATTATTGTCTAGCTTATCTTCATACTTCATCTTTTCCCTCTTTATGGCTTTTTTAGCTGCCTTTTGTTGCTTTTCCCAATCCTCTAACGTCACACTAATTTTTACTCTATAATATATCCTCTCTTTTGCTTTTATGTTGTCTTTGACTTCTTTTGACAGCCACGGTTGTGTCATCCTACCTTTAGAAAACTTCTTCTTTGGGATGTATCTATGCTATGCCTTCTGAATTGCTCCCTGAAATGCCAGTCATTACTGTCCTGCCATCACCCCTGCTAGTGTCTACTTCCAATCATATTTGGCCAGCTCCTCTCTCATGCCTCTGTAATTCCCTTTACACCACTGTAATACTGATTCATCTGACTTTAGTTTCTCCCTCTCAAATTGCAGGGTGAAGTCTATCATATTATGATCGCTGTTCCCAAGGATTCCTGTACTTTAAGCTCCCTCACCAAATCTAGTTCGTTACCCAACACTCGATTCAGAATAGTCTTTTCCCCTGTGTGCTCAACCACAAGCTGCTCTAAAAAGCCATTTCATAGGCATTCTCCAAATTCTCTTTCTTGGGAATGAGTACCAACCTGATTTTCCCACTCTACTACATATTTTATTGTAACTGTCTTTTTTACATGCTTTTTTTAATCTGATGTAGTAATTTATATCTTTGTTCAGAGGCCTGTATATAACTCCCATCAGTGTCTTTTTACCCTTGTTGTTTCTTAACTCTCCCCACAAGGATTCTCCATCTTCTGATCCTCTGTCACTTCTTTCTAAATTTACAAACAGAGCCACGTCACCCACTCTGCTGTCCTGCCTGCCCTTGTGATACAATGTGTTAAGCTCCCAACTATGGTATTCTTTCAGCCACGACTCAGTGATGCCGGCAACATCATACCAGTCAATATCAAATTGCACTACAAGGTCATCCGTCTTATTCCATATACTGTGTGCATTCAAATCTAACACCTTCAGTCCTGTATTCATCACTCTCTTTGATTTTGTCCCCATGATACACTGGAACTCAGCTGGCTGACTGCAACTTTGCCCTATCACCTGCCTGTACTTCCCGCAATCTCACTGCACACTGCATCTGCTTGTATGTGTTCAACCCCATCCTCAGCCCTATCACTGTGGTTCCCATCCCCTTGCCAAACTACTCTGCAACTACTCTAGGAAACACACCTGCAAAGATATTGGTCTCCATTGGGTTCATGTGTAACCCGTCTCTGTTGTACAGGTCATATCTTCCCCAGAAGAGATCCCAATGATCCAGAAACCTGAAGCACTGTCCCCTGAACCAGTTCCTCATGACACAATGGTGATATTAATGAAAAGAGGGTTCTTGTGATTCAAATCCTTGGTTCCTTGAAAGTGACAACACAGGTTGGTAGGATCGTGAAGAAGGCACATGTCATGCTTGCTTTCAAAAATTGAGATAGTTGTGATATTAGATTGTGATGTTAAAATTCTGATTAACTGCTTTTGGAGTTCTTTTTGTAATTCTGGCCACCATATTATAGGAACAACACAGTTGCTCTGGAGAGAGTGCAGATAAGATTAACTGGGCTGTTTCCATGGCTTAACAACTTTAGTTGTGGGATAGATTGGATAGGCTGGGTTTGTTTCTCCCCTGAGTAAAGGAGGCTGAGGAATGATCTCATAGTAGAATAGATAGGGAAGATAGTTTTATCCATGGTAGGAGTATCAAAGCAAGAATGCATGTGGGATAGATTGGATAGGCTGGGTTTGTTTCTCCCCTGAGTAAAGGAGACTGAGGAATGATCTCATAGTAGAATAGATAGGGAAGATAGTTTTATCCATGGTAGGAATATCAAAGCAAGAATGCATAGTTTAGGGTGAGTGAAAGACTTTCAAAGGGATTTAAGAAAGGGTGGTTGATATCTGTGACTTGCTGCTAGAAGAGGTGGTAAAATCGGACACAGTAACTACGTTTGAGAGACACTTAGACAAGCACTTGAATTGAATTCATGTTAGACCTAATATAGCTTGGTGTGGACATGATCAGCTTGAAGGACCCATTTCTGTGCTATGTACTTCTGGGACTCTATGAGTGCATTCCCTTGTCCGAGTATGTAACCAGTCTTATTGTGGAGTGGCAGAACCCCACTATGACAGAAAAGAAACACATCAAGATAACCCCCGACTTCATGAAATGGTGGAGCAGGCTTGAGGTGACCTACTGCTGCTCCAAGTTCATCCCTATGGACATAGAGCTGCTGCTCACTGGGTGATGGACATGCATTCAACCCTGCCCTGGGTCCCAGCTCTGAATGGGACTCTGCTAAACGCTATGTTCCAAAGATGTACTATGAGGTGAACTGGCTGCTGTAAATAACCCTTTGTGTAAATAAATTGTATTTCTGAATGATCCATGAACACTACTACATTATCCTTTTAGTTTTGCACTATTTATTTTGTAATTTATCGTATTTTTATGTCTCACTGTGCTGCTACTGCAGAAACACGTCATATGAGCCAGTAATGATGAACTGATTCTAAGATTGATTTCAGTGTAGAACAGGCCCTTCTGGCCCCTCAAGCTGTGCCGGCCAGCAACCACCGATTTAACCCTAGCCTAATCACAGGACAATTTACATGGATCAATTAACCCGCCAACCGGTACATCTTTGGATTGTGGGAGGAAACTGGAGCACCTGGAGGAAACCCATGCAGTCATGGGGAGAATGTACAAACTCCTTACGGACAGTGACAGGAATTGAACCTGGGTCGCGGCTACTGTAAAGTGTTGTGCTGACCACCAGGCTACTGTGCTGCCTGATCTGACAGGAGAATCCGATTCTGAATCTCAGGTCGGACTGAATGTAGCCCTGCAGGGAACTGGCATGCTGACTGACAATATAACCGCCTCTGACCTGCTCTGCAGTTACCTGTGTTTCCCATCTCAGGTTAAGTCCAGACAGAATCAACTGGTGACTTCAAAAATTTAGGTATCTGAAGTTATCCCTTAGCTTGTCAGATCGTGTAAGGAAGCTGCTAGTTCTCTGATCTGATTCTATTCATGCTCGTTTGGAAGTTAAATGAATCAAGTTATGTGATATTAGTACAATACAAAGGAACCAAGCTGGAAGATTCATCATTATGATGGAGCAGACCTATTCTTCCTTCTGTTTCGTATGTTCATTCTTATTGATGTGAGAGCAGTAACATAATGAACAAAACAAAACATTTAATCATAATCATATCAGAGTTGGATGTAAAATATACGCAAATGAATGTTACCTGTTCTCACACTAAATCATAACGAGACAAAACAGCATTCAATAAGAAATAAACGATCACTTGTGTTTCTAAGAAATAAATAACTCAGTTTGTGAAGCCATCCGGAACCTGCTTAAATTTGTGTTTCTATAATACAATGGAACCGCAGAGATAGAGAGTGAAGCCGAAAGACTTGCAACAAAATATTTTAATCCCATACGCGGGTGTAAAATCAAAATCTATAATGATAATGCAGAGAAACATGAAAATACTAAATGCTCAGCACCCGTGGATCTGAAATTTCCATTCATTCATTTTACATTGTGGCCTTGTGATTTTGTGACCAGCTACAATAGTTTACAATCCAGTTTACAATTTACAATCTGGCACAACCTGTGAAAATATATTCTGAGCTCACATTTCAGGCTGAGCAGCAGAGGTTAAGAACAACAGAGTTGCGGTTTAAGGGGCGACTTCATGATGTGAACACATGGTCAAGATCGGCATTTCAAGGCAAAACATGAAGGAGATTAACGTTCTGTTTTGTTTGAAAAGTCTGCTAAAGCCCTCTCTGTGTGTACAGATTGATATTAAACTCTGCCAGGCACTTACCAAAGCTGTGTCCAGGACAACACTGGACATTTTTCTCATTGCTGTTTGCAGGAACTTGGGTATAATCAAGTGGAATCAGCATTGTTTCATGAAGGGGAAATTCATCAGAGTTCTTTGACAAGGTATCAGTCAGTAATGAGAGTGGGGAATCAGCAGATGAAATATAGAGAGAGCCTAGGCACAGAGGACACGGAGCCAGAACAAGAAGGCACCTGTTTTAAGACTGATATGTTCTGACTGTATCCTCTGTGTCTAGGCTACCTTTCAAAGGGGTGAGAGCCGCTGTAAATCCTTGCCCCTGAAAGCAGCAGAGGCTTTCAAAACCAGGATAGATTTTTTTAAATCAGTAAATAAATCAAAAGATATGGAGATATTTCAACAAAGCAGACTTGAGGAAGATTGTACTGTCCACAATTTTATTGAATGACAGAGTAAGTGGCTGAGGGCTTATTCATGCTCTTGTTTCTTATGTTCTTACACAAACTGATGTATTGTTTGAAAAGGTGAATGTACTTTAATCCTGTAACATTGTGTGGAATTTTTAAAAACTGTGACATGCTGTATGATTGCAAATTCTTCCATTGGTGATTTATAGTAGACAGAACAGGCAGTGAAGAGAGGGATATAGACTGGGCAGGCAGATGGGATTTATCTAAATCTGCATCATGGTCACATAGACTTTGTGAATTGTAGGGCCA